>NC_133543.1:65618603-66243603 GCF_048773025.1 Camelus bactrianus
CATATTTTCACTGGAGGAGAAGGGAGTTTACAAGTATGGAAAGTGGTATTGGACTGGAGTGGAAGGCAAGTGTATGAACTCATGACTTTCAAAATGAAAGAGAGAAAGAATGAAAGAGAGAAAGAGACAACATGTATTCCCTTGCTTTGGCCACTGAGAGGACATAAGTGAAGCAAAAGCCTAATAGCGATGACATTGTACCTGGAACTCAGCTTCTAAATACCATCCTTCGGTAAAAGGGACTGGCTGCTTTGGAGGAATGGCTGATTCCAGGTCTGGAATTGGGAAAATACGTGATGAGACTTGAATACCTTTTTGTGCCCAAAAGTGAGAAAGTATTACCAAATGATGAAGACTTTGCAAAATCAGCTTGAAATCTGAGACAAATCTGAGACAATCTGACTATGAAAATAAATCATGATAGATTATGAGCATTTAAATAAAATAGCAAATCATATGTCTATATAACATAAATAAATAAATAAATAAATTGAAAGTTTGATGAGGAATGCAATATTTACATAGTTTCAAAATACTGCCCCAGAAAATACGTACCAATTACAAAGGAAAAGGGGTCAACATTACCAGAGGGGAAAGGGGGAGTGGAGGGATAAATTGGGAATTCAGGATTTGCAAATACTAACTACTATGTATAGAATAGATAAAAAGCAAGGTCCTACTGTATAGCACAGGGAACTATATTCAATACCTTGTAATAGCCCATAATGAAAAAGAATATGAAAAGGAATATATATATATATATATATATATATATATATATATATATATATATATATATGTATCTGAATCACTAAGCTGTACACCAGAAATTAACACAACATTGTAAACTGACTATATGTCAATTAAAAAAAATTAATTAAAAAAAAAAAAAGAGAAGCCTGACAATACCATCACCTTAATCAAGTGAAGATCATCAGTAATGGGACAATTCAAAATTGAGTGCAACTTGATAGAATTAAAAAAAAAAAAAAGAATATAGTATCATACCTCCATGTTTCACTATCCAAAGATTCATAACCTGAATCTAACATGATAAATTAAAGGACATTTTGCAATATAACTAGAGAACAATTCTCAAAAGTATTAATGCCATGAAAGTCAAAACGTGATAACTATATGTAACATGTGATCTCAAACTGGACCCTGTTTGTGTAATAGAGATAATTAGAAAAACTTGAATGAGACCTGAAAGGTAGATAGTAGAAAAGTGTTAATGTTAATGTCCTGAGTTTTTATGGTTTACCTTCATGGCAAGGTCTATGCTTGTAGGAAGTACACAAAATTATTTGGGGAGGATGGGGTATCGTGTTGGTAAGTTACACTCAAATGGCTAGGGAAAAATAATTATTTGTACTCTACTTGCAACTTTTCTGTAACCTGAGTTTTTTTTTTTTCAAAATAGTAGTAATAATAATAATAAAAAAGTCTATACTCTAACCTTGAGAATATACTTCTAAGTATTTATTCTAGTGAAATAATTGGCAAGGGATAGGCAAAATATATACAAATAGTGTACAAAAAGTATGTGTACAGATGTCCTTAATGTCTTTGTTTATAATAGCAAAAGAAACAGTCAATAAACACTGGTAAGGGAAAAGCCCATGGTATACTGGTATATTGTTAGGAAGCAGTAAATATGCACAGTTTACTTCCATGTGAAAAAAGGGAAAGAAAAATGTAAGTGGCTATAGGTACTGAATAATGCCTTTGCTCTTGATTTCCATGCTAAAATGTTTTTTCTGGGTCTTTACTTATCTGCCCTTGAAAGATATTGTGACATATTTGATAAATACATTTAGGAATAAATGTGGCAAGAATTATTTGAAATGCAAGGTTCAGCTACCCCCTTCTCCACCCCCCCCCCTTCTTTTCCTCTCTCTCTCTGAGGAATGGATCTCAGGAAAAACATTTAACCCCTTTTTCAAAGACACTGGCTCTTCCTAGGTAGGGAGCCCGGGAACCACAGTGACTGAGAATGTTACTTTGATTATTCATTTTTAGATTTACCGATTGAAACCAGGTCTCTGTCAATACTTGAGATAATATTTTAGCTTTCATTTTAAAATTTTGTTCTATTTCTCAATTTATCCCTAACTTAGGCATAGAGAAGGAATGTTACTTATTGGAGGAGAGTCTCTCAGAGACTTAAAAAATACTTGGAGGGTATAGACCAAATGTTAGCAATAGTACTGTTGGTGATGGGAAAACAGGTAATATTTATTTCTTTTGGGTATTGCCCCTATTATTATTATTATTATTATTATTATTATTATTATTATTATTATTATTATTATTATTATTATTATTATTTGCAATTAGTATGTTTCATGTTCTTAATCAAGAGGACCAAAATAGACTGAAAGATAAAATGATGGAACGTAGAAAGTAAATGTAACACTAACTCCGGAACCCAGATCCCTTAGGAATGTAATGGATTGTTGGCCATTGTTATATATACCAAAAAGACATGTGCCCCTTTTCAATTTACATAACTGAGATATTGAATTCCATCTTGGTTTTTATTTCCTTTAAAAAAAAACTGTCAAATAATTTAACTGATGGCTTTGCAGCAATATAGAGACAAACAACCAATAAGTTAGCGTGTTTTTGTATATTTTTGTAATAATCAGCAATAAAATTGTTATTCTCAACATAAATAACAGGTAGTTGTCTGTCTTAGTCAAGGTTCTTTCAGTTCAAGTCAGAGAAACTTGAAACTGGCTTGAGCAGGAAAATTAATTTAAAAATGTTGGAAAGCCGCTGAGTCTCCACCACAGTCCATATGTTCCTATGATGAATGTGAAGACTCTTCAGATGGAAATCTGAGTATTTGCCATGGGTAGAGTTAGGCATATTCTAATGATAGTGCCCTGCCAGAGCCTCTGCATTTCCTTTCTTCAGTTCCTGGGGCATGCTATAGATCTGATTTTAAATCTTGTCCTATTTGATTTTAGTGTTTTTAAAAACTTGCTTCTGACATCCTTTAGATTTTTATACCTCTAAGCCATTTCATAAAGCAGTTCATGTCATAAGTCATGTTATAAAAATTACAGAGCAATAACAAGTTTAGAGACTTTAAACATTGGGAGGAAATATAAAAATGAGTAATCTTTAGCCCTGTATGTAATGATTAGAAAAAGACAGTTATAGGAATTCATGCATCCCCATTCATCTATCCATGATGGATGTACTTTATGGTTATAATTTTTTCTCTTTTTGGCAACTTCCAAGTCTCATGGTAAGGGAGCATAGAACTCTAAAAGAGAAAGCTACGAAATGCCTTCCAGAAATGATTTTAGCGGCTAACTTAGGGAGAGGCTAGCGTAGTAGAGACCCTCTACTCAGAGGGAAGATATAGGATCTTATCTCTGAGAGCCTGGGAGTTATATAAAAATCCAAGCAACTTTCAACATTGAGTAAGGTGAGAAAAGGTTTAGAAGAACTTCTCTTTAAAGATTATACAGGCAAATGAATAAGAAATAAGTACATGTTATGAGATTTTTCCATTAATTCAGTTGATGGAGCATAGAATGTTTGATTTCTGCAGCCTGCTTTATTCTTATGGCCTGCGTGGAGCTGTACTGTATTGAAAACTAAACTAGTGTTTCTCAAACTGGGTTCCACTGATCATAGTGGTTTGTTGGTGCATTCTTGGGAGTCTGGAGTTATCTATTCAAAAATATTGTTTAATATTGTGTTAGAAGTACACACACACCCATATATTTATAATTATATAATGGAAGCATGGATTTGGTCATCCGGTCAACCTCCTTATTCCTAAGTACTGGGCTATTGTGATTTATTTTTATAATCATGTTGAATTTAAGTGATCACCTAAATAGCACCATTTATTTTTTAAGGGTTGTTTGAAAATTGTTTTAAGATTATTTACAGAAGAAGCAACTAGCATTGTCCTCAGATTAATATCTTCAGTGTAATTATTTTACATTGTGTGCTTAATTGTCGTGATAGAGTGGAAGACATAGTTAAAAGAGGACTCTGCCCACGTTTGAAGAGGCCTGATTTCTGGTCCTAGCTTTAGCATCTCCTAACAATGAGATTTGGAGAAAGTCAGTTAATATGCTTGGACTTCAGTTGCTTTGTGTTTAAAGTAAGGGAATTTGGCTAGAGCTAGGTAATCCCTAACTTAAGTTTTCATTTCAAAAATTGTGATGTATCTTTTTTAATGGAAAAAGTGTCAGGGAGAAGAAAATTGATTCAGTTAACAAGATCTTTGGGGGAAATTTCTAGTACCATCTTCTCCTAGTTACAGCCAAATATAGTGAGATATAAAAACCAAGTATTTATTGTCTCCTCTGTGCCTGACACTACTCTATTCTAACTCCTATAAATGTGACCGTAACTGTAAGTTCTGTTATATAATTCTTTTTGGCAGTTGTAATTGCCTCCAGTGTCCTGGGGCACAGAATGAGTAAGGATGGAGTCTGGAAAGGAATCTGGCTTGTCTGATTCTAAGCCCTGGCTTCCACTGTAACACATTATATTTGTTAGCTTTGCAAAATGCTTTTTTCCCTTTGTCCGTCTATTTTCACATTCAAATAAAAAAAATGACTAAACTAAATTCTGAAATGTCCTAAAAAAAACTTTACTAAGGTCCTCTCATCCTCAGACAGTCGCTTAAATGAGCATACTCCTCCTCCCTGTCCTTCTTCCCACACAAGTTTACTGTGGTCAGTGAGAATGGTTTGTTGTGTTGTCCCTTGAACCCTATACCGAGGTCCTGAATCTGAGGTTAACATCTGAATGGAGCTAATGAGCATGATCTGGTGGTGGAGGCAGTTTTCGTTCTCTTTCTTTTTTTTTTAAAGGCTTAACAAAGTGCAGAAGTTCGGTCTGAGTTTTTAAAAATGAGGGGGGAAAAGTGTAGAGGTGCCACAGCACAACTGTGTCAGTGCTTTCTTGATAAAGGCTGTAAAGAAGGCACGTTCTACTCGTATTCGTGTATGTGCGTCTGTTGACACTTTTTTTTCCTTGTTAAGCAGCAGAAGCGCTTTAAAATTGTGTTCGGAAACACATAGAGATAAGGGAAAGCGAATTGTCCCGATCCAGTGCTTCAGGGAGGAGGTTCAAAAGGAAACGCGGCGGGGGACGAGGGATGGGGGTGGGGGAAACTGTGTTTTGGCTTCTGTGCGGGCTGCGAACCCGGTACGGTAAGGCCTCTCCTGCAGTCGGGCTTCTCTCACATCCCACTCTCCCCCGTGGGTCCTGTGCGAACCCTACACAGCCCCGGGGGCCCAGAGGAGACGAGCATCAGGGATTGAAGGAAGTCAGCGGGCTTGAACACAGGCGTCCCGTTTGGAAGTGTCCAAGGAGACCGCCAGAAGTGCGCCAGCCGAGTCTGGGAGAGTTTCCTTCTGGCCGAGAGGGGGAGCCCTGCGTTCCCAGCCGGGAGCGACCCGGAGTCCCGAGCCTCCAGCCCCAGCCGCCCGCCAGCGCCAGTTTTGGCTTCAGCCGATTAGGAAGAGGAGGGAGGGGGCAGAGAGCGCGTAGAGGGAGGGGACCGGAGCTGGAGGGTCCCGAGTCCAGCACCGTGTTGACGTAGAGAAACTTTCCCTCTCGGCCACGGAAACGGCGCCCCGGCTGTGCTGGAGAGGAGATCGCCGGGCTCCGAGGACGCGGCGGCTCTCCACGCCCCTGCCCGGAGCCTGACCCGACTGCATCAGTCAGTAAGGTACGGAGAGACCGCGATTTATGTGGGGGCTTCCCGGGCTGCAAGCCCAGCGTCCCGCCAGGTAGCTTTTGGTCTCTTTTCAGCTGACATCCTGAGAGGCGGCGGGCAGTGGTCCACCCCGGCCGGGTGTCGGGGAAGGAGGGCGCGGGGCTGCGCGCCGCCGCTGCCGCCGCTGGGCAGGTTGCAAAAATTAGGACAGTCAAAGGCTCGGGGAGCCGTCCAGCAAGAAAGGAGGCTAAGACCTGTTGACGACTGCCGTGGCAGTGCTTCAGGGATGACAGGGAGCCTCACGAGGTCGAGGACGCTGCGGCCTCCCGACTCCTGGAGCCCTTTGTGGTAACTTTGGTCCGGGTGGCCGGGGCCGGTGGCAGGAGCTGGAGGGAGCGGCGTGGAGGTTGGGTGGGGGGCGCCGGTGGATCAGTACGGCTGAGGGTGCGCGGACCAGACGGGACCGAGCCGGCAATTCATCGCCGGGTCACAGACAGGCGACCCAGGAGCGAAACTTCTTCCAGCCTAACCTCTCTTTTGTTGGCTCCGGGAGAGTGTGGGCATGGGGGGCGGGGAGGCGCGAAGCTCCTAGGCCGGGCCGAGGATTCTTTAAAGCCTGGGGCGGGGAGGGCCCAAACCCAGGGGTGGCGCCCACATTTTACCCTTTGACAGAATGGGTCAAGTAGTTCCTTCTGGCGGGCGCTACTTTAGAGGGGCACACCGCGCTGCGAGGTGAAGAGACCCTGGGTTCTCCGTCCCGCAGCCAGGCTCGCTTGCCGGGGTCCACCTCCCCGTGGGCTGGCTGACTGCACAGATCGGAACCCAGCGCAATCGGTTCTTCCCAGTGGCTCCTGGGGCTGCCGCGCAGACTTCCCTGTGTGCGGGAGGGAACTCTGGGCAGGCTGGTTTTCTTGGAATGTGTTTACGATGTTGAATGGGACTTGAACAGGAGGAAGCTGGACGCTGCAGCTGGAACTAGTTGCCAGGGTAGAGTAAGGAAGACGTAGCTGGTGCTGGGCTTGGCGAGTGCACTTAGTACCTTGGGCAAACCCCGAGTTAGTGAAGGCTGTTTGTCAGGGTATCCCTTCCTAGTCTTAGTAGATTTTGCCAACTGAGCTCACCTTACTTTCACTTGCAATCAGACATCTACATGCGCTATTTCAGTCTGCAAGTTTTACAAAGTATAATGCAATCAAGAAGGATTTAATAAATTTATTTTGGGACCTGCTTTAAAAATTTTTTTCATCAACATTTAAGAGTAAAAGTTTTTGGAGAGTGTTCTAGTTAAGACTCCACTTGATAATTTCTAGGACTAGAAGATCCCCAAGAAAGATTGTTTTGTGTCTTTGCTACCAAATGGGTGATAAGATGCTAAAGGAGGGCAGTAATGAGACAGGAGTGAATATGAGGCGGTAGGAAACTCTGAGAGGACCTGGACATTTTTCAGATTTGCAAATCGCCTCTTTCTCTGCCAGTCTTTTCCTCCTTCCCCAACACAAACAAGTAGCCTTGCTAGAAAACCCACCAGTTGGGAGACTGAAGTCGCTGGCGACTACAAGCCTTACTGAAAACAGCAGACAGGCTAAGGTACTGCCCCATTGCATAATTAAAAGGTCTCCTTGAGCCGTCCAGGAGTGTTTTCCAAGTTTTTACGACTGACAAGGAAAGAAGAGAGGAACCTGGCCCGCAGCCAAACTAGACTGAGCTCAGTAGCCAGGCATGAAAGAGACTGGGGAAGTTGCAGGGAATAATTGGAAAGGAGCTGTTGGTTGTACTTGGGTTTAAACAAGGGATTTCTTTTGCAATGAGAAATTTTAGGTGACCAAGATCAGTCTTCTTGGCAAAAAAATAAACTAAGCCCAGAGTGCTGTGAAAGAAGTGCTCTAGGAGGTCAGTCTGACCCTTCCCTATCAGTATTGCAGTGCAGTAGCTGGGCTGGGGGCCTGATGCTTTTTGTGCTGATCATACTTTGCGAATATCCACATTTTGTTGCTGTTTGTCTCAACTGGACTAGGCCTGCTTCAAGCCCTTGACCTTGACCTTCTTTGTTCTTATTGCCACTAAGAACTGAAGACTTGGGTTTGGGGCAGATGGTTTTCTACTAAATTGAATAATTCAATTATTAGATATTCTCAAATGGCACAGATTTGGGTCATGAAATTAAAGTGGAAAATGTGTCCAGAAGTCTTCCTTGTGTTTGTCAGAAGTGGTCACGATGATGATGATAATGGATATTGCTTTTTCACCTGAGGGAGAAGTTGGTGTGATCTCAGTATTTTACACATTTGCCCAAATGCCTAAGGCCCTGCTGCTTCCAAGTTCCAGACTAGCCAGGAACTCAGAACCTTATCTGCAATTTAGACCCTTCTTTTAAGTGTTATAATTGTTCATGTTTCCTTTGCCTCTCTCTCTCTCCTTTTTTTTTCCCAAGAAGGTAGGTCTACTATTGTGGATTTGGGGGTTGAATAGTAAAAACCACTAATATGGTTTGTATTTCCTCTGGGTTGGTGAGTTTGAGATTGTGAATATCAGCCTACTCTTTGAGACTGACTTTATGAATCACCCTTGGCAAAGTGTTCTCCTTGTCTATGATTTCAGTTTTTCCACTTGCAAAGTAAAGAAATTTCCCTTACATAAGTACAAGCTTACTGTGAGCATTAAAGAGATGAAATTGTGTTAATAGGTTTTTAGACATAAAGGTCATAAGGCTTCTGACTCAGTTGATTCAGTTGAACCTGTAGGAGTAAACTGAAACATTTATATCTAAAATACACATGTAACAGTGACATATCTGTAGTTAATTTATAAAAATTACTACTTTTACGTTTTAATCATAGCTTTAGTTTAATCATAAATTTTATTTTTTGAGCATATTGGGTGAGATTTTGTTATGGCTAAGGCTGAGTCATTCTCTCAAACAGAAGAGAACAATCAGGAAATTCATTTATGTTTTATTTTGGTTTATATTTATACTCAAGAACCGGTTATTTTTTTAAGACCAGCTCAATGTTGCCTTTATGAGAAGTTACCAAATATATTTGAAGAAATTGGCACCCTTCTCGGAAATAACACTTGAGAGACTAAAATACATTTATGATGTACAAACAAACTTTCTTCTCCCAATGGCCACAGCAGTTTCCTTAAAAGTTTAGAGGGTAAATTTTGGAGCCATTCATTAATTGATTCAACCAATATTTGTCGCATACTTTTTATGTCCTGGGGAACATTAGGCTTGGATTCAAATCCCAGAACTGAACTTGTCATCACTGTGACTTTGTGCAGGTTATTTTACTTCTTAAATGTTTTACCAACATATAATTTATTGTCTATTTGCTCTCTGTAATGTATGAACTTGTTAACTATTGATACATGCATGATGATTGTGAAATATTTAATTTTTAGTTTGATATGTCAGTTAGTAAAACAAACTATTTTTATAGCTCAATGTGCTGTATCACACTCTTGGATGTTTAACTTAACTATTTTTCAGGTGAACAGATCGCTGTATTGGAGAAAGAAAACAATAAGTATGGATAAATTGTTTAAAGGATAAGATCTTTTGTAAAAATCTTAATCATAACTTTTTAGACTTTATTATTAACGGTGAATCTATAAAAAGTAGGAGTGTATGGGAAATTGTAGTTGAATTTGTGATCATATTAACAGAATAGGCACTTTTTTTGAATAATCAAAGCACAAGTGAATGTTCAAGGATCTAATATTCAAGGGTAATTTTAACATGAAATATCCAGTTTTGCTTTTGCTTTTAAATTAAAAATCTTTAAAATCTTAATCTCCATTGCTGAATAATAGATGATTTTTATTTAAATTTTACTTAGCAGAGCACTTTGGTTCATTTTACAAAACCGCGATTTGTTTTCTGAAAACTCTAAAGAGCAAAAAAGTTATTTTAGTTGAATATAATAGTGAATTCAAAAGTAGTTACAGGAGCCAACTGCATGACTGCCATGATGAGCTCTGGTCTTTAAACGTATTAGAGGCTGGTAGATCTAATAGTGTTTGTCTTAATGCATTTAGAGATTAGGAAACTTAAACTTGTTCCTGTAGGAACTTAAATATATTCAAATTGGAAGAGGAAAAATAGTATAAACTTTGAGCAGAGAAATGGCTTTGCTTCCAAACAGTGTGAATATGAAATTGAAATCCAGCATTATTTTTAAAAATACTGCCTAAAAGTCATTTTTCCAGAGCTAAGTTTAGAAAACAGTTCTTATACACTTTTCAGTCTCTGTTATTTGTCAGTTTTGTGCTAAGAAGATGTTTGCAGTCACTCTAATGATACTTATAGTGCATGATTATTTTTCATCAGAAGACAGTTAATTAGCTCAAATATTGTGGAAGAGAGTAAGTGCCAATTTTCTGTTTTCAGTGAAGTAGTATAGTTATGGTAAATTTGGAATTAGTTTCATCATTCAATAATGTGTATTTAAGAATAGTTTTGGAAAGGTGGTCTAATTTGCTCCCATAATATGAATAAGTGAGTTAATTTACATAACATTTGTGATTGCAAAGATTAATATGACTTTTTAAAAGAGTTTTAAATAACACTGTACATATTTTCCAGGATGCATCTAAGAGCATACCTAGACAGTACTAGCTGTCTTTATTTCACTTTTTTTTTTCAATTAACATTATATAAAAACACCTACATATAGTCTTCATCACATGCTTTCTGAAGAGGAGATTCAGAATATGCCTTAGAAACTCAAGTTTTGGAATAACTAATCCCCCCCATGTGTATGTTTATATGTATATGTACATAAAATTATGACATATATTCTTTGCTATTCTCTGTTTGTGCTAAGTGTATTTTTCGTAAGGAAAAATAACTTCAATTAATTGATATTTCTGAGCTAATTTTAACCATTAATTTAAGATCTTTTCCAGATAACTGTTGCTAGAGATCCTTGACATTTTTTCTCCAGATTATAAAGGAGTATTCAGGCTCCTATTTATACCTGTCAAGGCAGAGAAAAAAGTGGGAAAGATCTACTATCCCCTTTCTTGGTTCATGGCCCTGATGGTAACATCATCATGGAGGCCTTTTCTACTTTTCTTAAATAGACCACAGGCAAATGTACAGTTAACAACCATCAAAAGGTAAATTCACTGCTTGGAAGGTAGCTATTACTGGTAAGTTTATAAGGTTCTGTGAGGTGAGAATTGTGTGTAAATGTAGTGTTTTCCTGGTATTGTGTAACTTTTTCTGATGATTATCAGATGTTATCATTGACCTGTTCCCTGAAACACCAACCATACGTCCTCCAAGAATTTCAAGGAACTTAGACTTTGCCAGAGCTATTAACCAAGAGCAGATGGAATGATTTGGGCTCAATTTTTACTCTACTCTTGTAGAAATGATGATCTTCAGTTAAGCACAGCTAGTCAAGAGGTTTGGTAGAAGGAAGTGTAGAGTGTAAGTAACCTACTAAAGGAAGTCATTAAGGATTTGGATGTATAACCTTTTAAAATAATTATGTAATATTTCATCAAATGGTATCCAAGCTCTACTTCTTACGTAGTTTGTATTTGAATGAGGTAATGTCAATTTCAGACAGAGTTTTAGCTAAAAAGTAGAACCATCTGTGTTGTAGTACATCTCCAAATTTGAGGTAATTAAACATTGACAAGAGAGTGAACTTGATTTTAGCCTCTTGATTTCTCTTTTAGCTATTTACAACTATCATGAATGCCAGTAAAATTTTAACAGCAAATAGGTTAATTTACCCAGATTTCCACCTGGGTGGGTTAAAAACATAGCTTGGTGAGTACTTATAAGACTTTTATTTAAGAAGTTAGAATATTTTGTAAAATATTTTTAAAGGTCAACATATATATCAGTCACTGTAATCTATTTAATTTTTGTCTGCCTTTGAAGAACTCTAATAAATACTTGTTACAGAGTCCAAACTCGCTCTGCTTGCCAAAAGACAGGCCAATAAATCGGGAGAGAAGGTGTTGGAGTAAAGAATAACAACTTTATTCAGAAAGCCAGCATACTGAGAAGATAGCAGACTAATGTCCTAGAGAACTACCTTCTCTAAGTCAGAATTTGGTTTCCTTTTATACTATAAAGGACAAGAGGGTATGCTTGGTTCTTGCAAACTTCTTGGTTTAGGAATTCTTTGTTCTTGGAATCCTTTGTTCTTGCAGTTGTCCACATGGGTCAGATCATGGTGTCCCTGTAAACCTCCAACAAAACAAATATTTTCTATTCTGTAACTTGTTATCTTTATATGAATGGAAAAGTGTTAATATCATTAAAGATCAGAGCCTTGAGAATAAGCTATCCTATATATCTCGGGTTCTTGGCAACTTTCTTTTACAAAAGGTGCAGAACCAGCAAAACTAAGCCCAGGAAACAGAGCACAGGGTTAAAGCCAAAGGAACAGATCTAATATGGAGTCAGATTTGTTATTTTCTATTACGTACTGAATTTTGGCTGATGGTGGAACTTTCTTACTACCTCTGTGAGGACATGCACTATTATAATCATAAAAATGTTCTCCAACATAAATGTTGATCATTGCTGGTAGTATACATAGATACAGAGAATAGAGAAGGTTTGGCTTATTGTAAAAAACAATTGTATAACTGAGTTAATTTCAAAGCAGTTTACCTCTATGCTGCATATAGTAATTGAGTATAATTAGTAAGAAGATGCTGCTTATGCAGTGAGTTTAGCAAAATACAGTTTGAGAGAATTGCTAGAGTCACATTTGAGTAAGTGAATTGTTTGAAATTATCTAAATGCCATCTGAAATGACAAAAGTCTATTGAAATTTCAGATGTATAAAGTAGCAAGCCTTTACAATTAGAGTAAGTATTTTGTGAATTATTATTTCTGTTTCAGTGCATTGTATTGTGATTCTGAATATAGGAGAAAAGCCTTTAAAATTCTTAACGACAAACAAGTAAGATTTATCATATTGCCAACATTGTCTTTAATTCTTTTTGAAGGTGGAACTACTACTAGATTGATAACATTTGAATTATCATAGGCTTAATTGCTTAAATTAAGTAGAGTAGGAAATTTATGATTAATTTGGAAAAATGAGATTTCCTAGAGTAATGTAGATGAGGCTTTAAAGAACAATGTTACAATAAATCTTTCTTTGGGGCTTATTCAGTGAGATACTGACTTGCTTTAAAATCCTCATAAAAATTTGCAATCTTTTCCCCCCCTTCTCATTCTGAAAAATATAGCCATATTTAAAGTATGAGTTGACAAAGGGATTCTGATATTATCCAGTTGAATTTAATAAATATTTATTGAGCACCACTTTTTCTGTTTTTGGCTGTTATGTCCTTTTTAATAGTAGGTGACAGAGACTTATCTCAAATTAACTTAGACTTAAATAGAACTTGTTATTCTGCTCTACAATGGAGAGAAGGTTGAAGGAGTAGGGGTGGAGGTTATTCATCAGCATGAGGGGACGCAGTGTCTAGAAAGATAGTGTGATGGTTACCTGGGCAAGGATGAAGATGAGTTAGCAAGCAAGGGAGTGGGGCAGTTCAAGACAGCAAGTGGTGAATGAAGGCAGAGAGTCATAGAACCATTTGAGTGGTTTAACAGAGCAGACTGAATCTGGGAACTGTAGAGATGTTTCTCTGTTCTGTCTTCATGATGATGACCATAGTCATTAGTAATTGCCTATGGGAGTTTAAGAACATTAACTGGATTAATTAAAAAACTGCTATCTTCTTTTTGTATAGTTTTTACTTTCTCCAGGTCTAACTAACATGTAATTGGAGTCACAAGGAGTTGAGTGTGTGCTCCATGTCACACTCCAAAGGGTCCATGAACTCGGTTAGGGAACAAAAACATTATTATTCTAATGAACACCTCACTTAAATTTAGTATATTTTTCAGTTTTGAAGGCAGGGAAACACACACACAGTGTTAAGTACCAGTAACTTTCTGGAAGTTGCAGATGTTTATTGTCATGTCTCATTGCTCTGACTGCACATATTCTGAAATGTTTTTATGTTTATGACTAGTTTAAAATTGCAATAATAATTACATCTGCTCTCAGGTATTATTTTTCATTTGTAGATATATCTACAGACATATAACTTTACCTCCAATTATTTTTAATATAATTTATTAACTGTACTTTGTTTCTTTTTTTTAAAGTTTTTTTTCCTCTGTTTTTATCCTTATCTCTTTTTTCACTCTCTCTCTCTCTTTTTTTTTTGGAGGGGAAGGTAATTAGGTTTGTTTGTTTGTTTATTTATTTATTTATTTTTAATGGAGGTACTGGGGATTGAACCCAGGACCTCGTGCATGCTAAGCATGCACTTTACCACTGAGCTATACCCTCCCCCTAGATAAGTCCGTTTTTTTTTTAAATAGTTTGTATTTTATCTTATGCATTTAAAAACAGTTTTTGATAAGAGGTCCATAGACTTCATTAGACTGCCAAATGGATTCATGGCACAAAAAAGGTTAGGGATCCCTGAAAATCTATACTGATTTCTTTAAAGATGTCAATGAGTTGTGCTTTCATTTAATGAGATTAAAAGAAATTGGAGTTATTTAACTCAGTTTTATCTGATAGCATTTAGTTATACAGAGATGACCTAAATTGTTTTTGAAAGTAAATTCCCAATAAATAATGCTTATTTTGCAGATAATTTGCTTTATTCAAGAAGCGTGTGTGCAGTTCTTGGTTGTCTTACTTAGTGACATAGTCCAACAAAGAAGCATTTAATTTTATTTCAGAACATATACATTTAAAAAATAGATTTATCTTTTTCACATTATAGCATTAACTATTTTTGGAAAGGTTTGCTGCGAATTTTGTCTTGTGGTTGCAAGAGAGAACAGATACATTTTGCAACAGAGAATAGACGTGTTAAACAGGTTTTTGTATCTCTTGTTTGGTAACAAGTAACCATGTCAGTATCAGCAAGTTCCTTTGAATACTAAGGAAAAAATAAATAATTTATATACATATAGAAACTTGATTTTTTTCTATGCATCACTGAGTTACTTAAGGTTATATTTTTGGTTATATGATGTATATTATTCCTGACCATTATTCATGAAAAAGTTAACATATGCCAAAAATTTGGGAAAATAAAAATACAGAATACATAAATAAAAGTATAGAAAATTATGGGGTTATGAAGGGGAATCTATAATTAAAACACAGGCGATGTGATTTATCACCTTATATTCCCTTCCTTCTTTTTGCTTGACTAGACAATTCTGTGAAGATACCTCCATTTTAAAATTAATTTCCTGTTTTATTGATACTTGATTTAATGGAAACAGATGACTCAATTTTATTTTTGAAATATATGACAACAACAGCTTCTCTAGAGTTATTAATATGAGATAATTACTCTACAGAGCTTAACATTCATAGATCAGTCCAGTTTTAGTAGGTCTGGACCACCTTAACATTCCAAGAGATGAGTGAGAGGTAATAGTTTTGTACTTGAAAATTGACAGTAGCTTCAAGATCACAATAAGTGATAACTGTCTTTCAGTCTGTTTCCTGTTTTTGACTCCACTTTGTCTTCTCTAATGGCAAGCATCAAGCATCACTGTCACGTCTTTGCCTCCCTTCCCTGTTGGACCTCCATGTTCCCACTGAATAACACTGAACAGCTCAAGCTAGATGTGATTCTCTACCTGAAGTTAATTCTCCTTTCCATTTCTTGCACATTGATTCATAAGAAGCATCTTTTCACTTCTAAGAGTCACTTCTCATCCTTGTTATTGATTGTTCATTCAAATAATTTCCTTATTACTCTTTGCTTCTGGAACTCTAGTATTTTTCAGACGTCCACTCTTCCCCACATAACTCAGAGGAAGGTGGTTCATTCCTAATAGAAGTGAAATTTGGATTAGGCTGAGCTAATCGTCATCGTGTTTCTATTCCTCTTGTCAGCGATTGGTTCTTGAGGAAGTTTTTGTTCCTTGTTCCCGTCGTACTCAATTATATGAGATGACAGGACTGGAGGGAGGTGGGGTAGCAAAAGTTTCCCTACACTTGGGAAGGAGACATCGGATGAGAAGTCTATGTCAGCTCTTGGTATTGGTCCCGTGTCTGGAACAGATGCTTGAAATTGCAATAGGGGGTCATTCTTTGTCCATAAGGAAGTCTAGCTTGAAGGCAAAACAAATGTATCAACAATGAAAGAAAAAAATGTGAAGGACCTGGGTGCTTAATGGCACTGTTGGGTACCTGAATGAGCCTGCCATATTTCTGGATTTACTGTTGTGTGAGAGAATAAATTTCTTTATTTTTCAGCCCAAGTTGAACTAGAACTTTCAGTTACTTAAATGAGAAAGTATCTTAACTAGAACAGTTATTAACTGATATCTTAATCTGAAATAAACATTTTAAAAGTAACGATTTAGATAATTAAAGAAAACTTATAGACTGCTTGGGTTGTGTAAACTTTGGATATGATTAGTGCTATTACTCTATACAAATATTTTATTAGTCAATTCACCAAATTTTATTATTTTGATACAGTAAATATATTAATCATCTTAACAATTTATTCTGAGATGAATACACTGTGTATATCTCATAATACATTATTCAATAAAAATAAAATAAAATATAAATTCAAAATCTAATCCATAAAATTGAAGGAATCTAAATGGCTTCCCTGATGCTAAGGCAGCTTAAAGAATATACTATGTTTGATTAGCTTGTTTTTTTTCAAATTCTTTCTAGCTGACTAACCTGTCTTCCCTTCTGCTACTACTGTTATTTGATTTGCCTGATTGATTACATGCTTAGCAACCCCAACCCTGTGATTTATGCCTCACCCTGAATAATTTGCACCTAAAACGAGAAGCTATGTTCCAAGAAGGTCACAGAAATAACCTTAGGAAAATCAGATCTTCTTGAAGCCCCCAGGACACCAAACGGATTAGATCAAGATAGGAGAGGTCATGGGCAAGATGCCCCTTTGGTGGACCACAGGAAGTTCTCGTGACGCCTGACGAACTCCTGTAAAACAATGTTGATTGATGTCACTGCTGCACTTTGGCCGTTTACCTATATAATCACCAAGTCCCTACCCCAAGATGTATTCATAGTTACTAAGGCATTAGTCTGCTCTGACTCCAATTTGCCCAGGAGAGCAATAAAGCTGCTCTTTTCTTTGCTCCCAGATTTTGCCTCCGAGTTTGAATTCACTTTTCTGGATACAGGGGCTGATTTTTCGGTAACAAAATCACACTACTGTTTATTTGGTTGTTTGGTGTCTTGTGTATTGGGAATATTAAATATACCTTAGGAAACATTAAAGGAATCTCGGAGCCTTGTCTGTGTAGTTTAAAGCTTGGAGTCATGATAAAACTAACATAATTATTTAAATATAAAAGATAAAGCTAATAGGAGTAAAATTAAGAAAATAGTGAAATGCAGGTCCATTCACAGAGGTTAAAAATTGAAGAAATATAATCTTTTAAGTCAGAACTAGTGTTATAAAACTCTAGTTCACTGGAATCATAAGCAATTTAATTATTTCCTGCCACCATGCTCTTGAGTAGGTTTTTTTTTTTTTGATGATTTAGCATTATGCACATTGGCTTTTTGTAATTTGCTGTATCAAAGTATGGAGATAATATCTGAGTCTTTGCCTTCTTGCTCTAAGGGTGGTAGGAATTACCCAAGTCTGTGAATTGACAAAAGCAGGAGTGAAATATATTTTAGAGTATTCATGCTGTGTTTCTCTGAAGTGGTTAACCAGTGGGTTAAGGGAAAGGTGGAGGAAAGCAAAACCAGGAATAATCTAACAGGCTCAGAACAGGGAAGTGTCACAGTGGGTAGGTTTGCTGGGAATGAGGGGGTGTGAGAAACAGAAAGGGAAGGACTGTGTTGGCAGTGTACATGAAGAGTAGTTGGTGAAACTGGAGGTGGAAATATTACAGATGTTGCAAACCTGCAGTAAAGCAGAGTAGCAAATGGTTCATTGGTCAAGAAAGAGCCAGGCACGTTGTATCAGTGTGGGTACTGGAAGCATGGAGATTGGGTTGGAGAGGGATATAGACAGCTGGTAATTTGCATGTCAAAGGAAAGTGAAAGAGACCTTAGAAGAGTAGTTCCTTTTTTTTTTTTTCAGAAGAGTAGTTACTGATGGAGACATCCAAGGTAACAAGACCTCCTCCTACTGTGATTGAGATGTGAACATTAGTTTTTTGAGTAAAAATGCAGTCAACATGCTTGAGATACTTGCTCTATGAGATCATGACCTTCTCTCAAAGTTAGGCAAGAGAACCAGAGAATACAAAGTGCTGCAGTTCTCAGAGGACTATTGTTCTTTTAGAAGCTGTTGTTCGGGGACTGTTCTGGGGTATCCCTTTGCCCAGAATCTGAGTGCCCTCTGGTGACCTTTCCCTGGTTTAAAAGGGAGCCACATTCTTGTGGGTTTTTGAGTGTGAATGAATGCCTCTTGGTATGGAAATGATTATAAAGGGACTATGGTTATCTACTTTGGAAATTTTAGCAGAAAATATCACTTGGCTCACAGCAGGTATAAAATGAGGAAGAGAGTAAGTATCCAGACAATTCAGATTCCAGCTCTCACTAGTGCTAAAGTAATCAAGGTGGAAATGGTCCCCGTCCCTCCACCCTGGGCCATTGTCTCCTCTAGTAGGATCTTCGGGGCTCCTGAACTCTTTTCCTAATGTGTTTTCTTATACCTGTGAGTCCACACCAAAAATGATTCTTTGAACCAGGGAGAAATGATAACAAGAATATGACGGGGTTCAGGATATGCTACCTCAAAATATGGCACTTCAACACACTGGATATTTCAACCGAAAGGGATTTGAGCAATGGCATATGAAGGAAGGACTTTCTCACTGTCTTCTGAAGCTGGTCATACAATCCTCATGTGAGAGGTACCCTCTCTATCCTAGGAGGAAAGGAGCATCCTTATCTCGGAAAACAAAGGGATGAAGAGAAGAGAGGCATCTGTTTGCTAAGTTCTTCCTAGTTTACTCTTTGTCTCATACTCATACTCTTTGTCCTACCATACCTTTCCAAGACTTGTAACTCTTCTTCAAACCTAGCGTAAAAAACCTTCAGATATAACCATTTCTTTGGGTCTCTGTTTCTTTCCCATGTCACGCAAAACTTATATTAAATAAATCTGAATGCTAGTCCCTTGTTAATCTGTCTTTTGTTACAGGGAGTGTCAACAGAAAATACAGTCGATCTAAGAAAGAAATGGAAAATTTTATTCAAGCCAAATTTAAGGATTATAAACCCAGAAGAGCAATTCAGAAAGCTCTGAGAACTGTTCTGCTCGTTAGAAGTCAAGCCACAGTTATATAAGTTTTTCAAGACAGACGGCTGTACATGAAATGACGTATTAGTGACAGTTTACATAATCCAGATCTAAGTGCCATGTGACCCCTTACGAGAGCAAGAAGGAATGTTATCTTTAAGGAGTTGTCTTATTGATGCTAGGAAGAAGTTGCTCTTTACGATTGAGCAGGTATTTCTGCCGGTGGGGAAGGTTTGGTTGATGCCTAATGCCAATACCCAACGCACAGTGAGGGGAGAGAGGAGGCCAAAGGGCAGAGGGGGGTTTTTATTCCTTTTTCTTGTCATAAAATACGAATTTTATTTTACAGCGGTGTCAGTTGAGAGTTTAGGAGGGTAGAGAGAAAAGATATTTTTCCTTCCCTACAAATAGCATTTACAGAGTGCTCACTGTGTCGTAAGCATTGTGGTAAACATTTTTTATAATTTGTAAATGATTAAGAAATTAAGTGTTACCAAACTCAGGTTCGGCTGCTCCCCAGTCAAAAGCCAATAATTCGAGAGGCAAGTGTCAGTAGAAAGGAAAGGTGCTTTAATCAAAAATCCGACAATCTGGGGAAATGGTGGACTCCTGTTCAGAGACCACCGCTGAAGATTCTGCTCAGCCATGACAGTTTTTAAAGGGAAAAGTGGGGGAAAGAATCTGAGTGAATCACTGAGTCAGGAGATTGGGTTCTGCATCCTTCTCCACTTCATGCAGACTGGCTGACTCTCTCTTCAGGTCTTGTCTTGCCCCCCATGATCTGCCTGCAAGTTTGGTAAGGATGGAGAGCCAGTCATTCTTTAACTGCTTAATTCTTCATTCTTACTTCTTTTTATCTAGGAAAAGAATCAACAGGTTAGTCAAGCACGGTGTGCGTTCAGGAGAGCACTGAAGTCTGGAGTTAGTTTCTTTTCTTTTTTTTTTTAGGAGTTAGCTTCAATTGCTTAGTGATCTCATTCCTATAATTAGATTCTTCTAAGGTTAGAGCAGGACAGAAATGGGCAAACAGGAAAGGTGCAAAAGAGCTGCTTTCATAAGGTTCCACACCTGGCAAACAGTGGACCAAGACAGATAGCAAGTCTGGGGTTTAAAAGACATCGTTTCCATCAGGAGCTAAGAGCAAGCCTCCTTGTGTTTTGTAAATTTGCATGTGAAAACGATTAGCACAGAAAAGTCTTTTAGAAACTAATTCCCCTCAGTATTAAAATTAAAAC
Source organism: Camelus bactrianus (assembly GCF_048773025.1). NCBI lineage: Eukaryota > Metazoa > Chordata > Mammalia > Artiodactyla > Camelidae > Camelus > Camelus bactrianus. The sequence goes on from NC_133543.1 coordinate 65,638,827, forward strand.
CTTACTGAAATCAGCTTTGGATCTTTTCTTTTTTATTCCTCCTCAACACTTTTAAAAAAAATTTCCCCTTGTTAAAATTTGGGAAACAAAGAAATACACAAAGACAAAGGGGGAAAAAAGAGAGAGAGAAAAAACTCACAAAGCAGAAATGTACTGGTGCTTGGTTTTACTTTTATTTATGTACCCCCTGTACATCTTATGTACTGAACCTTTGCAAAAAAAGATGAAGCGAAATGTCTAGTCGGTGGGATGTTATGGAAAACCCCAGATGAGTTAGTGAAGACTTACTGAGACACAGATAAACTTGGCCCCTTACCAGCTCTTCCCGTGCTGTGTAGTATTGCTTCTGGCTCCATCATTTACTAGCTTAGAAATCTTGGGGTGATTATTTAGCATCTCTGGAACTTTTTCCTTCAATGTAAAATGAAGATAATGACAGGAACCTTGTATGTATCACTGAGAGATATAAAACAAGAATCTTCAGTGGCACCAGGAGATTTTTCTTTTGTGTGTGTTGACTTAAAAATGCACAGCTTAAGAGTTGTGAGTTTAATTTTATTCAGGGACCTTACTGAGAACTATAGCTTGGGAAAAAACCTCTCAATAGCTCTGAGAAAACTGCTCTGAAGGGTAGCGGAGAAGACAGTATACATACATATCTATGTAAGTATGTATGTATGTATGATTTTTTGCTAAACAGTATGTGTAGTCAAGCATACATCTTGGTAAAAGATCACTTGTTAGTCACAAAGAGCAGGCAACTCCAGTTAATTATTTTAGTGCTTTTCTATGTATGGGAAGATTCAAGGATCTGAGCTCATTAAAATTCTTCCTGAGATATGCATCTATATCTGTTCTTCTAAAGCACAGAATGCCTTGTTCTGTTTTTCTCCCTGAATTCCTCTCAGGGAGCACTGTTGGTGAGTGACAGTAGTGGCGAACATGTTAATCCTCCTAGAACCTGATAATGAGTAACATTCTTTGTTTTACATGTCTCTTCTCCCTTTGCCCCAAGATTTTTAGAGTCCACACTGTCTCTGTTGGGCTTGGAGAGCAGACAGCACATCAGATGTCCCTGTTCTCCTTCTTAACAGATCATTTCAGGAGGCTTCTGAGAATCAGTAAATAGTTAAAGTTTCTATTTTTCCATCGTTTGCTATTTTTGAAATTGTTCCTTTTCACAGTTTCAATCCAATAGCATTCTTCTTTATCAATCCTGTATTTTTGGAGATGTAACAACATGAACGGTCTCTATGTTAAGAAGAAATTAAGTTGTGTTATCTTCAGATTCCTACCCAGTATAAGGAAGCAGCTTCTGATGAGCAGTCAAGATTGATTTTTCAACAGTGATGTTCTGTTACTGAACCTATTTGGAGGAAAGTGAAATAGCTCTGGGTCAGGGCTATTATAGAAGAGTATCATGTAGCTTGTCTGTAGCTGGAGACATTAGGTAAGAAGGACCTAATGGACGGACTGTGATAATAATTGAAATTTAAATGAAGTCATCAGTCTCCTGGCATAACATTTGTAAAATAAGGGAGAGCCAATAGTTGTGTGCTAAGTGAGTTAAAGCTCCTGGCATTCCTGCACTTATCATGCAGACTTTCATTCATTCAAAACACTTTTCAAACTTTATTCTTATGTATCAAGTACTGTGCTAAATTCTTCCAAAGTATCCTAGTGTCAGAGAAGCGTGGACTCACATTCTGGGGCTGCCCACTGCAAGTACAGTTTCTTTGAAATCTCAAGTCCATTTGAACCTGAAGCCTATTCTATAAACTTTGTTTTAAAGTAAAACTAATGTGCTTTAATTACAATGAGGCAATATCAACCCTTCAGGATTATGGAGTATTAATTCTGTGACTTCATTTACCCCTTGGCTTGATGTTAATATTTCCCTAATTGTATATGTGCCTCTGTTAGAGTAGCATGGCTGTGAGCTGTGATGAGTCCTTCAAGGTTTTCAAACACAAGAGCAAGGGAAAAGGAGGGAAGAAACCTGATAAACTTTGCACGTGTGAAACCTTATGGCTTTGGGCAAGATGGAATGAAGAGGTATGAGAATGATTAGGAAATGTTAAGAATCTAGATGAGAGATGATAAGGATCTGAATGTAGATGGTATCAGTGAGATTGGAGGAGAATGAATTGGAGTGATGTTTAATTTATAAGCTTGTTGGCTGATTGGATGTGAGAATTTTAGGAAGAAGGAGTAAAGAGACTCATGTGCAGACTTGTATTGATTGTGGTACTATTCCTCAGGACAAGGAAATTCTGGATGAAGAACATGGCTGGAGGGAAAGACTGAAAATTCCACTTTGGATTTTTGAGTTTGAGGTGCTTTGGGACCATTATGAGAGAGTTGCCCTATGGATATGCAGTGGATATGCCATTTGGAAATAAGGAGAAATCCTGGGGTGGAGATACAGATTTGAAAGTTATTGACATTGGGTGATTATTAGTGCCATGAGGTCAGATCCTTGATGGCACTGATAGTTAAGGGAAATCAGAAAATGGAAAGTCAGCAAGAGACTCAGAGGAACCCAAATATGAACCCAAAATCTTTATTCCACAGGACAGTCTCACCCACCTAGGAGGTGGATAATAGGGATCTAAACCACGGTCTTCTTATAGGAGATAGAAAGGAGAGGACTGACTTGCCAAACATTTTGAAAGAATTATTCTGTGTTAAAGGTAAAAGCCAAATTACACCTAATATAACGCAGGTCTTACTAGAATTGGCCAGTTAAGCTGACCAGGGTTTTACGTTCATTCTGGGGTTGTGGCTTTCTGTGTTCACACTGCTCCACTCCAGAAACTGAATAAAGATTTCACAGGTTTGACCACATGAACCTCAATCCTTGGTCAAAAGATGATGTATTTAGGACACCCTAGATTATCTCTCATACCCCAAAGAATATCTCTACAATTTGTTTCCACAAAGCCATTCTTAGGGGTAACCAGAATTGTACTGTGCTGCAGTCTGTTCCTGTTCCTCCACGTTGGGCTTTGCTGATTCCCACACCAGTTTGAATTTGACCAGTCATTGAAGTAGGGGTACCTGGTGGTAAATATAAGTGGCTGTAACCAATCTTGACAAAATGGATTTTCCTAGATCATTGAAAACTACGCACTATAGGGTTTTATTAATATTAATTAGAAAAGCATTTCATTATTTTATCATAAACATTATAAACCGGCATCTGTAATATAGTTATTATATAGTTGAATATAGTTATGTTAGTAAACATTTTTATTGTCTTAAACCAAACTTGATTTTTGTAAAGTAATTCTGCTGGAAAAATAGACTGGAGAGAAATAGAGCATTGAAGTAGACTTCAAACCCTACTTTTATTCAGATCTTTTCAGACAACTCCTTAAATAACTCCTTCAAAAACAGCATATCTAGATTTTTTTATTCTCTGTATGTCATAAATTTTTCTTTAAAAACCAGGACTTAAGAAGATACCTAGGTCTTTTAATTTTTCTTGTTCTTTAAAAATTTTTTTCATAAAAAGGAAAATAAAAAGATAAAAAAGACATGTAAAAGAATCTTTGCAAATTAACTTGGTAAGACACTGGTATTAGATATAGTACAGAAATGATTCTTTTAGCACTTTAGAGTCATTTTTAGTACATTTTTACTTGTGGACTCTTGAATTTTCCACCTGATTCCTTGGTACTAACTGCATAGCCTTTATCAAGTTACTTCATCTCTCCCTATGAATTTAAGGTGGTGGATGAGAAATAATAATGTATTTAAGTGTTAAGCTACTTTTATGCTTTTATTCCTTGCTCAATGCAGTGGACATCCTACAAGAGCAGGGATCGTGGCACATTTGCTTATCTTGAGGGACCAGATCCTAAAGAGTGCCTGGCACAGTAGGCATTCAAATATTGGATGAGTGAATGCAGAAATAAGGAATTCAAGATCTAGTTTCCCTAAGATAAATTGTGCTTCATCCAACATGCGTATGCTAAAGTTATGTCTTTGGAAGATGTGAATGTTGGATAATGAGTTGGAGAAGGACACACCTGTGCATTCACCCACAGCCTATCCATTACGTGAGGGCTATCACTTGGCAAAGTCAGTTTTTACCTCAGAGATTTTAGCAGAAACAATTCAAATTCTGCACCATGAACTAAACAGCCCAGAAGAATCTTGCCTTGACCATCACCCCACCTCATCTCACTCCATATGAAGGAATGAAAAGATTTTTCATGGCCCACCTTTTCTATGAGTACTTAAGATTACATGTATGATTTTACCTATGTGAGGACTTAAGTCCTAAAAGCACGTTTCTTCTCAGATTTAATTGGAATAGTCTGAGGTTGAATGAAATAGAAACTATATTTTTACAAAATATACTGGAAGCAAAATGTCGTTGACACTGTTTCATCAATTGATATTTCAGTTGGTGATTGGAGGAGCAAGTTCTAAGAAGTAGTGATAGCTGAAGACAAATATATTTAGCATAGTTTAATAGTAACTTGGTTTGCATGTGCTTGTCTGTTGGAATAACATGTGTGTATTTTGATATCTTTCTCTACATTATTTCTAGTTTATTTTTCCATATCATGGTGCAACCTGTCAAAATGTTTATGTGTTGAAAAATGCGACTTAATGATAAAGTATGAGAAATAAGGACTAGACATGTTTTTGATTTAATGGCTGATGCTATATTAATGGATAAATCTCCTTGAAAAGTTGAGGACACTGATTTTATTTATAATATATAATAATATGCCTAATCATATGAGTATATGATTATAAGCATATGTTTTTATTAAGATATATTTACAATATATTTTAAAATATGCTACTAAATATATTAATAGACTTCTGTTATTCTTTCTTGTATTGTAGTATCTATATCTGTATATTGCAGAAAAGATGCTATTAGATGGAACTAGAAATGCTTTTCTGAGAATGAAATTACAGTTTCATAAGGAGATTGATTTTATGATCATGACTTTTTCATTACCAGTTTTTCATTGTTCATTTTTTACACCTTGGCAAGCTAATCCTTGGCATTGGCCAAAATTTCACTTGGCTATTTATTGTAAATTTCCTTAACTGATGAGAGAGAAAAATTTATGATACCTGCCTAATTTGAGTTGGATGAAATAACTGATTTTTTTCTGATTCATTTTTTGGTCCCTTAAAATGATATGTTAACAAATGAGAAAAATCAATCATAAAATAACAAAAATGCAATTATTCCTGCTCAGAATAAAGCAGAATGGAGAAAATTCAAAATATTTCTGTAACTGTTTGTCAACTACTGCAGTATATAGTATTTCAATGAATCAGAGTAGCCCTCATAAAACTTGCAGAACATTTATGGAATCCATCTCAGAGGTGGTATGAATTTTTCCTAGCTATTAGGAGAACTTCTAAGTTCCTGAAAATGCCCTAATGGTATCGGCTGATTAATTTTCAGACAGGAATCAAAGTGGAATTGTCAATAAAATTCCTGGTAGTAACAATGGCGTGCTGATAGTATTCAATTGTTCTTTTCTTTCAATAAACTCCATATATAGAAACTTAGCTCAATACATCATTTAATGTAATAGTGATATTTGTTTTCTAAAAAGTTTTTAAACCTCTAAAATAAATTCTGTAGGATTTCTTTAACTAGCGGATTCCTTTTGGGGAGTATGATTAAAGCTGTTACAACTTTTAAACAACATGTAAATCATATAAAGCAAGATATTTGTGTTACGTGTTTACAGACCATAGCAGAACATTTGCATTTTGCTCTTGAGAAAACTCATTAAAAAAAGTTACTACACATGAATGCATTCCCATTATAAAATATTCAAATACTCCCCAGATCTAGCAAAATATAAATGTTTACTTTCATACCCTCTCACAACCATGCTCCTTAGAGGTAAAAGTTGTTCATAGTTTAGTATGCATCTATTTACATATACACCTTGATGTTAGAAAATTGAAAAAGGAATCATAATGTATATTCTTTTAACTTGGGTTAGAGGAGATCAACATATTTTGGAATTGAGGAGATTTGATTTGTACATCCTAAGTCACTATTATTTGGACCATTTACCCAAGTAGTTATCACTGCTGACCAGTGTGTCTCCCCAAGCTACTCTAGCATCTTCTTGGCGTAGCATCTGTGAGGAATGGGAAACATGTCCATGAGAGGATAAAATAATTGTATACAAGTCAGTTCATTCATTGACAAGCCAGAACCGTAGCTTAAAAATATAGGTATCCTTTTTTTTCTCTTTAAAGGAAAGCTTTTTAAAAGAAGTTTTTTTAAGAAAAGGAGTTTGTCAAGTTTGTCCACACTTTTTTTGCATGTTTGTGATCATTACTAGTTTGGCCCCACACTGCATTTCTCATATTAACCATACAGTAAAATGCTTATGATATACCTTAGATTTTTCTGTAATTGATACTGGTCTTTCTTTTTAATCTTCTCCTCCCTCTCATTTGACCTCCTATGCGTTTACTGTCTTCTCCTGTCTTTGACCGTAACATTTTGGAACATGTTTGATGGTGATGCATTTAGTACAGGATTTCTCAACCTGGGCAATATTGTCAGGCCAGATAATTCTTAGTTGTTGGGTGGGGGAAGGGGCTGTTCTGTGCATTGTACGATGTTTAGCAGTATCTCTGGCCTCTACCCGCTAGATGCCAGCATCATGCCCCCAGCTGTGATAATCAAAAATATCTTCAGATGTTGCTAAATGTCCTCTAGGGGCCAAAAGCCCCCCAGGTGAGGCAAGTGCCCCCTAGGGAAGCAAAACTCTCCCCAGTTGATGCCAAATATCTCCTGGAGGTGCACACTCACTCCATTGAGAACCATGATTTAGTAACATTTTAAAACTTATTTTTCTGCCATATATTTTGCAAGGGTAGGTAGCTATCCCTAAACCAGTCCATAATATGTTTTGAATTGTCATTAAAATTATATAAATACAACACTGTTCAAACTTCACTCCATGTATGTATAACTGACTGTAACTCACTTAGAAGTAGATATGTGTTTGCCAATAGTTAGATTAAATATATAATATATATATATGAAAGTATTTGTTACGGGAAAAATCTCTCTGCAGCTTGAAAAAAGTGTTCTCACATATCTATATAGGTGAAATCTGGGACCTGAAATCAAACCTTCTTTCTTATGTCTTAGCAAAAGTTCATTCAGCTCTTTAACTCTTAGAACTTAAAAAAAATATATATGCATTTAGGCTATTGCAGTGCAGCACAGCATGTATATATGTGTTCTGAGAAACTGTTAAACCAAACCAAACTACCTTCCAGAATAGATCAGGCATCATTAAGTCAAAATGTGTGTGTGTGTATGTATAGTTTAATACGTAACCCCTCAACATTTTCCTTTAAATATGTGAATCAGAGTATATTCAATATAAATGGAAATAATATAAACTAAAATTTTAACATTTTACCTAAGATTTGCAAAATTGAGTAAAAGTGTTTTAATAATAAAAATCCTATCCTATGTACTGTCTAGAAAATGTTTTCAGACACATTTATCTTTGAAACTTAACATTTTGGCACTCCCGCAGAAAAAGAGCCAAGTACAACAGCAAAAAAATGACCTTCACAATGAAATTTGGGCTACTTCAAACAGTATTTCCTGTATTTTTAGACTTAATGTTCTTATTTCCGCCCTCGGTATATATTCTTGTTTAATTAACTTCCTGTTGATTTTAAAAGAAATTTGTACTGTAGGCTATTTTTAAAGAATTACTTATTTCAAGCTTTTCTCAACATGTATTTAACCCATTTTCTTTACAGAAACAGCGCTCAAACTCTTTTGAAGTTAAAATTTGAATGTTTTCAAAATCCAAGCACTGTATTAATTTTAACGTATCAAATTACTGTTTTCAATACACCTGTCTTTAAATCTGTACTTTCTGATTATTTTTATAATTTCTCTTTTTAATTACCTAATCTGATTTAAAAGATTTGAAGTGACAAATTCAATAGAAAGATGAAATGTTTTCTTTGTTTTCAAACTAATATAAACCACATTCTGGATATCAATATTATATTTAACACTAATATAAATTCTAATTAAAGTAATAGACCTGATTATCCATAAACTTGAGATCGAGTAGGAATATTAAAAGTGATATTCTGATAAAAAATACCTATGTCACTAAGTTTAACGGACATTAAAATCTATGTGCACAGTGTCATGCTAAAACTTTTTCACATTTAAGTTCTTATTGTGTCACTGGCAATATAAAAGTATCACTTGTACAGCTTTTAATATTTTTATTCAAATAAACGTGTCTTAATAATTAAATATACTTAAAAGGGAAATATATAATGATCCATGTTTTTTTTCAATACACATTAAAATAAACAGTAAAATGAAAAGGGCTACAGAAAAGGTTACTTTGGAATCACTTGAAGTCACCTGTTATATCACCTGGCACATTTTAGGAAACACTGAATTGAGGGAAATAAACTTAGCCTTTGATTTGCAGAGGCTTCAGGTTATGAAAATAGGATTTTTCAGAACATGACCCCAAATTCTTCTGCTTCATTATTTTGAAATTTTATACACAGTGATCTCTGTAAAATACTAGTTATTATGGAACACAATTGAGTCTAATATATTTTTGTCTTAGAACTCTTTTATGGGGAAAGGGGAGGAGGCTGGCATTGACTCTTAGGTGGGGTTGTAAAGGAAGTAACAATATGGCCTCTTCATTTTGTTCTGTTCTCATGACCTTAACTTTAGTAAGACCTTAAAGGAGAGAGTTGAAGCTGATTCCAGTTTGTGTAATTCTAGATTTCCATCAGAATGACGTTGAGAACAGTAATAACATGGGGCTGGGTATAATACTCGGGGTGCTGTATTATATTCCAGATTTGTAGCTGTTCCCTTACTAGGCATTTCTTTAGCTGTTTCTCAGTCTTTCCCAATACTACAATTTTTCCCTCCCTTTGTTATTTCAGCTGTGTCATAGAGGTTTATTTTGGAAATGTGTATTGAATAAAGTTTCTTATACTACCTTCACTTAGCTGTGTGTAGTAAAGGTCACATTTATTTGGAATGTAGGCTTTATGGCTGAGAGGTACATTAGAACCAGCCAATTTCCATTCCCACTACTTCTCTGACCTGAATTTGGTCTTCACCACCTCCTCCTTTGTTACTTGAAATTCTGTCTTAACTTTTCTCTCAGCCTTTGGTGTTTTCTCAGTCTAGTTCACTGTGGCTCTGAATTTGTTTCAACCTGGTCAAAAGCCTTCAGAATCTCATCTTTGCAGAGACCTCTTCATCTCTACTTTCTGTTCAACCCCCATCTGGCCCAGTCCTCATGCGTTCCCATTACTCTTGTGTTCACACAAGCTGCTCAGTCATTGAGCGCCCAGGAGATTACACCTCTGCTTCTGCTGTCTCTTCTCGTTCACTTAGTTCATTTGTCTGTTAATATCCACACTCCTTTCCAGGCACAGCTCACATTTTACATTTTACCCCTCACGTTAAGGCTTTTCGGGTTTTCTTTTAACATGGTGTACTCTCTCTTCTCCCCTGAATCACCATTGTACTTCTTCTTCTTTTTCTTTTTCTGTTTTTTTAGACTAGCATGATTATAATCTCAGTGTAGAGGAAAGGCATGGGTTTTTGAGTCAGCATATCTGGTTTCTGCGCTGTTCCCTGTGTGACTGCTATAAGTGGGGACTGTTGTGTCATATACAGATGGTCCCTGACTTAAACAATGATTCTTATGATTTTTGACTCTACGATGGTGCAAAAGTTATACATATTCAGTAGGAACCACACGTTGAATTTTGATCTTTTCCCTGGCTAGCAATATGCTGTGGGATACCCTCTCAGCCATGCTATCATGATTGTAAACCGCTGATACACTTACAACCATCCTGTACCCATACAGTCATTCTGGTTTTCACTTTTAGTACAGTGTTCAATACATTTCATGAAGTAGTCTACACTTTATTATAAAATAGGCTTTGCTTTAGATGATTTTGCCCAACTGCAGGCTAATATAAATGTTCTGAGCATATTTAAGGTAGGCGAGGCTGAGCTATGATGTTAAGTAGGGTAGGTGTAGTAAATGCATTTTCAACTTAGGGAATTTTCAATTTAGAATGGGTTTATCAGGACATAAGCACATCGTATGTTGAAGAAGATCTGTATTCTTTTACATTGTAGGGACTCTCTTGCACTCAAAGTTGCAGTTGGCAGTGAATGTGTTAGAAGGATGAATAAGCACTTATTTATGAAGGAATGTTATTTTAATATTTATTCAAACAATATCCTGAAGAATCTCAATGTTTTTGCCACCCACAGAGACAATTTCCTTTTTCAATAAAGTGCACAGTTAAGGAGTTTGTGAGCAGGAATTGAATTAAAACATACCATTGAGGAGATAGCTGAAGATTGTATATGTTGTGTGTTTTTGTGTGCGAATGTGTTCCTTTTACCATCAATTCTTCCCTTTTTTTTTTTTTTTAGTCTGTATGTACCCATTAAATATATCCAGCCCACTGCATTTTAGAGCCATCTGTGGACACTTAACGATTCCTAATGCCAGTGTCCAGTTTTAACGGGGAAGTTGCTTTGGCATGTAATCCAAAGATTATAGGGCATCCCAACCTCTCACTCTTCTATGATTTTTTAACCTCTGTGCAGCAAGTTACTGGACAGGAAAAAAGCTAGCATGTTTGCAGACAGAAGGAGTATCAAATGATTTACGAATTTGATAAAACTTCATTAATTGAGTTATATATTTAGGCTCCTGAGTATAATCATTTGCTTTTATGCTTTCTTGTATTTTCAATGAAATCTTGTTATTGCAGCATATATAGCATAACAAAACTTAGTACCTGGTGTATTTGTCTTAGACCAAAGTGCTAATGACAAAAATAGGAAAGGGGATTTAATTATAAGACTTACTAAATCTAAAGTTGGGACCCTCATGCCTCTCATGCACAGAGGTGCCTGTGATGACTCTAAGCACTTTTCTGTGTTTGTTCAGGGCTAAATGTGTAAACGACTGAATGTCAGCACTGCTAATTAAATTTGTTGAAGAGTCTCTGATGCCCCTGAATCATTTTCCAGGGGACGTTCTGAAACTAGACCTGCAACAATAATTTCTTAGTGAATATAGAAAATGCTCTCTCTTCAAGAAGAGTAATATTCAAAGAAGCCTCCTTCTGCATGAGGATGTTTTCTCCCTACTTAGATGCCTGTTTATTTTAGCTGGAACTTTTAAGACAATATAGCAACTTAGGGTCTTTTAAGTTTATACCTCAGCTTAATTATTTAACCATTTCAAAAACTGATTTCCTTTAGCAGCATCTCATTTCTAATCTACTGAAGTCAGTGGCAATATGCTGATGCTAAATGAAGCTATTCATACTGAAACTTTTATGAATGTATATTTTACAGAACTCAGTGCAGTAACATCGCTTTGTATATCCTTAAAGTAGATTATACAGAATTGTGTTGATATTTTCTAATTAGGGAGAATCTAGAGCATTTGCCATCAATATATGAGGCCATGACTATAGCTGGAGGACTCCTTGGAGAAGGCAGTGCATTTCCTGATTATATTTTAGACTGGCAGCTTTGAATACAATGGAGATAGGAAAAGGAAAACAAAATATTTAAGTATGGCTATTGTCACTTCATTTCTTGTTCAATCTCATATTATATCTGGTCAAATGGGATTATTTTTAACTTTGATTTTCTTTGTTGTTTCTGCCAGAGATTCATATTTATACATAGGAGAATTACGTGTGGAAAAAGCCCTGTAGTTTTGTGTACTGAACCAGTATTCATAATTGACTGCAAATGTTTCTAAGTTTGGAATGTTCCTTTCAAAAATGATAATAATATTATTAGAATAATCTTTCTTGAATTTTAAGAGGAATATATAAATATCTTAAAATTTCATTTTCATTTTATTGTTAAAATTTCTTGCTAGCTATTTTTTTTTTTGTAATTCTTACTTGGAAATAATTTCAAACCTAGAATAAATTTGCAAAGTAGTTGAAGGGAATACTTTTTACTTACATGAACCTATTGTTAATTATTTTCTTTGCAGTTTCCTGTTATACCTGAGTAGACTTTTAATACAAAGTTTTTTGTTTTTTGGTTTTTTTTTTGTAAGCTTTCTTATCTCCTTTGGTTTTGAATATTCATGTTGATGATGTAAGCCAGACATTTTGGTCAGATTTAGGTGGTGATAATCAGAGCATTCTGGTAAATTTGATTTTCCATTATTCATCATTTTTATTCTAGCTACAATTTTTATGCTTAGTTTATAGAACCACTAAGAATCTTTGTAGATTGGTGAAGGCAGTATAAGCCCTTTCTTCTATGCACCTTTGAGGTGTTTTTCCTGATAGTTTCAGGGCAGAGGATGAAGGGAAGGGTGGAACACGGAGACACTGGGCATGAACTCTCCATAGAGTAGTGCTGACTGTTTGGGAAGAACCACTAGCTAACCTTGTCACTTAGCACATAGTTGTTACTTGCATGTTAAAGGTGGAGTTTAGTCTGGAAATTACATAATGAGCACACGTTTCTCAGCTCTCACCCTTCATGAATTCTTGATTTCTGAGTGTCTAGACGAATGCTTTGTTTTGCTACTTATTTCATTGTCCTTATATGCATTGCTCCAAATAACAGAATAATGTAATGCCTATATGTGTTCTGTACTCTTAAAATACAGTTTCACCAGGACTGTTTTATTACCTCCTTTGCAGTTCCCTGCTATACTTGAGTAAGCTTTTAATACATGCTGACTGATGTAAATGGTGATGTGCCGCACACAGCCGCTCTGCCTCGTTTTTATCTTGTTCCTCAAATCTGTGTTATCAGCAAGGCAGTGTCCTCTGTCACCTGATGAGTGCTTGAAGTTTTCTCTACTTTATGTTTTACATGTTGAATCTAGACCTCATACTTCAGTATATATATAATCTGTATAAACTTTGAGTTTAATAATATTTTAATAACAAATATTTTATTATTTCATACATTATTATTTCATGCAATATTTTATTACTATTGAATGCTCAGTGCTTTACCTATATTATCGTTGATATTTACCTAAATCTTACAAAATAAGTGAAATTATCTTTGTTTTAAAAATGAGAAAAATGAAAGCTTAGAGGGTTAAAATAGCTTGCCTTTAGATAACAGTACGCCCCCTTATTGGGTTAATGTGAGATTTAAGACACTAGATGTCTGAAGCAGCTCCCACAGAGCCTGGCACATGGTAACCCCTCAGTAAAGAGAAGTGTTAATACCGTTGTTGTTGACTGTTATTACTCTTACCAGTGCCAATGTCTCAGCGAGTGGCATAGTTGAGGTTCTGCCTGATCTGAATCTGCAGTCCATGTTGATTGTATTTGATATGTTTTGAAATATAAATGGAGTGAACACTTGATGTAGTTTTATTTATTACCCATATGTAGCTCTGTTCTCAATTACTGCAAAGAAGCCGGGTGTTAATGACCTTCTGGAATAAGTTTTCATCATTGGCTTTAACTTCCCGAACAATCTTTTAATGACTAGGGCTGACACCGTGTTTCATGCTGACGACACTGTTCCTAGAAGCTCTGCAACAGATGGTGGCCATTGTGTGGACTCAGCACAGCTCTCCTGGACGGTGCTGCAGACTCAGCATAGCTCTACAGAGAAACAGTTTGTCTATACAAGGCATCAGTCTGCAGGGGAGAGATTTACCAGTAAAACCAGCAGGGGAAATAAAAAGATTCTTACTAAAATGGGTTGAGGGGTCCAGCTGAGCTCTGATCTCTGTGTGGCATTTTGTGTCAGATTTTAAAGGCATTTGGCCAGAGAGCTATTTCACCGTAAGTCCAGTTAGGAAATAGCCTGGTGTCAGACTCCAGATAAACTACAAGTTTACATTTTGCATTGAAATCATTTTTGTCCGAGGACGCTGTTTTACAAGTGCTCACATGAGGGCAAGATGCCTGATGTACTGAACATGCAATTGATGAATACCTTAGGGAATAATGGTAGGGAGATGAGATTCCTGTGCCAACAAAGGACTCTTTGTTTCACAGAAATTTTCATCATTTTGGACAGGTTTATTTGAATCCCATAATGGATGGACAAGGCCTGCTTTGCTTGTGCCTGTAAATTGAGAATCATTTCTATGTGACACGTGGGAACTATTTCTTCGGAAGAAAACAGAAGTGTGTTTGCTTTTCTGATGTTCCTTGTAGACTTCCCTGGGACTGCTCAGATGACAAAACTTTCAGTGATGGGATTGGGACTGCAGACGTGATTCACTGAAATTGATGGACCTTAGGCTTCAGGACTCCTTATTTTCCCAGGTTCTTTCCAAGACCATGGGCCTTATGCACATGATCATATGTCAGATTTGCAGTTAAGATGTTTTAAACATAATCAGTTGAGGCTGTGATCTTTTTGCACACCAACTCCCCTCTGTCCTGTCTCCCCTGGTGCAAAGTGTGTTAGAGTGGCCATGGTCAATTTTGGAATCTGGCTAACAGGATGCTGAGTTGGAGATACATTTATTTTGGGCTTAGTGGGATATATTAGTGTGAGACATATGAAATTGTCATTTTTGGAGGTCGAAGATGATTGAACATTGGCAATTTCATATGGTCATATGTGGTTGGAAGTTACTTCAGTGTATAATTAAGTTTTTTCTACTGTCTTGGTGAAAGAATGTCTTCCAGGAATCTTCACACTGCTCACTGAGCCTACATACCTGGCATGATGAGTGAAAGTAGATGGCCAGAGGTCATTTTGTAACAAGCATGTGTCCCAGAGCACCTGGCACAGAAAACATGTGGCTAGAGAAACAGCAACAAAACTTTGATTGTCCCGGAGACGGGAAACCTTTCATTATCTTTGTAGTCTTCCCATAGAAAGTAATATAAAACCCTTGAAACATGAAGAGTGAACCAAAGTGTGTAAGTCAAAGCAAAACAAAACAACAACAACAAAAGAGAGGAAATATACAGAAGCATGTCAAATAAGTATTTGAAAACATATGTGCTTTTTCTGGATTTTTGTGAAAATTGTCAAATTGTTGGTGGTATTTTGAAATGTATTTAGTAGAAGGGCTCCCCTGCCTGTATAAGCTTCAAAGTTCACAAAACCTGGATCTGCCCTAAATGGGAAGCATATGGATTGGGGTCCCAAGAGCAAACATATTTTTTCCCAGGAACCCAAAGATCCTTTTCAGAGATTATTTCTGTAGCTTCTTAAATTGCAGATCAATCATAGTAACATAGCTGATTTCCTTTCAGAGGAAAAAAGGTAACAGGATAAAAATAGATTATAGGAATGATACTGGAGTATATAAGGTTATGTTTCTAGGGTTTGGTTTAGAGTAAATTTCAAAAACCATAGCAACTCAATCTAGTTCTGTCCCTCTCTAGCTTTCCTCAACCTTGTTTATCACCATCTTCCCTTTCAGGAAAATAAAGACAGATAGGGATCCTCAGGGAATGAGATTCTTTGCTTAATGAAACTGGGTGTGGATGTGAAAGAAGACCTCTAAGGCTATCTTCTAGTGTTTTCCACTCTGTCTCCTAAGGATATGTTACTCTAATAGCTTTTTTTTTTTTTTTTTTTTTTTGCTTTTTCTTTGGGGGTAGTCCTGAGAGGTGCTACCAGAATCAGCAAATACATTATTTGCTAATAAAGTCTCCACCAACGTGAATTCCTCAGTTTTCACAAGTAAAACAGACGTTTGCGCCTCTGCCCATTGTTTTATCTTTTCCTCTAAGTGTACCAACTTTGGAGCATCTGGGGGACTCTAACAGAAGAAGTCATGCTCTTCTTATGGCTGCACACAAGTCCCCAGATACTCCAAATAATTTAGAAAGCTAAAGAATCAGAAGTTCTACTAATGTTGGTTCCTCAAAGAGCTTTTCTTTAATGAACCCTTGCCAGAGGGATGAAGTGACTTATGAGAAGCCTCGCTTGATTTATTCATGGTGGATATAAGTGTGTAAGATGGATATTTAAACATTTAATACTTCCTTACCCATCAGAATATAACATACTTGTGACTTTTTTTCCCATCGTTTCTTTTATCAGAAACGTCTGTTATTCATTGAACATCACAAATCAGTTCATCATAAATCACCTACAAAGCATCCAGGTGTGTGTGGCGGGGAGGACCCTCAATGCAGCGCCCATCCATGACCTTACCTCCTTTCTTTTATATTTCCCCTGTGTTGGTCAATGTGCAAACCAACTTTGAGTTCTATAAGGCAGAACGTGAGGCACACAAGATATTGCATGACTTATTCACTGTATCAAACTCACGTGAGCTTTCCTAGTCTCTCTGTTGGATGACCTCTGTGGCTCCTAACGCCTTCTGAACCACTGTCAGAGGAGTTTTGTTTTTGTTTTTGTTTTTTTAAGGAAACATAGTGTATATAGCGTGTTTAAAAGCCTTATTCAATGGACAATCACCATTGCATCATATTGATTCATTCAACAAATATTGCTTAAATGCCAGGAAGAAATGGAGTGAAATGATAGGTTGGACATCTTCAGATTGTCTCTCCCAGGTCCATTCTCTACTCTTCTCAGTATAAACCATATTAATAGGCCCCCTGGGAAGAGATAGGAGTGGGGAGAAGTGTGAGTTCATGTTATTTATTCTCTTAGCTCTTTTCTTGCAAGTGGCCTTCACTTGATGCTGTCCCCTTCCAACCATAAGTATTTCTTTCAAGGCTGACCTCTCTATTGGACTCCTTTTCTGGTTTTCAGTATCCTTCCTCTCTCTTGTCCCTTCAGGGTTAGGGGTGGCAGTAGCTCTACTATCACTGTCTCTGGGATTCTGCATTACCCCTTTTGGTTTTCCTACATCCTTCCCAAACTCTTGTAAATAGTCCCTTATTAACTGCTCCATCAGTTATCTTAATTTTAGTGTGGTACCCATTTCCTTCTAGACCGTGACTGATAAAGATGTTAGTCTAGGAATACCTCTGTGATGCCTTGATGTTATCAGTGATAGATGAAGTAGGTGAGGGGAGAAAAATCATATAGGGGAAGAACCTTCTACATGGAAAAACTCTTCTTGGAAAGTTGGAAGGGCAGCAAGGTGGACTGGGTGGCACATGGGAGAGTGGTAGGAAATTGAGTCAGAGTGGTAGTGGAATGTGGTGGGAAGACCACAGGGCGCCTTGTAGGGCTTATTTTTATTGTGAGAATGGAAGTCATTAGAGGCGATGACTGACATAATGTGTCACTCTGCCTACTGTTCGGAGAATAGACTGTTTAGGGGCAAGGGTACAAGCAGGGAGGCCAGTGAGGAGGCTATTGAGAAAGGCGATGGTGATTGTAGCAGTAAAAGGAGTGAGAAATGGTGAGATTCTAGATGTATTTTGGAATACGGGGACATAACTTGCCAGGGGTTAAGAACAGAGTCCAGAATCATGGCAAGTTTAGCAGCTAGATGGATGGACCTGTCATTTCTGATATGATGATGACCATTGGAGGAAGAGTTTAAGGAGGAAGATTAGGAATTTGATTTTGGATCTGTTAAGTTTGAGAAGCATTGAAATAGATGTATTGAGTGGGTGTGGTTCACAAGAAATATCTAGGATAGTGATGCAAATTTATGAGTCAACATATAGGTGCTATTTAAGTTGAAATTACCTAGGCTGTTGATTCTCAAACTTCTTGTTTGGAAATATATAAGTATAATTTTCACTGTAAGTATATGGTGGCTACGTCAGTCAGTCAACCTCCAAGAACAATGTTATTATAATTAGACATAATATTTTATAAAAAATAAAAACTTGTATATTCTATAATTAACATGTATACAACATAAGCACCTATAAACAAACACATCCATTAAAATATTGACACATGTATATAAACTCAGGTAGACACGTAAAGTGTGTATAACACAAGGACTATGTTTGAAAATATTATTTGTCTTTTTGGAAGGCATTTTCATTTAAATGTCAGAAAATGAGAGTAATCACTGATTTTCCTGCCAAACGGGATTAAATTATAACTCTGAGGAGCCTTATTGCAGCTATCCTTGAAATGTCACTTAAGTTTTAAAATGCAGTTATTTTAAGCCATTTGTTTACAATGTGGCATCTTTATTTGTATAAAATTTCAAACACTTGGACCTTCTGTGATTTATCTTTAACTTTGTAGGATTCTGAATAAAAGGCAATTTACAGTAGTAAAGAAATCTTTACCACTCAAAACACTGGACTAGGAGTGAGAAAAGTATGGAATTCGAGAGTAATTATTTTGTTACCAACTAGCTATGTGGATATAGAACACGTAGCATCTCTAGGCTTCAGATTCTTTGTTTGAAAATTAAACGGTTAAATAAGATGACTGGCGTTTCCACAGTCGTGCAGACTCCACCTCTTCTTCCTGGCTCCGTCCCCAGACTGGCCACGTTGGGCCAAGTATGCTGCAGGCGCCTTCACTCGTTCAAGTTGAAACTTTACCTTTCACTCGCTCTGCATCAATGCTACCAAGGAAGACGTCTTTGAAACACAGAATCACCAGTTTAAAAGTTTTAGCAAACCAGTTAATTGCTAATATTTCCTAGAAAAAATAATTATTTTCGATTAATTATGTGCAAAATTTTTGTTAGCTTTGAGAGCCGCCTTATCTCTAAACCACTGCTCCGAAAAGACTCCCAGCCAGTTCTGTAACTCTCTTCCCAGGTGACTATTCTTTCTTGCCTCTGAAGCATGTGTTAGCCTTAACATTCTTCAATTATAGAGGCTTGGAGTGTTACAGTTGAGACAGTCCTTAGAAATGATCCCTTTGAACGTCCTTCCTGATACAGAATGACCACCACATCCTTGAGACTAGTTATTCAAAATCTATTTGCAGAGTGCCAGGGGCTCATCAACTGGGAGGGTAACCCAGTCCATTTTGTAACAGCTCTTGTGCTTTCTCATGTGCAGCCAAAATAAATACCTTTGAAACCTTCACTTTTCTGTCACTTACCATAGGGATGTGAAATCACTATCTGTGGTTAGTGGCTCTCAAAGTTTACTGTACATAGAATCACTTAGTGGGTTATGATGAATGTTTCAGGACTCTCTATCCAAAGATTGTTTCAATAGATTAAAAGATGGAGTCCAGCAACCTACACTTTTAATAAGTATTTCATGTGATTGTTAATTATAAATCATTATTATAACTCATCACAGAATATGGTGAAATGGGAAATTCAGTTATAAAGTAGTTTGTATAATATAATTCCAGTTTTGTATGTAATAGCATCTGTTTATATTAAAAAGATGAATTTAGGAGGATGTCCCCAAAAATGTTATCAGTGGTTGATTATTTCTGCCTGTTGGGACTGTAGACAACTTATACTTTCATTTATCTTTACATTCTAATATTTCTAAAGATGATTATATGTTACTTTTATTATTAAAAGTGGTAAATTGTAATGAATAATTTATCAACTCCAGTACTTAATCATAAAAGTGATTTTATAGAAGATGGAGATTTGCAAGGATAAAAGAAATTTACCTAGTATGGCAACCTTATTGCTACTGGGTCCTTTCAGGACACATTAGAGTAAAAGAGTATCAAAGAAAAGGGGGGTTGAAACCCAGGATCCTGTGGGGCCTTCCAGGGTACAAAATCTCCCCATGTCCCCTGTTTCTTGTTTGAAGGGAAAAAAGGCTTTGGCCTCCTAGGCCTTCCCCAGGTTCTGAAGAGCAGACTCAAGCAGTTAATGATAAGGACAATAGAGTCACAAAGCTTCTAGCTCCTCCCGAAGGGATATAGATAACAATCCGATCGTATCTTTGAGTCCTTCTGTAGAAAAGAAGACTCCTGACATGCAGGTGGAGGATGGTGGTTACATGCTGACCACAGATACCTCAGACTCCTTGGAACCAGAAGGTTGAGATTCCTGAAACATTACTCTGTTACCTCCCAACCAACCAATCAGAAGGTTCATGAGCTGATCATGCATCCTTCAAACCTCTCCCCTAGGTCTGTCTTTCAAAACCCTTGTCTGAAAGCTTGTGAGGAGTTCGGGTCTTTTGAGCACAAGCTGCCCATTCTCCTTGCTTAGAGCCCTGCAGACAAACCCTGACTTTGCTGCAGACACCTGCTTTCAGTGTTTGACTTTCTGTGCCACAGGCACGCAGAGCCCTTGCTTGGTAAAAAGGGAATAAAGTTTTGGATAAAGAGATTGATCATAAACTCAGTAAGGGAACTCAGTTTTAGGGGGACTCGGTTTCAGGAGAATGGTGGTCAGCATCAGTAGTCATCTCATATTCAGTCCAATGCTGTTTCGTCAGTCATCCATTTGTTCTTTCAATAAACATTTATGTTCATAGGATCTGTGCTGCTCAGTGAGGCAATAAAGGAAAACTTAAGTACCAAATTCCTACTATTGCAGAGGAAGCAAAGGTGGCATAAAGAACAGAGGCACTGTCTCTCCTTGGGGAGCTCTGAGGTACTTTCACTAAAGAGTTGTTGAAGAAAGTGAATCTTGAAAAGTGAGAAATCGTCTTATCTAAGCAGATGAGACGGGTGTGGAACTTTTTCATTGAGGAGCATATGCCAAGCCATAGAAACATAGCCTCCTGTGTTAAAAATGGGACCATAAGTAATTTGATATGGCTAGAGGGCTGGTTGCTCAGGAGAGAATTCCAAGAGGCAATTGGAACAGTAATTGGGAGCCCAATCTCAAGCATCTCATATGCCATTTTAAAGAATCTGGGAATTTAGGCGAGTAACTTGATCAGCTTTATATTGTGGCAGCAGTGGGGCAGATAGATTGGAGGGGGTGGTTAGAGATG
Organism: Camelus bactrianus; assembly: GCF_048773025.1. Lineage (NCBI taxonomy): Eukaryota > Metazoa > Chordata > Mammalia > Artiodactyla > Camelidae > Camelus > Camelus bactrianus. The sequence continues at coordinate 65,659,638 of NC_133543.1, forward strand.
GCGAGACCAGTTAGAAGACCATTCTGATACCAAGAAAAAGTGTTGGAGGCAAGAGTTATTAAAGAGTTGGAATTAAAAGAACATCCTGTTTGGGTGTGGGGAATAACTAAAAGGGAGGAGTCTGGCGTGGCAGTTTTTTGTAGAAGGTTTCTGGGTGTACAGGATTTTAGCACCATTTTTGCAGGGCAGAGGATAGAATATCAGTCATAAAGACCGTTTGCCATTTTAGAATGTTACTCCTCTCCAATGGAATGAGCAAAAATTTCATGGTATATATAGAAGAAAATATCAGAATTCTCCATCTGAACATTGTTTTCCGTGTGCCCTCTCTATGTGTAGTGTCAGCATTTCTATGTCTCAGAAGCTTGTTGTGGCTTAGAAAGTTTTCATTATATACAATTTTATAACTTCATTTATGCTACTTCTCCCTTTGTCTGGGTGGTTCTAGAGTTAACTATGTGAGAGATAGAACCTTCTAGAAAAATCAGAAAGTCATACCAAGAGTAAACCATGTGGGAAGGGGAAGGATGTCAGGGAGCAAAGGTAAGTTTTTTTTGAAATGTTGTATATTCACTGATGACAGATCATTTTAGTGACAATGTCTAGTCAGCTGTTGTCTTAAATGACTAGAATCGATCCATATTTACCAAACAAGAACAGGATATGGATATAATCTCTGTGGGACATTCTGCTGCTGAAAATTTGATTTAGATAGTTTTACATAAAGAGTGAGACTCTAAGACCAAATGAGCTTAAGTGACTTTTCTCTGTGTTGGTGGTAGCTACTAATGCAGTATATCCAGTCTGTTGATTTGCAAAAGTAATTTTCTTGTACCTAGACTAAGAAACAGAGACTGCTGACAGATGCCCAATATCTCTAAAGAAAATAAATGTACCGACATTTCTGAAAGTAACATGCTTTTATTTAAAAAATTAAGGTACAGAAATGGAAGTAAAATGTGAAAATTTATTGACTTTCCTCTACTACAATTTGTTGAGTATTTTTCCATATTTATATGTGTCTCATTGACTGGAAAAAAATGCACAACCTAAAAGCTGAGAATTATGTTTTATTCAGGGAACTTGCTGAGGATTTAAGCCCAGGAGGCAGCCTTTCAGATAGCTCCAAGGGACTGCTCTCAAAGAGAGGAGCCAGGATGTATAGGAGATCAAAAGAAAAAAAAAAAAAAAAAAAAAAAAAAAAACCACCCAGGTAGTCAAAACATCCAAAGGTTACTGCTAATTAACAAAAGCCAGATATCTCAAGTTAATGAATTTAGTGCTTTTCTATGTATGGGGAGATGCAAGAATTTGGGCTCATTGAAATCATTTCTTCTATATGCGCCTTAACTGTCCATGGCCAGTATCCTGTTTTTATCCATCCTGAATCCCCTCAGGATGCACAGTCCAAGGTGGCTGTAGTGGCTGATGGCTTGATGTTTCAACGTCCTTTGTTTACTGATACAGCAAGCGACATTTTTTTTGTCCACAGTGTGTATAAATGCCCCCTCGTTATTTCTTAAAGTATATTACTCAAATGATAGGAGGTAAGATAATAGACATAAAATAGCCATGGAAAATATCATATAATCTAAGTATTTTAAAAAATTATTTGAAGGGGGGGTTAGTAATTAGGTTTATTTATTTATTTTTAATGGAGATCCTGGGGACTGAACCCAGGACCTTGTGCATGCTGAGCATGCCCTCTACCACTGAGCTGTACCCTCCCCCCTAATCTACGTCTTGATAGTCAATGGAATTCCAGCTGTTCAAGCAAGTGACAATATTTTGGGGGAAATTATGCTTATCTATTAAAAAAATTAGTGATTGGTTTAGGATTAAGTCTCTTTCTAGTTGTTCTTTCCTCATCGGGGATAGTAATTATGTATGGCATCTCTTAATCTTTTAACTTTTTCTAATCACCCCCAAGACCCTAACAGCCTTAGTTTAGTTTGGTAAAAAGTTGATTGAGGAATATAAAGAAAAGATCACCATTTAACTTCCAGTATTTGCTGAAAGTAGTTACTTTTACATTCCTTACAGTTGGAGAAGGGGCTGTGTGTTAGAAGAGATGTAGAAGACTTGCAGTTTTTTTTTACAATTGCTAGTGTCCTCTGGCTTGAATTTTAATGACCATACATCACTCTTTGAATATTATTGGGAGCTTTTGCCCTCAAGCCTATGAACAGCAGTTTGAAACCAGAAGATTTTCTGAGATCTTTCCTCCAGACCAGCTGCAGTTTGGATGTGACCACTCATTGTTCTGGAATGAGCAGCTTAGACCCATCTAGCCACCCAGTGGACTGTCCTCATACAAAGCTGTTTCTGTCCCGCCCAGGCAGGGACTCCAGGCTCAGCTGTGGGCCCTCTGAATTAATCAGAGGATACTTAGACCACATTCCCTAAGGACTAGCAGATTTCTATGGTGACTCCACCCTGACACCATGAACTCCTGCCCTTTTCAGTGACAGCTGGAGATCTGAGAGCGGTCTAACTCTGGAAAGACTGCATAGGAAGAATGTCCTCAAAGGTTTATTGATGAGAAATATGGATTTCCATGTCCTTTTGCCTGACAGAATTTGTAACTAACATTTTCCAGCATGTCGAATTTAATAAGCGCTGAATTTGGTGCTGACTTTCACTGTTTTGTTTAGTCTCAATAACACCTTATCAGGTACTTGTGTTTATTTCTGTTTTACAGAGAAAGAAATGGAGAGCCTACTATGTTGTGGGTGTCTGACAACTTAGGAGGACAAGTGATTTTTCACTCTGGCTGCACCTTGGATTCACCTGAAAAGGTTTTTTGAAATAGGAGTCCTGTGTTTAGGGCAGATGAATTGGATTAGAATCTCTGGGGGTGGGCCGTGGCATTGCCATTTTAGAACAAACAAAACACCTTCCCAGGTGATTCCAATTTTCAGCCAGGGTTGAGAACCTTTGTCCTAATTTGTCTGACATTCATCCCTTATCAGATTATGGTCCCTGGACCAGCCATTAGAAATCTAGACTATACGGACTTTCCCCGACCTGCTGTATCAGAATCTGAGTTTTAAAGAGATCCCTAGGGAACTATTTGTACTGCCTTTACAACTTTTCTGTAAATCTAAAGCTCTTCTAAAATTAAAAATATTTATTAGGAAAAAAAGATCATGTTTGGGATACAAAGATCAAAACCTTCCCTCTAGAAGCTCAGTCCAGCAAGAGAGAAACTTATTAAAAGGCAATTTGCTAAGAGCTATATAATGGAAGTAATGCAGAAAGTGCTGTCACTCTATGGGAGGAAATGAAAAATGCTGCTTGGAGGAATTAAGATGAAATTGCCAAAGGAAGGTGACTTGAAGGCATTCCACACACAGAGATAACAAAGGATAGAAAGAAAATTTGCTTCAAGAAAATTTGCTAATATGGAGAGGAATTAAAAAAAGAAACATAAAACTGAGCTTCATTGAAAATATGTTGAAAACACATGTATAATTTTTTAAATGGTAAATCCTAACCCCAAACTGAGGATTTGTGCCAGACTATAATAGTTAATGGATGAATTTCTCTTTTTTGAGAAAAGCAAAGTAATTAAGGACGATTAATCATTTGTAGCATTAGAGCTCTTGAAAGGTGTCGTGGACAGGCCCTTTTGTGAAATTCTCTCTTCTGAGGACTCTTGTGACCCTACTCTCTTGAACTTTCTGGCTTCGTAGAGGCGCTGTGCTTAAGGTCTTCTCGGGGCCTTTGCAGCTGCTGTTTTCTCTGCTGGGCAGGTCTGACCCCTTCTTCTGTTCCTGGTTCACAGCTTCTCTCCCTACAGCTGGGACTCTGCCCAGAACCACTTCTTCCAACTTACACTCTAGGTTGGGTACCTCCTGTAGCATCCTGTATGTGTCACATTGTTGCTAATTTTCTTTTTGTCTGTTTCTCTCTTGAAACAGTAAGTACCTTGAAGGCAGAGGTTATTTTTCAATGGCTTCTGTGTCTCCATTACTTTGAACAGTGCTTGACTCAGTAAATGCTTTGAAATAAATAAAAGAGGTGAAAATAATAGCCTATTTTTGCCTTTAGTTTACAGTGAGAAGATAATCTTTGGAGATGGCAATAAGGGACTGAAAGACCCTTAGCATTAATAGCTAGAAAGACATTTCGAGACTTCAACCTGTGCATTACACGTGCCCTGCATGTAGCAGATTCCCAGTAAATTTTAGTTTTGTGTAAGAATGAATGTTCTTGTTTTATACATGAGGATGCTGATGTAGATTATGTTAAGGATATGTGTCTTTTAGCACATTATTCAGAGAATGTGAACTCAGACATGGATCATTACTCATACATTGACAATAATTTTTATGGTCTCAGTTGTTAACCTCCTGTACATGGCAGGTGTTATAGAAATAACATGTATATATGTATAACATACATAGATTATCATACTTAATTCTCTGAAAAAACTCATGAGGCTTATATTGGATTTGAGGGCACAGATTTGGACTCAGAAATGTATGATTATGGAACTCATGCTTTTTTCCTAATCAGTGTTCTTTCTGTTCTTCTCTGCTGCCTCCTGAGACTGCCTGTACCTTTCTCTTCCTGGAAATTGCATGGTTGGGAATCAGGGACTTATCCTTTGATTATTTATTTGCTCTATGGTCATATACAAAGCAGGGGACCTCTCTTCCTCAGTCTCTACATTTATAGGATCTATTAAACTATAGCAGGAGTTCATCATGCAACAAATACTTGAAAGGCTAATGTGTACCCAACATTATTCTAGGTGCTGAAGATACAGCAGCAGAAAGGACAGACACGATCCATAGTCCCAGAGAGGTTTCATTGTGGTGATTATGGCGACTGAGGCTGAAAATAAGCAAATAAAACAAAATCAAATAGTGATCAGTGCATGAAAAGAGTGACAAGGCTGGAGGAGTATGAAGACATCCACGGAAGGTGGTCTGGGAAATCTTCCCTCAGGGGGAGACATTTAAGTTGAGACTTGAGAACAAAGCAGGAGTCAGCCATGAATACATTTGGGGGCAGAGGGTTCTAGGCAGAGGCATGCTCAGGGGCAGAAATCCTAAAAGCCGGAATAGCCCTGCCTGTTGGAGGACCTCTTAAGACCAGTGTGACTGGTGGGAAGAGAGTGGTAAGAGTTGAGAGGAGAGGTTGGCAGATCCAGATCGTGGACTTACAGTCAATGGTAGAGACTGTTTCTCAGAGGCCAGTGTGCGGATACTCCAAGGGGATCCATGATAGTGTTCTCGCATCTTTGACACCTTTGACATCTTAGATACTCCAGCCAACATCTTTGTTATTCTTCACGTGTTTGGAAAAATCCTTCCTTGTAAGTAAAGTCCCATAATAGAACCCAGAAACTTGCTTCCTCAGCCTCTTCTGAATCAAGGATGTGTGCATATAACCCAGGCTCTGTTAGTAAGATGCACACAGGTAAGACTTCCAATTGGAAATTAATGACAAGAAATAGGCACTGCAGCATCCATTCTGGCAATGATGATAGCTGATAGATTTCATCTACAGGGGCAGCCACTCAGAGTTTTTAATACAGTATCAGGTACCCAGATCCTGGTTAACAGAGTGGACTTTGGCGAGCATGCCTGGTGATGGCAACAGTGCTGAGCACATGGGGCTACTTCTGTGCTCTTATTTCGGTACTATTTCAAGCATAGCTTGGTTCTCTAGGCGTTATGGAGTTTCTGTGAGTCTCTGATATCCTTCCATAATTTTCCATAAGTTTGTTTTCACTTAAATTTACTGGAGGACATTTCTGCTATTTGCAATTAAGAGCCCTGTGTCCATGACCCCCAACTTGACATAGGGGTCAGGGAGATTTACTACCTCTATCTGAGGAGCCTTAGATTCTTGAGATTCATGCCAGCCCTAAATTCTCAGGCTAATTAATGGCCAAAAATGACCAGGAGATGTGAACACTGCTTATTTCAAAACCCTATTTCTCATATTTTTATTTGCAAAATTCGTATTTGTAAACTTGTTCCTGTTATAGAAGCCTATTTTATTTTTTGCACTCATGGGAAGACAGATTAATTATTCAATTATATTTTTCTGGAAACCTCTTATTGACCTCCCTTAACTTAAAGAGCGGGATCTGGTACAAAGATGCTAACTTCCCACTAGACTTAAGGTCTCTCCAGGCTCTGAGATACATCACTTATAAGGGATACATTGCCCTGGACAATTCCGCCAGTTCCTCTCTCACTAAGGTTCCCCCTACTGCCACATCCCCGCCACCCCACCACTAACATTTTAGGTAAAGCTAATTATTTAATTAATAACCACAATCTAAAATACATATGCATTTTAAGAGAGGTTGTTGGTGTCTGTTTGGTAGTCATAATTTCAGTAATATATGTTAACTAGCTTTTTATAAGGTCTACTGTGCTGCATCTGAGAAAGAGCTTCTAAAATTTAAGCAGTTCTTAATAGCTGTACAAAAGTAAGGTAAAAATATGTTTATAGTTATCACCACCCCCATCTGTCCTGTACTTGTGCCAGGCTGTTCTCGGAAGGGTTGTTTAAAATGTAGTGACTTCTCTGAAATGGCTTTCCATTTTTCGCCTCTCTGGCTATCTCTCTACTCCGTGTTGAAGTTCTGAGTCTTTACTAACTCATGCCAATTTTACTTCTTAGAATTGATTCTTTTACTTACAGCTGAATTTGTTTTCTTTTTCACTGACATGTCAATGGGATGAATGCTCTTCATGATGACTGTACTAGCAAAGAAAACCCCTCTTCCAGAATCTCTGCAGGTACCGATGGTGACTGGTTCCTGGAAATATTTCAGGTGTTGTTTACTTTAATGGGGAATTGCTCATTGTTACAAATAGGACGGAAAGAGGAACTCTATTTTTCTTATTTAAAGACCTTATTTTCCATGATACCATTATACACATTTAAGGGTAGCTTACTTTGAATATCAATTGGAAAGCAGATTTTTGGCCCACAGTATCATTATGTCACATATAATCACTAAGCTTATGCATATTTAGGTTTTGCCTTTGCCAGTGAATTTTCAGAAACTTCATGCTTGGTTCATGCTTTGTCAGTAAGTTTTTGGTGAACACATTTACGGTCACTTGAATGTTACTACCTAGGGATATTCTCTGTCTTAATGGATTTAGAGACAGAGTACTTACAGTGGAAAATTTTCATTCTGAAATAATCTTTTATGGTTGTCTCTTTCCCTCCTTTTGTCTTAAAACATGATGCACATTTTAAATTATGCATTACAGCTGGAGATGTGTGTTTGTTGTCTCATTAGGGAGATTTTGAGGAATTGAAAATAAATCTTCTAAATAAACATAGCTAGGTGATGAGTACATGGTGGTTTATTATATTATTATGTTACTTTATATAGGTTTGATTTTTTTCATAATAAAAAGTTAAAAAAGAAACATTATATATTGGACAAATATAACCTTGTGACAGGCAGTTCACTAGGCTTCTCTAAGCTTCAGTGTCCTGAACAAAGAGAATACATAAAGAAAGAAAGGAAGAAATGCTTCATTTATAGGATTAGGATTTTATCATGGAATGAATGTGCTGGTGTTCCAGTGTAGACTCTACTCTGAAATACTGTTCACATGTTGAATATTAATTATAGAAGGTTTTGTGGTAGTGTCACTCAGTATTGATTAACCTAAAAGGAAGTAGACAGAGATTTGCATAATTGTTTTTGTATTAGAATCTTGTAGGGTCATAGAGGCCAAAAGAGGGCATGGATTGTCTTGAGAAGGTGCTACTTATGAAGTGGTGGAACACAAGCATAAAAGTAGGAGTTAGAAACATTTCATCTGCCGTGTTAGTGAAGTAAATGGTGATCCTAGTTAAAAATAGAGGATAACTGTTTCTTGGTTGGGAGATATTCTTAATATTACCTTACGTAAATTAATATCACTTTTGTGGCTGAGGTTCTTTAAAATTAGAGCAACTGTTGTTGAGACAGGAGAACAGGCTAGCTTCTCAAGGAGACTCATGAGAATTTATATCTGCTCTAAAGGATTGATTTTGAGATGATTTATTATGAGCATTTAATTCCAGTTATTAACAGATAATATTTATTCAAAGTTTACTGTATGCTGGAAATGTGCAAAATTCTTAACATAAGTTACTGTATTTTTCTCACAACTGCATAAGAAAGAGTGTTGTCATCTTTCATTATGGATGAGGTAGGATTGTGGCTCAGAGAGGTTAAATATCTTGCCCAAGTTTATATAAATACAAAAACGATAGACTTAAGAATAGAGATTGCCATTTTAACTCTAGGACCTATGGCTTTTACTATACCATATTGGTTCTTTACAGCAATTGTTTTAGACTAGACATTTTTCTAAACTTTTTTTTTCCCTATTTCTTTCTGTGTGCTCCTTTATTCAGCTGTATGAACAGGTATCCATCAGATTTTTTCTTATAATGGTTCAGGAAGTCTATTTTTGGAAATGGAAAGGACTTAAATGAAAATGTATAAATGCGTATAAGTAATGATATATCATATTAATTTCCTAAGACTGCCCTAACAGCTATCACAAACTTGGTGGCTTAAAATAACAAAAGTTTATTTTCTCAAAGTTCTGGAGGCCAGAAGTCCAAAATCAATGCGTTGCAGGCTTGATTCCTTCTAGAAGCTCAGGGGGAAAATCCATTCCATGGTTCCCTCCTAGTTTCTGGTGACAGTGGGCACTCCTTGGCTTGTAGCTTCGTAACTCCAGTCTCGGCCTCTGTCTTCATGTGGTCTTCTCCCTTCCCTTCTGTGTCTCAAATTCCCTTCCCCCTTCTTTTATAAGGACACTGGTCATTGGCTATAGAGCCTACTCCAAATCCAAAATGACCTCATCCTAGATTTTTTTTTAACATTTTTTATTGATTCATAATCATTTTACAATGTGTCAAATTTCAATGTAGAGCACAATTTTTCAGTTATACATGAACATATATATAATTCATTGTCACATTCATCCTAGATTTTTAACTGAATTAATTATATCTGCTGAGACTCTATTAACAAATAAGGTCACACTCACTGGTACCAGAGGTTAGGATCTGGACATATCTTTTTGGGGGCCACTATTTGAGCTACTACTTAGTTTGAATATTTGTATTAAAGAAATAGGTGTAACAATAAAAGTACAATGCAAACTTTAGTTTCAGTCCATCTTAATTCACTGATTACTTAGTTTTAAGTGTATTTTAATATAAGAATGTTATGTGATGCACATTATCTCAATGCCAGAGATATCCCCCAAAGATTTTAGACTCAAATTCTTTTTTTCCTGCTGCTTCCTTGTAAAAATAGATGCTAATCTTCATTTTCAGTTATTTCCAGAAACTTAGATATTTGAAATTACTTTTAAGAGACATTAAGTGATAAAAATACATTACACATTTCAGTGTCTTCTGATTCTCATTCCAAAACACTTACTAACATGACATAGAATGTTAGCACTAGATTTAGTGAAGAGATATTGAATTCAAAAGATTGACATCACAAAGAAGTTGTAATAGTATTTGATGTTTAACCAAAATCTGGGGCATCTAAAGGAATAGCGAAACTGGGCATCAAGAAATCTGTACTCCATTCCCAGCATTTTACGGACTCTCCACCTCTGCAGAGTGGAACAGAAAAAATCAAAAAATTCTAGAGACAAAATGAATGTGGAGGTAATTACAACAGACAGATTGCTAAGAGCCTTGGAGAGGGTGATTCACGAAGAAATGTGGAAATCAAATTTTGAGCAAAGTTCTAGAGATAAAAAAGGAGGGAGCCAAAGATGATAGGTGATCCATACATGTTTAGAGCAATCAGTATGTATTTTTGACACAAACTTAGGAATATTTGATTTGTTTTTAATGGCATATTAGGGAGGAAATGCTAAATGAATAATAACAGGAGTATTGCTGATAAGGTATCAGCAAAAGATGGTAAAAGTTTCATAATTACAAAAACATGTGTATCTACTTAAACTATCTTATTTTAATGTAAAGCTTATACAAATGTGTTTATTTTTCAAACTTTTCAAGTAAGTTAAGGCCTTTTGTTTGAGTGTGAGTCTGCTGATTGGAGTTCTACAAAGACTTTCCTACAGAACGAATACCGACAAATCATCCCAATGATTTACTTTATCAAATGGGAGGGAGAACTTAGGGACACTTACGTACGTGCAAATTCGCTCTCAATTGCAATCATTTCTTCTCAGTCTTATAGCTGTGTTGCCCACATATAATGTGACAGCAGGGAGCGAATACCTGACTAAATTGTGGTTTTGTTAGGAAGGAAGAATGAGGAATAGATGCTTGTTAAGGCAGCCCACAATTTTCATCACAGTAAGCACGGGACAGAATTAATGGGAACAGAACTGTTTAAATACACGTGGGGCCAAGTCTAGTAGCTGTAAGTGTTCGCTTAGCTGTGGGCAGCAGTTGGTGTGGTTTACACTTTCCTGGAGAGTTTCAGTTAATCTGGTGAGTGGTGAACTTGTTAAGTGGAACTCTGTTTCTGAGAAACTTTACTCTTCTAACTGAGCTTTAAAAGTATTACAAAGGCTCACGCAAGATTCACGGGGAAAGGATTCGCAGAGAAAATTAGATGTGAGCCAACTTTGAAGGACAAGGTAGTAGGATTCATGATAAGGCGAGCTTGTTTGGTGGGGTTGAGAAACTGTCGCTTCCTGGCATTTGTATCACAGGCTGAGAGATGAGGACAGAGAAATTTCCAGCATTGATTTCAGGTCCTGAGAGAGCATTTCTGTGAGGACGAGGCCACCTAGTTGTATAGCTGTGCTGTTCTTGGGTGGCCGTGTCCTGGGCGGCCATTGTCACCTCACATGAGCATGGTGCATCAGACACACGTAGATGTGACCTTCTTGGCTGGTTCATAGCTGTGTTTATTGCATGATGTCACTTAGGTACATTTACATGATTTGCTTTAATATCCAGGTACATCTTTGCAAAATAAAATTAAATACTTTTTTTAAGTATTACTTTGTTATTATAAAAACAATCAGGGTCTTATTTTCATGAATAATAATTTCTTGCCAGAACTCTGAGCCAAGCTTACAAGTATCTGCATTCTTAAAAACCTCAGATTATGTACTTTAGGCTCTGCCAAAAGTACGCTTTTTGCTTACTAAGTATGGTTTTGAAAAATGTTCCTTTTGTTTTCGTGACCTGTTTGTAGCTCTAGCTGTGAGGCAGATGTACCTCCTCCTCTCCCTTCAGTTATGGAAGACTACTTTCCTAAATCATTAGCATCACACCACTCTCCCAAGCAGTTTGTACTACCTGCCAGTTGCCCCTGCTGTCATAACAGAACGCTGTAAAATGGTTTTCAAGATCCTTTTTAATTTACCCTTGTTTTTTTTTCTAATTCCTCTAAGAAACTTCACTGCACCTCAACTAACTTTGATCCCACAGAGACAGTGAGAGGGAACTTCTCTGGCAGGACGAGAAGCAGGGTAGGATGGTGAAGGTACACGGAATCGCTGTGGTTTCAACAGTTTGTGGGAAGTGAGAAAATACAAATACTGTGTGTAGACCACTTTTTCCAAAAGGTTAGCTGTGAATGGAAAGGGATGGAGTGGAGATAAGATTTTATTTAAGATGAAATAGATGTGACTGTATTTATGAAGAAGTCAGTAAAGGAGAGCAGAAATTATAGAAAAGGGAAGAAAATTGATATATCATGGTCCTCTTCACTCTTCCTGAGATAGTGTTCCCCCTCATTCTTTCAAATTCTTATTAATAGCAATAACCTCGACAGTGCTTGAATATATTGAATATGTCACTTTGTTAGATGTTATATGAAGAGAACTGTGAGGTGATTATTCTTGCTCTTTGGAATTTATGGTCTAAAGCCACAGTGCAAGATGTGATGGGGGTTCATTCCTGCTTTGAGCATGTTCTTCAGCAGGATTTTTGTGTGGCCTTTTTTTTGAGAGGCATGATTTAATACACCTATCTGAATCATCAAGAGCAAAACTTCTTTTTAACCTTGGCATCAAAAACAGAAATAACCCCTTTTTTATAGGCCCCAGTCCTGGGAGGGTTTTATCAGGCTTCTGTTGTTTAAGATGGTAACATTGGTTAATATGGCTTAATCTGAGGTCGAGTTAAATCCATGTAATGATCAGTTGTGTTATAATGGGATGGTTGGCTTGAGCCCAAAAAGAACTTTCAGAGGCACTGCAGAAATCTCCAAGTTAATGGGGCTTCCCGATGAGTCAGTTAATGCCTCCAAATGTTTATCAGAGCAGTTAGTTCGTGGCTGTTGGACTCAAGTGTCCACAAAACAGAGTCTTCAAAAAGCAAAAACAAGCAAGACAAGGCTTATAGGTTTTTTTGGGAAACAGCCTTCATAATCCATAGTGAATATTTGACAAATCACAGTATTAAAGAATATTTTACATTTGTGGAGTGCCTATTCTTTATAGTGTATAAGACACAGTAAGAAGCATTACTGCTTCTGATTCACAACATAGGTGATCCATAGGCAGAAGAGGTGTTGCTATTGTACCATCATAGATAAGGAAATTGAGGCTCATAAATGTCAGTAATAATAGCTGGCATGTTGAGGGCTCATTATTGTGCACCAGGCATGGAGTTAAGAAATTTACACTATCCTATGCTGTAGAGCTTATTATAACTCAGATCTTGTTGTTGATAAAATTGAGACATGAAGTAATTTATCCAAGTGTGTATGACTGGTAAGTGATGGAGTCATAACTCAAATCCGGGTGGACCGACCCAAGGACAGCTGGAGCCTCTGTGTAATGTTACACTGCCTCCTTAGGATCTTTACACATGCGTTTTCTTTCTTCTCTTTGGCTTTTGTAACTGCTATTTACAATAAATTGTGAGAATCAACGCGTTATGTAATGCAGTTATCTAAATACCGTTAATTCAATGGATGTATGTATTCATCAAATTCAGTGGATATATGTAAATATATTCATACTTTTAATTGGCACATGAATAATTTCAATGTACAGTCAGTGACTGGTTCTTCTCATGGGTTTTCTGTTTGTCTTCTTATGTTGGGGAATTAAAACAGATATTAGACACCTGAAGTGAATTTTGGAATTCGTTATCAACTGGAGCCAATGTATGTTTTTCCTTTGGAAATACAGATGTAATAGATACCAAAAGAAATAATACTCACTATAGAAGTGATTTATCATGAAATGTTTGCAAAACACATGATGGATTTATACAGAACTTGATAAACTTGTTCTTAAGGAGACTTTTTAATGAAGCTGCTAATTGATACATTATGGGATATATCAATGTTATATAACTTTCTCTGATACTACTTTAAAATTTATTTCAGAAACTTGCTAAGCACACTGTTGGGCAATAATCTGTTTTTAATAGTTAACAAGTCATACCCACCATGCCAGGAACTTGTCTGGTCAAATGTGTAACTGTTGACTGGGGCATTAGCTCATGTGCTACTTTTGCCAACCAACAGCCCCTACCGAAACATGTAATCTATACAGTGATGGCTGGAGTCCACTGTGAATCTTGCCTCCTGATTTGAATGTGGTATGATGTTGATATTACTCAGTGGTTAATGCAGATTAAACATCCATTTGTGTAAACATCAATTCTTGTCCTATGGAGGTGTGGGAAAAAGAAGGAGGTTTTAGATTAAAGCTTAGTCTTGAATTGATTTTCCAGTCATATCTGAAACAAGCAAGCAGAACATCATCAGAATACTTACAGTGAGAGTGAGGAGTTATGATATTTAAAGCAATTTTTATTTTGGAAATAATAAATAATAGTGTCACAAGAGTTGCGAAACTGGTGAGAATTCCCATGCAACCACCACCCAGCTTCCCCACTGGTAACATTTGACTACAGCACATTATCTTACATTAATAAATAATCTAAAGCAACAGTTGCCTAAGTACAAACCAATTTTGCAAATATTGAGATTTAATCTTTTTCTCAATAATAGATGAAAATTATTGAAACTTTCTGATACAGCAAAAAGGCAAACATGAAAATCTATCTCAAAAACAAAACTTGTTGAAAAATTGTGCTGAACACTGGAATTTGACACAACATTGTAAAATGATTATAAATCAATAAAAAAAGTTAAAAAAAAAACTTGTTCACACGTTATCTTAAAAAAAATAAATCAATACAGAGTGCATGCAAAGTTTCGTTTTTTTTTTCTGAGGCTTCCACTTTCCAAAGAAACAATGTCTCTACAAATGCATTATTCTAATGTACCACAATCTGTTTATACATTTTTCCATTGATGATCATTTATATTGTTTCTATTTTTTGTTTATTTTGAATAATGCTGCTGAGAACATTTGTGTACAGTTGCTTTTGTGTGTGTGTGTGTGGACATATGTTTTCAATCTCTTGGGTAGTTACCTCAGAGTAGAATTACTGGATCATACAGTAACTCTGTATTTAATATTCTGAGAATCTGCCAGAGTGTCTCCCAAAGCGGCCACACCATTTTATAATCTCACCAGCTATGTTTGGGGGTTCCAGATTCTCCTTGTGGTTGCCAACAATTCTTAATGTTTATCTTGTTTATTTTGGCCCTGTTAGAGGATGTGTAGTGGTATCTCTTTGTGGCTTTCATTTTTATTTGTTTGAGGACTAATGATACTGAACATCTTTTCAAGTATTTATTGCTCATCTGTGTATCTTTGGAGAAATGTCAGTTCAGATCCTTTGCTCAGTTTTTAATTGAGTTTTTTTTATTGTTGAGTTACTCTCAACAGATGTATGATTTGAAAATATATTCTGCCATTCTGTGGGTTGTCTTCACTTTCTTGTTACTGACCTTTGAAGCACAAATTTTTAAAATTTCGATGAAAACCAATGTATATATTTCTCTTTTATTGCTTTTGCTTTTCGTGTCATATCTAAGAAAACGCTGCCTAAATCAAGGTCATGAAAATTTACTCCTATGTTTTCTCCTAAGACTTTTATAGTTTTAGCTGTTATATTGAAGTCTGTAATCCATTTTGAGTGACATTTGGTATACAGTATAATGTTTAAGGGCAACAAAGAGAGAACTTTGGGGGGACAACAAATAGCTCTTGGTAAAAGATTTATTATACAGAATAAAGGGGAAGAAATGGCAAAAAGTTACAAATATTGGCAGCTAAAAATATGAGAAGAGGTCCTATGAATTGCTCAAGGTCCCAAAGCCGAGAATGACGGAACTAGGACTTAACACACAAGCCTTCTGACCCCAAACCCTGCTGCACTGCAACAGTAACTGTGGAGGATGTGGGCTTTATTCTACCCACCAAAGCTTCAATAGCCTATCATTTATGCCACCCATGTTTCTAAATAGAGTGTTTTACATTTTTGATTGAAGTGTACCTTACAACAGAGGAGTGTGAGCTCTTCACAAATTCTAAAGATTGTAGCCAAAGATGCTCACCAAAAGTTAGGAAAAAGAAAAGATCAAACATTTATATTAAAAATCTACATGAGTATGCTCTAATCCATAATATGCAGCTGGTGTTTTTGGTAGCATCATGTGACCCTGTCACACCAGTTTGGACTCCCATGGGTAATCCTACTGCAGGAGCGAAGTGTAGCTGATAAGCTATCCTCCCTTTCTGTCATTTAATGTGAGAATTCCTGTGCCTACTTTATGTATCCATTTCTTCATTTATTCAACAATTACTTACTTCATGTCTACAATAACCCAAGGTCCATGAGGAGAAATTAAGGCTTTGGGGAAAAAAGAAGGCAGCTTTCTTCTACTAACTAAACTTTTCTTAACTGTCCTCACCCTTTCAGTTGGGGTAACGTTGCATCCCTACTGGCCAGGGTTAATCTGAGATTGTACCAGTCATCCCGGTGCCCTATCTAGTCAACTCTCTTTGCACTCTCCAAAGTGTCCCAATTTGGATAGTAAGTTACATGTAGGGTGACCTACATGTAATACATTTAAATGCATGTTTTGGTAAAATTTCCATTTGAATGCGTATCTCCAATCCTCAGCATCACTATTGAGGAGCTGAAATAGGAAAATGTTGCATATATAAAGTATATGAAGGACGTAGTTCTACAGGAATTATAGATTGAACTTCTAAGGAAACAATCCAAAGCAAAGATGAAGTTTGGTAACAAAACAGGACAACACTGATTTAAACCTATGGCATACAACATGTTTCTATTTTAAATAAAAGCAAGTAAGTAAACTTTTTTTCCCTTTCAATTGATTCTGAGGTTTTAGCAGAAACATGAGATGAGTTTTGTGTGCAAAGACTTGTGATAAGCTATTAACCTGGCAAAATCCATGAGGTGATAAATGAGTAAGACACAGCTTTAAACTAACATTCTTTGTTCATAGAGTGTAAAATGTTTTACAAAGCCCTTTATGTGAATTGTTTTAGGAAAAGACTTGCTAGGGATAGGAATAACTACAGTTGGTAATAGGAAACACTAAATAAAAAATGAGAGCTAATATTTACCAAGTACTCACCATGTGCCAGGCAGAGTTTTAAGCTCTTGTACAAACTCATTTACCCACACAACAAGCCGTGATGATACTATTTTAACCGTACAAATGAAAAAATGAGACACAGATTCATTAACTTGCAGGGCCACTCAATTGGCATTAAACCGGACATTCTGGATCCATAGGTCACACTTTTAAGGACTGCCTGACACTTCTCCTGTGTTCTTAGGTGCCCATTTACACATAATAATCATTATACACTCTTATATTTTTAGAACACTTTGCCCATTTACACATAATAATCATTATACTCTCTTATATTATTAGAACACTTTGTGGTTAATGAAGTCCTTGTCTGCATATTCTGTCATATTCTCCTCTCTCTCTCTCTCTCACACACACACACACACACATGCACACATGGGTATATGCATAGATTCTGTGAATCAGGGCACATTAGGATATCCCCATTTTACAGATGGGATATATTTATGGGGTTTGTCCGAAGTTGCCCAATTAGGAAGCAACAGAACAGAAGTTGGCTCAAGCTTAGCTCTTCATAGTCTGTGAGCATGTCATTCTACAAGGCTGAGCTCACAAGTGGGCATGCTGAAATCATTGTCACATTGAACTCTGGGAAGAATCCTTCTTGGCAACATAAATATGGAAACCAACCAGCATGTTCCTTGGCTTTTTATCTTTGGATATGTTCCCACACTAAAATGACTCTATAAACTTTTATACTGATACAATGAATCCATCAAAAACAGGCTGATAGCTCGCTTTAATTTCCCATCTGTGAAATGGTGATAATGTTGGTACTTACCTAAATGCTTGTTGTGAGAAATAAAATAGCTAACACACTTGTAAAGCACACAAAGCAGTGTCTGGCACTCTATTGTTATCTTGTGTTATTAATAAGGACTGGGTTTTTTTAAAATGTGGGCAGGTTGTGAGAAACCATCCTCATTACTGGAAATAACTCCCAACACACAGATGCCTCTGACGTCCAGAAAACAACATGATGTTTTTGTGCTAATATGAAGAGATAGTGTCAGTGACGAACACGTATTTGAGGAAGACCTCTAGGCAGTGAACGCTTTGAAGAAATACAAACCTTTTTAGGAAATTCATTTCCTCAGTGAGTTCATACTTTCCCATCTATCAAAAATACACTAGTTTTATCAAGGCCTGCAAGGTTGGGGGGCCGGGGGTGGGGGAGATGGCAATGGGGAGTTGATTGTTAATGGAGTATAGAGCTTCAGTTTTGGAAGATGAAAAGAATTCTGAAAGTGATCATGTGAATGTACTTACCACTGAACTGTGCACTTAACAATTGTTAAATTTTATGTATATATATTTTACCGGAATTAAAAACTTAAAAAAAAGAAAAAATATGTAAAAATACATTACTTTAGTCTAAAGAAATCTTACTTTCATATTTCATTCAAGCATAAGTTTGTGGAAAAGAAAAAATATACACAAGAACAAACGTCACATGAATCAGGAAGTTGTCAAATAAGAAAATTATGTCTATAATAAAGGAGCCTTGACAGATAGGCACTCCCACCACCTCCCACTCCAAAAAACTGAGTAGAAACCTGATGTAAAAGGCCAATGAGCAAAAATAAAACAGGCAAGTACTTCATCAAGGGAAAAAAGTGTACAAACAACACAGTTTAAAACTTCAGTAATGAAAAATCCATTCTGTAAACCTGAGAAAATGCCACACTTGTATTAATAGGTCTTATTTTTGTATTTATATTTACATGGGTGAACAAGCTTATTTCTTTTCCTTTCCTTTTCTTTCTTTTCCTTTCCCTTTCTCCTTCCCTCCCTTCCTTCCTTGTCAAAATACTACTCAAACTTGATTTTGCAAAAGATGCTCAATGCTTTGTCTTTTGTTTGCTTCTCTCAAACTAGTCAGCTAACCAAGGAGATGTTTGTTGTCACAAAAAGTAAGAACAACTCTCAGAGTCTGGGCAGAAGTATTCATAAATCATAGATGTGGCCCATTTTCACAGCAGGGCAAGTAAGCGAATGAGGGTATTCTCCAAGGAATTTTTGTCTGTGACTCTTGTACTTCAGTATAGCACTGTTATCGCTGTACTGACAATTTATTTACATATATTTATTGATCTGTGTTAAATTAGAAACGAAGTAAAATAGTTCTAAAGTCTTTTAACCCACGTTACTAATCTGTGTGTGCTTATTTAGACCACTCACAAATTCACATCACCTTGTGCACTGAGGAATCGATAAATGCTAAGCAGCGATTCTTAACATTTTAAGGTCAGAGGGTCTTCTGAGAATATAAACAAATACCTATGTACACATCTAATATTGCATACAATTATAGGTAATCTGGGGACTTCTTTGAACACATTCAAGTAGCCTGTGAACCATTTGGACAAAAACTCCCAGACTAAGAGAGAATAGAAAATAGAATGATCCCTTGTCAGGGATTCAGATGAGTAACTTCCTAGACAAAGAGCAATTAGTTGCTTTCAGATTTTTAAAACTCTGCTTTCAGAATATATTTTAATATTGTGTGGTCTTATATAGTTATGTAACATGTTAAATATTAAAATATTATTTTGAAAGACTATTTTTCTGTTTCCATTGTGGAATCTTGTCTTTTTGATAATGGACCTATTTTTAAACATATAGATATGAAAGTAATCATTTTAATTAACAGTTTTAGTCCATGTAGGAATATTCAAGTAACTGTAGACAATAAACCACTTCAAAAAAAAAAAAAAAGCTAAAATCACTTTTAAAGAAAAAGGCATTGTCATAAAGAATTTCAAAATGATGTTTGCAAAACGACTTAGCCATAATCACAGTCTCCAGAAATTTGTTCTTGATTATAAAGAAATAGTAGTTGGAATTTTCATTTTCCATATAAAAGTAAAATGAAATTCAGTCAAATTACTTTAATAAATGTATATGTAATTGGTGAATCATGGTCTCTTTAGGAGACATTTAATGATAACAGAATAGATTTGCACATTATAAAATTGAAGACTGCTTACTTCTTGCACAGTGTTGTGCATGAAGAAAAGTAAAGAAAAATAAGCTTGTTTCTAATACCAGTTGTGTTTGAGACCCTCCTTTGTATTATTTGTTGTTTGATTAAAAGCATGAACATTAGACATCTATTTTCTTTCAATCTAAGATTTTATTTTTTTAAGTTGAGGTATAATTGACATACAACATCATATTAATTTCAGGTGTACAACATAGTGGTTTGATATTTGTATATATGATGAAATGATCACCACAATAAATCTCATTGGCATCCATCACCATACATAGTTATAGAATTTTTTTTTCTTTTATGAAAGCTGTTAAGATCTACTAACTCCCATAGCAACATTCAAATATGCAATACAGTCTTATTAACTATAGTTTCCATGCTGTACATTGCATCTCTATGGTTTGTTTATTTTAGAACTGGAAGTTTTTATCTTTTGACCTGCTTCATCCATTTTGCCCACACCCCCACTTTCTGCTTGGCAGTCCCCAATCTGTTCTCTGTATCTATGAACTTGTGTTTTTTTTTCTTTTAGATTCCATATATAAGTGAAATCATACAATATTTGTCTTTCTCAGTCTGACTTATTTCACTTAGCATAATGCCCTCAAGGCCCAAACATATTGTCTCAAATGATAAGATTTCATTCTTTTTTATGGCTGAATTATACACACACATGCACACATATATATATATGTGTGTGTGTGTGTGTGTGCGTGTGTGTGTGTGTGTGTGTGTGTGTATCACATTTTCTTAATCCATTCATCTGTTGATGGACACTTGGGTTGTTTCTATATTTTGAATATTGTAAATAATGCTGCAATGAATATGGGGGTACATATCTTTTTGAATTAGTGTTTTTGTTTTTTTCAAATAAAGCCCCAAAAGTGGAATTGCTGGATCATATACTAGTTCTTTTAATTTCTTGAGGAACCCCCACAATGTTTTCCATAGTAGCTGCACCAATTTATATTCTCACCAACAGTGCATGGAAATTTCCTTTTCTTCACATCATTGCCAGCATTTGTTATCTTTTGTCTTTTTGATAATAGCTATTCTAACAGGTGTGAGATGATATCTCATTGTGGTTTTAATGTGCTTTTCTCTAATGATTAGTGATACTTGAGCATCTTTTGATGTCAGTTTCTAATCAGAAAACATTAAATAATTGACACATTTAAAAAATAATCAGTCTATCATCTTAATTATATAGTGGATAACAGACTCGACTATATTCTTTTGGCCTTTTCATCTTTTTATTTTGAGGAGAGAACCAAAAATTCCTTGTGATTTTTTAAAAATGGCAACATAATTATAAGACAGTTACAAGGATGTATTGGAAGGCTTATCAATGATAATTTTTTTCTAGATAAATTTACTATTTTAAGTTGGATTTGGATGACAAAGAAATATATAAAATTTTTAAGTATCTATTTCAAAGTATATAAAAACTGATATGACACCACTCTGCTCTCACTTTCTTAAATATTTTTGACATGATATTATCCTTTCAACAGATACGTATTGAGTTAAAGTTATACGCCAGGCATTGTATGAAATGTTGGAGATAAGCTGTGAGCAAAGCAGATGTAGTCACTGAGAATTAATTAGGCTCCAGAGTGATACAAGCTATGGAGAAATAAATGGTGCTACGATTATGTTTAACAGTCCTCAAAATGAGAGTAAAAAATGACATAAACTATTATCTACTAACTCAAATTATCTATTGAACTAAACTGAATTTTTGAAATGTTTTTCTCCTCTAGTAGGTTAATAAATACATTTCCTGTTATGTTTGCTTCATGATTCTACAACTGCAAAATCAAAAGCTTTATTTGGGTTGTGATCAAATTCATCTCATAGGTTTATTTGGATTGTGATCAAATTCATCTCATGGGAAAAGTTGTGTCATTGTATTGTTTTGAATAAAAGTGGCTTAATAGTTATGGATATGCTAGCTGGATGAATTAAAAAATGTTGACCATTTACTATTTTAATTTTCCTGAAGAGAGGTGATAGGCCCAAAATAGGTGATTGTTCTTTTTCCTTATAATTTTAGAAGGAAAATACTTTGTTTTTTCACATAGTATTAACAGTACTATAGCACTCAGCAAAGTGAGCTCAATTTGAAATGTCGCTTATACATTGGTGAGCTTTGGGAACTGTATCAGAGTCACTACCACAGAGAGGAAAGAATAGGTAGGTCCGCAGAGCAGGAAAAAGGTTGGCGGCTAGCTACATGTAGAGGTTTTCAATGTTTAATTTGTGATTGTTCCATATTTTATGACTATAGTTGCTTTAAAAATATCTTCATTATCAAAATTTGTTGACACTTTGTAATAAGATGTTGGAGAATTTTGCTTCCTCCTTGGAAATAAGCTTCGCTGCCCTTGATCTCCAGTCCTCTTTGATTGACATCCTGTGGTTGGTGACTCACTGGTTTACCGTGATGATTTTACCTAGTTCAGTCTCACATTCTCTAGTTGTGAGTTTATAAACAGTGTCACTCATGACTAAGAAGAATATATTCTGACCAAAATAGGCTTCAGTTTTACTCTAAACTGCTAATAATTTTCAAGCGGAAAGATCTTCAATGAGAGCCCCAAAAGTCTGTACCTACTTAGCATAGCTTTTAAAGAAGCCTGATAGAGCACTATCTACACATCCATGTTTTCTTTTAACACTGATTTCTAAGAAATGAAATTTTCCTCCACCAACTGAAAAGTCCTAGGAACAGTCCAAGGTTCTCATCACTTTTTTCTGGCACCAAATCTTGGAAGTGTCAAGTCATGGAAAGCCTTTTGGCAGTAAGAACTGCTTCCACCTGTGAAACCTTTTTTCTGATTTCTCGAGAGGAAGATTGATTTAATTATTATTGCTGACTATGACAGGGGTGAGCCATTTGTTTCTTGGTTGGGTCAGAGTGTGTACAGTGTTTGATCCCTGTACCCTTGACAGTGCTCTTGTCTGATGAGATGCTGGAGGAAGAGATTAAGTGGTAACCATTTAGCTGCTGTTTTTGGAATGATAGGAAGATATGGCATGCTTATTTTAATGCAGGGCAATAAGACACAAAGTGCCTTTTAGAAATTTTATTGTGGAAGTTGATATTTCATTTTTATCAGCTTATAAAAATTGAAAAGTAAGGAGCTCAAATAACAGTCTTGGTTTTAATATATCATGAGTTATCATACAACTAAAGGCTATTATCACTCAACACAATCATGGAGCACTACTCCTCTTTTATAGTGACATGAACCTGAGAACCGAATTATTTTCCCCAACAGATTAGCAATTTAAAGTTCTTTCCCTTTCTAAAATGTCACTGTACTGTGTAATGTTGAGCAGATGACAATTACAGCTATCTTGGCCACTAGATATTAAATGCTAAGTATTGTGTACAGCATCCCAAATATGATTGGCTCTTTAAATGTGTTTGACAGAAAGTAGGGGTCTTCATTTATGTCAGTCACTCATTCCATTTATTCACCTATGTCCCAGACAGCTTTCTCTCGAGTCCTTTTCAAGAAACACATGCCTACGCCTTACATCATACTGCTTCAGTTAGAGATGCATAGCCCTCGGGCATCTGTACATTTTAAAACCTTTTAGGGTTTCTAATCTACAACTAGATTTGAAAAGCATGTTTTTAAGTAGTAAAGAGGAAAGATAAGAGCTTTCTTCTCATTTTAGTATGATAAACAAATGAAAATTTAAGCCACCAAGAAGCACCAGAAAGGAAAGTAAGATAGAGTAAGAGGAGAGGGCATGGTGACATATGGAGTTACTGTAGAACAGTGGTCAAACCAGGAAAACCTTTTAGATCTGGTGACATTTGAGCAGAAAGTTGAATGTTGGGAAGGTGCTTGAGCTAGGTGAAGGTCTAGGAAAAGGATCACCTAAAGATCTGGAGAGGAATGAGACAGAGCCAGAAGACTTATGTGGTTGGATTGGAAGAGGAGGAAGAGAGAGAGGGAGAGGGCAGGAGGAGAGAGAGAGCAAACGTGGCTTAGATCATGTAGTTCCTGTAGGTCTGCAAGTGTGAGCAGAAGCCATCAATGCTTTGACCTCATTTACATTTTGAAAAGACTATTTTTGACTTTATCATTAATACCGTTTCAGAAAAAGATAATAGAGAATATATTTGGACATTCCACATTTGATGTTTGTTATGATTTGACATTCACATGTAAAGCAAATCTAAGTAATTATTTTTTGCAAATTAATTGTATGATAAAAAAAAACCTTTTGGGGCACATTGGCACATTCATGCAGCTTTGGATGACCTGGTTTAGAAAGCAACTTGGTGTTCACTGTGCCTTTGCTGTATGTTGCGATAATTATGCCATTCTAATGGGGAGGAGGCATGTTTCTTTTAAGAAAATATGCATGTCATTTATGTTCAGTAAAATTTTTTCTTAATTCGAAGGGACTTTGAACAAAACCTAGCTTCCATCCTGATTGCCTGTCTTCTCAAATTTAATTTTATTTCTTACTTAAGACAAAATGTTCTTTATGAATACTGATATATATATATATCAGCTCAATTTAAAAAAAAATTATTTCATGGCTTCTTTTTAATCTGATTTTATATGCTCATGACTACTTACATGCCAAATCCTTCTGCATTTCAGTTAGAAGTTTAATTGTAATAATTGACTCATTTTCTAGAAATTAAATTCATCATGAAACCAGCTCTATCTCCTCACTTTTCTGAGAGCATTACCTATAAAACTTTGGAGATACTCCATGAAAAAATATTTTCTTAGTGAAATAAAATAAGGAATCATGTTACAATATACTTTAGAGCTTCAAAATGCATAATATTTTTAAAACATGAGAAATACAACAGTAAGAACATAGTTTAAATTTATTTACACAAGAGTTTTCCAAACATATTTGACTATGGAACCCTTCTGAATGTGTGTGTGTGTGTGTGTGTAAAACACCTGTATTTCATAGACCTGGTGTTTCTCAGAATTTGAGAGATGTTGTTCTACATTTGTAACTGCCTTATTTCTGCAGGCAGTATTGCTAATGATGCCTAACTCACCTGCACGTGTTTATAAACACCACAAAACAGTGGATAGTTTATGATTCTTTTTGACACTGAACAGATGTGAATTTTCTTCCCTTATTATAAGTGCCTGAGGGACTTACAGATAAACCGGTTAATAGTTTATTGCTTGTTCTTCTAAAGTCTTAAATTTACACTCATAGATGACTTTGAAGTCTTTCACGTAAAGTGTAGCTGCAGTCCTCCTAGCCATATGCCAAGGTATTAAGTGACTGTGTTTCTTTCATAAGCCTCTGAACATTAAGCAGTGTGGTTTTTCTCCATTTCCTTCTCTATTATCTGATTTAGAAGGCTGCTAGGTACGACTGGCCAAGAGAGTCAAACATTCTTTGATTCCCTTGGTGTGCACGCTGTCTTTTTCCACCAAGTATGTGACAATGGAAGCATCTGGAGAATTATCATCACTTCCTTCCAACCAGTTAAAGAGAATAGCGTCAGTACAGAAAAGAAGACTGATGCTTAGTAGGAGGTGGGTTCTGTCTAATTAAAAAAAAAAAAAGCACGTAGAATTAAAGACAGGTGGAAGATAAAGCTGTCTAAGTGATTAGAAAGCCCTTTCCCCTCTTAATTTCCCAGGATCGATGGAAATACTTAATTTTGAAAAAACTGTCCCTTTCCCAATTCTCAATATCTTTTCCATTAGCATTATTGCCCATTTTCCTTCTAGAAAACATTATTTTTGTCAGTTGTATTAATAATAATCCAGAATTATAACAGCTAATTGCCTTTGTTAAGTTCAAAGATTCATTTTTATATCTTTGAACAATTATGGTGTGTCTCTGTGTGTGACATTTTTAGTCTATAGAAGATATTTGGTGTCTGTGGATCTGTAGATGCCTCATAATACACTGTGGTCACTCAGGGAATTGAATCTTTTAGATGGGAAGTATTGAAAGCAATCGATATGCAGTTAAGTAATGTTGACTTGAGTTGGGTTTAGGGCATTTTCAGGGACCAAGTTATGGAGGAGTGTAAAATGTATCCAGAAAATTCCAAGGACACATTGAAGGATGGTTAATAGGTGGGTGGCAGAGTCAAGATATGCATTTCTGAACTATTGCTGCTGGAGGGTAGAGCCAAGGACTGGGAGAAACATGCAGGTAAGGAGAATGAGTCCAGTTTTCAAGGCAAAGTGTTATTAGTGTCTGGCAGAGGGAATGGAGAAGACAGAATAGATTCTAGAGCTCTTTTGAAAGTAAAATGGAAAAGATGTGGTGACAGGATGTAGGGAGTTGAGCAAAGGGAAGAAATATGATGTGACTTGAAGTTGGCAGCATTTTTCTAGGTGAGAAATCTGGAAGCAAAGCAGCTTTGGCAGTCATGATGAGAGGGCTTATTTAGATTAGTCTAATTTGTGACACCTTTGGAAGCTGACCAGTGGCACTGGTCTTCCTAGTCATACTTCATATGCTTCTGTCATATTGAAGTTATAGATTGTGTTCTATTAAACACATCAAATCGAACATTGCAGGTTTTCGAAAGGGATATTAAAAATCTTCAATTTACATGCTGTGGGCTTAATGTACACTATGGCTGCTTTATCACCCATCTTATTTAGAACTAGCCTACCTCCCTCTGTGTTGCTCAGAAGAATCACTTACTCTAGTTAAATAAATAAATCCTTGTTGTTTTCCTATCTGATCACACTGCTGATGGTGTTAAGAAATAGGAAGCCCTTTTACAATACAGTTCTTGCAAATCCCAGAGACGGTCCTGTTGGCTTTCTGGTAGGGGTTCGCAGTTCTGTTACACGGAGAGGGCGTGCCCACTGAGAACACTTTTGGATCCCCGCGATCACCTGGGTTACTTAGTGGTACAGAGATGTCTGTGGAGAGAAGTCACAGTAGAAAGTGAAGATTTTACTTTCCAAGCAGCATGGTCGGAGTACCAATTTCATGGCACTAGGTCCTCAGCTTCTGCATCCATGTTATACTGAAACCCAGCAAATCTGGAGCAGTCTATCTTCAGGAAGTATAAAAGAGAGCTTGCATACTTTTATCTGTTGTGGTAACAAACAGGCAATGATATCACCTTGGTAGGTAAATAGGTTTAAGTTTATATATGCAGGTAAATAGAAATAAATTACTTAAGGGCACAGACAGTGTGTCTTGTATCATTGTATCACTACTGTCTGGACATATTCCTGACACTCAATGAAGTTGGTTAAATTAATGAACTGTAGTTACTGGAACAATGGGTCCAGTTTTTCTCTTATCTTAGCATTTGCCTGTCTCTGTGTGACCTGGCCGAGAAGGGTAAAAAGAGAGGACACAGGCTGGGGACGTTGCCTCAGCTGTAGGGCAGACAGTCGAGTTCCAGTGGATGGACAGAACTGTCGTGTCCAAGGTTACCCTGGACTACCTCGAGGCACTTTTGAGGAAATAGGTTAGCTCTGGGAGTTCAGAAGGAAGCCACAGGGAGCCTTAGCTTGTGGGTATGCCGCAGCCGTGGAGAATCAGATGGAGCTGAATACATATACACCCTGGGCTTTCACAGGTGTTCTTCTGAGGTCTCGGTCAGCCCGTGCCAGTGAGTAGGACTTATTTTTCAAGTTTTAGTTCTGGAGGTGTGACAAAAGTACAGTATTATCCTAGGAACTCAGAAACAGGTACCAATTAGTAACAGTTATCTACCGAGGCCCATAGGAGGGATACACAGTTAGGAACGTGGGCATCTGTGTTTTTTTTACCAGAATGGGTGGCTTCAGGAAGGAGGAGGCTGTGGCTCGGAAAGATCAGCATGTCCTTCAGCCAGTAAGATGAGTCACCAACATCAATGAATGAGAGATGGAAAAGCCTATTTGCTCTCTTCCCTACGGGGCTTTGGCTCTAGATTGGGTGGGTGGGGACTCGATGTGAAGCCTGGGAGTAAGCATGCGTGGTGCTCCATGGGCTCAGTGCAGCCACTAATCCTTTGCCTCCTTTCTCCTTCCCCCATTTTATTCTTTCTCCTTCCCATCCTTTTTACATCCCCTCCTCTCCTCTTCTCCCTTCCTGTCTTCTCTTTCCCTTTTTCTCATCTTCCTTCCTTCCTCTCAGCTGCAGGATATGATTTTAAAGTATGGTAAAAATTCTGTATCTAATATTTTATAAGATAGGAAAATAAAATTGAATATATCAATAAGGATAATCTAGGAAAAATGTCTGGAATATCTTGGTGTTGGGAGATTCATAAAATTGAAAAGAATGTATTCCATTCCTTCTTAATTGATGGAGTCTGTGAAAACATTTAATTTAGCCTTGAGTTAAAAAAAAAAGTCTTAAGTACAACAAAGAAAATACAGAAGCTATAGATAAATTGTTTGCTTTATTGTTCTTATGAAGAAAGGGAAAAATCATAGCACAGATTTGTTTGTTTTTGCTCTTGAATTAGCAGTAGGAGAACAGATGTCTACAAAATGAAGAGCATATTTTCTTTTTTGGAGAGGACAGTTTTTTCATTGACTTGAGATGTAGAAACATGTGGGTTTTTTCCCCCTTTCATTGCATTAGTCTAATTCTTTGAGAATGTATTAATTTGATAGAGTAAAAAAATATTAGTTTCATAATGTTGTATATGCTGAAGGTTTGTTCATTTGTGGTTTAAAGTCCGATTCCTTAGGTGAATACTGAACTCGGACAGAAGAGATAATGCTAGGTTCTTTGGATTCAAGGCAAGACTTCCTCAGGGTACCCCTGGAAGGGTAATTTTAGGAATTAAGGAGACAGGAATCTCCGCCTTGTGTCCAGTCGTTAAAGGAACCCAGGGGAAAGTGGACTGAGATTCAGAAATGGGAAGAAAGCAATACAGCTCTTCTGAGCTGAGTCCCTCTCTGCCCCCTAGTGACAGAGTTGATTCTCTGCCGTTGGAATGATTAGCTCCCTTCCGTCTGCTTTTCCTGCTGCTACCAGCGTTCTCTCTCTTCTGTGTTTCTCTACTTTCTTCTGACTCAGTTTCTCATCACCCATGGTTGCTATTTTTCATGACTTCTACTACATCATCACGTCTGTAAAGCATCTTCCTCCTATGTTTCTGGTTTTCTGCTCCCATTTAAATAGTCTGATTCTCTTCCATGTCAGAGTTCAGATCCTAGAACATGTTCTTGGTCCATGGAATCCACTGTTGCTTTGTTTGGGTGGAGCTTTTGCACGAGGTCCCCACTCAAGTCTTAGATGAGGTGGTCTTGGCTCATGTGCTCAGTCTAGTCTCCTGAGAGGGGAAGGCTTATGCCAAGTGCTTCCAGGTAGGTTAATCCTTTAGAAGGTGGATGAGGGCAGGACTCTCATAGATGGCATTTATGCATGGCAGGCATTTTGGGAGCAACAGATGGCTGGTTTGCATATAGTGAGAAATTACTTTGGCACAAGGAGTGCAGTGGTTGGAGGACACGAAACACTAGCCTAGTGACCTGTTTATAGTTTGCCCTCCATGTATTTTGGCCTTGATGAAGCAATCAGTGAGTGAGAAGTAACTGTTCCTCACTCGGTTGTAGAGGCTTTTCTTGGATCTCATTGCATATTTTATTTATCATTCCCCTCATTTAATTCACAATTTTTTCCTTTTGACTTAATTTTCATTCATAATTTTTTGGGTTATTTCAAGCCATAGGTAGGGCTTAAAAATACATAAACAACCTCTAAAGGGAGTTAAACTTGTTTGATAATGGTGACGTCTGTAAGTAGGTAAGGCTCTCTCTGTTTTAAAAAGTGACCAAGATTACATCTCAGTGTTGTCTCTCTCTTGAGTAAGTTATCCGCAGAGTCCCTGAGCAGATACTCAAAGATGACACAGGTAGCACTGGCAATAAAAGCAAGTTGGAATTTTTAAAATGTGAGACGAGGTTGTCTTAAAGTGTATAGGCTTTTAAATGAATGTGTTACTTCTCTTTAACTAGCAATGCAAGTGTATGTATGTGGTTTTATCATTGTTGTTGACTGTTTTTTGTTTGATTTTTGGACAAGGTGGAATTTAATGACCTATCAGTAAGATTTGTCCTCTCTTCTAGAACTCTTTGCCTTTCCTCCTGCAAGTCCTTCCCATGTATCTAATGAGCATTTACTATATTCCCAGCACAAGGAGGGTAATGCAGTTTTTATCTAAATTCAGACCTACAGTAAGCCTGTGATTGCTGTGCTTGTAATTCAGCTGGCAAGATGTAAGTAGGTTGAAAAGTATGGTTTCCCTGATTAGGCAGCAATTTGCATTGTGTACAAGTACCTGATACATTCTCTCAGCCTTCACACTGTGTCTGTTTTCTTCTGTAGAAGGTTTTCTTGGCAGGTACTAATAGAAAAAAAAATAGATTCCCTCATTATTTCATTTGATAATAAGCAATTCATAGCTTAGAATAATTTTCTCCCCAAAGCATGCTTTAGCTACAGCGGTGAGGGTTGTTTTTTTTTCCCAGGGTTATCCATAAAAAATTAGAGCTCACCAAAAATGTGTGAAATAGAATAATTGGTACACAGGATTTTAGCATGCAAACTAGATGTGTTATGCTCTAGTCGTGAAAAAAAGTGAAGAGTCAGAATTCCTGAGCTGCGGTCTTGGCTCTTTTGCTTCTAAGTCAGCTCTCAATATTGATTGTATTGAATTTCTTTTTGGTAAAATAAGCCCTACCTATGGGACAGGGTTGTTTTGAAAATAAAATCTTGTAACAGTGAAAACATTTTGAAAAGTTAAAAGGACCTAAAAGATTCATTATCCTCAGGGGCTGGTATAGTTTAAGTAGACTCCTATTTAGAAATTAAGAATTGAGCTAGAGGCAATCTCCTAATGAGATGATGTCTATTTTAGCTTTTATATTAACAAGTTGTAATTTGCTTACACATCTGATACCTCTGCTAGATTTGAAGCTCCATTTCTTTGTCTGTATCCCCAGCGCAGAGCATTAAGCAGGTATCCAGTAAATGCTCATTGGATGGATAACACTAGGGAGGAGGTGAGGGAAGAACATCTTTATAACATCATAGTCTGATTACTGTAAACTAGTGAACTAGCCTTTTGTCATATTTTGGAGAGACGTAAATCTATTAAATAGGTAGCTATTTACTGTTTCCCCTTTGCCTCAATCTATGAGATTGGAAAGTTTTTATTTCTTTTATTTCACCTTTTTTCCTGTAAGTGGTAACAGTAGAACACAGAGAGGATGTGCTCTTGGTAATATTTAGCTGTACTACCTGAAGTCTTCATTGCCCTAAAAGAATGTACTGTACTGATTTGACTTTAAGAGTTTTCATGCATAGTGAAGAGATGAAGACTGGTTTGCCCAGTTTCGTCTGGTCATGAGGTCTCCAGAAGGGTTGCCTGCTATAGCTGATACTAGTGCTTTCCCCTTAATAGGGTCAGAGCATTACAAAGACCGCTCTTTAATCATTTACTTCTTTTAACTGCTCACAGCTTGGAAATTAGACATAGTTAGGATTACATGATATTCTTTTTTCTGTGGCTCACTGTTGAATTCTAAATGACATGTCTTTGCAAAAAGTTTACATGCATGTGTGGACTCTGACATCACTTGTTGGAAAAGGGAAATTTGGTTGTAAATTTTACCTTTTCAGTACAAGTCTTAAATGTTCCTGGAATGCATCTTTTTTTGGCTAGTAACATGATCTCCTATTTGTATAGTACACCTCCACACATCACTCCTTTGGAAATACCCAAGGAAAGAGGGAGGATAGATGTTACAGGCATCTTGTTACAAGTGCTGTATAGGTGACTTTGACCTAACTCACGTATAAAATATCTAATTGTCAAATAAAATTAGACTTGACCTAATTATGTTGACATTTCCACATCTTTTACTATTCTAATAAATCTGTGAACCAAGAAGAGGCTTGCTGCATCTACGCAAAAATCATATCACTGGGTTCTGGGACCCTGTGTCTCAGGAGATTAGGCTCAGATGAGATGATTGCAATCTCCTTTGGAAACTCTCTTCATTTATCACAGAGTAACCGAAGAATAACTGAAACAGTTAGAGATATTTTTCATCTTTTGTCAAGATAGAAATATCTCCTTTCCAGTGAGAAAAATGTGTGACAGAGAAGGCTGAAGAGAAAGACATTTATAGCTTGGGTAAATATAATGCGTGTTTATTGTATTTTGTATATTTATTTTTTAGCATGGTCTCTGTCCTTTGGGATCAGGGGAAGGTATGATTCAGGTATATATTTATAGTCCATGACCTCTTTCCTTAGTGATGATAGTTTATTGAATTCTGTTTGAGATGGGGCTAAGGTCTAAAAGAGCGGGGGTAAACTGGAGGAAAAATTCTAGAGAAGGATCAGGGGACTTTGGGGAGCAGTGTATATTTATGCATATTTAGATAGTATACTATATTCGAACCTATTTAAGAAAAAGGAAAATGGTCTTTTTTTTTTTTTAAAGCAAGGAACAGTGAAGAAGAAAAATGAGCTTCAGTAAGCTAAACTTTTCTTATAGCTGATATTTGGAGAGAACTTTTTGGTGCCTTATGCTATTTTGCACACCCAGTCTTAAAAATGAAATTGTGAAGTCATAGTAGACCCAGGTATCTCATATATCCTTAGGTCTCTTATAAAATGAAGTTTATTTTTCCAGTTCTGTAAACACTGATAGTTCAAGTCTTTTTTTTTTTTTTTTTTATAGGTCATTCAGATACCACGTAGTAGATATCAAATCCTTATCAGACAGTGAAAGTCCAGGTGTCAAAGCAGATGTTTGCTTTCGGAACTCCTATGACCAGTTAGGCACAAAAGATTTACTTGGCTATTGTCTTTCTGAAAAGCTTCAAAGAAATAAGAAAGTACCTTCTTAGAGTATAATCAGGCTAGAATAATTTTATTTGGCCTCCAATCAATTTTTTATTTGCATTCATGTAAGACATAATATTAATTCAGCAAGAACGAATAGATATCATTCATCTTGTGTTTTTTTTCTAATTAGCAAAGCTCCACATCTCTTATCACCTATCAGACTTATTAAGTTGTTCATATCAATCCTGAATCTGTTTATTTGCAGTTGTTTAAGTTGATCACATTTATATTCTCTTCAACAGAAGTGACAATGTGATTAATGTAATATTCCAACCTAAAACTGATGAAAGACTGTATTGTATGATTTCCTAAGAAAAAAACAGACATTTTTAAAGTGCATAAGTTCTGCCCCCTTAATTCTGAAAAATCTACTGAAGGCACATCATGTCCCTTTTCAGCTTCCAACAACAACAGGTACCTTCCAAACACCAAAAGAGTTGCTGAATAACAATTTTGTGGAAAGTTTTTATTGTTTTCAGTATTTGAGTATTGTTTCAGTCAATCATTTTGGCCCATTATTATTTCCTACTGTTAGCTCCATTTAGGGAGAGTCACATGCAAATTCAATAAAATGTGTCTTACACATTAGTAAATAACAGATTCAAGAGTGGCTATTTGGTTGTACTTGACAGAAAAGCAGTTGAAACTCAGTTAAGTAAAACAAAATATATATTGGTTATCATAATTGAAAGTTCTCTAGTGATGTTTTGGACACGGCTGAATCCAGGCACTCGGATATTTATTTTTCTCTCAGAGCTCTGTTTTCCACTGAGTTGGACTCATTTTAAGGCAGGAAACCCAAGGACAAAAGAGCCACCAGGCTTTCAATCCTCCAGTTAGTCAACTCAAGTGGATAGGGACTGCTTCTTTCTAAGTAGTTTTAGGAAAGGGTTCTGATTTGATTTTCTTTGTTTTACCTTAGTCCACATTTCCATTTCTGAATGAATAATTACAGCTACAGTTATGGTGCGTTCATTGGCCAGTTCTAGACCTAGAGTCACCCTCAGCCAAACATAACTACCAAGAAAGAGGAAAGAAGTGTAGGTCTGCAAAGGAAACCCAGGGTGCTATTATGAGAATGTGTTTTGTTTGGGTTTGGTTTTGGTTTTGGTGAGAGGTGGTAGTGGTAACGGCAGGAAAGCACAATGTATGTATATACTAGATTAAATGAATAGTGAAATGTGTATCATTATGTGGAAATCCCACTGAGCAAAAGAGCAGCAGTTTAAAATGGTATACTGATATTTGGTAGTGGAGCACACAAAGAATGATTGCAAAACCTCAGTACTGAAAATGCTTGATTGCTCAAGAAAGGCCTTGGAACATAACCAGTCATCACACAAGATACTTGTGATCATAGCACTTCTGAGGCTTTCTCATCTGTAAAATAATAATTATTTTGCTAACAATAGATACATTTATATGCTTTTGTGCTGAATTATATTGATATAGAAAGTACTGCAGATTTTATTGAACAGTGTTTGTATAATTTAAGTTAATTATATCCAGTTACAGAGATATTGCAGTTAATTTAGAATAGAGACAAGGATTAGTAAAACTCTTCTCTGCACCCCCTGCCTTAGCTGTGGGAAATTGGAATACTGTATTATAGCTCCCTGAAATTTGTCTTTAAATACATTATGCATTTCATGGATATTAACATGAATAAAATTAAACTCCACAGGGCTGGAAAAATTAAACTAATGACTTTTTATGTAATCCAAGTTAATGAATGCTTTCTGGTCCAATTTTTCATTAAGGAATCAACCACAGTTTCTTGATTCCTTTCATTTCAATAGACTCTATTGTGGGACTACTTAAAAAAAGTGTTTAATAAAAGCCTGTATTGAATAAATGCTGTATTTCCATACACCCTGAAATATATCTACACAGTTTTACAGTTTTTAGTAGTAATATAAAGTCTTTTAAAAATTAAAAGTGGCTTTTAGTATAGGTGTCATCTTTTTTTAATTACTTGAATATGTTTTTAATGTATTGAAATACTATAGTGCAGATAGTCACTCATAATTTTTATTTTCTGATAGAAGTGAGGGAAGAAAAGTGAAAAAATAAGGAAGCAAGGAGAAAAGAAGGAATGAAGAAAAGAAAGGAGGTGCTTAAAATATGGAGAGTATTTGGAAAAAAATCTGTTTCTAAATGATTTGGTGCTGAAATCTATATTTGCAGTGTTTTAGAAATAGTCCTAGTTTTAGGAGATAAACGAAATAAGAGGACTAATTCCCCAAATTAAACCTAATTAAATCTATAAACTATATTAGACAAATAAAATTTTAACCATTAATTTAAAAAAAATTCTTCAATCCTATTGATAACGACTTAATTGCTTTCATACATTTGTGTCAATTCATAGCTAAGGTCTTAATGTAAGGATTAGCAACTTATGTTATTTTGTGTATAACATATGTAACTGACATTAAGGGAAACTCTAAAACATAGACCAATCTTTCCTAATTTAAAGGAGGAGTTGAGGGAATGAATATAGTTATTGGAGAGATGAGCAATAAAGGCAGAGGGAATATAAAGTTCAGAGATCCTGAGACTTAATGTTTGCATCAAAATCTCCCCCCCAAAAAAAATAAATAAAATATCATAAAAATAAAAAAGCACACCAAAAGGAAAAATTACAAATTAAGTTTTTAAACACATTAAAGTTGTACTTCACTTGCAGTTAAAGAAGTTTCAGAAAAAGAGACAATTTTTCGACAACTTGTCAAAAGATTAGAAAAAAGATCATTGCTGGGAAGGTGGTCTGACATCAGCATTATCATCTGCTGTGGTGGAAGTCTGTGTTGGTGTTTCTTTCTTGGTGGTATGTAAGAAAATACTTCAAAGATCGAACACTTTTTTTAACCTCGTGATTTTACTTCTAGGAAGCCATAATAAAAGATAACTTGAGATGAGCACATGTATTTATGTATGAAGATATGTATTATAGTTCTTTTTATAATATGAAAGTGTGGAACTTTTAAACAGTCCATCATAAGTAATAATAATTGTCTTGAATTACTAAGTACTTTTTTTTAATGTGCTAGACCACATACTGTCTATGGGTTATCTCATTTCTTTCTACACTTACATGATATATCGTTAATGTCTATTTTTTAATTTCCCTGTGGTGTTTGTTATAGGCCAGCTTTTCATTGGTGGAACTCATCTTTCATCTTGTGTAGTAGCCATGTGATTTAGGAGAACTGACCATGGCTGTATCTCCAGTGATGCACCCTGATTGGCCTATCAGTGATTCTGTGTCTCCAGTGATTGGTTAGGGATGTGTGTGTGTCACTTTTTTGGCCAATGAGAGTAAATCCCAGAACTTCTCATTACTGATTGAGGGAGAAATGCTCTTTCTTCCTTAGCTCTCACTCTTGTTTTTGCTCTGGGTTTCTCGCTTTCTTTTCCTTTGTTCCCCCTCTTTTCTCCAAACATTGCTAAGATTTTCATTCCTTCCCCTAGTCAGATTTATTTTCCGCTTCAAATTCCCATTGCATTAAAAAGTTACTAAAAGTTAAAAAGTATGAATTTCACTCTGACATGCATTAACTCAAGTAAAATTTTAACCTGTGGCCAGTTGTCACTTCTTTGAATCCATCTCAATGCCTAGACTGTGTTTTCCATAAAAGGCTCTTGATATTTGAGAGGTGAGAATTTGTGAAGAGTTAATGTTAAAAAGAACAAAGACTCTCCCTTAATCTGTTTAGGCTGAAAAATATAATAACCAAAAGTTTCAGAGAAAGTGGCTCGTGTTTTCCACTGTAGCAGAACGACTGAATGACTTGATAATTGTTCTCCTACTTCTTCTAATTAGGAAAATTTCCTGCTGGTGACAGCTTGAAAGCACTGCTAAAAGTTTCGTGTCAATGTAGAGGAAAGAACTAGCTTTAATTTGTTTTTAAATTGGTAAATTTAAAATTGGTATTAATTCTGAAATAGTTTGTCATGTCTCATCCTCTATCACTTTTTTCTTTACCATAATGACTACTGAGGGTAGAGAACTTAAAATGCATGTAGAACAGTAACAGTCAATTCTTGGTCCAGACTGACATCTCTGAGCATTCGAAAGCCTGGATCAGGGTTGCCTTGGTCTTGCTCTTTTCCTATATAAATTGAATCCCAAGCACCACTGCAGTCTTACATTTTACGAATATGAATGCAGTGCCCTGAGTCTATTTCTATTTTGCCTTACCATTTAGCAGATATACACAGATTTCTAAGAAGAAACTTATTTCACTTTCTCTGTCTCATGGTCTCTTCAGAACCACATTTGCTGCATGATCTTTCTAAAAATACACCTTCTTGCATCACTTCCCTGTTTTACTGTATTCAAATCACCTTTAGGGTAAAGTCCAAATTTCATAGCATGGCATTCAGGAGGCTTCTTGATATGGCCTTACTTTATTGCAAAAATTTCTTATAAAATAGTTCCATAAGCATTCTGTTTTCAAATCTTATATCCCTGACAGTTCACCTGTCCTTAAGGTGGCATGTTCTTTCTTATTCCTGTGCCTTTGCATACGATGTTCCCTCTGCCAGCTGTGGTCTTTACCAATTTCTTCATTGGACAGTTTCTAAACTGATAGTTCAGAGGTTCCATCTTTTTAAGAAAGACTTTCCCGAACCTTCTTTGTCTTTCTGCAGCACCTCACCTTGCCGTTAACGTAGTCCTTATCAGTCTGACACATACAAAGAAGGGATAGACTGATTCTCCTCTCCCTAATGACTAATACAGTTGGGCTTTCAGTAGGTGTTCTATGAATATTTGTTTAATGAACTATATTAATTTTACTTTCCTTAGAGCATAGGGGTGTTGTTAGGACTGTATGTACACCACTGCCTCAGTGAGAAGACTAGAAGGGAAAGGGAAGGAAATGATTGCCCCAAGTCACTTATGTCAGTCATCTGAAGTCACCATGTTTGCACTTTTTGCCTAGAGCATTAGGATGAAAACATTTGAGAAGACATCATTAAGGAAAGATGCTAAGGCATTTGGACTAAGATGCTAAGGCATACTAAGTCATATGGACTTTGTCCAGAGGGTGATATGCTAGATTACTGGTGAGAGAAATCATGGCTGACTACTGATGGGTTGGTGAGGATGTAAACTGGGAGAGGTAACAAAGTGGAGTCTTCTGTATTAAGCTGAACTGAATTTGTTTTGATTTAACTGCATGTAGATTGTAAGGGAACTAAAAGAGATTAATAATGACAAATTTCTGGCTTAAGCAATTGGAATGAGAATTGTACTATTTACTTAATTAAAATCACAGGACAAAGAGAGAAACAGAAAAAAAGAAAATCACGGGCCAAAGATCTGATTTTGTATATTTTAAATTAAGATACCTGTAATAGGAAATAAGAAATGAATATCCAGGAAAAATGTTTTTACATTTTGCAAATTAGTTTGAAATATTGCTAAATTCTTGGAGCTAACAATAAAAAGAAAAATAAGTAGTAAAATGATTTTGAAAAAGTTTTAAAATCATGATAATGGTGATCTCTATATCATTTGATGAAAAGTTAAAATAACTTTTAACCTGGTTTGTTTGTTTAGGTTGGTTTTATTATGTATGGAATATTTAAAGATATAAGTGTTGAATTAACAAATTGAAGAATCTAGTCATTGCAGTATTAATAATGTTTTTCTTACACTAATACTGTTGGGAAAAATAAAAGTTTTGATAAAGAAATGGTTGCCTTCACTTAATTTCATGTACATCTTCAAATTTCAT
This sequence comes from Camelus bactrianus, assembly GCF_048773025.1. NCBI lineage: Eukaryota > Metazoa > Chordata > Mammalia > Artiodactyla > Camelidae > Camelus > Camelus bactrianus. Next base: position 65,697,730 of record NC_133543.1, read on the forward strand.
GATATGTAATAAATGGTGGCAAAACAGTATAAAATTGAGTGTATTATGTTCACACTAAAAATTTAAGAATTATTCAAGTTGGAAAATAAGATTTTATATTTTAAAATTAAAATGTTCAAAAGGGCAGCTCCTAAGCACATCTCTTTTTTTGAAAGAATATTTAAAATGTTCTGTATATGAACAAATCTAATCATATCAGACTGGAATCTAATAGATTCACTTCAGAGTATATGTCATTTTCCTGCAAGAAGAAAGACAGAAGTAGGCACAAGTTCATTCTTGTGTTTTGATGTGGGTGTTTTTGTGCTCTTCTTTATTCTGTCACATTGCATAAAACATTCTATCTTCCACAGTAAGAGTGGATTTCAGTCAGTTTGAGATAGAAATAAAAGCTGTGGGGATAAATTGAATTAACCATTTTAAGGAAAATATTTACTCTGCTATCCTATTTTGGAGCAGGATTTTTTAACAGTGTTTTGTTTTTATAAACAAAGTCACTTATGTTATCTTGGGTGATTTCTTTCTTATTGCATTCCATTAGACCAAGATTTGCACAAAATAAATAAGGAAATAACCATTATCCTACAAAAGAACTAATTTTGTCTCCTCTTTTCTCCCTTCTCCCCAAGAGAGACAAAAAAAGAAAAAAAAATGCTCTGGTTAATAATCACTTTGGAAATCATGACATAGTTCCACGGTTACCTTTTAGCTGTATCATGTTTGAAATTTCCTGTCCAAGATAAACAGATCTATTTCTAAAGCTGGAAGTAAGTGATGATGCAGCCTTTACATTTTGAGGAAAGATAAAATGAACTATATCATTTATATACCCTAAGATTCAGCAAATGCTTAGAGATTTAATAAATATGTGCATGGATCTAATTTAATAAATAATAGCATCATTGGGAAAATGAAGTTTTTTTCACTAAAATTATAAAAATCTATAAATGGCCTTAAAATATACCCTGCTCATGTTTCAATTCAGATTTTATAATTGTTGCCTTCTCTGCTAAATACTGTCGATGAGCTGCCTGTAACCCTTAGCCTCTCCCTTGCTTTTTTACTTCAATTATTACTCCAGAGTTGGTCTCTGGGGCCTTCTAAATGAAGATCCCTTCTGTCTTTATTTCTAAAGTTATATTAGAAAATTAAAAACAATAGAGTGAACAAATAGATAAACAGGCTTCGAAAGAAAACTGTGCGTAAGTTGGGAAAGGATCGTTTCAGAATATTCAGATCGCTCAGAAACAAAGAGACAGAAAATGTTTGAGATCCATCTTTAGTCTATAATTTGAGAAAGTCAAATTACCAGTGGTCTGTATCAAAGTTATGGAGGGAGGCAGAATGAAAGAGTTAGATTGTTTTTGTATAAGTACTCCCCTCCCCCTCAAAAGAAGAAAGCTACTTTGCTGTTTTGGCAGGAAGAGATACTATACTGTGAATTTTTTTTTTTTTTTTGCCACTATTTGAATTTCTGTTGTAGATACATGTGAAATGATGGGATTAAAGGAGGACATAATTTGCACTGTTGCATCTGGAAGGACTTCTTCCTTTTGCCTATTGGAATAAAAATGTGGAAACCTTAACTAGCTGCTATGTCTGTTCTAGTTATAGCATGAGAATGAATACAAGGATAAGCTACCTAAATGCTTCTCCATAGCAAATGAGGTGGAATGAAAGTTAACATAGATCAGTGAGGTCTAAAATTCTGTTTCACCTTCTCCATCAGGGACTGAGTATGCGCTTGGTTAGTCTGTTTAGCTAATAAGTGAAGGAGACGGCTGGGCCTAGTTGTAAAGCCCAAGGGAGGAGGAGGTATATTGTTGACCAACCATCACTGTGTTTCAGTGGTAGCATATCCATTTAAAACATTTAATTTATACTATACTCCAATTTTTAAAAAACATTTGATTTATTATCTAGCAACCTTATTATTTGCCCTTAACTAGTAATCTGTTACTCTGTCTCTTCAAAACAAATACATGCCTTACTATTGTTTTCCTATTATTGGGTAACTTTCTTGAACTTTCACAAGAAATATGATTAAAATTTTACAATATACATTGCAATATCTAAATTTAAATGCACATAAATATAATAATTGATTAATTATACTGAGTACAATTTTAATTTTATTTTTAGTTATATGTGAGTCCATCTGATATACACAAGAGAGGAAGCAATTGAAGGAGAATTCGGATGGGTAGTGTTGGTAATTGAAACCTTCCAAAGTCAGATGTCTGTGTATTCTTTCAACTATATTTGAACATACCTACCCAGGTAAGAATAAGTGATTGTTTATGTACTTAACATCATTTCAAAAAAAGATTTGAAACTATAAAGATGTTTTTATTTTGTACCAGATATTAAAAAAAAATACTTTTATTATAGAAAATGGTAAAATACATAAAAGCAAAATAAAATTGAAATTATGAATAAGTCTATTTTCTAAAAATAACTTGTTACTTTGTTCTGTATCATTTGTTTCTTGTTTTGTTGGTTGGGCTAATACATATTTGTTGTTTAATTTTTTATTATTTTTGTAGCAAATCTGTTTTGTTCTATTTGAGAATATGAATTAATGATTCAGAATTTTTCATTGTATCTGTTAATATAATCATACACTATTTAAAAATATTTTTTAGATTGGGTTTATTATTCAGAGAATGTCCTTATAGATAAAGTGATATATACATTGCTCATTTTGCATTAGTAGAGTTACTAAAATTAGCTGTGGTGTTTTAAAGGCTTTTATTGCTGAATTTACCTCCAGGAGGTAGTGATGTGTTACAGTTTTCAGTAGCCATTTTGGAAAAGATTTTTTGACCCATCAACTTATATTTTTTTACTCAAAGAATTTTTGTAACAAAACCTACTTTGTATTGAATCAAAAATGCAAAGCTAAGACAACATTCCAAATTTTGGTTGCAAGCTATAGCATCCTTTCCTCACATGTATTCAGCCAATATATCCCTTACACAACCAAGTCTAGAAAAAGAGTAAATATTATATATATATAATCTTTTCCACTGTCTAAACATACATTGTTTATAGATGACAGCAAGTATACATTTATTCAATTAACATTTATTGAAAACTTATGATTGCACTAAGCCCAAGCACTATGATTATTTGAGCAATGATGGTGGTGATGGTAGACATTAGGTACAGGAAGGCACAAAAAGAGTTGCTAGTTGCTTGCTTCTTCTAATTGTGAATAAATTATGGCAAGATAAGAAACATATTTCAGTTCCTTAGGTACAGGTAGGATGTATTAAGTGGCAAGAAAAAGTAAAAGGAAAGGGCAGTTATTGATGATAATACTGTAGCTTGGGAATCGAACCCTTCACAAACAAGAGACAAGATGAGTTGTGCTTTTCAGGGAAGGAAGAACTTGGCAGGCTAATATTTAAATGGAGGGCCAAGTTGGAGCAAAGATACAGAGCTGAGAGAGCTAGCAGATATTCAGGATATGGGAATAATAGGGTAGATTTAGCAGAGTCATGGGAAATACGTTCTGGGATTTGGATCCCTATACTTAGGCATTTATATTTCATCATCAAATGATGAGAGACGGTTGCAGGGGGGTCAGATGATCTGTGTGGTATTCTAGGAAGCTTAATCTAGCAGTGAAATGTGTGTTAGACTATTGAAGAGAGAGCAAATCCAAAGGGAGTGAGAATAATCTGTAGGCCTTTCTGTTTCATTTTCATTGGCATCTGGAAACACTTTATTTGCCAGGCACTACAGTAGGAACTGTAGAGAAAAAGATAAAGACATAATCTTCACTCTTGAGGTGCTTATAATGTAGTGGATGAGACATGCATGGCAAACAAATGAATATAATACACCATGACAGTGTAACAGTTGAGTCATATTCAAGGTAAGACTAAATGGTAACTAATTATATTGAGATGCAGTTATGGGATTATCAACTGATACAGTTTTCCCAAAGACATCAAGTCTGATCAACATTACCCTAGAAGCAGTGTTTCCAAACCTTGCAAGAATTCAAACAAGAAGTAATGAAACTTTATCTAGGGTGAAAGTAGTGTAAATAAAAACGAGGCAGTGGTAGAAGTGGTGGAAGGTTGAGGAGACAGTCTTTTCTTTTAGGTAAGAGGGGCACGTTGATGGCATTAACAGATATGAGGGAAAAACAGGAAAAGTGGGATTTTTGTGTTGATGAAATAATAGGTTTGATTTTGAACACTGAGGATTTTTCCGCCCTGCTCTCTCACTGTGTTTTGCTCATACCTTTGCTGGTGCACTCACAGCATTTTTAAATTTCATTGCAATTACTTATGTAATTGAGGATTCATTTATTTACTATGAAAAATCCAAATACAAGTGAAGAGTACTTGGAGTAAAAAGAGTAAAAATAAGTTACATCAAACAAAACACTTGAAGTATGAAGTAAAGACCTGATTTGATTTATAGCCACTGTATGTAATAATTTAGCTTTAGCCTTTCTAGGAGTCACAAAAGTGGATATATGTTCTTGCCCTAAGAGCTTAGATAAATTTATTATAGGAATCTTAGTGTAATGGACAGGAAAATTGTCCTTACCACTTAGAGGTGCCTTAAATTTTACATTGTTGAAAGGAAAGGGAACTTTGTTAATACACAGATATAAGTAGGTGAGTTTGCAGAAGTTAAGAATTCAGCTTCTCCAGGAAGTCCTTCCAAACTTTTGGAACCTGGACCAGATCTTTCTTCTATATGCTTTGTTCCTTAACACCATTTACATTCCTCACTCATACCAGGCATCCTGATTTTATCTGTCATTTCCTGAGACTAAGATTTTTGAGGATCGGGTTGTCATTTATCATTAGAGATATAAATTCAAATCTAAATAAAACTCACCACAGTGTTGTTTTTACAGGCACTCCATAAATATTTCTTAAATGCAAAATTGAGTCCATTTCCATGGCTTGTCTTAATCATGGCTGACCTAGCCTAGATGTTTTCGTGAGCTCCATATTGGTTTTCTATTGCCGTATGATAAATTACTTTAAAACTTAGCAGCTGAAAACAGTGCTTACGTATTATCTTACAGTTTTCTGTGGGCTATAAATCTAGGCACAGCTTAGCTGATGCCTCTGGCTCTAGGTGTCTCTTGATGTTGCAGTCAAGCTGTCCACTGCAGCTACAATCATTACAGAGCTCAGCTGGGGCTGAGGGGTCCACCTCCAAACTCAACCATGGAGGGCCTCTCTCTGTAGGGCTGCCTCATGATATGGAAGCTAGCTTCCTGGGGCGAGAGAGAGCAAAAGTGAGCACCTGTGATGGATACCACATTCCTGTATAACCACACCTAGGAAGTATCATGCTGTTACCAGGAGAGCAGGTTCTTGTCTTATCACAGAAAGAATTCAGAGGTGTGATATGGAGGTCAAGAAAGTAAAGCGAGGATTTATTAAGCTATACTATGCTCTCAAAGGGAGAGTGGGCAGACCCAGCTGAGCAGCTGTACTGAGTTTCTTTGGCAAGTTGGTTATATAGGGTGTAAAAATGAATGGCTGGAATATTCTTTAAAGAGGGAGAGGTTTGGGGTCATATTCCTTGATTTTCTTCCCAGCTCCACCTTCCTGAGGGCAGGAGAGATTTTTGTCCTTATGTAGTCTGGATTGGAAGTGTCATGGGGTTGGTGCGTGATGGGTACTTCTCATCTGCAAGGCTAATTTTATTGAAATGAGGGCATAATGAGGCAAAGGTTACATTTGGACACTGGAGATTCCTGCCTCTTCCCACCTTCTTTTGTCTGCTTCCAGGACACTTGTCACCTCAAAAATGTCTGGTTTCTTACCAGTCTGGTGGTTCCTGCTTTTCTCTTTCTGCTCAAGGACCCCCCGTTGTTTACAAGATGTATGGTTTCCTGCCATTTGGCCTGTGCCCCTCTTTCCCTGCTCATACCTAGCTTTCTGCCTGCTCTCACAATCCCAGCTGTGGTGAATTGAATGATGGCCTCCAAAAAGATATGTTCAAGTCCTAACTCGTGTTACTTGTGAATGTGACATTATTTGGAAAAAGAGTCTTTGCAGATGTCGTTAAACAGAGGATCTTGAGTACAAACATGCCAGATTAACTAGATGAACCCTAAATCCAGTAACACGTGTTCTTATGAGGCACACACAAAGGAGAAGACACTGTGAAGACAGAGGCAAGGACTGGTGTGATGCAACCACAAGTCAGGAGTCACCTGGAGCCACCAGAAGCCAGAAGAGGCAAGAACAAAATCTCCTTTAGAGCCTTTGCAGCAAGAGTAGTCTTTCTAACACCTTGATTTCAGATTTCTGGCCTCCAGAACTACGAAAGAATAAATTTATGCTGTTTTAAGTCACTCAGTTTGTGGTAGTTTGTTATGGAAGCCACAGTAAATTAATACGCCACCCCTTGTGCAGTTTTCTGTATTTCAGAAGTGAGTCATAGGTCCAGCCCACATTCAAGGGCAGAGGATCACAAAAGGGCCTGAATCACTGGAAGAGGTCACTGGAAGCCATCTGAGAGCTTGTCTGTCCCATCAGACTTCTCCATTTGTTTGTTGTCTGTTTCACATATCTGTGTAGATGGATCAAATGCCACAGGCCAGAGATTAGAATCATTATCTTACATTCTTAAAATTCCTGATCTTTCTTCCTGTTTTCTACCTATCTGATTAGAATTACTATTCATTTGAATAGTCAAGTTGGAAAACTTAAGAGTTAATTTGAATTTCTACTTTTTTCTTCATACTAATAGCCTTTAATTGATTAACCAGTCTTTTTCATTCTGTTCCTTAAATTTTTCATCAATCTTTCTCTTCAATCTCTCTCCTACTCTTTGCAGGCGTCCACGATCTCTTTCTAGAAGTAGCAGTATAGCCTCTACATGGTCAATCTGTTTCAGAGCTTTTCCCCTTTAAACCTTTCCCTGCAAAGTGGTTTGGAAAGCAAAGTGGGATTATGTGATTTCCTTCACTATTAATATTTTCAGGAAAAAGAAGACCCTTATGATCTGGCTCTCAACTTCCTAAAATCTGAACTTTGTTTTTAATCATTCCTTAATACAGATCCATAATTGTAGATAAAAATTTCCAGATAATATTGTGTTCTTTCATTTTTGCTGGTCTTTGTCTGAGATTCTCTTTTTCCAGTAAGCAGATAGGTGCTTGTTTTTATATCCAAAGCACCTAGCAGAATGTCTAATGTAATGGCCAGCACAGAATAGGTTTTCATCCATTGTAAATTAATGTCAAAGATGAAAGAGATGAAGGATGAAGAGAGGAGAAGAGCCTAAAACATCAATAAAATGGCTAAACTCACACACTAGCCTAAGAAGGAAACAAATGAAAGCAAAAGGGAAATTACGGACTGATGATGGAGCAAGGCTGGGTGGTGTTAGGGGGGATAAAGGCAACTGTACATTCAGTGTAAACATGCAAAAGAAGTAGAAGGCAGAAAGTGTGGCAAAAAAAAACCAGTTTTAGTTTTGACACCCTAAATGAAGTTTGCATTCAAATGTGGCTATCATGTGGTTTTAAACTTCTAGGTATATTAAAAAATACATCCTCACGGACGTGACAGTGTTTTAGGTGGCTATTGTAAGGAAGTTGATGCAGTCGTTCGAGATAATGAGTAGTGTAAGTAGATGACAAAAATGTGATGCAGTGTTAAGAAAGTAGCAGATAGGATCTAGAAATATAATTTCTTCTGCCCTCTTCGGCTGTAATAAGTAAGACTAATAGCACTCTTCTCTGAAGACAGTCTAGGGAAATCCCTCAGTGGAGAGTGGATTCAAATCCTATTCAGAAGGTGTGTTATGCTTGATCAGCTTTTAAATACAAAAGGAAATAAACTTTAAGCCCTGGGAGAGATTGGAGAAAGCCATTTTGCTTTCACTGACTTTTGATTGTACATTTACCATTTACATTCAGTATATCTGTATGTATAAACTGTTATTTCTAGTCTAATAATTAATAATAGTCACATTGATCTTTACCTATACAATATTAACATTAGTTTTCATTTAATGATGAGATTTAAAAGAAAAAAAAGTTTTGTATATTTATGTAATATGTAATGGCAATGAATGGTTTCTTCATAAATTAATTGCTATTTGAATGAAATAGTGAAACTTAGGAGAGTGATTTTTCATCAGATATATTAGTCTATATGTTGCAAAGTGGTGAACTGTGGGCCTTTTAGTGTAAACTAGTTATTCATGCTATGAGGATATTATTTATTATGTCAAAGCCTTCTGTTTTTAGAGGTAACATTCTTTATAAAATGGTTTGCTTTGCTTTTAGAGAATGATCTATATTGAGAAAAAATTAGTTTGGTAAAAAAATAAAAATATCTTTAAAAAGGATAATTTTTACATTGAAGACAGAAATAAATGAGGGAGAAGAATAGAATTTACATAATTATGTGCAATGAATGAAGAGATGGAAGTGGATATCTCAGAGAAGGAAATTGGTAAATCATGAGTTTTGAATCGCGTAGTTCATCAAATTAGGTAGCCTGACAATCTAAACTGAAAACTTTTTGATCAAGTGATTATCTATGATGATCAATACCTATTTAGACAAGCAATCTGTACTGTGTAGTAATCACATCTACATTTGAAGAGTATCAGTTAATATCAATTACTGTTCTTAGGTTGCAAGTAACAGAAACTAGTTCTGGGTGCTTTAAGCAAAAAAGGCATTTTGCTGGAAGGATATGGGTTAGCTCAAAGAATCAGAGGGTCATCAGAGAAACAGTTCTCAGAAAAGACAGGAGCCAGAGTGTTTACAGGGATCTAGAAAGCAGGAAGTGGGGAGAGACTCTGAAGGGTACTGCCATGGAGCTAAACCTGGACCAATCATGTGGTTTAATGCTCTTCCTCCCACATTCACTGAGGGACTCTGCGTGGCTGGGTTTGAATCACTTACTCTTTGCCAGGAACCATAGCACTTGATTAACATTCTCCTGAGACTGCCAGCACGTGGAGAGGGTAGATTCCGCAAAAGAATTTCAAAGTTTTGGGACCATTATGGGGAATCAATGTGGACAAGTGTAAACAATCAATGTTGCTAAAACTTTCATTCAGAAAGGTCATTCGAAAGCCATCAAACTCTAATGGCAATAAAATCTCAGGTAATAAAGATTTTTCCAGCAAAATTGACATCGATTAAATAATGGTGTTACTCAGGTTTCAATAGATATCTACTAATATGAAAAACTAATTTGTTTTTTCTTTTATACGTATGTTTATTAATTCTCTGTCATGTGCCAATTACTGCCCTGAGAAGTGAACATAAAATTATCAGCAACAGAATTAATCCTGGCTTTGCATAGAGCTGATAGTCTAGTGAGAATTAAAATACGTACAACAGTATATTGCAGCAAGTCTAGAGCAGGAGGCGTTTCAGTTTCCTAGGGTTATTGTAACAAAGAGCCACCAACTAGGTGGCCTTAAGCAACAAGAATTCTAGAGGCTAGAGGTCTGAAATCTAGGAGTCAGCAGGGTCATGTTCCCTCTAAAGACTCCAGGGGAAGGTCCTTCCTTGTTTCTTCCAGCTTCTGGTGGCTGATAGTGTTTCCTGGCTTGTGGCAGCCTGATGCCAGGCTCTGGCTCCATGTGTAACTCTGGGTGTGTCCTCGCCTCCTCTTGTAAAAATACCAGTCATTGGATTTAAGGTCTATCCTAAATCCCAAATGGTTTTACCACAAGATCCTGAACTAATTACATCTGTAAAGATTGTATTTCCAAATAAGATCATTTTCTGAGGTTCTGAGTGAGCATGGATTTGGGGCGATGGTGTTTAACACACTCTAGGGAGGGTACATGATACTGCTGGTGTCCCTAGCCAGGTCCCTGAGCCTAAACTTGGGGGATGTTAGAGAAGGCTACCTAAAGGAGATGTCTAAACTAAGGGTGAATGATCAGCAGGAGGAAAGGGGTGTATAGCAGATCCTCCAGGCACTTTGATGAAGCACAGTTCATTGAGAAAGCAGTTCAGTGCAGCAGCAGCAGAGAGCGCACAGGGCAGGGTGGAGAGAAGAGGTGCCGGTGAAGAGGTTAAAGGGACAGGTGCTAAGGGACCAGGTGAGGAATTTGACGTTATCTTGAATGTAGTGGGGTGCCACTGAGGGAATAAATAAAATGCAAAAAGACCCAAAGTGAAAAGAGCAAAACTGGGACACGTCGCTTCATCTACAGTAAGATCTCAACACTGTATCTGGCTACATTTAATATTAAATACTGAAAGTAAATGTACCTAAATGTAAGGAGTGGTTATTCCTAGGTGACTTTAATTTTATTCTATCTAATGTTTTTAAAGTACAGTGGATCCAAGGGGCATATACTACTTTTATAAAGAGGAATAAAAAGCATTTTGGGGGTAAATTTTAGCACATAAAATGTGCCTGAAATAAGATTTTCATAGCATGGTGCTTTTAAAAATAAGTAATTGATTTCAAGGATTGGGTATCTTTTGACTTAGAAGGAAAAAGAGTTGTGAGTGAATAAAGAATTCCCACACCTGAGCTAGTATTTCATAAAATACCTTGAAATATATATGGGGATATGGATTTTACATCCTCTGTTGGGTTAAGTAACTTTTGGATAAATTAGGGGAAAAAGAACTTCTACTTTTTGGACATAAAGTAGAAAATAAGTTTAGATTGAAAGCATCTTGATTTTGAAAACCATGTCAGTGAATGAGCAATTTCATAAAACCCAGAAATTGATCCTTTTATGTAACTTGTCATCAGTGATGCCAGATTGCCTTATGTAAGGTGATTAGACATAACATTCCTGTGAAGATTTTACTAATTTTTCTAAGACTGAAGTGGTATTTAGATTTGTGGAATGCAGAATTAGAGCTTTAATATTAAATCGACTTTACATATCCAAGGGTCGTGCTGTGAGAACAGGATATATTTGCATGTTCTTCTGTTTTTTTCCACCCAGTTTCGGAATATTAAACAATTATTCCATTAACATGTACTGGATGATATGATGAGGTAATTGAAACTCTCACGTCATCTTTACGGTCTGTTCTTTTTTTGCATTTACCAAGAGATAACACAATGTAATTAATGTCTCATAATAATGTTTATAAAAAGCTGAATGCTGGCTAGTACTTGCAGTTAGGAAAATAATTTGATACTTCCGTGAGAGGTTTTTTTTCCCCCCAAATTTTGATAATTGCTTTAGTAACATTGTTTACTTTGATTCATCAATAAAATTATTTGCTAATCCTGATCTGGGAGGAAGTATAAATATTTTGCTGTTTAAGGACAGTTCAAAGTTCAAACATTTTACTTGCTGATGACTATAAAGTAAGTAGACCTTCTTTCTTTAAAAATAGCTTTAAATATACCCTAGTAATAGATACACTAGAAATACACTTCTTGATTAATTCTTTTATAAGAAAATATAGATAATAATAATTATAATAGAAAAATATGCTTACATTTAAATGGAGATTTTGATTTTCTCAAAGCAAGTTTATATTCCTTATACCATTTAGGCTATCACAAGAATATTTTAAGGTGACTTGTCCTATGCAAAATTTGACTTAATTAGGACTATGAACCTGAAATTCTACTCAGAAATCTATCTGCTTGGAGTTTTTGGGCTTATTTTCCCCCATTCTTTCTTGGAGTTTTGTAAACTCTTGAGAATCAAAAATCTCCATGGCATTCTTAGCAGCATTAATACCATTAATTATAATTGACAGCACTTCCATATTGTTTTGTGTCAGGCACTGTTTTAAGCTATCTATACAAATGATCATATTTAATCCTCATTGGAATATTTGGAGATAGGAAACTCAGTTTACAGATAAGAAAGCTCAGGCAGAAGGAGGTAGAGTAAACTTGCCAAAGGTCACATGGAAAGATGGGGGTTCAAACCCAGGTAGTCTTTATTTCACCAACTATACTCTGCTGCATGAAGAAGGCATATATTAACATGAGAGAAAGCATTTTAATCCAAAAATATCAAACACCTTGTCAGTCTTCACTTGTCATCTTCTCGTGGGCAGATCTGACATATCTCTCTATTCTAGACACATTACATATTTCATTTTCTCCCACATTTCTGTATTTCATTTACTTCAGATCCCTTAACTCTTCTCTTCTCTCACCTCATATTCAGTTTTACAGTTTTATTTATACATTTTTTAGTATAAAGAGATTCCAAGATAAACCTCCATTAGGATGAAAACATCATTTTGAAAATGAAAACAGTAGTTCTGTGTCCTAAGATAACACTTGTGCAAACAAGTTTTCAGGGTCATGAGATTGAAAGAGCTTTTGATATCCCCTTTCATAACTTAAATTTATACTAGATATTTAATTTTATTTCCAGAAGAAAATTACAGATTTTTTATTTCTAATGATAAATCAAGCACACACAGTAATACCCTGCTTACAACCTCAAATTCCTGGATGGAACAGGAAATAAGAGTATATGATTCAATTCAGAATGGTATTGGAAAGTAAGTCAGAATCCTCAGTAGATCAAAAAGTTTGAGAAATCTACAAAAGGGTACAGTGTCAGATTTGAGAAGGAAGCCACAACTTGAGATATGCACTGAGGAGGACCCTTACCAGAGGGGGCTGTGGTGGCACTAAGGATACACCATTCTCAGAAATGGCAGGTTCCAGATTCCTGGAGAAGCCATGAATCCAGGGAAGGATAAGTTGCCGAGTTGTGATACAACCAAGGAGTAATCAAGTATTCAAACCTGCAGAAGCCCTGTTTGTCTTCTGTGGTCTGGGTAGCGAGCATGTAAGTTTAGATTAGGAAGAAAGTGAAGTGCTCAGATATTAGCAATGATGAGGAAAATCAGGGAACTCAGCTACGAAAGTTGCCCTTTATTCCTTCTCTCTCATTGAAGACAGCTTACAGCACTAAGATAACAAGAGTTGATAAATTTAAGCAGAGTCCAATTAATATATAATAGCAGAGGGATGGGAGAGATATTCTTTGAACAGAAGAGAGTAAAGCAGAAATCAAGTGAATTAAAAACTTAAATCATATTCCTTTAACATTTCAACTAGGCCAAAGTTTAAATGAGAAATATTTCAACCTGAAATTCCAGTGTATATTCCAACGTTAGAAATAGTGTTAATTATCAGGAATGAAGATGAAGGACAAAGGTCATTATATAGTTTCAAAACAAAAATTATTTTTTGAGAATGCTACCTTTTTTATTGTTTTGTTTTGCATAATTCTTTCCAAAATTACAGTATGATGTCTATTTTTTATGTTATAACATGGTCAAATATTTCAACTCTACAACCATAGAAAATATTTCAGTCTCAAATGGTGTCATAATCAGAGTTTCAGTGAGTTTTCTGGTAAGTGTAGCTAGCTTGATAGCAGGGAGAAAATTTTTTTGCTTGTGTAGAATTTGAACTGTTTATTCTCACTTCTCAATGACAGAATAAACAATGCTGAAGAAAATAAACTCTGATAAAAAACAAAGTATTTGAATGTGAAGAAGTAAAGAGAGCACCTTTTCATCTCCATCCTAATCCTCATTTGGGGAATAAATTGAACCCACTTTAAAAAGCAGCACATGGCACTCGAGTTTGTCAGGCTTTTGTAATGACTGGATTTTTATTCTAGAAATAACCAGATGTGTGCATGTGTCTATCTGTGTGTTAGGGCATAAAGAATCTTTTTTTTCTATTTTCTGAACTTTGGAAGTTTCCAAAGAGTAACAAAGTATTTTCCTTGTTTTTATTCCAAGATTATACTGTAAATTTTTAGGTTTTTAACACTGGCTTGTTTCTTTCTGTTGCCAAACCTAGATATAATGTTATCTAGCTTTATTAACCTATTATTCCTAAGCCTAACAGACTTCCAATCATATTCTTAATATTTCATTGCAAACAGACTCCTTAAGTTAGTGTGGAAAAGATGTTGGGCATTTTTTTCCTCTAACCCTGATAGCCATAAATATAATGCTAAGGAAAATTGGAATCTTTGGGAATCCTTTGTTTTTTTCCAACTTGCAAAATTGCTGGGTCATCTGTGTTTTCAGTAAAACAGAATTAAGCTAGTTCAGCAACTAGCAGTATGATTTGGTATGATGCAGAAATAAAGGCAGTAATATATATTACTTAGCATATATTTTTAAAACTCCACTTACTTAGTGCCTGCTTTGTCTCTGGTAGTGAAGTAATTGGTATTCTCATATGTATCCAACATTTGCTTCTTAAAAATAACTTCTGCATAAGAAAACTTATCCTTCTCATCATGCAGGTGAGAAAACTGAGATCTAGAAGGATTAAGTGACTTGCCCAAATATGTTCAACAAACATAATACTGAAGACACAGCTCAGGCCATTCGGATTGAAATTGGTCATTTTTTCAGACTTTTTAAAAACTTTGTGAACATTTCTGTTGTATTCAGTTCTGCATTTGTGTTCCTTTTTTAAAAAAACATTTTTAAATTAAGGTAGAATTGATGAACAATACTATGTAAGTTACAGTTGTACAATATAGTGATCCACAATTTTTAAAAGTTATACTCCATCATAGTTATTATAAAATATTGTCTATATTTCCCAATTTGTACAATAGATCCTTGTAGTTTATTTTATACCTAATAGTTTGTATCTGTTAATGTCTTATCCCTGTATTGCCCCTCCCCTCTTCGCTCTCCCCACTGGTAACCACTACTTTGTTCTTTGTGAACCTGCTTCATTTTTCTCATATTCACTAGTTTGTTGTGTTTTTTATATTAGACACATAAGTAATATCATACATTATTTGCCTTTCTCAACCTGACTTATTTCACTTAGCGTCATACCCTCCAAGTCCATCTATGCTGCTGCAAATGGCGAACTTCCACTTTTAATGGCTGAGTAGTATTCCATCATGTATAAAATATACCATATCTTCTTTATCCATTCATCTATTGATGGACACTTCATTTGCTTCCATATCTTGGCAATTGTAAATAATGCTGCTATGAACATTGGAGTGCATGTATCTTTTCGAATGAGTGTTTTTGGGTATTGGGAGGTATATATCTAGGAGTGGAGTTGCTGAATCGTATGGTAGTTCTGTTTTTATTTTTTAAGAAACTTCCATACTGTTTTCCACAGTTCCTACACCAATTGACATTCCCACCAACAGTGTACAAGGATTCCCTTTTCTCCACATCCTCACCAACATTTGTTATTTGTGTTCTTTTTGATGACAGCCATTCTGATGGGTATGAGGTGGTATCTTATTGTAGTTTTGATTTGCATTTCCGTGATAATTAGCATTGTTGAGCAGCTCACAGTACTTCTTAATAAATGTTATTAAAGATGTATATTGCTGATATATTCAGAAATAATATCAGCTGCATAAGAGTACAGTACAAGATCTGGCTACTTCTTATACTTTGTCTTGATTTTCCTGGCCTCAAGCCTACAAGGGTGAGAATGTAGCTATGGGCATTTGAGGGCATTATTCTAGCCTTCCTAGGCAGGTGCTTTAAGTTGTTGGAATTGTTGGTTTCAGTATGGACCTGTGCTACTTAGTCATGATCTGAGATTGTATTTGTTTATTCATGGACTCTTCCATTCCACAGGTATTTATTGAACAAACACCACGTGCCTGGTACTCTTCTAGGCACTGCGGATTCGATAGGAAACAAAATAGACAAAATCTCTGTCCTTCTGCGGCTGACTTTCCAGTGTGAGAGCATCACTGCATTCTCTTCTTTCTCAATTTCCATGGCCTTGAATTAAGGAACTTCTTTAAAAATAGAACCTGCCTTTTCAGCTTTTTGCTTGTTTTTTTTTTTTAATGGAATAATAATGGGAAAATGTAATGAAGTCATTAAATAACTGCAAACTAATGCCTTACAGATAAATCTGACCAACATGTAGAAGTTGTTAGCTTTCAGACGGTGCCGCTATTTTATAGTTTGAAATTCCCATTCAGGTACAAAAGAATGTATTCATAATCAGAAAGCCCCCTTGGGGGGTCTCCATGAACAGTGTTCAGAAGCATGGACTGTGTGAAGGTTAAACTCCACCTCTAACTGTAGCTGAGGATTTAACTATCTGTCCCTCCTCCCTTTCATCTACCTGCATGCCTCAAAGTTTCACACGTGTTTATACCTGTTCTAAATTATGGACTGGTCTCTTCATGTTGTCAGAAAACTTATGTTAAGGGTACAGTTTGGGGTCTCTCTGAGAATTTGCTCTAGAGCAGTATCTTAAGCATAATCTTTCTGTATCTACAAGAGTTTTATTGATTCCATTTTTTGAACTGTTTCTGTTATTTTTATAGAATTAGCCAGATGTGTTCAAATGTTGGCAACACCAAAGGTAGGACTACCTTACTGCCTGTAGCCACTGATGATGTTTTCAGGTAATTAGCCTGCAACTATGTATGAGAGTATTTTTTATGCATTTTCTGTGGCAACCCAAGTCAGAGGATTGCTGACTTGAACTATAGAATTGCTGCTGGATTTGAGACAGAACATCAATTTATGTGCAGGATGTTAATTTGCATGAGTCAGTGATTCTCCTCCAATTTTCCAATACTAGGAAGCATGTTCCTCCTGAGGTATTTTGTTTCTGTTTTTTTGTCTCAGGATAATATGTACTCTCTCTTAACCACCTAACAATTACAAACTGTAGTTAAGAGCTTCCCGGTGCTATGTTTAAATATTTCATACTTAAAAAATTGTTACAACAACATTTTCAGTCAGCCTTATAAGCAAATTATGCTCATTTTTTAATCAGCTTTTTGGTGCTTTTTAGAGTTCACCTTAATTATCATTTATCATTCCTCTGCAGTGATTCCATATTATTGGAACAGGATTTATGTAATCCAATTTTATAAGAAAATGACAGGAGATTTGGCAAAACACAATTAAATATTATGTTATTCCTTTTCATCTTTAGTAAATATTTTATAACAGTGCCTTGTTTTTACTAATGATTAACCCAATCTTCGTTTAAATGCCAAAGCACCATGCTTTTACCTTGCACTTTGAAATCTTTGAATAGATTTTCCCATCATCTTTCAGTTTTTACAAAAGGTTTGAGCTCATCAAACAGCAAATTTGATTTAACAGTTAATCTGAAACTGTATCAAATCAGGTCAGGAAGCTTTTCTTTGACTGGAAGAACTGTATCTGTTTCCTAGAACTAGTCCTCTCTTCCGGATCCACTGAGCTTAAACTGATGCTAAAGCCTTAATTCGGTGATTGCTCTGCTTTCTCACACCCCCTTGCTTTCAGATACCGAATCCTGTCTGTTAAATCTTTTAAATATAATGCATTCACTTGCTTCCATTCTCAGAGACAGCCTTGTTTCTCTACCATCATCTTTGGCCTGAGCTACGGTAACAGCTTTTTAACTCTTCTAGTATTCACTTCAACAATATACATATATTAATTTGTAAATTTACATGCAGATTTAATATCTTCCAGCCAACTTCAGTTGCTTCCTATTGCAAGGCTAAATGTGCCCAACAGGTTTCTTCCTGGTCTCATCTTCTCTTCAGCTCTATGTGTTGTCATTTCTTCCCCTTTCTTCACTCTTCATCCTTACTGGCCTATTCTCAGTTCTTTGAATGCCAGGTTTTCACACCTTCAGATCTTTGCACACCATGTTCCTTCCGCTTGGTAAACGTCACATCTTTCAAGTTGTAGTTTAAACACTGCTCCCTCAGAAAAGGACCACTTGATGTTTTTTTTTTACACTAGTTAAGGTTTTCTTACAATATGCCAGCATAGCACCCTGTATGTCTCTTTTTTTACTTCTCATGATGTGTGCAATTATTTTTTTCTCTAACTTCTGTCTTTCCTGATACTGTGTAAGCTCCGTTGGGCATAGGTTAATTCTGTCTTGTTCATTCACATTAAAATATCACCCACAATATAAATTCACAGTAAATATTGTTTAAATAAGGGACTGAATGATTGAAAGATACCTTTGTTACTACTTTTAAAGATGGGTTATTTCTTTTTTTTTTGGAATTAAAAATTTTTTAATTTTTCTATCGAAGTATAGTCAGTTACCGTATGTCAATTTCTGGTGTACAGCATAATGTCCTAGTCATGCATATATATACATATATTTGTGTTCATATTCTTTTTTTTAATTAAAGGTTATTACAAGATATTGAACATAGTTTCCTGTGCTATACAGAAGAAATTTGTTTTTTATCTATTTTTATACATAGTGGTTAACATTTGCAAATCTCAAACTCCCAAATTTATCCTTTCAATTCCCTTTCCCCTGGTAACCATTACAGTGGGGTTATTTCTTGAGAGATCAGTTTATCCCTTTTATGTACCTTTTGGATTTTTAAATTCTCTGACATTGTCTGTAAATAAAAGAAATGAATAATTAAAAAATCTATACCTTTATCTTATGCACTAATTATGACTAAATGTCAAAATAATTATTTGGGGGCTAAATTATATTATATTAGTGGGTTATTGCATTTGCTGAGAGATGTTCCTATTTCAGTTTGCTTTTTAAACACTAAATTTATTTTAACATAGTAAAATAAGTTTAAGTTAGTATTGTTTTATAAGGAAAATATTTTTAGTTATTGATTGATTTTTATATGCTTCTAGTTGGTAACCAGTTTTTATCATATGTCTACTTTACTAAATTCTGTCATTTTCTTTACAGAGAAGCTATACAGATATATTTTTAATTGGAATATTAACTACAGCTCTGTATCCATTTGACAAATCATTTTTATGACTTATTAATATGATTCTAGCCAGTAAGGCACTTATTCTAAAGCATAACACTTCAGTAATCTTCACTGGAAAAAAAAATAATGTGTGTATTTTTTAGAGCTTAATTTAGCAAAAACTAAGTGAAGGATTTGACAGATAAGATGCTCGCCCTCCCAGGGTGTTCAAAAGAATGCTAAAGCTGGAAAGGCTAAATATGTCAGTGGCTTGGCAATTCCTCTGAGAACTTGACACTATTAATCATTAAAAGCAGTTTTTGTAATATGTCAGGGGCTTATAATTTTGTTCTATCCTAAAATTATATTTGTGACAGGAAAATGATTTCAATTTCTTTTATTGAATATATGTAAATTTCTTAATCGCACAATGACAGAAATAATTCTGGTCTCTTCAAAAAATAAACTTTATATAATTAGAGTACTTTATAATTTCTTAAGTGGAATTAATTTGCAAGACTGTTTTAAAATTATAAAACAGGATTCTAACAGAGTGAAAAGGTGGTGTTTACAACTTCTTTGTAACAAATTATAATTCTCGGTTTTATGGAATATTATTATATCAAGAGTAAATATGCTATCATGTGGGATAAGTCTTGTGATGTTGGAATGCAGTGTTTAAATATGACTTTCAGCAATATTTAAGAACTTAAAGTTCACTTGCTTCATTTCATAGTCTTAAATGACTTTGCAAATAACTGATTTCTTGCTGTAGATTAACATGATCCTGAGAATTTTCTCCATATAGTCCATTGGAGCTTCTGATAGAAGTAAATCTAGGGAAATTGTGTATTTGGCAGACAAGAGTTAAGGGTACATTTGGGGGACATTTTTTTTTTAAAGACTGCAGCATGAAGACCACTGTGGTTTCTGTATCTCAGGGCTAGCTGGAATGATCTCTAATAGAATCTATTTCATCTAAGATTAAAGCAACTTGATCTCAGAAGACTGCAGGGTTATATACATATATTCATACATACATACATATATATATATATATATATATATATATATATATATATATATATATATATACACACACATACGTACATATATACATATATATATATATCTGTTCGTGGAATGTAGCCCAGATAATAAAGAGTTGAATGATGATTCCTGGGAGTTGACTTTTGGAAGAGTCCCGTGATAATCTGGAGAATGTGACACTTACTCTTCTGCCCTAGCACACTTCAAAGATAAGTAAGTTTGGATGAAATGTTAACGTCTGTCTAAATCCTTTGTCATTGTGAAACAAGTCAGAGAAAAAAGATGGTTGCAACTGGAAAAGAAAGAACAGATGATCCTAGAACTTGCCCTCAGAAAAGGAGTATCTGAATGGGGTGAATTAAAGCTGCAGTTGAAGCCGGTTTTCTGATTGCCAGTCCATCTCTTTTATCACGAGCCTAAAAAAGCACAAGATTGTTAAAACCTGGAAGGACATTCCTATTGAGTCCTGAAACTGAATGTTACGCAGTGAGAATTAAAGCAAAATGCTTTAATTATTTCAGAATTTCCCCCAAGATAACATGGAATGAGTCCAGCCACTCTCAGTTAAAAGTGAATTGTACGGTTTGCAGAGTGATCAAACCAAACCAAGGTGCCCCAGTGCTGTGTTTCAAGAACACTGCTGATTTATGAAGCCCTATTGCAGGAATCTTTTGCCCCATCACATGACTAATTAATAACTAATAATATTAATTATGAAAAAGGAATGAAAGAGGTACTCATCTAAAACAAAGTGGGAAAGATACTTTGATAATTCTATTGAATGTCTATTGCCAGTTTTTTAAAAATTTTGTAAGCATTGTGTTTTCACTTTTTTAAATGAAATTCTTTCTGTGCAGCTTTCCTCCTCTCCTCCTTCCTTCTCTCCCTCTTGTCCTCTTTCTTCCCCCTTCTTTCTTCTGTTCTTCCTTTGGGATGCCTTTTTGGGGTGACAAAAATATTCCGTATAAATGTAATTAGATTATGAAGAGGGTTGCACAACTTTGTAAAATTTCTAAAAAACCATTGAATTGTACATTTTAAATGAGTGAACTCCATGGTATGTAAATTACATATCAAGTAAACAGTTTTTACAAAGTGAGATGCCAGCCGGAGGTTAACTGAGGTGACTGGACTGGAGTAAGTAAAGCGCAAGGACAGCAGGTCTTTTCTCAGATTGACGACCGCAAATCACAAGGCTAGACACTCCGTTTCAGGACTCGATTGGTAAGTCCTTTCAGATCTTAACAATCTTGGGCTTTTTAGTCTTGCGATGGAAGAGATGGACCGACAATCAGAAAATTGGCATCAGTTGCTTTAATTCACATGTATCAATTTGTGGACTTTGTGTCCTGCATCCTGGGAAGGGAGACAGTTTTTAAAATCTACTAGGTTTGATTCATTCTCAAGTAAATGCCAGATCACCGTGGTGAAGATTGAGCTTTTGAAAAAGTATAATTTCTATTTTTGAAAAACTTCTGGATGCCCGGAAAATATTTTTTGTCTATACCAGGACATTTTTCAAAATGCTTAGCAGTTAAACACCATTGTAAAACTGGGGCAGCAGAGAAAATCCAGGGAACGTGTGACCTTACACAAACACAAGGCTGTTTTGTTTTTGTTGTTCTGTAAAGCAGTGTCAATTTGGTTGTTTTTTTGCCTCACCTCACCCGTTATGACAGGAAATTCCTTTCCCCATTATCTCTTGTGGCATGGCATGGCTGCTTTTTAATGACTGTGAGTGCTTCTCAGGGAGAGCAGGGAGCTTTTAAAGCAGTGGGCTCATTGGATGATAAAGGATTGTTGTTTTGTTACATGTTTGCTCCAACTACTGCAGTTCTCTAAAATTATCCAATAGTTTCTTTGCACTCTGCTTTCTGTACTGGAAGTTGTCTAGATACTCTAAGTTTCGGGAATAGCTCAGGTGACCTTTGTTAGCACGAAGGAAGGTGCATTTTACCACTTTTTCCCAGTGGTACTTATATGGTGTAATTTATTCCAATTAGTTAAAAATAGCAAAAAAAAATTATTATAGAATATCTAGAGAATTAGTTCATATTTATTCAACTGTGCTATTATTTGAAAAAAATTTTCACTTCATTTTAAAACACTGTTCCTTTGTAAAATATGAATGTATCCAATCTTAATGAAAGTTTGGTTTTATGGAAGTTTGACTTAACGGAAACAATTGTTTAAAATGAGAATTCAAAGGACCTTACTGATTATATGGCCTCACTTCCTCATTGACAAAGAGTATAGATTTGTGCTTTGAAAGAAGACCTTCTATTTCCCCCATTTAAAAATTTTAAATCAATCACAGTCATTAATAGATTTGTCAGCTCTACTCCTGTAAAAATTATGAAATTTTAAATACGTGGAATTCAAACTAACAGAGTTTATATTTTAACTTGGAATATTTGTGCATGCATGTGTGCATGCACACATGTGTATTGTGTTTACAGAGGGATGTAGGAGTTAATACAGTGATAAAATGTCAATATGCCAAAGTGTATTTTTTTTTAAACATTTTTTTACTAAAAGTTCAGGTCAAAAAGATGAAGGGTTATCGTCTCCAGCCCTTTGTTGTTGGTACTTCTGTCCACCATCAGTCAGTCACTCATCAATCAGTTAATTGTTTTTTTTTTGAATGTCCCATATGTGTCAGGCTTGGGGTTAAAACCATACGGAAGGCACAACTTCTGCATTTGAGAATTTCTTCAGTTTAGTGGTGTGCAAGCATGTATGAATTAATAATTTCAAATACAGTGAGAGAGAATACGTCATGTGTACAGAGGGAGTGACCATCTTTTGTGGAGTGGAGCACTCATGCGTGCTTAATGTGGGAAAAAGCTTTAGAAGCAGAGGGGCAGGTAGGGCTAAAGAATGGAAGTGTGAAGGACTCGAGCAGGAGAATCGAAAGTCACACCTTGTGGGGAGGGTATAGCTCAGTAGTATTGTTTGTCCTTAGTATACTACACAAGGTCCTGGGTTCAATGCCCAGTACCTATAAATAGATAGATAGATAGATAGATAGATAGATAGATAGATAGATAGATAGATAGATAGATAGATAGATAGGAAGGATTACCTCCCCCCAAAGAAAATCACATCTTCATTTTTAGAAATACAGTTCTAATTGCTTTTTGCTTCCATATGGAAAAAACCTCAAATAGAGCTAAGTAACTGTTCATTCTTTTTATTCAAAAGTAAAGTGTTGAATCTCTTTCTTTATATTTCTTTATATAATTTTATATTTCTTGTGTCAAAAAATTCAAAAATAAAAAAAAATTCATTCACAATGTAGATAAACATTGAATACCTTCTGAACACACTTACTTCCTTGACCTTCATTTCTCTTTCTTTACTTTTCTATTAATCATGTGTATATCTTTTAAATATTGTATTTATTTCTCTCAAAATTCTCCAGATTCCTTTTAATACTTCAGTCCAGAATTCATCAGGTTTTATTTAAAGTGCTAATTAGTGATAAACTTAACTAGGAATTTGTTCTTATCAATGGCTTTTGAAACTTAATAAATGTAGGCATATTTAAAAAAATAAATGTAGGCATATTAATTGGTTAATTTCTAGGAACAAATTCAGTTGTTATACTTGTACAAATACGTATATATGTGTATATGTACAGATAGTCATATGTATAACACATACACCACACACATACCATACACACACACACACACACACAGATAATCTATGTATGATTTATATATATACTCATAAATTCATTCCTGGAACTAAATGATAGGCCATCCCTTCAACATTTTCCTATATGAAATTTAATTATAGAAACTGATTTTAGACTTACTTTTCACTCTATATTATGAAACTCTGATATATTTTTTAATTGAATTGAATATGTGCACATCTCTTTCAAATATAAGCATTCAAATTAAATAGGTAATTTCAATAAAATATTATTAACCAATATTGAACTCAGGCAGGAATTTCAATTTAGAAAAAAATCCTTGCAGCACATTAAAAAGAAATTGTCTTAACTGTCACTGAAAGTACCTTTTTTTTTCCCTAAGCCTTTTCCAGGGCACATGGGTTACAGGCTGTAATAAGACTCTTTCTTACTTGTGACTACTCTGTGCCCGTGCTAATTAGAGGCACTGACCCTATAAATGCACTGTTTGTGTCTCTGCTGCTTCAGTTTCCAGACCCCTGGACTCTTCAAACATCTCTTTGACCTCCTTTCTGAGAATTACTGCCTAGAAGATGAGTTGTTCACAAATCAGGTAGAGAGTCAGGCTAATCTTTAGTACTATAAGGTTTGCTTTTCAAAAGTCAACCACGGATGGCTTCTTTTTCTTAGCTGTTTCCAATTTATTCATTGCTCCTGAGGATGAAAGAAAAGTCAGGTTTTACCAGCTAAGAGTGAGTTTTTGATAAAGTATTTGCTTATAATTGCACCCTACTTTTATATAGCACTACACGCAAAGAACCCAGTAAAGTATTGATATTATTTATCCCATTTTAAAGATAAGGAAATATCTTTATTCCTTTAAAACCATTGAATGTGTTTGTGGAAAAAATTTATTCCCACTTTATAACACTAGTGACAGAAATTAAATTCCAAACAATGTATGAGTTTCCCTTGGCTGTATAGGTAATGATAGCAAGAATTAGAACCTGTTTTTATCTATTCCTAAGGTAGTATTCTTTCTCCTGCACAACGCTGCTTACACATATATGCCTTCTTCATCATCTTTAAATAAAACAGTGGATTCTTCCAAAGATTCCCTATGACCTGATTGCATTTTAAGAGTACCTCATCCTTTTAAAACATACTTTTAGAGATTCCTGAGAATTATTCTAAATTTTAAAAATGTGATGAAAAACAAAACTTCCATTCTAATCAGCATTTTCTAGCTCCCTATAATTTTAGTAACTCAAAATCAGTTAAAAGTATTATTGTGAAAAATTTAACAAGTCAAAATCATTTTCATGAGTTAACAGAAATAAAAATGTTCATGATTAGTTAGCATTTTAAAGTGGAGAATTGAATTGAAAATAGCACTTTTAAAATTTATTTTTTTACCTATTTTCAGACTTCTATGTTTCTACTTTTAAAATATATACGTTTTTGTGTGTATATATGTACGTGTGTATACATATATACACTGTATATATGTATATGCATGTGTATATGTACATATGTATGTATACTTGAGTTTCATTCCTTCTGAAAGGACTTTTTTTTTTTTGAGTAAATTGAAAGCAAGTTTATTTAGAGAGACACACACCTCAGAAGGGAAACTGGCTTAGGAGATACATACTCCATAAGCAGAAAGTGGGCCATCTCAAAAGGTGAGAGGGAGAGACGCCAGGGGTGGTTAGTTTAGAATAAAAATAGACACACACTCCGTAGACATAATGCTGCGGTCTGTCTCAGAAAGCAAGAGAGAGAGAGAAACCATGGGGTGTGGAGTTGTTCGGTTTTATGGGCTCAGTAACTTCATATGCTAATGAGTTGGAGGATTATTCCAACTACTTTGGGGAAGGGGCAGATATTTCCAGGAATCGGCCCCCAGCCCACTTTTTGACCTTTTATGGTCAGCCTTGGAACTGTCATGGCTCCTGTGGGTGCACCATGTGGCTCAAGGTCTATCGGAAGTCGAAATCTCCTGCCATCTTGGTTCTAACCAGTTTGTCCTGTCCTCAGTTGCCGTGCCATTCCTTCAGTGAGTGTGTCCTGCCCCCTTTCCTCCTGTCTCATTCCCCCCTCAGAGATTTTACTACCATAATCTTATGGGGAGCAGAGAGGGGACAATCCATCTTCTGTAGCTACTTCAGGGCTGGTAGGGGCATTGACCCTGCCTGTCAGGGAGTAAAAATCTCTGGATGCCTGATCTAGGGGTCCCAGGGGCAAGACAGCTTCTTGTTTTGAGTCAGTTGGCAGTATGAGCTGGAATCCTTGCATAGCCATCATCTTGATGTGGAACTGTTGTAACTGCTTCCATATCTTTCCTATGAATCTTCTTGAAGATGAAGCACTTCTGGAACAGCACCAGAGTACGACGATAACTATAACTGACAAAAGACTTAAAAAGGCATGCTTAAATACTGAATTGCAATAGTCAACTTAAATAAATTTACAGCCTAAAAGTTGAGAGTTACTGCTGACTGAAATAAATGTGTAGCCTAAAAGTTGAGAGTTATGTTTTATTTGGTGGGAGGACCCGAGCAGAGATGACAGCCTCTCAGATGGCTCTGAGGGACTGCTCTGAAGAGGTAGGGGAGGAGCTAGGATATATAGGAGCTTTACAACAAAGACCAGGTATTTGGAACAATAACAGATTACTTTTTATCTAAAGAAAAGCAGGCATCTCAAGTTAAATAATTTAGCACTTTTCTGTGTATGGGAGGAAGTAAACATTTGGGCTCACTGAATTCATTCCTTTGACAAGCATCTTGCTATCTAGGGCCAGTATCTTGTCCTTTATTATTCTGAGTCCCCTCAGAGGGCACCACTGTGAGTGGCTGCAGAGGTTGGGCTGGTCTTCACTGGGAGATGGTGGCAGCAGCTGATGACTTAATGGCTTCAGCATTCTTTGTTTACTGATATGGTTTGCAGTATTTTTCATTCACACAATATAGTCAATAAAGAAACTTGGTTGTTGATTCAGCAGCATTGTATATAACCAACAGCACTATAACTCACGTCTGAATAAAGCTTAGTTTATAAACATAAAAAAAAAAAGAAAAAATAAGAAACTTGGTCACAATCACCAGAATTAACATACCAAACAATCCTAGTTAATTTACTATTTCTGTAAGATGCCTCAGGGTTCCTCTTCCACAAACCTTCCACAACTTTCTGTATCCATATTATTTTGTTCCTTATTTTCTTTCCATTCAGAAGCAACTGGCTTTAGGACAACATTTACTTTCTTCTCCCTTAACAAAATGCAATTACAGTCCTTATACTTTCTTTTACTGAAAACACACATCTTACTTTCTGGCATCCTGAAATGTTTCCCTTATTCATTTTGTAGCTTTAATTTTACATTCCTTCCTAAATACAACAGAAGTATTATACGTAACATTAATGACTCTAAAGACATGTCTATTTTAATCAAACTGACAAGCTTAAGCTAGCTTTAATACTAGTTATCAATTCAGTACTGAATATTTTCCAAATCACACGGGCCTGAAATTAATTTTGGCCAGTTTCTTTTACATTTCTGAAATATTTACATAAGCGCTTAATTTCTTTTAGCCAATTAATGCTCTTTTACAAATTAATTTTAGCAATACCACATATCTACAACAGACACGTAAATACGTACAAACACACAAACACAGAGACCTCATAGTTCCCATTTCAAAATTTTAGCCATGAATCGTGTTCAACAATGTAAGACTAATCAGTTACAAGAGGTTGGATTTAAACTGAGTTTCTGGCAGATGGAAGAAATCAAAGTCACATGTCTAGGTAGCTAAACCCTTTTAAATAATATTTATGGAAAGAACACAAAATTTATATTTATCCTCAACAAGTCAAGCTCCAAGTTACTTATCCCCTTTCTTGAAATTTGCATCCTAAAAAGATGAGGAGATAAGAGTTCCTGGAGAAGACCTGGTAAAACATATGCATCTCAAAGGCTTGAGAAAGGCAAGTTCCTTCTAGGATGACTTTGTGCTCTTAAAGCCAGAAAAAGATTTTTTGTTGATGTTGTTGTTGTTTTGATACTCACAAGTTTCTTAAGATAAGTAGGGGAGGTTTAGAGAGTGGTAAGAAGATTGGGGGGCTTTCAATTATTTCTGGAGCCACACCTCTGGTCCTATAAAGACTAGATTTGAAACACTTTGGAAGATCCTTACTGGGTTTGAGAAATTCTCTAATTATGGACCTCAGTTCAGCGTTTGATGTGAAGAGGCTTGCCTGTAGCCTCAGGTGTTCTCATTTCTAAAGGGAGCCTGACAGTAGTAGCTCTGCCAGGGACCTCAGTGTCCCAGACAGCAGGGGTCACTGGGGTGGACGGGAGACCACCTCTGGCTTGAGACTGAGGCAGGCTCCCATGGCCAAGAGCAGTCGTTTTCCTTGGTGGGTGCTTTCCCTATTAAGGGTCTCTGAACTGGACTATTGTCTGGAATTTAGAGAGCAAGTCCCTTCCCAACAAGGGGACAGGATACTCAGGCATGAGCAGAAACTGATGTGCAGAGGTAAAATTTTCTAGCAGGCAGCTAAGGGGAGGGGAGTGGTGAATCACTTCGTTTTGAGGCTTTCCATCAATCCCTGTTATTGTACAGGATTGAGAGGACAAGGGTCCAGGGAAACCAGTCAGAAGAGACTAGGCAGCCCCCGTATCTAATAAGAAAACAACTTTCCTACCTGCCATGTCACGGGTTACCTGAGGCTCCTCTGGAGAAATGACCAGCTGTCCTTTGGGAGCCAGGAAGGGTCCTGGGCCTGTCAGTCTTCGGTCCTCTTGGTCATCACTGGCTTGGGAGCTGCAAGCCCACTTCGGGACGAGAGAAGTCCCACCTCCAGTGGCCTTCTTGGTTTCACGTCGGGCAGGGGTGGACTTTCCCCTTGCAGAGAGAGTTGGACTTCCAGTGGCCTTCCTGGCCGGACTTAGAACAGTTCCCTTCTCAGTGAGACAGTGGCTCCGACCGGGTGTCCTGGATCCTGTCTTCAACATGGGTCTTCACAAGCAAGGATAACCCTGAGGTGGTGCAGGGATTAGCCTGCCGCTAAAAGTTGTGCCTTTTGCTGTTGTCCCTGAGTCCTTTTTGCCTCTTAACTCTGTAGTTAAATGCTCCAAGTGCCAGATCCCTGAGCTGATTCACGGCGGTCTGGGATCTCTAGCTGCCCAGACGGGCGTTAGGGCTGGATGGCCCTGAAGATCTTCCGAAGTGTTTCAAATCTAGTCTTTACAGGATCAGAGTTGAGGGAGTAGGAGTTTCTGGCTGTGGAGCTCAGGGAGGGGTACTCACAAGGGGTCACAAAATGTCAGGCTTCTGTAGGGGAAAAAGGTGCTTTGAATGGGTGTGAGCCACGCACACCCAGCAGGAGTGCTTTAGACCTGGATCTTAGAAAAGGGGCAGGAGCATTTGGATGTGTGGGGCTTCCCCCCATTTACCTTCTCTTTTACAAAATAGGCCCAGCTGCAAGATGGTGTTGTAATTCAGTGACCCAGGGGGAGAAAAAGTGACCAGAGTCCCTGGGGCCTAAATCCTTCAGAGAAGGAGGGAGACCTAGGCCCTGAGTCAAATAAATTCGATTACTTTTATCTGTGAAAGAAAAAAGCAAATAGAGCTGAAGGGTGGGGCTGGAGCACCACCAAGCAGAGGCAGCAATACTAGGCAGACTCTCCCCTCAGGGTGTGTCTTTGTGTTTTTGAGGAGGGGTGACCCTTCACAGAAGGAAGAGAGGTAACACCCGACCTGCTGGCCAAGCAGGCAAGGAGGCTCAGGTATCAGTAGACAGTCAGGAAGTCAGGAGAGGAGCACATGAGAGAAATCCAGGGAGGAGCGGGAAGGTGGACAGCCACAACGCTTCCCAGAGCAGAGAGAGGATGGTAGAACGGTGTACAATCTGCAACTTCCCGGAGGGGCAAAGAACTTCTGGCTGCACATCTGATGTGGAAAGGTATAGAGGCTTATAGGGTGGGGGAGGGGCTAAAGATGGTGATAATATTGGGGCTGAGGTCTTCTGTCTGGGGCTTGTGTCCCTCCAGAGATGCCTTTAGAGGGGGCTTTTGCATAGCCTGAATGGGTCTCAGCTGGCAAGTTTCCTGACATACGACTTGCACAGTACCGGGTTCTCTCTTAGGGTCATTAAGTCCTAAACATAAGATCTAACTGTAGGATGGTGTTGTAGTTGAGGATTCCATTTTCTGGTCAGGTCTCATCGTCCTCGTTTATATTGGTTCCAGGTTGTATTACAAAAGATGAGCTTTTTCGTTTTAAAGAATCTAGAGAAAAACGTCCCAGTGACTCAGAGTGCACCCAAGGAGTCCCTGGGGATGGGGGAGGTGTTTCCCATTGATCCTTCAGGGAGCAAATGCTCCTGCATCAGAAAGGAGCACTAACTTAGGAGGTCCCATGGGGACTCCATAAGACAGGACTAGTTCCAGGCGTCCCAATCCACCTAGTCCCACCGACCCTGGCGAGTGATCGGGTAGTAACCCCGCCACATGGCAAGTCCTAGTGACTGCCAGAGTCCTGGGGTCCCTTGTCCTCTCCTGGGTCTGCAGTACCCAAGATGAGCAACCTTCCTGAAGATTTCTCTGTGGACTCTCTGGCCGGTGATTAATCCTTGTGTTCCAGGGCCTATTCCTCTGGAATGGACATCCTCAGAGTTCCAGGACCTGTTTAGGTCTCAACTTCCCTTCTCAGAAAGGGTGGTCAGTTTTTGAAAACAGGCATTGGCCATTAAGGGAAGTGATGTGTAAAAGCTTCTCTTCTCTCTTCCCTTTTGTGGGCAGTGCCACTGGGCCTCGGTGCACCCCATCCTCCTACACGTACCCCATCCAGCAGACATGGGGCTGCGTGCAGGAGTGAGTATGGCAGTACAAGGTGGAGGCAGCGTGTCTGCACTTAGGGTAATGGAGGACCCGGCACCCCTGTGAGGATACGCCCAGCCGTGCAACCCAGGGAGGCAACCCTAGCAGCAATGGACAAGGGTCACCTCTAAGACATGTATCTGAAGAGTATGGCCATGTGCTTGACCTGGCTTTGGTGCACGCTGCCTTGAGCTGCCCTTCCTCGACAGGGTGAGGTGAGGGTAGGTCATGGATGAACCCCAATTCATGAAGGGGGCAGACTAGATGCGTACACCATGTGAGGGCAAAAGATGGTGGCCCCAGCAAGATGGTGCCCCAGAAACGATGGCCTCAACCACATGACACAGAATGGTCCCTTCTCCCAAAACCCGAGTACACCCGTAGACCACTTGCAGCATGAGGGAGCTCCCAAAGGAATCTCAGTGACCATAGCCACACTGAAAACTTACAGTCTAAATGAGGCTCCCATGGTTCAGGTCCCTAGCCGCTTGTGAGCATGCCTGCTAATCTCGCGTAACATTTCCTCACAGTCCTTGCGCGTAGGCAATAATGAGCGCTAGACCCAGCCACAAGGTGGGGAAATGCCTAGCAAATGTTTTTCCCCCTATTTCCAGTAAAGTAAGGCGCAAAAGTAAGAGTGAGCCAGGGATGCAGAGAGGAGATGTGTGCGAGAGAGACAGACAGAGAGATGGCCCTCTCAAGTGCAAAGGAGGCGAGAGGCTGAGACCTGCCCAGTCCTCCTGGCTGGCTG
Source organism: Camelus bactrianus (assembly GCF_048773025.1). Taxonomy (NCBI): domain Eukaryota; kingdom Metazoa; phylum Chordata; class Mammalia; order Artiodactyla; family Camelidae; genus Camelus; species Camelus bactrianus. The sequence goes on from NC_133543.1 coordinate 65,728,708, forward strand.
CTCCAAAGGTGTTGCTGGAGAATAGGTTCTTGCCTCGTGCAGGGAAGAATTCAAGAGCAAGGCATAGTAAAGTGAAAGCAAGTTTATTTAGAGAGATACACACCTCAGAAGGGAAAACAGCTTAGGAGATAATCCATAAGCAGAATGTGGGCCATCTCAAAAGGCGAGAGGGAGAGAGGCCAAGAGGTGTGGGGTGTTTGGTTTAAAGTAAAAATAGACACACACTCCATAGACCAAGTGCAGGCCATCTCAGAAGGCAAGAGAGGGTAACTGAAAGGAATTCTTTAAAGTCAGGGGCAGCTTTGCCTCGATTCAGGGTATTTTGGTGTTTCATTTACTGTAGGTATTAAAAAATAATTGTGTCCTCTTAAACGTGCAGCTATTGGAGACATCGTTCTCTGGCCTTGTAACATAAAATCTTTCTGTTAAATTAAAATGTCAAATGTAAAGTTGAGTAGCTGAGAATGTTTGAATTGATGATAAAGAGGGCTACTAACTAGCAATATGGAATGTATCTATTAAAAACTTAAGCTGTTTTATTCTTTTAAAGTGTTATATGTGTACATTTCATTATATAAAAAATACTTTCTCAAAATTACTAATAGCAGTTGAATTGAGTTCACTATAATAGTTGTAAATTGCTTTTAGTTTTTATTATGAAAAATTGCAGACATGTGCAGAGGTTCACCGTAGTGTAATGAACCCTTACGTATTCCCCACCCACCTTCAGCAGTTTCCATGCACGGCCATTCATTTCCTCCATGTGCTGTGTCCTTTCCCCTCTCTTAATATTGTTTTGATGCAAATTCCAGCATTGTCTCATTTCATCCACAAGTATTTCTGTGTGAATCTCTGAAAGATAAAACTATTTTAAAATGTAATTATTGTGCCTTTATCTCATTAAAATAATTAATAATAATTCTCTAATAGCACCAATAACTAGACATATTTAAATTCCCAATTGTCTCATAAACATGTTTTCAATGTGCTAGTTTTAAATATAACTACTATTCCTTAACACGTTCATAATGTACAATTTTTCATGTGTCTTTTCAGTCTCTTTTAATCAGTAATTTTCTCTTTCAACCCTCTTTCTTTTTACCCCACGTAACAAATAAATGTTGAAGAAGCCTGGTCCTTTGGGCTTAGAGTTTCCTACCGTCTGGATTTTAATGATGGCATCCCTGTGGAGTAGTTTAACATGTTCCTCAGTTCTCTGAATTTTCTGTAAAATGTTACTTGGATATAGAGGTTTGATCAGAATCGGGTTTGATTTTCTTTTGGCAAGTCTGTTTCATCGGGGTGTAGTGTTCTTTCATCAGGAGTTACGTAACTTTTGCTTATGTCTCTTGATGTTAAGTAGCCACTGATGCTCAGTGGTTCCACTAATTTATTAGGGACTGAAAATGAATATTCCAATTCTGTCATTACTTTTATACTTACTAGCAAGATACTTCTAAAGAAAAACCTGTCCTTCATCTACTGTTGGCTTAACTAATGAAATAGTTAAATAGTAAGGTCAATAGAAATGGTTGCTTCTTTTCCCTTTATTTGCTGACTTTCAAAATAATGAATTTGTTGTCTAGCATTTTTCAGTGTTGAGTGATGCGTTGCTATTATTCTTACTCTTACTAGCTCGTGGATTTAGACATTTGACATGTTTTAATCCATTGTAGTTATTCTAATCAATGATAGATTTTTGACTGGGGTCTCTTCAGCCTTGTACATAGACTCTGTACAGTTCCTGTTGTAAACACTGAATCAGCCGTTTGTCCAAGAAACTTTGATTCTTTAGTGGGAAATGGTGTTTTTAAGACCAAAACTTGGGTTCCAGGGTGCTGCTCATTGCTACTGGAGTTGGTTGTTTCTAACCTTACGATACTCTGTTTTTGTAAAAAGATTAAAATATATCATGAGTTTACATTTCTTGTTCCAGTTTGAAATCAGGACTGTAGAGTTTTTACTTAACTATTTCTGTTTTATGTATGGATCTCCTTTCACCTACATTATATTGTTCTCAATAACAAGGAAGATAATAGAATATCACGTTATATGCAAAAGAGACTTAGAACAACAATTCCAGCCCTAGCCCACCTATGTGATTACTGAAATGAGTTAAGTTTTGTTTGCACTTCCTTTTATCCTTATGATACATTCCCTTAAAGATACTAGGTCACATTATTCTGTTTTAGAGTCACATGAAATAGCTCCTGTCTGTGGCTAAACTATCACCGAGATACATATATAGGATCATATTTTTCATTTTATTTTCTATTTTCAGAAACTACCCTTTTAAAATTTAATTTTGCTTCATAATTTAGTAAAAATTTACCTATTTTCAAAATTCAATGTATTAAACAATATATACTTAAGAAGACTGGCCCCAAGGTTTGTCCTCTCCAGCCTGCATCCTTTTCTCATTATAGGTAACAAGTAGGGTCCAGGAATTATGGCATAATCTTTTTTTGTTGCTGTTGTAAATGGGAAGTTTCTATTGTACAGAAGTCTTTCAAGAGTAAGTCTGAAGAACTCCATATAATCTTCACCTAGCTTTTCATTTGTTGAAATTTTACTGCATTAGGCATATATCATGTTTCTCTTTCTTTCTCTCTCCTCTCTTTCTCTATATGTATATATTATATGCACACACATGTATATATACATGCACATATATAATATGTACATCCACTTTATAGTGCATAATAACACACACATAAATACAAATTGCTTTCCAGAACCATTTGAGATTAAGTAGCAGACATGCTGTCCCATTACCCCTTATTATTTCAGTGACTTTCTCCTAAAAACTAGACCATACTCCTTTATAACCACAGAATAGTCATCAAAATCACAAAATTCTCATTGAATTCCATCATCTCACTCACAAGCTCTATTCATGCTTGGCTGTTAGTCCCAATAGTATCCTCCAAGATCCAGTTAAGGACTGCATATTACATTTAACCCTCTCTTTAATTTCTCAGTTTGGAAAGTGACCAGTCTTCCCTTTTTCATGACCTTGACATTTTTTTTAAGAATACAGGATACTTTGTAGAGTATCTCTCAGTTTGGGTTTGTCTGATGTTTTCTCATGATTAGATTTAGGTTATGCTCTTTTTTGGCTTGAATACCACCAAAGCAATGCCGTGTTCTCTGCATCAGGAGCCACGTGATATCTTTATGTCTCACTTCTGGTGATCATTTTCTCCACTTGGCTAATACGGTATCTGCCTTATTTCTCTTCTGTGCAGTCTGGCAATCAGAGTTTTATGTAAATTAGTAATTAGTATTTTGGGAGATCTTTTAAAATCTTATGAATACCTTGATCTTCATCAAATTTCACCTTTAGTTTTAGCACTGATTACCCTTGTCTTAATTAGTTATTGCTAAGATGGTTGCCAAATGGTGACGTGTTAATTCCTTCATTCCTTCTGTGTTGGCATTCTGCTATAAAGTACAGTTTCCTTCTTTGTAACTTATGTATTTATTTATATCATTATTGACTCATGGCTTCCTATGTTAAGTTATTTAATGGTTTATAATCTATTACTATCATTGTTTATTTTGTTCTTTAGATTGTCTCAGTGGTAACCCTTTAGACTCCTGTGTCACTCTGACATATCTCCATCATTCTTTGAGCACTTCTTTTCTTCTTGGTGCAGAAGAGGCTCATCTTGTACTTTCTCTGCTTCAGCCCTGGCATCAGCTATTTCTCCAAGACCCACCAGCACTGGCCTAGACAAAGAACCCACCTTTGGTTCCTGGCTATGCAGGAAGTGACTGGCTGGTCCCAGCCCAGCATGGTGAACATGTCAGTCTAGCCCTGAGTAAGCTCTTGGGCTAGACTGGGTCCTGACTTTATGAACCCTTTGCTTTATTTATGTTTTGTTTTATTCTCTTGTTTTCCTGCTATGAGTAATATCAGATCTCTTCTCTCTGCTCATTAACTCCCACATCTGACTCGAAGTAAATATTTTGCCATTAATGAATAAAAGAATTAGTAAGCTCATTCTACATTTCTATAATTTCCTTGATTACATCCATTTTCAATACTGTCCTGTACCTACACCACTCACTGTACATTCTACCCTGTACTTATCGTTTAGTCTTAGTTCTATGTATGAATATGTCTTTTTTTAATTTCATTTTTACTTTTTGAGATGAAATTCACAGCATAAAAATTACCATTTTAAAGCATTAAATTCAGCAGTATTTAGTACATTTATAGTGTTCTTTAACCACCATCTCTATCAGGTTCCAAACATTTTCATTGCTTGAAAAGAAAAACCCCATACCTATTAGGCAGTCAGTTCTCATTCCCACCTCCCCCTAGCACCTGGCAAGCACCAATTTGCTTTCTGATTACTCATTCTAGATATTTCAAATAAATAAATCATATAATATCTGGCCTTTTGTGTCTGATTTCTTTCACTTAGTATAATGTTTTCGAGGTTCATCCATACCATAGCATATATCAATGCTTCAATCCTTTTAATGACTAAATAATATTCCATCATATCTATGTACCACATTTTGTTTAACCATTCACCCATTGATGGACATTGGGGGTTGTTTCCACCTTTTGATTATTATAAGTAGTGCTGCTCTGGGCATTTGCATCCAAGTATTTGAGTGATTGTTTTCAATTCTTCTGGGTCAAATCTTGGGTTATAAGGTAATTCTATGTTTAGCTTTTGAGGAATAGTCAGACTGTTCCACAGTGGTTGCATCACTTTACATTTTTGCCAGCAGCATCTCCATGCTCACTAACACTTGTTACTATCTTTTTTAAAAAGTTATTATAGTGATTCTATTGAGTATGAAATGTATCTCATTATGGTTTTGATCTGCATTTCCCTAATGACTATTGATGGTGAGCATCTTTTCATATGCTTGTGGGCCATTTGTGTATCTTTGGAGAAGTGTCTTTGACCATTTTTAATTAGGTTGTTTGTCTTTTTGTTGTCTGAGTTGTAAATGATATATTTAATGTTCGTCACTAGCCTTATGTAAATTGTTTCTTTAAGTTAGTTTGGCTGCCTGAAGGTGATGCCTCAGGAGGAGCTGCTTGGACTATTCCCTTAGTTCCCACAGGCAGACAGCAGTTGGTCTGCCTCTTCATATTTCAGAGTTATTTGCTTGCTCTAAAATCATTAGCTGCCATTCTCTTTTCTTCAGTTGTCTTTTGCCATTAGCATTGTTGTCAAAACTTTGATTTCGGTCTGACTCTTTTCTTCTCTATAAATGCCTTGGAGTTTTTGCCTAGATTCCCAAGTTTGTTTGTTTGTTTGTTTCTCTCATTTTAAATTTGACTAGAATATGTCTTCTTGTTGGTCATTTTGGTGACTTTGTCCAAGTATGCAGTGTACTATTCATATGCACATGTTTTTTGATATTGAAGTACTTCAAATCTGGCGATACATTTCTATTTCTAGCTCTATATCTTTAGCACTTGGCATATAGCTAAGAACTTAATAAAAACCGGCCATTCTGCCATAAAAATAACATGTCTTACTACTTACCTGGACCACAGCATTATTCATCGTAGAGTTACCTTCTTTTATCAGATTGACCATACCACTTCTGCTAGGATGACTTTACTAAGAGGTCCTTATTTTTCATATGTGAAAACCACCACTGAATTATATTTTTCATATTATGCATTAATACCTGTTAACTGATAGGATGTGTATGATGAGGCAGTGTCCCTGAACCTTTTAAAGAAATGTAGAACTTATGCTTTCTAGGTTACATTTTGTTCCCTAAGAATGAAGAGCATTAAGAACTGAATTTTCTGATTTTTTTTGAAAGTGTTCTTCAGGCCTCTTTATTTTTTATAGTTTTTTTTTTCTTTTCTTTTCTTTTCTTTCCTTTCCTTTTCTTTTCTTTTCTTTTCTTTTCTTTTCTTTTCTTTTCTTTTCTTTTCTTTTCTTTTCTTTTCTTTTTTTACTGGAGGCACTGGGGATTGAACCCAGGACCTAGTGCATGCTACGCACGTGCTCTGCCACTTGAGCTATACCCTGCCCTCCAGGCCTCTTTAAAATTCAGAGTCCACATGATCTAATTGGCAGTTACACATATCAAGTTGAAGTTAGAATTGATTATACAAAGGAGAAGTTTTAAAAAATTAACGCTTCAAAAGATTGTTTAGCAGTTCTGAGATCAAAGGTCAGCTACTAGTATCTTGTCTGTTATTATCCAAAAGCAGGTATTAATTTCGTGGATGCATACATCATGGTGCCTGTAGATCACCTGTGGAAACATACTTTCTGGCTGTCAAGAAATATTTTGTTGGTTTTTGCACCTCTGAGTAAAGGATTTCAAATTAAACATCCATTTCTATGGATATTTTTTGATGATTTTCTTTATTTTGTGAGTATTACATTTAATCCACCTTAAATAAAAATATTTTATTATTTCAAGAAAATAAAATTATTCTAATTAAAAGCAAAAAGATTACAAGTTGATGCCAGAAGCTAAGGCTATATGAACAATAGTTTGTTAATAATAACAAATTATTAATTGATAAATGTAAAAAAAAGTAAAGTAAGAAACTAAAATCTCAATAATTTAAACAACAAATGATACAGAAGGATTTTTTCTAGGCTATCTATAAAGTAGATATTATTAAACACAAATATAGCTGAATCTGGCAGAGTCCAATCAATTGTGTAATCTTTATAACTTTATACTGACTTGAGTATTGTTAAACATTACGATAATTGTACTGCATAGTACTTCATAGACCAGGTCGGGAAGGGATCAAACCAACACGAAAAGTAAGCATCAAGCATATTTAAGATGTCACACTCTGGTTTTTGTGGTTAGAGAAAAGTGGGACATGAGCTGCATTGCCACCCAGCTTCTTCCTTTGTTCTAATTAAAACCAGCCTCCAGCGTGAAGAAAACAACAGAAACAGGGCTTTTGCTCTAAGATTATATTTGTAAAAGTGTTTTTCAAATCAATACTAATATTAGTACAGAACTGTAAAATATAATTGCCTAGAAAATGTCCAAAAGAGAAACTTTGACTCATAATTTACCCCCAGGTTCGCTCCTCACTCATTCTTTCCCTTCATGATCCTGAGCATCACTATCTCATCTTTCCTCACATCTCCTGTAACCTACAATCCATCCATTAGTAAAAACTTTTGGCTCAATCCTCAAAATACATGCACAATTTTACCAATTTTTACTTATGCGTGGCTAACACCTTAGACCCAACTACCTTATTTTCATTTCCTCTGGATCCCCAGTTGGCCTCCTCGCTTCCACTCTTACACCACATTCCCTCCCCACAATGATCTATTTTCCATTTACTGTCAGTGATACTTTAAAATAACAAGTCAGGTTGTATCACCTTTTTTGCTAACTCTTTCCAGTGTCTTCGTGTTATACTTAGAACAGAATCCTAACTCCTTACGGTGTTTCCAAAGTCCTGCCACATCTGGCCCTGCTGCCCCCTGCTCCTGCACTTTCCTTCTTACCTACAGCCTCTGTACACTAGCTTCTCGTCTATTTTTCAAAATGCCAGACTTTGTTTTTTCTTCTAACTCTTCTTAGAAATCTCTTTGACTTACTGCCTCACTTCATTTAGGTCTCTACTCAAAGTCATCTTATCTTCCTTATCTAAACCTCCAATCTAAAATTGTGCCCTGATCCTTCAATTTGTAACCCTTTACCCTATTTTTTGTAGTACTTTTCACTGCCCAAAATTGTTATATACTTTTTTTTTTTATTACTGTCTCCTAATTAGTAGTCAGCCCCCCACCCCCGAATTCCCCCTGCCCCCTCCAAAAGAATGTCAGGAGAGCAGGGAGTGTGGGTAAATATCAAACTAATCTAATGAGGCCTTGACCCCTCCCTCTGTTTCATATAGTTAAAAATGTTTGGTAGATATCCAAAAAGTGTTTAAATGCACAGTCATTCTAATGAAAAGAAGGGAAAAGTCATGCTGGGTTAGAAGGTATGGCCTCAGACTTGCTTAAAACAAGGTAACTGACATCCAGCTGCATACATAAAGCTTGAATGTTGTTCCCACTATGAAACAAAGCTTAAACAAAACAAAACAAATATGAAAAACCTTTCCATTGACTCAGGTGAGCTATTTGGACACTTTTGTCTGTATGAGTTCTTGGATGAGAGAAAAATCATCATCAAGTAAACTCAAATTCCAGGCTTAAAAATGCAGTGAGGGGGATTCTGATATATATTACCAGGGTGGTGCAAGAAACCCAGTCTAAAATTAATATAAGTCTTATCCAGGACAAGCCAGAGTTCAAAAGCAGCTGTGCAAGTACATTTCATTTCAGGCCCCTGCTTGCATTTTATCTTCAAACATCTCATTGGCTAATGTGAGTCACACGCTCCAGCCCAAAGCCAGCCACCATGAGGTCATGTCAAAGGTGCGTATATACAATGCTGTAACAAGAGAGTGAAAAATTGGAAACAGTAATTCATTCAACCGCAGTGACAATCCAATAAGTAGGAAGGGACAGGAAGAGGAAACAAAAAGTGTATAGTAAGGTATAGAAAAGGCACAAAGTAAAGTTGTATGAACAAATCCAAATACATCAATAGTCTCAATAAATGTAAGTAGATAAAACTGTTTATAAGACATGTTATCAGACTGAAATACGAGTTCAGCCATACTAAGTTTACATAATGTTTAAAATCATATGTTATTGTTTTAAGTGTTTTTATATCATTACAATAAGTCCTGTTGCATAATATAAAAAATTGAATATGGGGGGAGGGTATCGCTCAAGTGGTAGAGTGCATGCCTAGCATGCACAAGATCCTGGGTTTAATCCCCAGTACCTCCTCTAAAAACAAATAAACCTAACTACTTTGTCCCCCCTCCAAAAAAAAAAAAAAAAGCATATAGTTAAAAGTGTCTCTATTTATACATATTCTGCAGATGTTTAAAAAAATCAAATTGTTCTTAAAGATTTTTTAAAAAGGAACTGTAAATTATTTTCTGAAATTAGGGATATAATTAAATTATCATTTTAAAAGTTTTGCTCTCCTCTAAAAACCAGTCTTACTCCTTTTCACATCCCCAGGGGAGCAGATTTCCCACCAGCTGTTGGTGTTCAATAAATGTTTGGAAGTGATGGTAAGCTAATAATCACAACATTCCAGAAGAGAAGTGAATTCAGAAAAAGTCAAATTTGGGGTTGGGAAGGGATAGATTTCATGAAGATTAGAATCTAAAACTCATGAATTTTACTAATGGAGAGATCCTTAGCCCTCACTTAAAGCACATTTATCATTTTACATGGCATTCTAATCAGCTTGATTCTTCAAGTTCTTGTCAGGTAGCAAATTAGAACCATTAAATTAAAGTTAGAAGGAAAAGAAAAAAATCTGCCCTAGGGAATTGTTTAAGCAGATAAAGACAAACATACAAAAATGACTTTGTAGCATAATTCTATATTCTCAAACCAAAAAAAAAAATCTATTAATTGGAGTTTGGGTAAATAAATTACAGTGTATATCTACAGTGGAATAGTAATTGACCTTTCCTCCTATAAAGATAATTGACCTTTTTACTGAGGTATAATTGACAAAATTGCATATGTTTAGTGTGTACAACTCGATTTACTATACGTATATATTGTGAAGTAATTACTACAAACAAGCTAATTAACACCTCACATAGTAACCACACTTTTTTAATGGTGAGAAGAAATAAGATTTACTCTTAGCAAATTTCAAATTTATAATATGATATTGTTAACTTTAGTCATCATGCCGTACATTAGATTCTCAGAACTTATTCATGTTATAATTGAAAGTTTGTACCCTGACCAGCATCTCCCCATTTCTCCAACCCCCTAGCTTCTGGCAACCACCATTCTCTCTATGAGTTTGACTTTTTTTAGATTCCACATATGGGTGAGATCATGCAGTATTTGTCTGTATCTAGTTAATTTCTCTTAGTATAATGTTCTCCAGGTTCATCCATGTTGTTACAAATGCAAAATTTCCTTTTTAATGGCTCAATAATATTCCATTGTGTGTATACACATTTTCTTCATTCATTCACCTCTTATCTGTTCATCTATGTCCTAAGATTGTTTTTACATCTTAGCCATTGTGAATAATGTTGCAGTGAACATGATGGTATGTTCTAGTTTGAGATCCTGGTTTCATTTCCTTTAGATAAATACCCAGAAGTGGGATTGCTGGATAATATGGCAGTTTTATTTTTAACTTTTTGAGGAAACTCCATACTGTTTTGGCTATACTAATTTATATTCCCACCAATAGTGCACAAAGATTCTCTTTTCTTCACACTCTCCTCAATACTTACCTCTTTTTATGATAGTCATTACTAATAGGTGTGAAGTAATAACTCATTTTGGCTTTGATTTATGTTTCGCTGATGGTTAGTGATGTTAGGCACCTTCACATACACCTGTTGGCCATTTATATATCTTCTTTGAAAAAAAGTCTATTCAGGCCTTTTGTCCCTTTTTGTTTAAAAAATTGGGTTATTTGGGGTTTTGTTGGTTTGTTTTTGTTTCTGCTCTTTAGTTGTATGAGTTCTTTATATATTTTGGATGTTAACCTTTCACCAGCAATATGGTTTGCAAATGTTTTCTCCTACCTGACAGGTTGCCTTTTCATTTTGTTCATTGTTTCCTTTGTTGTGAAAAAGCCCCCCCTACCCCCCCTTTTTTAAAAAATTTTTTTTGGTGGAGGAGGTAGTTAGGTTTTTATTTAATTATTTTAATGGAGGTACTGGGGATTGAACCCAGGACCTTGTGCATGCAAGGCATGCACTCTACCACTGAGCTATACCCTCCCTCCAGAAGAAGCTTTTTAATTTGATGTAGTGCCATTTGTTTATTTTTGCTTTAGTTGCCTTTGCTTTTGTCCTTGACCAATTTAAGGAGCTTTTCCCATGTTTTCTTCTAGGAGTTTTATGGTTTCAGGGCTTACATTTAAATCTATTTAGAGTTAATTTTTGTGAGTCATCTAAAGTAAGGGTCCAGTTTTTCCTTTTGCATGTGAATATCCATTTTACTTTGCATCATTTATTGAAGAGATTATCTTCCAAATTGTGTGTTCTTGGTGATCTTTTGCAAAGATTAACTATTAATGTATGAGTAGGCTTATTTATGGGCACTCTACTCTGCTTCATTGGCCTGTGTGTCTGTTTTTATGTTAGTACCATACTGTTTTGATTATATAGCTTTGTAATATTGTTTGAACTCAGGAAGTGTGATGCTTCCAATTTTGTTCCTCTTTCTTAAGATTGCTTTTGTTATTTGGAGTCTTTTGGTTCCATACAGATTTTAGGATTTTTTTTTTTCTATTTCTGTCAAAAATGCCATTGGAATCTTGATAAGGATTCCATTGAATTTGTAGATTGCTTTAGGTAGTTGGAAATTTTAACAATATTATTTCTTCTAATCCATGAACTTGGGATATCTTTCCATTTATTTGTTTCTTATTCAATTCCTTTTATCTTGTCTGTTATTGATTTCTAGTTTCATATCATTGTGGTCGGAAAAGATACTTGATATGATTTTCATCTTCTTAAATTTCTTAAGAGTGTTTTGTGGCCCAGCCTTTGATCTATCCTGGACAGTGTTTTATGAGTACTTGAGAAGAATCTGTATTCTGCTGCTGTTGAGTGGATTGTTCTCTTTGTGTGTGTTAGATACATTTGGTCTATAGTGTTATTCAAGACCACTGGTTCCTTACTGATTTTTTGTCTGGATGGTCTATTCATTGTGAAGGTGGGGTTTGATGTCTCTTACTATTATGGTACTATCCCTGTCCATCCCTTCAGATCTGTTTTATATATGTAAGTACTACAGTGTTGGGTATAATATAGTGTGTGTATATGTATATGTTTATATATATATATATATCTATTTTTATATTCTCTTGATGAATTGACCCCTTTATCAAGGTATATGGTGACCTTTGTTTCTTGACAGGTTTTGACAGTCTATCTGCCTGTTATAAGGATAGCCACCATTAATCTCTTTTGATTACTATTTCCATAGAATATCTTTTTCTATCCCTTCACTTTCATCTTATGTGTGTCTTTAAAGCTAAGTGAGTCTCTTGTAGGGAGTATATTGTTGGATTTTATTTTAATCTCTTCAACTATTCTATGTTGGTTGATTGGAAAATTTAATCCATTTACATTCAAGGCAATTATAGGTAAGGACTTACTATTGCCATTTTGTTAATTGTTTTCTGACTCATTTGTAGTTCATTTGCTCCTTTTTTCCTCTCTTTCTGCCTTCCTTTTGATTTGTTGATAAGGGCTGGAGTCAAGTCACAGGGCTGCTATAGGGACACAGATAAGCATGCCTCCTGCTGGGTTTATGAGTGGGCAGGAGTACTCCCAGATTGGGGCAGAGTGGGGCTGGAGCTGAGTCACAGGGCTGCTTCAAGATCTGAAATTGGATCAAGGTCATTAGGCCTTCCTAATGACCATGAAAGGGCTTATCTTTTTCTAGTTCCCTGAGCAGCTAGAACCACTCCTGGAATGCAGCCTAAAGTAACTGGAGCCAGGCTAAAGGGTTGCTTCAAGATACATAGACAATGGACCTACCTCTGGGGGCAAAGATGGATGTGTCTCCTGGTGGGTCACTGGGTGGCCAAGACTGCCGTTGGTCTGTGACTGAGAGAGTCTAATTCCAAGTTACAGGACCATTTCAGGCACTGCAGTAGAATTGAAGTCGGTAGGCTTGCTGGAGGGCACAGACAACTGTGTCTTCTGTCCCTTGGCTGGATGGCAAGACCATTCTTGGACCATGGCCAAAAGGGGCAAGAACCATGGTACAGGACCTTTACAGGATCCATAGTAGGATTGAGCTCAGTGGGCCAATAGCCAGGAGTTCAGATGGGTGTGACTCCTGCCAGTTGTCTTGGAGAGCAGGGCTGCTCCCAGCCTGAGGCTGAATCCCAGAGCTCCCACAAAAGCACTTCTGTCGTGAATGGCTGCCAAATTATTGTTGCTGAGGGAGAATATGACTGGGAGAGCTCCTGTTCCACCATCTTGCTGATACCACTAGGGCAATAATTGACTTTTAAAATGTGACAAGAGAAAAAAGGCTACAAGTACACATACTTACATATGTGCACACACTGATTGTGTGTGTGTGTGTGTGTGTGTGTGTGTGTATTCTATAACATTCTACACTAACTTGCTATCCAAGGTCAGGGGAATGGCTCTAGGAGGAAGAGACAACTGGAAGAAGGGGAGAAGGGAACAGTAGTTAAACTGGGGAGATAGGTCTTTATCTTTCCCTTTCTGAATCTCTGTATTTTTCAAAATTTTATAACTGATAATGCCTTTTGTCATAATAAAATCATTAAAGAAAAAGTAATGTCTAAAATACTAGAGACAGGCTATGCCGAGCACTGTTGATGAGTGAGGTGATGCAGGAAAACCATGATGAAATGAGACTGCTGCACATCAAGCAGCATTAGATGGTAGGGAAGGGAAGTCATTTATATCCTTATTTATATGCAGATCCTGTATTTTTCAAAAAGAAGAGAACAACCACAACGTCTAAGAGGATTCAAAAGTGAGGAAATAATACGGAGGAGATAAACAAAATAAGTGAAACTGAGGTGAACTGGTTTATGACTGCACACCCTGGGAGTCTAGCATATTTGCTAAAATTGGGCCACAGATATGGGTTCTAAGAGTTCTGTAAGCCAGAGGAGATAAAGAAATATAATTCACAGTGTTCAGTACATAAAAACATATCTATTTTGGGGAAACTGTAGACGTCATTTCACATTGAGCTGAGGGCAGAGTGGGTAACTGCTGAAGCTTCTTTCAAGTCTCTCCCAGTTACCAAACTTAACTGTAGAAAGGTCCCATTCTGAAATTAAGATAGAAGCCAGGTTATGTAAAGACATGAACTATCTGAAAAGTTGCTTGTGCGAAATACCTCAGTCCCCAAGGATAAATGGGGCATTAATGCATTTTAGGCCGAATCACACATACAAGAATGTATTTTGATATTGGAGTATTTCAACTTTGAAATGACTCCTGCCTTCAATTTACCACCTACGTGGTAGGTTATGACTATAAATTTTGACTATTGGTAGTGTTCACAAGCCACTTGTTATTATTTTTGTGAGAATCAGAAGGTGTTCAAAACATCCAAACATAACTGTTTGCTATCAACTTGAAAGTAGAACCATAAATAATTGTGAACTTTGTTACTCAACACTTTATTATAAGGATTTTTTGGGGGTAGGAAAAAAAGATGAAATTCTACTATACCCTCATTAGGAATTTTCATTTCTATTAGTGATAAGATAGTCAGTTAATCCTAATCTGTTAGTCAGTTTCCAGATGTATGTTGGGAATTTACCCTGTGCTCAGCATGGTGTTAGAACTATAGAAGGAGGGAGGGTAAGAAGAGATACAGGAAGTGGTTTGCTTACACAGAGAGCAAGTGAATTTGAATAACATTGAAAGCCCTGTTGGAATTGGTGGAGCCCTGGGATGGCAGTCTACAAATCAGAGTTTGGAGATTAATTTAACTGACATCTACGTAGGGCTTTAATGTTTACAAAACACTTGCCCATATGTTTGATCCTCCCAGAATCCATGTATTTAAAAGAAACCATAAGATTTTTCTTATAGTCTCCTAGCACACATAATAAATGGTACCTGCACACCAGATCCTCTGCAAGCCCTTGTGTATGCTGTTTCATCTAATCCTAATTAAAAAGTTAGTGGCTATTATGACCTTTTATGTTTGAGAATCTAAGGCTGAGTGAGGATGGCTGATATTCAGCCTAAATCACCCTCGAAATTTTGTAGCTGGGGATAAAACCAAGCTTTGCCCTTCTGCAAATTCAGTGAGTGTTCCTGCCAGTATCACAGGCTAGAATCCTATCAGTGGTGCTCTGGCTCTGACTGGGCTCCATTACGTGGCATCAGAGAACCTATACCATGAGTGTTTGCTCTCAGTCTCACTCACTCACCCACAGTGAATCTTCTAGAAACTTGACAGTCCATATTATCTTATTACCAGTTAACACAAATGAGGAACAAAGAGGTTTCATACTGTCTGGCCCACCTTGAGCCCAGCGCTGTTCACCACACTGCTCATCTGTGGTTTGGTTAAATGAATCAGTAAAAACCCTTCCCTTTCTTGCTTGAGTTGGGATTGATTTTTCCTTATTTGGAACTGTTAAGAGCTCTGACCAACAGAGCTTTGTAAGTTTAAAATAAAACGACGGATGTAAAATGGCTTATGTTTACTGAACATGCAAACATTTTGAATTAGACTTTATAATGATGGGTTGATGGATTAAGATCACTGGTTTCAAAAACATGAAAAATAGCTTTTTAAAAAGCTAGGTGAAAAATGCCAAATGTCAACTAGTAAAATTTGTGTTTATTTTCAGAATGTCAGTAAAATTATTCTTCTAATAATAATTACAGAGGCTAAATTCTTTTTGTAAAAAATAAAATAATGGGCACATTTGGAATTGAAACAATAGTTGGTGGCATTTTCAATTTATATGTAAATGTAAAAATTAATTTTCTTCCTTTTGATGTTTTTGAATAAAACATAGGGACCTTGTACACAAATGTACTTTTCTGTCCATAAAGTAACATGTCTTCTTTTCATTGTTATTTTGGTCTTTGCTTATGATGTTTAGTCACATCTGGGAAATGGAATTAAGGCACTTGAAGCCTTAGATCATATATAAAGTCATTAACATTAATTATTAGCTACATTCTGGTATTTTATAAAATGAAGAGTGAAGGAGTTAATACAGTTGTGATTGTATATGACCAGTCTCCTTTATAGATTTCAGATAAAGTATGTAAAGAAACTGGAAATCTTTTTTGTTTTATTCTGATACCTAGGTAAGTGCTGAGGTGCTCTTGAGAAAATAGGACAGACCAGGCAGCTTGAGTCTGAATCTCCCATCTACTACCTAAATGACTGTGGGCAAGTTTCTCATCCTCTCTGTGTCCTCGTGTTTAAATTGGATAATAATAGTAGTACCTACCCGATAGCACTGTTATGAGAATTATTGAACATAATATTTATAAAGTGTACGGAAAAATGCTTGACTTACAGTAAAATCCAGTAGCTGTTAACTATTCTTATGATACGATGCAGATGAATCAAAGCAGCTTTTATGTGCTTTGCTCGTTAAATGATGGGACTATAAAATTCATTACTTTTGTTCCAGTTCCAAATTTCATTTGAAACATGAGATTCCATTCCTCTTTCCCATGTCACTCTCTAAAAAGCAGCCTGTCTTAACGTTTTGTATCAGGAGAGGCTTATCAAGAAAACAAAATCTACAGATGGGTAAACAGTCTTGGACTGGCATTCTGGGTGCTCTAAAAAGGAAACAACAGTAAAAACAAAAAGTAAACAGTCATCAACTATTCATAGCTTTAACTATTAAAACTATTCATGCTTTAACCTCTAGACTGGATTTGTGTAATGGTCTTGGGTGGAAGACACACCAGGGAATTAAGAATTAGCAAGTACCAGAAAGATGTAAAAAAGTAGCCAAGGCAAGAGGCCGTCCCGGTCCTGACCTACTTCCTAGCACAGCAGTTAGCCAGACGTCTTCAAGCTGCGTATGTGCTTCCAGGTCTCGGCCCTGCTGCCCCTGCTGTGTTGCAGCTGGAATGATTTTCATGTTTATTTTATCTCTCAATTCTTGACGCCTTCTGAATGTTCAACGTCTGATGTAATGCTGCTGAGATCATATTGTAGACTTGAAATAGGAACTCCCCGTGGCATTTTAATCAATGCTAAACGCAGTGACTACCATTTTACCATAAGAAAAAAATATTTGTAATGGTTGCCAGTGTAGAACCTAAGAAGTAAAGCATATATAAAGTTCAAATGGAGAACGTCTCACTTAGAATAGTATTTTATCAGTTTATATTATTAGATGTTTAGAATTACAAAGCTGGATCCAGTTCTTTGTTTTTGAAAACCAAGGATCTTAACCCATCAACCCATCATTGTAAAGTCTAATTTAAAATGTTTACTTGTTCAGTAAACATAAGCCATTTTAGATCTGTTGTATTATTTTGAACTTATAAAGCTCTAAAATATGATTTTATGTGATATATGGTTTAACCTGTTTGTTAAAATGTGACTTTATAAAATACCTTAAACTAAAAAAAAAATAATTTCTAGTTTTAATTGTATCTGAGAATGAAATTCGAAATATGTCAATTAGTGGAATAATTCTGATCATACATACTTTCTTTTAGAAAGTCCATGCACATTTTTTTCCTTCTTTCTCCAAAAGAGCATTCTAGAAAGATTTTTAAAAATCCACTCGGGAATTCCACTTTTTCTCCCAGGGCCCGTGCCAGTTTCCAGCATCCTTACCCCTGTCCTAGTTCTACCTGGCCTGACCTCTGGCCCATACCGTTGCAGAACATCCTTAGCTGACTTCCCTGCCCTGTAAATTCTCTTTATTCAAATTATCCTGTTTTCTGCTGCCAGATTAATATTGGTGAAACACATTTTCCTTGATCAATAACCAATATCAGTATCTGTCAAAGTATGTTTGCTGCCCTAAATTTAATTGGGAAAGCTGGCTCTTCCATAAAGCCGGCCACGAGTGAGTCCTGCGGTCACTGAGCTTCAGATCACTCCCAGCTCATGGACACGTGGCGGTTTCCCGTCCCCACGCTGCATTGTGGTGATTTGTGTGCATGCAGTACTCCTTTCAATCGTCAGCACAAAACTGTGTTTTGCCTCGATGAATGAAAATTAAACACAAAAACAACAGTAACTAAAAAATTAAGAATTATTAAAAAGATATTAAAAGCAGACAAGAGAGACATAGGTACAAAGCATGGTAAATAAATGGGAGAGTGATTCAATGACAATAAATGTGAGGGGACTCAAGAGAGGCTCCTTTATGAGTAGCTAGAGCAAGGGCAATGTTTACCCACTCTACTAAAAAACGATTGCATACCAAATGCTCTAGCAGTCATTAACTTTGATTAAAAAAGAAATGCAATAATTTTGAAAGCCAGAGGATTAGCAATGAAAGAGGCAAGTTTCAGGCATCTGCAAAATTCTTTTTAACTTCCCACCATGGATTCCTCTCCAGGTCTGTCATGAACCTGGATTAGCACACATCGGTGCCCACTACCATTTTTAAATAGATGTCTCATTTTTAAGATGGTTAGGTTGGTATGGTTTGGCATGACCATAGATATTTTCATTTTATTCATGTTCAATTCTTCTACTATTTTTTCCACTTTAAATTTATTACTAATTCTAGAAGTTGAAACAAGTTTCCTAACCTCCTGATGAATTTTATAGGTGGGGGAAAGGCAGTAAAACAAAACTGAACGTGTCAGGCAATTAAGATTTATCTTCAGCATCTGGTACAGGGCACGGTCATGTCAGACCCTTCCACTTATTTAGCATTTCAGATTTACATGTGGTACACACTTTTGGCTGCACATCCTTCAGCCAGTCTCCCATCCTTTCTTAACACTGAGTCCACCTGAAGAAGTTAAAATGCCTGATACTTACTTTCCCAGGCTCGGTTTCAAATGTGTTCTAGTCGTGAGAACCAGTTTTCCTTGGGAATTTTTAGAAAGTTTTGTGGGGTTTTTTCCTTGTGAGAAAGTGAAATACTCATCTAGTTAACATTTATATGCGTTTAGGTGAGTCAAGGCAGCCTTTTTGTGATTGTGAAGGCGCAACCTAAGACAAAAGCCAAAATGCTGAGGACGAGAGAGCAGAATTGAAAGTGGTAGTGTCTTTGATGATGGCTACGTGTTGTTGTGTTTACCAACCTGGGGACAATTTACCTTCAGATTCTTGTTATGTAAGATGAGTGTAAAAGCCACTTTGCACTGGTCTGTTACTTGCATCCCCAAAGCATCCTAAGTAAGACAAATTGAGTCCTAATTTGGCAACTCTAAGATGGCCGCACACAGCTGTGTGTAGGAAACAGCACTTCTGACTTCCTGGATTCTGAGTTCAGCCTCGCTTACTGGTTTTTTGTGTTTGGATTCTGCTGTTCTGACAGGTGTAGGTAACTTGTCTGCTTGTCTGGGCTAAGTCTCTTCAGTGTTTGTGCTTGTTATGTTCTCTAGGATCCCACACGTGATAACCAGGCAAGGCTTCAAAATGTTAAATTTCAATTTATAAACAAAGAAGGTATTTTTTTTTTTTAACTTGTATAAGGAAGCATGATTTCACTTAATGATGTATTAGTATTTATTGCTAGATGTTGAACAGGTTTGAGAATAAGAGTTGCTGTGACACTTTCATTGTACACAGTGGTAATTTAGAAGGAATTTGCTTTGTAATACTGAATCCAGGATGCAGGTCAGCCTGATACAGTAGGAAGTTCAAACACATCCCTAAGAGTCACATCAAGTTACAGTAAAATTTTGACTTTGCCACTTTAATTGACGCATAGATTTGGGTAAGTCATTTTGCTACATGAGTGCAGATACCATCATACTGAATTGCTACCACTCTGAGAATATTACTTTGAGAAGTAAATGAGATGCTGTATTTAAAATACTAGTGCATTACCTGGCACACACTGGATGCCAAATATATGGTATATAAACTCTTCAGAGCTCCCTGAAAATGAGACTGAGATAAGAAATTCTAGTTACTCTGTTAACCCACTGATTCTGGTTATTCCGTACCTGTAGACTGTGTGACCTTCTACATGTGTCTTGCCCTCTTACCATTGATCACAGGACATCCTTCGGGAGAAAGAATTTAAATTCATTTCTTTCAGGTTAAAATGTCACATAAAGTATCAGTAGCTGACATTACTATAGGAATATAGAATTCATGCTGGTCAAAGCAAAAATCAGACACCTAGATTAAATACATGATTGGAAACATCAGAGGATATAGTCTGTCAGGTTCAGAAATAAGAGTTGAAGTCAGAGGAATATGGTTTGGATTCTGAAATAGTGGAATTTCTGTAATATTTTGATCTCTTATAGTGATGAAAGAAAAAATTTTGAGCATCCCAGATCTGTGGTAAAAAGTTTAGATAGATGTTTGGCAGTGTGTGTAAAAGTAACATTGCTAATTATAACTTAAGGAATATCTGTGTAACTCTTTGACCTACATTATTTCTATCAATCAGGACCATATTCTTTTCTTCCTTTGCAACCTCAACTTCAGTTCCACTATACTATCCAAAAATCCGGTTTCCCCACATCGCTTAAAAATAAATAAATTTAAAAAGCCAAATACTTAACATAAGAAATTTATCTCCTGTCTACCTTCCAAACAAAGGGGTATTTGATGGTATTTGTAATATAGTGTAAAAGTCTCCTGAACTTGCTAAGAAGACGCAGGGGTAAGATATTTACTGTGTCTCCTACCAGCTGTTTGATCTGGGGAATATTGAAAACCTCCATGGACCTCTGTATCTCCACCTGTAAACAGTATTATCTACTTCAGAGAATGGGTGTATTAAATGAGAAAATACGTGAAACCACTGAGACATCCAGAGCTTGACACACAACAGGCACACAGTAGATGTTTGGTGAATCACACAGTATTCTTAAATGTAGTGTGTTCCCCAGCCTTGCAGAGAAACAGAATATTTATCTTGCAAAAATATGTTAGCCCTAGAGTCACTCTGCTTTCGTCTTGTCATGTAGTAAAGCTAACCTAAATTTGTTTCACTATTTTTTTCTTCTTCCTTCGTCCATAAGTTTTCTTTGATTTTCTCTCCTCCCCCCATTGAATCTCTATGATTCTCAGCTTTGACCTGCATCCCCAGTACATCTATGTGTTTTTCTCACTAAAGAAATTGTGTGGAATGAATACTAACTGGGTAGTAAATATACTTCTAGTAACAGCATTATGGACCTCCGCATATAACAGTATGAGAATACAGATGGCAGGAGCATTGTGAGATGCCATTGCTTCCATGAATTGGTGTGTGCAGCATAGGGTATGCAGCACAACGATAAAGCTGGAAAATTTAAGTGGATATTTCTGCTATAGATATTCCAGATGAGAATACATTTCTGCTAATGTGAAGGATTGCAAAGCAATTCCCATTGCTACTCTAGGATTCGGTGTCTTGGAATCATGCCTGGAAATAACGCATTGGAAGAGTTATACAAGACTATAACCAAAATGAATTATTGCCACATTATTGGCAAATTCAGTGAGAAATTAGTTTTGCTTGAACTTTAAAGGAAGTAGAATATAGAAGTAGTTTAGGTGGTCTTTATACAGTTTCTTTTTTTTTTATTCATTCAGATATTTAGAAAGTTGTTCTTGTCTCTGATTCACTTTTCTTTCCTTCTTTTGTAATCATGTACATTTAGATTTCACCTAATTCAATTTCTCTAAATCTAACCAACGTTGCAATATGTATGGTTTACATATTAATACATGCAAATTGATGATTTCCTAAATAACATTAATAATGTATATGCTATGAAGAAAACACTGAAAATATGTATCACATTATCATCAACACCATTAAAAAAGCTGTTGTAGTGTCCCTGCACTTTATTGCTGGCATCGTGCCAGGTGATTTAGAATTTACAGAATGACAAAAATAATTCGTTTTTTAAGAAATTCTGGTTTTAATGGATAAAGTAGGAACTTTCATAGGCACATTTATTTGTTGTATAATTACTGTTTTTTAATCTTCATATTTAAAATATGCAATTGTTTATTGGTTTATGATAAGTATATTCAATCATTAAATATGTACATATAATACAGTAAAGTTACACACACAGTTATATTTTTGATTCATTTCAAATCAGCATTTTGAATTAGAGGAATAATAGTGACCTAGAATAACTAGATGGAGGAAACAAGTTGACTGCACAAATTTTGTAGTGACTCTTCAGTATTAAAAAAGTAGTTTGTATAATCACTCCATAAATATATGCATACTATATATGTATATGCAAGTATATATTTCTCCTCAAGTGCAGAAATCTGTGCATCTGTAGTCTAAGGTGAATTACTATTGTTTTAACTCTCTTCAATTTAGAATGTCTTACTTCATATAAAAGAAATAGAAGGTATTAGGACACGAGATTTCTTTTCTAAGCCAAAGGTGTTTTCTGCTCAGTAGGTATAGTTGGACTTACTAAATTTTCAGAAGAACTTGTTCTTCCATAGCCGAAATCAGGGAACCCAGCAGAAGCAAGGGTAAGATTCCTCCAAATTTCAAGAGCTCCACCTATACTATTCAAAAAGGTTTCCAGTGCAGTCTGAAGCACCATCTGTCTCGCAGATGAAAATCATTAAGCTTCAGCAACGTTTCCCCCTCTTGGTTCCTGATTTTTCCCAAGCAAATAAGAGGTATAACCTTTACCTTGTAGTGAATTAGTAAATGAGTATATGCGCTCATTTCATCTGCAAAATACAGTGACTCTTCAGCTTAAAACCAAAGCAGCACTGGTCTCTTAGCTATTACCATTAGATTTTCATTGATGATTTCTGGATTAAATTTTTTTAAAAAACTAGTTTTCTACTGATTTTTTTCTGACAGTTTATGATCTAAAAAGCATGATACGTTGCAGAGGAAAGACACATTGTTGTTTTACTTTACCTGGCCCATGTTGGCATAGAAATGATCAAAGACATTCACAAGAATTCAGTCACTTTTGTTAGACTGCTGAGTGAGCACATTTGTGTAATGTTAAAGGAATGAGCCGGGCTGCGTGTTGTCACATACGGTTTGCATTATGAGAACAGAATGTTAATAGAAATTTTTAAAAAAAAGCACTGGGAAACATGAGAAAGCTCCAGATTTGTTTCTCTTTAAAAGAACATTTTGATTTCACCTCAACCAAGACAGGACTTCTTTGTAATGGTACAATACTGCGTTTTTATCATGAAGTAATGATTATCTGCTTATGATTCTGTTATATGAGTTAAATGGATAAGTTCCAGCACTTAGATTGTGCTTGCCCTTTGCTAGTATTCCCATAATTTTTTAAAAAAGTGCTTATTTTAATTTAGGCTTCTTATATTCAGTATTAATATTATTCTCAATATTAATGCCATAACTGAAAACACCATGTTTGTAAAGTGTTCTTTGCTCTTCACTTTGTAAAGAAGGTCACTGGGAAATGTACATCTTATCTTTTCTCAGTTTACTTTTATCTTGATATGCCTGCTGGGAATACTAGGAGAAAGAGGACTACATTTTGAATTGCATCCAGGTATTTCAAATCCATTGAAGCACTTGGCTTCAATGCATGATAGAAATGTATGTCATACAGTAAATTAAAGTTTCAATCTAAAAGCAAAGGTACATGGACCTCAATTTATGCTTTTAAATATTATGTTGAGAATGCAATATTTCTCTAACAGATGAAGTAAAATTTTAAAAATAAAAATGTGTAGACTTAAGGTGATTATTTTATAATTATTGGAGTATTTTTATAATTTTGCATCAGTAAAAAGTATACCCACTACAGTATTTCGTATATTCTAATACGCATACTTAGCTTTCTAAATAAAAGGCAGCTCAGGACAAACCAGTCTTGTTATTCCCAAACAGATTTCTTTCTTCTCTGTCTGCTTGTCACGAAATCTGAAGCTTATGCTTTTGTGACTCCTCTTTTTATGTGTTAAGAATAATGAAATGAAAGCAAGCACCAGATCCAGAAGCAAGTACATGTTTCTGCAGAGAAACCACAAAATGAGGAGGCCTTTCACCTGCAGGTCGCTGGCCTGAGGGCAGAGCCAGCCCACCAGGTTGTGCCTGACCTCAGTTATGCGATCCAAAAATGCAAAACAGGATGGACTCACATCACAAGACTTAAGTCTCCTTGTTAGATATTAAAAATACCAAGAATTATGAAAAAACTGTTTTTCCCTAACATAAGCTTTTCAAACCTAACCTAACTTAAAATATTTTCTCCTTTTATCTTGTGTAGTACTCAGCAACCAAGCTTTTTATAGAGCTTCTTTCTTGTATCTTCTGTTATAAAAATAATACATATACTGTTACGTGTTTTTTCAAAACTACAAACGCTGTGTCCCCTTCCCTGTCCCCACTGCTGACAATGGGTGTTGTCTTCCCACCCTCCCCGCTCCATGAGAAACACTGGTCCAAAGTAATCCACCATGCTATTTTTTGTATTTTTGTTTCTATAGATAGACTGTTAATATTTTATCACTATAATGGTGTGGCATATTTCAAAAGCAGTAAGTATATCTTTAAGAATATTAGTTTACAGAATTAAACGGTTCAGTAACACAACAAAAATATCGCATATACCTTTGTGGAAGATTGTCTGTGAAATCGTAAAAAGTTGAATGGCCCTATCTGTCCAAAGATGTGATTTTACACAAGATAGAATTACTCACTTTTGTCTTCCATTTATTTATAACAAATATCTGTTTATGTATTAAAATTAGACAATTCACAAAATATTGAGAATTCTTTTAATTCTGTATGTGAGTACACGTATACAAGATGCTAATAAATGGGAGGAATTCAATATTGACATATTTAGAAATGTAAATACTTATAAATGTTAAAATTATTATTTCTCTATAAAATTATTTTACACTAAAAAGTATTCTGTTTTTCTACTACCTTTAACCCTTTTAAGAAATGTTTATAAGAATATTTTTATATCATTTGATATGTGTTATTATAGGAATCAGTATCTATATAAGTTGGAAGATGTGACTGAATACCTCTGTCTCTTAAGACTTTGAAAACAAAACTGGAGTTGAGCAAAGATATAAATATTAATCCCAAATCCCAGGGTACTGGGAGTTCTGAGTGTTCCTGGTTTGCAGTCAGCAAAGGCTAAACAATAACAATTATTGACATATTCCAAAGCACAGAACAAGGGCCATATGGAGTTTGGATTGTTGGCTTTGAATAACTTGCTCAAAGGAAAGCATCACTCTTAGTTACTCTGATACCACTCCATTTGGTGTCTAGTCTGAGTGGAATGGAGCCCAGAAGTATGAAAAGAGCTAGATCAAGGTTTCCAGATTTTCAGGAGGAAAAGATCTTCCAGACGAGAAATGTGAGTTTTAGTGTTCATAGCTGCAAATGCCTGAGTGCCCCCGGCACTTCTCTCCTTTCTCTCTGTAGCTGCAGATGCTACTGGACTCCAGTTCCTCAGCCCAAATCTGCTCACTCCTGCTGGTAGAGCAGAGTCAAAAAAAAGCTAACTGAAACTGGGCAAGGGGTCTTACTGGTGAAAAGGATGGGGAATTCCAAAACTGAAAGCTGATGGTACTAATGTATAAAGAAAATCAGTCATTTTAGACACTGACCTACATTGGTGTTGAAATCCACATTAAGCTTAGGGATACTAAAGTGCATCTGCCTCTTACCTGTGCAGCCCTGAAAGAGAAACTTCAAGGAAATCTTGAGGTGTGAACGTATTACTAATATGACAAACATAATGTCTGAGGCTGTACGTGTGTGTATATTTTCCCCTTTGGTTATTAAATTGTGAACAAGTTTTCCCACTATGATAATTTAAAAATATTTCTAAAAAAATATAACTGAATATTTACATTAATTAAAATAAAGGGATATAAAAGAAGAGGAAAAAGTTGTTTGATGTAATAGCAAAGGCAGGATTAATTTCAGAGGCAGCTCTTGTTTCCATATGTGTAATATAATTTACCAAGACACTTTTGCCCGTTTTCTCCCTGTTTTACTTGCCAGGAAAAAAATCCCAACTCCTGTTGATTGACTATGTACTCGTCTACACTTAAGTAGGTCCTATGGCTGGAACACACACATATGCACACACAAACTCATATGACTGTGTTGATTAGTCTGACTTTAAATTGCAGCCCTCATCAGGTCATTAAAATTGCCCAGAATTTCTACTGCCTTGCCTCTTCAATTTGCTCTTCTATGTAAGATGACTGTTTACTGATCCTGCCTTTTCTTTTCTCTTCTTTAACCCTTCCATCCCTTCATCTTCCTCACTCAGAGCTAATGACCTTCTTTTTACTGAACTGATAAAATACATGAAATCAGAAGAGAAATTCCATTTTTTCTCATCACCGGATCTACTTAGCTACCAAGTATTTTTAAATGTTCTGGTGATTCAGCCTTCCCTTCTGTTGAGTGAACTGCCTCTCCTTTTATCTAAGGACAGTCACTCCACTTGTGGATTTGATCATATCCTTTTATGCCTATTTAAAGAATTTGTTCCTGCATCACCTTTCTCTTTTCTGTGTCATCAGTTTTCTCCTGTTAAAGTTGTTCTCCCGTCAGCCTAAATGCACATGCAGTAATACCCAACAAACATCTATTCCTTGAGTTCATGTCACCCTTAAGCCTTGCTTTATTTCTTGCTTCCAAAGAAAGATATCTCCATTTTCTTTCTCTACTTCCTCACTTCTTGTTCTCATGAACCAATACCAATCAAACTGTCTTAGCCCCTTCAGTCCTGAAACTACAATGCAAAAGTCACCGAAAATCTCCATGTTGTGAAACTGGTAGCCATTTGTCACGCTCTCCCTTTATAGACATGTCAGTATTATTTAATCTTCTCTTAATGAAAATGTTCTTCCTTTGGATGCCAGAACTGCACAGTTTTGGTTTTCATTTGACTTCAGTGACTGTTCCTTAACCATCTCCCAATTTGATCTACTTATTTTGCCTAATTTGTAAAATTTGGCATGCCTTTGGGCTCAATGATCATTTCTCTATTTATATCCATTTCCTAACTGACCTTATTGTCTGTAAAATGGTTACCTCACGAGTTATATTTTCTACTTCTACCCTGCCTGCTGGTCCCAGACTACTATATCTAACCATTCACTCCACATCTCTTCTTGGATGTCTAGTAGGTATCTCAGAACTAACATGTGTGAAACAGAAGTCTTGCATTCCATCTCCCAAACTTTGCTTTCCCCAAGTGTCCTCTTCTCAATAAATGGTACTATGATTTACTCAGCTGAAAAGGCAAAAAGAAAGTCGTCATTGTCCTTGAATTCTCTTTCTCTTACTCTCAGTATCTATCCATCAATTTGACTGGTCAGCTCTCTTTGAAATATAAATAAAAAAAATTGCAAAGGGTCTGAGGACATGACACAGTGAGAAAAGTAGCCCAAATTTCAAGAACTTTGTGGCTAAAATTAAAAGAGAAATCTATCACTAATGATTTTCAAGAGGCAGAGAGAGGATGCTAATGGTGCTGATTCGCAGGAGTTGGAAAGAACTGGATTTAAACTAGAACAGAGAGCACAAGGGTAGGAAGTGGGACGCTGTTCCTGCTCCTCTGAGTTAGAAGGTGAAGAGAACAGGCAGCCATTAATGATTGAGTATTTGAATTTCAGGCTTAAAGTGGTAATCCCCACCGCCTAATTCACTAGTGGAGATAGAAACAAATGAGGGAATATGAACGGGCTGACATCAACTTGGTAAAGTTGGAGGCAAAGTTATCTCCTAGCACATGACTTGACACAGGTAGGAAATACTTGCAACAGCTGCTAAGAGGTATCAAAGGACAGTAAATAAAAGGAGCACTGAGTAGTCAGGGGGACCCAGTGTGGATGCCTCCTTTGTATGGAAGGTATGGTTTTCCCATCTCAAATGAGCTTCTGTGTTTTCCCATACTGAAGGGCAGAAACTCTGACTACCCCATTAAGTGTACGACTGGGTGACAGAATAAAGAAGAATGGCAAGAGAGTGCCAGCCTTGTACCAAGAGTTCTGTATTGTTCGCAGGTACTAAGCATTGAAATAATCGTACTGCTTAGGACTGTTCAAAGTCACCATCTTTCCTCTTGTTTAGTCTCTTTTATGCCCATTCTTTACCCCTTCCCCCTTCTTCACCACACTCTGTTGTTTCATGGACATATTTTTTGTTTGTACTTACTCTTTTTTAAAATTGGTATTGTTTTGTATATAAGCAGTGTTTAATTGGGGGGTTATCTGGTTCACCTTATTTGTTGCAGTCAGCATTGTTTCTAAGAACCATTCATGTTGTCAAGTGCACACTTAAATCATTGTTTTCAATTGATCATTCTACGTAGTTCTCCGTGATTTACCACTTCTCGCCTGTCTCTTCTGCTGGTGATAGACAGCCAGATTGCCTCTAGCTCCTTACACCACCAACATGAATGAGATTTCTCACAGAAGTCCCTTGTAGATCTGTGAGAATTCCTTTGGCATGAATACTCACGAACCGTTTCTGAGTCTTACAGTATATGAACATTAAATTAGTTTAAGTGCTATCGATTGTTCTTCAAATGAGCCACGCTATTTATAAATTGTCACCAATACTGCCTGAAGGTTACTGTGCCCTAGTTCTCCTCAGCTCTGCTTTCATGTTAGAATGACCTGGAGGGTTCTTTTAAGATGTTGAAGTCAGGACTTTATATTTAGATGGAAATAGACAGAGTGAATCTTTGACATCTAATAGTTTTTAGTCTTCCCAGGTGAATCTAACAAACATGTGAATGTGAGAACCATTGTTATAACTTCACGACATCACCAATACTTGGCATTATACAATTTTCTAATTTTTCCAGTCAAATTAATATAAAGTGATATGGTTTAAATTTTCCTTTTCATGATTACTAATAAGTTTGAGCATCTGTATGCTTCTTAGCTTTTTGGGTTGTTCTGTAAAGTGACAGTCTTTATCATTTGTCCATTTTTGGGGGAGGTCACTGACTTTAAAACTGATTTTTAGGAAAGTCTTTGTATATTTTAAATATTATTTACTATCAAATTTAGAGAGAGAACTTTTTTGTCAAATTTGTCATTTGTCTATTACATCTTCTATGGTTACCTTTTCTGAAATGAAATCTTTAATTATGATGTAATCACATATTTCTATTTGCATATTTTTTCAAGAAATTCTTTTCTTGCTCTAGGCCAAAATGAGTATTTTAGGACCTTTTTTAAACTAAAAAAAGTCCTTTTTCAGTTATAACAATTCTGAGGCATTGTTTGTTTTCAATGTAGTTATTACTCCCTCACACTGTATATTGTAGTTACTCCATATAACAGTCATAGTTCAATTTTTTTTTCCCACAATATGTTGGAAATATTGCTTGCTTGTCTTTTTGCACCTGTTTTACTGTTAGGAAGTTTATCATTAATTTAGTTCCTGCTACTATTTAGGCGATCTGTTTCTGCCTGCAATTATTGTCTATTGTCTTTTGCATTTACTATTGTAAATTTTACTATGACTTGTCTAAGTCTGAAACTTTCAATTTGACATTTTTCATAATCTGTTTTAATTCTGTGAAAATTCACTTCATAATTGTTTCAACTATATCTTGCTCTCTTTATTTTTCTCTCTCTATGGTATTTACAATATCTAGACTTGGGTACTTTTATTTCTATTCTCTAAATCTCTTATTTTTTTTAAATATATCTTGACTCTTTTTTGTAAGAGTAAAGGAGCATGTCTCCATGTAATCTTTGCACTCAGCAATTAATTTATAAATTTTACCCATTCTGCAATTTAGTCCCATTTTTATGGCTTTTTATGATTTTAGCCATTAAGTTTTCACACTATTTTCCATTTGGCTCACGTATTAATGACTTTTTATTCCTTTCTCGTTTACAAGTATTTCCTTCTCTGTCCTTAGGTAGATACTGTCTTCATTTCCTTCTCTTCTTAGAATTTTGTTTCTATGAAAAGTTTAACCTAGATCAAGAAATTGACCTTATTATAGTAAATTTTTTCTTCACTTTTGATGTTGGAACAATCAGCATTTGCTTGACTTTACTCTAAAAATATACATGGCTTTATCAAATTATTTGCTAATTTATAGTTTCAGCAAATTATTATAGTTTATCAAATTATCCACTAATTTATATATTATTTCAGTAGATTTCTCTCTTCCAACACAGGAAACACTTTTTTATAACAGAGAATGATCATGACTATTATCATTATAGGCTTGTTTAAAATGTTTTCTTGTATTAAGTGCATTGTCTTTATTTCTGTAATTTGTCATAATTCTGTGCATATGTGTAATAAGGTAAGAGAATAATAACTTGTTAACTGGATTACTGAACAATCTTAGAGAATTTCCTAGCCAAAAATATCTTCAAATTAATTCAAGACTTTTTTACTGTTATACATTTTCAACAGATTTTGGGACGTAAGACATGTGTTTGTATTACAATAAAATGTATATTGTTTTAGAAAACGTAATTTGTTCTTTCACTTTGTAATTAAACAGATATTTACTAGATCTATTTTTTATTGAAGTATATTTAGTTTACAATGTTGTGTTAATTTCTGGTGTACAGCATAGTGATTCAGTTATATATATATATATATATATATATATATATATATATATATATATATATATATATTTTCTTTCTCATTATAGGCTATACAGTAGGACCTTGCTGTTTATTTTATATATAGTAGTTAGTCACATAGCATCTAGTTCATAAGGAAAGGATGCATCTATTCAAAGGCAAATTTGCAAAGTAATTTAGTGAAGTAGGTTGAGGTTGTTGCCAGAAGTCTTTCTAAATATGATCCAGTGGAATGTCAAATAAAAATTAAATCTGGATTTAGGTAAGAAGAGACCTACCTTATTTGAAAAGATTACCACAATAAGGGGGAGGGGTTGATTGCAGTAGGGAGAATGTGCCAAGCAGAAGATCTGCAAGCCAGGTGTCTCAAAGGCTGGGCAGAAAAGGGCTTTTCTTGTACAAGGAGGAGTAAGCAAGGCTAGAAAGGTTGGGATGTGAGTGAGAAGGTAGAATGAGTGAGGATGGTGTGATTAGGGACAGTTGACCAGAGAATGTTCTACTCTGAGGTCAGCCTTTTCTTAGGAAAGACTGTGAAGGAAAGGTTGAGGCTGCTAGGCTTGAAGGTAGGTCAAAGTTCAGGAGCCTGGGGAAGTAGAGATGCTTAGATAAAGTTTGGTCAAATCAAGGTAGTAGGTATTTTGTCCAAATTGGTCAGTGGCACCAACAGTTCAGCTAATCACTAATGAAGCAAAGGTTGGAAATTTAGAGGGTATAAGTCTGGCCTTGTCGTGGGTAAATAAGAGGGCCCTGAATCTTATCTAAGTCTTGTGGGGAAGTGTGGGTCTTTGCAGCAAGCCCTTTCCAGAACACAAAGGGGTGAGGGATTTCTTTAACCTTTGTCATTTTCCAGGATCACAGGGCAAGGGTGAAGTTCAGCTTTGTCAGGATGGTGATGAAGTCAGAGATTTCTGAGGAGAAATGTTTTGGCAGCTAGATGAGAAAGACTTGTAGAAAGCCCATAGGAAGAAAGCCAGAAGATTTAAGGTTACCATAGTCCCACTCAAGTTAAAAATAGGAAGTTTCGATTGTAGTAGCAGAGGCAGGAGGCATTGTTAACTCTGAGGGAGCAGTATTGCCTGTAGACACATGTGGTGCCTCTGAGAGTAACAGCAGTGTCTCTAACAGTAAGGACAGCAAGATTTTCCAGTGGAAATATAAGGAGACTGTGTTTTTGGAGGATTCGATTTCCTGCCCATCAATTTCCTCCCAATGAAGCCCATTGTGAGATGCTCTGGATATCAAGTATAAAGACATGAGACGTTTCTTCTGAGGGCTGCTTTAAGAGCTAATAAAAGAAATAATCTCTCTCTTTCACTCTCTTTTGTGTCTTAAACAAAACTGGCTTAAACCTGTATAAAATAATTAAAAATGATAAATCCATGCACATTTATAATTACTGATTGTTAGAATTTAATGTAAAGATAAAAACTGCTTACCGTACAAAATACCAATCTAAAAACCGATCACATTAAAGCAAGACATTTAAATGAAAATATCCTTTCAAGTGAAATACCCTAATAAAAGGCAGAAAACTTGAAACTGAAGTAACAAATTTTATGTTGTTTCTTTGTAGAGATAACTGAATCTTAAAACAACATACATTTTACAAATTCTGGTCTTAAAATCCATAATGCCTTGAGTCCTAGACTGTAATAGCATTAATTGAGCAGTCAAGCTGTTTTATTCTAGTCTTCCAAAGGAATTCAAACAGTTTTACCAAAGATAATGTTACCTCAGTAATTGGATCCCAAAGTACTCACTCACGGTTAGGATATGGGATATCAAAGTGTTTAGTGAAATGATGAAAACAGCAGGCCTAAAAAGATACAGTCCTTTTGGGTATAATCAAAATAAAGAGGAAAGACAGTGAATTGTTGTGATTTTAAAAAAGGGGTGGGGTGGAATACTGAGTAGGACTTCTACAAAGAAGTTCAAAATCTAGGGTTCAAAATGAAGCTAAACCTAGGTTACTTTTAGATCCACGTATGAAAAGAGTCATGTGTGTTCCATTGTAAATAATGTTTGTTTCAATACATAGAGTTTTATTTGTCTTTTAAAACATTTCTCTTAGCATAATTTATTTATTTTTGTGATTATCTCATTTTAGAGAAGGTAGCTGACTTCCCATTAAGAACATAAGGTAATGAAGAAAACCCAGGGAGGAAAACAGTTCATTGATCATTGGGTGAAGTTTTCATGAAAAATCTCAGTATCTAATTATTGAAAGATTCTGGGCCAAGCCTGCCAAAGTTTAGCTCAGAATTTTATAGACACTCATGGAAGTATACTGGGATCCTCATCATGCCCCAGGGGTTGCTCAGTTTGAGATTTCCACTACAGCTCCTTCCCTGGAGCTTTCTTTGGTTGTAAGGGCACCAAAAGGAGCGCTGTTATCCTTATCCGGGAGGGACCGAGTGGTGGCACCACCTCCAGGCTGATTGATACTCAGTCCCTGCACGGAGTTTTCTGCTATCCCAACATTGCCATAATTATTGCCCACATACTGCACAACACTGAGAGGCTCTACAGCTCTGGAGAAGACTTTTGAACATACTTCATTCAAATCCTCTTACAGCAGAAAATGTTATGGTCAGGATAAAGTTGTTCAAATTGTGTAGCTTTCGTTGTCATTAGGGATATGCTCTAGAAGCCTGTTTTTCTTTTTGATTCATTGTATGTAGCCTTTATTTTGACCTCACTCTGGGCATTGGAGGAAATTCAAGCTCTTTTCATTTTGTTCCAGAGACCTGGCATTTCTGGACCTTGTATGTTAAGGTTTTATTGTATATAAGCCATGCTGAAGAGTTGGCTACGTTACCAAGTGTCAAAGCTCTCCTTAGCCCTCCTCCAGCTCCTAGTCAAGGCTGTTGCAGAATAGTCTAGATGAGAGCCTTGGGGAGGGCCAGGGTGGCCCCAAAAGGCGACTAGCACTTTGGCTCCAAGCCCCATGCCATCATCAACATGCACCGCACAGCCTCTGTGCTTTTGCCTGAAACCTTCTTTCCTCCTCCCACCTTTAGTCGTTACCTATTTGGGAGGAGACTATTCACATGCGCTTGGAAGCCTCCCCTGAGAACAAAGCAGCCATTCTACGCTTCATTCTCTCACTTTCAATGATATCTGCCTCTTTTATGTGCTTGTCTCTGTCTCCAGAGCCCCATACCCATCCTCCCCTACCTCTCAAAGATTGGAAGGTATCTGAAAGCAGGAACCACATCCTACCTACTTTTACTTCTCCATTAAAATGCTTGTCAAATAATATGATCTCAAAATGTATCTATTGGAAAGCAAAGAATTTTTTTAGTGTAAAGAGATACGGTCAATATTATTTTAAACAAAGAAAAATGATGATAAGCATTTATATCCCAAGTTAGGGAATTTCAGAAAACACCAGTGTTGCTATTTCTTATAAATGTATAGCCTCTTAAACACATATCATGTGACTTCCCCTCCTGTGAAATTTGTCTCAGCTTGTGTACTGGTTTAGTTTTCTTGGCTACACTTAGTACTGACCTACAAAATCAAAGGTCCCTTTGCAAATTACAGTCCTAAAATACAAGGAAGAATATTATAAGATGCCTTATAATTAGGAGATTTAAGCAGAGAACCTTTACAATAGACACTAATTAGATCCAGAAGAGTGTCAAAAATGAGCTGAGTTCTCCCAGGAGGATTTTGGAAGTTTTGTTAACTGTTGCAAGTAATGAAGTTCCAATTGTTAGCAACTACTTCAGAGTGTTTAGCAACGTGGAGGAGTTAATGCAGGATCCAAAACTGTCTGACATTCTCTCATGATTACCTTCCTGAACTACATATTCAAAAAAGCACACGGAAGATTTGAGAGTAAAAAAATACATCTTATATGCATTCACAGGAGAAGCAATTTTATTTTTTTTTAACTTCACTAGTTTACCATCCTACATAGTGCTAAACCTAATGATTAGATTTCATTATTTTAGCATCATCTCTGATCTCTTAGTGCACAACAGGATTTTAAAGTGATTTATGACATATATTAATGTGAACCACGTTTTAACCAATTTTGAGGGTTTTTTTTCTTTGAACCTTGAAAGAATTCCAGGAAAATTTGATATTAAATGCACTCATAAGGATAAAAATGAGATTCAGACCCAGCTGCTTTACAGCTTTTAATATTCATACCATACCAGAGCTCCCTTAGTCATAACAGTATGATTTAATTATTTAAAATAAGAGCTTGGGCAGCAGGTTGCAAAGCAGGAAACTGCCATTCATTAAAAAGCCACTCTTAACTTCTGAACTGGTTTATGAATATCTGTGGATTTCCTTTGGTAAATTAGTTATCAAAATTGGATATGCTGGACTTATTTTAAAAAATGATTGTTGACTTCAGCTTCTTTCAAAATTAGGCATACGAACTCTATAAATTATTTATAGAGTAAATAAATACCAGCTATCCTCATGGTGTTTTGTTAATGTGGTTACTAACTTTTAAATAAAATTTGGGATTAAAATAATTCACCTAATGACATCTACCTTTAATGTTTATAATGTATTTTAAAAATTTTATTCAGAGATTTAAAACTCTTCCTAATTTGCTTTAAACTTAGAGTGATAATGTTTCAATAAATTATGAATAAATTATGAATTTTGAATTTTTCTTGATCATGTTTAAATATTCCATTTGTATTTTTGAACATAGCCAGACTTACTATAGATATCAAAGAATTAATAAGATTGCTTAATGATATTTATAATATCTTATAAATATGTAATATAGGATCTCGCCTCTGGATCCTTAAGAAAGATAAAAGCAAAAATAGATATAATGATGCTGTATTAAGAAATTCAAAATGGACCTTAGGGAAGAAAACCACTCATATTTCCCCATATAATTAGATTATCTGTTTCTTCTTGATTAAGCTTTGGTCTTTTTCATATTTTAAAGATGTTGCTCCTCTGTGTTCTAGTTTGCAGTGTTTCAGATATGAGCCTTTTGCCTTCCTAATCTTTGTTCCTCTGTACATGATGTCTTTTCTTCTGGCTTCTTTTAAGATTTTCCTCTTTGTTCTTGAATTTGAGCAATTTGACTATGATGTGTCATGGTGTTTCTTTTTGTTTCTTGTATTTGGGGTTTAAGCTTGTTGAATCTCAGGGTTTATTATTTTTCATCCTTTGGAAAATTCTCAGCCTTTATTTCTTCAAATATTTTTCCACCTCCTTCCTCTCCTCTCCTTCAGGAACTCTTGGACTGCCTGAAGTGTTTCCATAATTCAGTGATCCTTCCTAACACCCTGTCTCTGTCCTTCTCATCCTTCCTTCCTTCCTTCTTCCTGCCTGCCTGCCTCCTAGACTCTTTTTCTGTTGATATTCATTTTAGATAGTTTCTATGACTGTATCTTCAATTTCACTGCTCTTTTCTTCTGCAATGTCTTATCTGCCGTTAATCTCATACTGTATTTTTTATTTTGTATATTGTGGTTTTCATTTCTAGAAGTTCAATTTGGGCATTTTGTGTATCTCCTCTGTGTAATTAGAAACTGCTTAACATGTCCCCTAGCTTCTTGAGTGTAGGTAATGTGTCTGAATGTCCTTTCCCACCACTACCATATACACACACACACACACACACACACACACATTTTATTGGATGCCAGATATTATGAGTTTTACCATGTTGGGTGCTAATCATCTTTATAGTCCTTAAAATCTTTTGGAGCACAGTTTGGGATATAGGGAAGTTACCTGGAAATAGTCTAATTCTTTTGGGTCTTGTTTTTAAGATTTATTAGGTGGGGCCAAAGCAGCATTTATCCAAGCTTAAGTTTTCCACACTGATAAGTGGGCTGAGACTCTTATTAGTAATCTAATTGCAGTTCTGTGAATTCAAAATTTTCCTTCCTCACTGTTGGTTTGTGTGTGAGCTATGGACACTTTGTGGGTGGCTATTGCCTCAGTCATGGGTAATTATCAATTGCAAGAAGGATTTTCTGCAGGTGTATTTCATTGTCTCTCTGAAGCTCTCTCTTCAGTGCCCTGGACTGCAAAATAGGCATCTTCATTTCACCACATTCTCAGTTATATCTCCAAAATGCAGGGAGATTGCTGGGGTGAGACAAATGCCACGTCCCTGGACCACAGTCTGGTAGCTTTCTCTGCGCATTAAGCTGCAGGAATCGTGGGGCTTACTGTATTTGTTTTTCATCTCATGGATCACTGCCCCTTGTTGCCTGATGTCTAATGTCTTAACAGTCATTGTTTCATACATTTTGTCTCATGTTTTAGGTATTTCAGATGGTAAGATAAATATAGCCTCTGTTACTTCATCTTGGACAGAAGCAGAAGTGTCCAAATAGTTCTGTAGAGCTGAATTTAATACGTGGGAAAGTGGCAATGTAAATTTCTGAGGAAGGTTTGGGTTATTCATTGAGTGACAATGGCTCTTTTTTAAATGCCACTGGGGAGACTAGTGTAAGTTCTCATATAATACTGTATAGTACTGTTAATCCTGAAGAGTTTTATATTTCAAAAACAGAGTTATAAAAAGTATATAGCACATGCAAATACTCAGAGAGACACACAATATTCAATATTCAGTCCCAGGGAGTGTGAAGTTAAATGAGTGTTGTCACATATAACTGGTGGCCATGTAAATTGTTACAACCCCTTCATGTTTAATTAAAAAAAAAAAAATAGAAACCGAAATAGTATTTTAGACCTAGTGATTTTTT
This sequence comes from Camelus bactrianus, assembly GCF_048773025.1. NCBI lineage: Eukaryota > Metazoa > Chordata > Mammalia > Artiodactyla > Camelidae > Camelus > Camelus bactrianus. The sequence goes on from NC_133543.1 coordinate 65,765,678, forward strand.
TTTTTTTTTTACTCTGGGGTGCTATTTTATGGGAAAAACTAATAAAAGATACTTTTTATGTCAGTTATTCTCTTTGTATATATTTACTGGAAATTTAGAAACAACAACTGTTTGATGATAGGGAAATTATGCATCCCTGTGTATGTAGCCACTGAAAAAAGCATTTATAAAAAGTTTATCTAAAAAGAATTATGTTTTGTCGTAAATTGAAATAAAATAGGTTTATACTAAAATAGGAATAATAAGTTGAGCTTATTAACATGTTAAATTGATAATGTATATCTTATTGTTTCAACTATAAAGTGCATTAAAACATGTATTATTAATACATTAAACAAGTGTAAGTAGACTGATGCTTAATGTCATGCACTGCATTATGTATACGTGGGCATAGATAGGGAGGGGAAGTAAGGTGTTTTACGCAGAAGACATGTAGAGTGCCACAGGATCAAATAAATAGGTTAAAAAATGTGTTTGGAAAGTGAAATTACTGTTTTTTATTTATATTATAAGAATGACTTATCTGATATTCATTGACATTTGTATCTGTGTGTTTTGTGAGCAGGCAAAAATCCTTGCGGTGTTTTAGAGTCATAGAATCATAGTTTTTTTTTTAATGCTCTCTTTATTTGTCCTACTGAACTTTATACAATTATCCTAAGCTTTTTTTCTTTTTTTCTATGTGCCCCCAAAGAGTTTATACTATATACATTAAATATATACTAATCTAAAAGACACAATATATTTAATTTTATAGATATTTTTATTTATATAGTATGAAATGCCTTTGTATTTTACCATCTACTATTGTTGAAAATGCCTACCTGAAAGTGATGAAATTTGAGTGATGAAGAGGTGTACTGAATTTGATCTTCTGATTAATAGATGTCATGGTATTTGGTTGTTTTATTTTTCCAGGGAAGTTGAATCTTACATTTGGATACATTATGTTTCTTTTCTGCTAGTTTTTTATCTTCATGTATTCCTCCAGGATATGCTCAATTAATAACCATGTCTGTTAGGTTCTAGGTGAAAAGTAACTCTTGAGAGAGTACAGAACATGTTTTGTCCTTCCTGTATTTCTTGGCATCTTGCAGAGTGCCTGGCACTGGTGATCAATACAGTTTCTGAACAAATGAATAAATTAATTGTAGAAAATGAAGTAATTTAAATCATTATTTATGTAATAATAATACCTTTATACTATATAAAATAAACCATATTATAGTGTTAATATATATGGCATAGTTATCTTGGTATTCTAATTCTTAGAATGTACTCTCTACCTATCTTGTATTAATAGTGTATATCATGAGAAGATGACTAAAGTATGTAGTGAATAACAGAGTGATATTATTGTGTCATTATCTAAGTCTACAAAACAGTGCCTGGTTATAATATTTTATAACTTAGTTAACTGTTTTAATTCAGTAGTAGAAATGCAAGGACAGAGATACCAGTAATTTCACTGCAATAATGTCTTATGATAAAGATTAATTTCTCTACTGTGCTTTAACTGCTGTGTAGATTTATGGAGAGTGTTATGGACTGAATATTTATGTCCCTCCAAATTCATATGTTGAAGGCCTCATCCCCAAAATGATGATATTTAAAGATAGAGCCTTTGGGATCTAATTAGGTTTAGGTGAGGTCATGAAGGTGGGGCCCCAATGATCAGGCTAGTGTCCTAGTGAGTACAGGAAGAGACGAGAGTACCCTCTCTCTTTCTCTCATGTGAGGAGACAGACAGAAGGGGGTTGTCTACAGCCAGGAAGAAGGTCCTCACTAGAGTACCACTTTGCTGACACCCTGAAGTATGACTCTCAGACTTCCAGCCTCTAGAACTGTGAGGAATAAATTTCTGTTCTTTAGGCCACCCAGACTATAGTACATTGTTATGGCAGTCTGAGCAGACCAAGAAAAAGATGTTACTGAGAGATAGGATGCTGCTGTAACAAATACCTAAAAATGTGGAAGCAGCTTTGGAACTGGACCATGGGGAGAAGCTAGAAGAGTTTTGAAGTGCATGTTAGAAGAAGCAAAGATTATTTTGAAGGGACTACTAAGGGCAGTTCTGGTGGGAGGTCAGAAAGGAAAGCAGAGAGCTGGAGATGAAAGCCCCATCTTAGAGAGTGCGTAGATAATCATGAACAGAGTGTCAGCAGAAAGATAAATGGTAAAGGCCATTCTAATAAAGTCTCGGAAAAGTAGAATGTGTTTTTGAACAATAGTGAAAAAGTGAGCCTTGTTATAAAGTGGCAAAAAACTCAGCTGAATTGTATTTGTGTCTGGGGTTTTGTGGCGGGTAGAATTTATGACCGATGACATTGGATATTTAGCAGAGGAAATTTCTAAGCAAAATTGAAGGAGTGGCTTGGTTCTATCTAATATTATAGCGGAATGAGAGAAGGAAATGAATTTGTTAAGCAAAATGGAATCAGTACTTAAAGATTTGGAAAATTCTCAGCCAGTCTTGTAGCAGAGAACACCAATGGTATGGACGAAGAGTCCTTTTATAAGATTAGTATTTTTGTGAACTGCAGACCTAATCAGCTACTCCAGCAGCAGCACTGCCAGTCTGAACTGAAGGAGATGGAGATGGGATGAAATGAGGGAAGGCGACTGGATTTCTTAGATCCTATAGGACAGGACCATAGAGCTATCTGGCTATGAATGTACTCTCTTCTTCAAGACTAGGGTTGAATGATTCTGAAGGTGATTTTAGAGATGCAAGGCTTTCGACTTGGTCTGAGAGGGGAGGGAGGTGTACCATTGCCTTGATTTCAGCAGACATGCGGCAGCCACATGAAGCATCATGGGTAACAGTGCTGCTCAGCGTAGCCTGATTGGGGGGTCATGACCCCTACTTGTCATAATCAAAAGACTTGTGTTTACCCACTACTGTTGTTAATGATAACCCAAAACATTACCACACTTCTTACCAACAAGCTCAGGGAGAAGTTTCTCTTCTTTCTTTCTTCTAAAATTTGTAGGTAAATATAATTAGTGATAGATACCTATTAAGAGAAAGACAAGAAAATTAAGGAACTTTGGAAGAATTTCATTTGATATATTGTTTTTGTCAGCAGTGCCACTCATAATATTATGAGTTCTTATATTTATTCTTACCCAGTGTCCTTCAGTACATTTCAGAATACTGTTTGTAAACATTTAAACAACTTAAAAAGGCTTTGTGATTAAAATGCATTTGCATCAAAGAGGTTGGTCAACATTCCTTTATTTTTTAATTTTTTCTTATTTTTATAGGATATAAAGGGCTATTGAACTGCACATCTATTTGGCTGATTTTCATCATGAACCGTGCTTTTAGCAGGAAGAAAGGTAAGTGTCCCCATTTAAAGGACCTGGGAGCCAATTCAATATTAGTGTGAAAATTACACAGAGATCTTGACATCTTTTTTTATTTTACTTATTTTTCTCAATAAGAGGAAGGCAAAATGACATTTATTGCAGTCTGTAGTTTGCTTCTGATTTTAAACATATACTAAAAGTAAAATAATGTTTCTTTTTATTCCCTTTACTAGCGAAAAATCTAGAAATAATTCTCTAATGTATGGAAGTATTTTGAATAAAATAAAAAAAATCTTCTGTCACAACTCATCACTTTAATGACATTATCTTGTTTCTTAAAAACATTTCTAGACCTTCTCTTTCTTTATTTGCTTACAATTCCCCTTCCCATGATTTTAAAGTTGAAACTTCACATTTCTAATTTACTCTTTGTTTGAAGGGGGTTTGGAGTGGTTTTTCATTGAGAAGTCCCAAGAATTGGATAGTAAGGCAAGTAACTATCAATTGTATGTCTGTCTCATTTGAAGACAGTGAGAGCACAACCATGAGGAAAATTAGAGTGATTTAGAGCATCAGGAAGCTGAAAGAGCAGAAGCACTTGTTATTTACTGCCTTGCTGCATTCTCTTTAAATTTCTTTTGACTTATTGTTTCAAGTCTGATGATTAAATATTTTTATCAGGAAATTAGTGATCAATGTTTTACTCTAATTCCAAATTAGAACTTGACGTCAAAAGTTTTACTTTAAATTCACCAATCACTTTGGGCTCTTATTTAGTAGGGTTGTTAAAGGAAAAATTCTTGGGGGTCCGTGCTTCTAGTTTCAACCAATAGCATTATTTAGTTGAATTTTAATTTGAGATGCAAAACTGGAATTTTATGAGAGAATTTATATATCCTGACAATTGGGAGCTGAATTGTAGCCCTAGAGAATATATAATTCAAGCCATCTTTCCAATAGCTAGCATCAACCTACAGTGTACTATACTCTAAACAAAGCAAGATGGTCTTCTATCAGTAAAAGCTTATCTCATATTTCATAGGTATTCAATTGGTTATCACAGGCAACCTTACTAAATCATCTTTGGCCTCAGAAACCTAAGGAAAAGAGATAATTATCTTAAACATGATTTTTTTTCTCTTTTTATTAAATCTCCCAATTAGTAATTTGTCTGGTATTCAATTCTTTGAATTCCCTGACTTTCTATGCAAATGCTTTAATGGTTAGTAGAGTTGCTCATAGGTTTTGAAAAAGACTGAATGCTTTAGAATTGCATCAATTTGGGCTATTTTGAAGAGGTCTGTAAAAATTATCTAACCTCATAATCGTTGATTAAATTTTAATGAATATATTTTAATAGTTTCTTTCTCTATGTTAGCTTTCTTTTTGAATTTTTAAAATCTTACATTCTATTTATTATATCAAAAAAGAATCATTTAGTTAAAAAAGTGTAAAACACAGCAAGTGAATAAATGTGATTAAATAATTCAACTAATTATACTTCATATTCTTTAACTTATCAGTTGACACTAATTAGTACATATAATCATAGTGCAAAGCATTTAAAATTCAATGAGATTTAATAGTATTTTCCTTTCTATGAAAATTTTATTCAAATGCATGCATCCGACAATATTTAATTTTATATTTAATATATTCAAAGTAGGTGCTTTCACTATGTTAAGCTCTGGTGATATAAGAATAATGAAGTTTACTGCATCTTTCTTGATGAACTATTACCCTAAATACATTTTGAATACCTAGATTTATTGACCCAGTGGTCACAGTGGTTTGACACCTGTCAAATAGTTTGCAATGGTGGCATTTCCTTTTGTGTGAATATTCAGTATTGAGTTAGTGATAATAGTTTAATTTCAAGGAAGGGAACACATTCTAGAGTGTCTATGTTCCTGTTTCTACACCATTCCATATATCTGATATCTTCTGTGGGTACATGTAGTGACCAGGGACCATCATCTGTACCCTCTCTTCAGGGTCAATCACATTTATATGAGTTAACGCAAAGAGTTTTGTTCTGTCAGTTTTTTCTTTTGCCAAAGTATAAATTAGAATGACATGAAGTACTCATTTGGGAAATCCTTCAGGTTTAATAAGTGCACCGCTTATACCAGAGCTATGTGATGAATAACCGCTAAACCGTCAGCCCTTGATGTATGGATGTAGGTTTTTGTTGTTGTTGTAATAACTGCAGCTTATCCACTATTTAGTTTTGTAATTAATACTGTGATTATATTGGTCTGTCACCAGTAACAGCTAGATATCCTACCCTTTTTCTTGGTTACTGTACTATGAGACTATGACAAAGGCAGTATCATCAGTTTTCAAATAATAGTGGCTTACACGAGAAAGCAATTATCTCTCTGCCTCAGGACTGGAATGAACCATCATATTCAGACTTTAGTTAGACTTTACATCCTTCTGAGCTATGTAGTGTGTCTTAGAAAAGAAGACATGAGAAGAATTGAGTTAAGGGGTAAAAAAAGAAATTGGATATCTTTTTAGGTTTCCTGAAGGCAAGTCTTTGATGTTTTTATTGTTTTGGTGTACAGTATTGTGATTTATTTATTTTAATATACAAGAGCAAGACTATATCCCACATCTAAGTACAAATTATTCTTGAATTGTATTACTATCCAGTAGCAATCATAGAGAGAAGACTACAATTAAAATGAAAATCCATACAAGAAATAAAAGTTTTACACATTAATGTTAGTGTCAGTATGTCAGTATTGATTTTTGAAGCTTAGAATGTATTGCTTCTCAAAATATTTCACACAAGTACAGCTGTCACGAATCCACGTCAGTAGTCAGAAATAGCACTGAAATGCACCATGAGCATTTTTTATTGATCCCTCATGTTTTGTCTTAGAAATTCTTTTGAATATTTCATTGTACCTCATAAATATGTTTACTATATTTTTCCTTTAAATGTTTTAAAATAATTAAAATTTCAGAAACCTATGCCATTATCTCTGTCTTCACATTCGCTCAGTTTGAGAACGTATGAATATCAAACTAGTTTTTGTTAACATTACTTTTAAATGTTCTGAACTGAATGTTGAAAATATCTGTTAGTAATCTGATATTTTCTTTTAGTATGCACTTATTTAATATTTTTCATGGTAAAAAATTTGTCTTTGATTTTATTCTGTTTATAAGATTGATTCTAAATTTTTTAATTCCCGCAAGGAATAAAATAGTCTCAAAACTCCTCTTAAGATATAACATATCTGAATATTGAAAAGTTTTACTGCAGACAGGTGAAGTTTTTTAAAAAGAAAAAAACAAATTTGATTTGTATAAACATTAACTCTTTTCTTTTTTCCTGCTAATATGTTCCACAAACTATTTTTGGAAGATATGTGGAATATGTAAATAAAATTCAGAAATTGAATGAAAATGTATTTTCTATTTCTATCAATAATAGATAATACAAATTAGTTTTAATACCTTCTATCTTCTTAATTACTTTTATTTCTATTATTTTTTACACTAGTTAGTGTAATAATTTCAAATTACTTTTTAAATTACTGCATTTAAGGTTTTTTAAGTCAAGGTTAAGTCCGAAACTCCTGGTAGTGGACACTGAATCAGTGTTTCTCTAAATTGAGACTAAAAAATGATTCTAATATTACATTGATTTTTAAGTGAACTTGGTAGATTGATTTATGTCATCTTTCTGTAAGTGAAGTTGTTAGATTAATGTTAAAATTTTCCTTTACTACATGGTTAATTCTTTATGCTAAAGAATAGTAACAATCATGAGTAAAGAGCAGTTAACTATTTATTGAAAAGGGAATTAAGAATAATAACCTGTAATTCATGAGAGTATAGAATGAAAAAAGAAAGATAACACATAATTATTCACATAACTGATATAATTGCTCATAGCCCAACTGATGTTATTTTTTAATATTCTTTAGACATTCAGGATTGTTTTATCATTTGAAAGCTTTTACAAGGAAAAGATTTTATATTAAGGAAAGAATCCTATAACTACTTTCTGGTTATATTGTTCTTATATATGACTAGATATTCTTTCTCAGTTTAGTAAAAGAATCTCAGAATTAGAAGTGCTCCTACCCATAGACTCCTTACAAATGGTAGTGAATGAATATGGCACCCTTAGAACCTGTGATTTAATTTAACATTGTGTATTCTTCATTGCAGACAAAACATGGATGCATACGCCAGAAGCTTTATCAAAACACTACATTCCCTATAATGCAAAGGTAAAATAGTTTATATGATATTTGAAATTTATTTTGTTTTAGTATTATTGCTAATTTATGGTTGAGCTGAGAAAGATTGCATATGCATTGGTATTTCTTCATAGATGATCCCTGAAAAAAATTGCATAAATAAAATAATTTTGTAGTACATAATATGGGAAGTTATTTTTTCTTTCCAAATAAGTATTCTTTTTTGAAAAGACTGTCCTTTGTTCTATTTAAGTCATAAATTTATTTTCCTCAAACAATTTTGGCTATTGTTAAAATTATTTGCAGTATCAAGGCCTATAGGAAATGAAACAACTGACATTTATTTCCCTTAAAAATACTTAATGTTGCATTACATAGATGAATATAAAAACTAGTGTGGAAATATGCTGCAATTTTAATGAGTGTTGTTACCACCTCCAAAAAAGGAGACAAACAAAACTTAAACTATTAAGACAACATAGAAAGAAGTGCATATTTTTTAATCTTTTGTTCAGGTGGCTGCATTTTAATAGGGAAATTTAATAAAGAAATTTTAATAGAGAAATAAAGACATAGATATACTCTATGTCTTCAAGAATTGATTCATTGCTGCTGTTGGAAAACGGGACAAATGAATGAATGCAATTTACAAAAGGGTCTTTGAAGAAAGGTGTTATTTTATAATTAGTGAGTACTAAACCTGAAATAGACTTCAGAGAAATCTAAATTTGGAAGACACTAAAGTGAATTAAAGAGTTGGGTTTGGGAATAACAGAGTGAAAATAAGAGACTTAAGCAACTGACCTTCAGAGATGGCATGGGGGAAAATAGAAAATGATAAAATTATTTTTATAAGAGAACAGTGGATTAGTAAACTGTACACTGGCATATAAAGAGATTAGTTATGAGGTATTACTCCAGGAAAAATGTTCTAAAACTTTATTGAACTGAGAGTCAACAGTGTTTAATAGGGAACCTCTATAGTGCTGGTTTGAGTCTAAATCAGCAGGAAGTAACATTTAAAAGGCCATTGAGAAGAAGTTCTTCCAGATGGTGGCTCTGCAGTGAGCTTTGTGGAGTGCAGCAACTGTATGTTTTCTTGCTGACTTTGCAGCAAAAAAAAAATGCTCAAAAGTGTTTTCTGTGTGAAACTAACATACTTGCAATCACTACAGTACTTGTGAATTTCCCTGTAAACTTAACATGAGGATTGATTACCATGATTTAGCATGAAAAGTTTACTTCACTGAGGGAGAAAAAAGTGAGTTTATATTATCTATCTCTTCCACAGATACTCTTCGTGTTAGCTGTTGATACACTAGATGAAATCTTCATAGAAAATTTTAATCTAGAAAGCCACTATTATTTTAAAGCACATTCTCATTTTTTTTAGTATTATCAATCATAGTAGAATTATATCCTTCAAGTGAAACCAGCAGAAGTTATTTTTATAAATGATTGAAGTGCCTCATTTTGAAAAATTGGTTTTATAAAGGACTGAAAGATTATATTGCAATTAGAACTACCTTTAACTCTGGGTTAATATAACAGTGGAGATCTGCTTGTCTACATGGAAAAGTAGCCTGTGCTAATTCACAGGTCCATAACAACTGTAGGATATCCACACAAGTAGAGGGTGCAGAAACAGCTACCAGACTGAGATCAGTAAAATGTGGAAGAGCAGGTTGGTTTCATTCATTCTTACGGCCTCCTGAGCGATGTCATATGTACCCAAGTAGCATTAAAAATATTTGAAGAATATTATTTTTTTTCCAAATTCCCTATTTGTGGCACTTTTTAAATTGATTGTTTAGTGGTTATTATTGAAAAGTTTCTCTGTTAGAGTTTATGCCACCTGAAAACCAAATGCATGTCCACGAGAAGTGACTTAGTGCAACAGAAAAAAATGTAGACTCTAGAACTAGATTGCCTTGGTTTATATCCTGACTCCAGCACTTATTAGCTGTGTGTCTTTGGTTAATTAACATTTCTGTGTCTATGGTTATTCATCTGTGAATAAGGATAATAGTAATTTCTCATTAGAGTTGTTATAGACATAAAGGTGTTACATGATGAGTTAGAGTAGTATCTGGAATAAAATAACTAGTCATAGATGTTAGCAATTATTAATTAATTTTTTATTGTTCACAGGACTTACCAAAGTGCCTATCTCATAGTAGGTATTCAATATATATGTTCAATGAATTAATGCATAATAGTCTTTCCAAGATAAATACAAAATAGTTACATTTTATTGAGCCCCAATTTATGCTAGACACTGTGCTGGTGTGTTTTTACATGATTTAGTGTTTCCATGGACCAGTACAGTTATTATTAATGTTATCACCACTTTATATAAAACTAAGGCTGAAAGATTAAATAATTTGCCTTTTGTCACAAAGCTAGTAAAACAGAGCCAGACTAAAAAAACTGAAGTCTATCTGACTTCAAAGATTTGCTTCTTTTTATGTATGGAATAGCACTTAATTATTCATTAATTCATTAAATGACTATTATATATAAGGCACTGTTGCTAAACCTTGATTGAATGTTGCTGACACTTCAGAGCTATATGACACATGACATATATTCTTGGAGCTTATTTTCATAGGGGAATTTCTTACAAAATAACTAACATGAAAGGCAGACCTGTTCTTTGCCATTCAAGTGGCACTTAATAGAAAGCTATGGCTATTCAGAGAATGGCGAGTCACTCCTGTTTTGTAAAAGTAAGAGGGGGGTAGAGTTTCCAAGGGTCAAGAGTGGAATGACCGTTTCAGGCTGAGACATCTGGGAGAGGAGCTCTGTCAGTGAGGAAAATGGCAAGAGTTGGGCTGCGTGTGAAGTACTAAAGATGGTAAAGTACTTGATCAGTCAAGGTTCCATCTCGGAAACAGAACTAGTAGGATGTATGCATATACACTTTTATTTCAGGGAATGAGTTACACAACTGGGGGGCTGGCCAGAGAAGGCTGAAATCCATATGGCAGACCATCAGGAAGGGCAGCCCGGAAACTCCAGGGCAGAAGCTGACCACAGGGGGAGTTTCTTCTTCTTCAGGAACAATAGCAATTCTGTCACAGTCCTGTCGAGGCCTTTAAATTGATTGCATCAAGCCCAGCCAGATGATTCAGAATAAACTCCTTTACATAAAGTCAACTGATTATAGGTATTAATCATACCTACAAAATAACTTCATGGCAACACTTAGATTAGTATTTGATGGAATAACTGGATGGTATAACTTGGTGAAGTTGACATGGAACACCGACCATCTGAAGTAAGAATAATGGACAAGGCTAAAAAGATGAATTGAGAAGACCTTGAATGGCAGGAGAAGCAGTTTGTGTAGTAAGCTAATCAAATAGGATTTGGGGGAAGATAAATCTATAGTGATCTGAAGTTAATTTGGATCTAGAGGGATAGGATAACATTAAACTTCTTAGGAAGCTATTTTAATAGTCTAAGGGTATGGTTCTAAGTTTATAGAAGGTAGTAGATAAACATATAGTTTATAAAAACATATATGTTTATAAAGATGTGATAAATATTCCAGGGGAAAAACTGATGCAACAGAAGAATAATTTGTATATGAGGAAAAAGAAAAATATCTGTTTTCATCCTGGCTAAAAGGGAGAATGACCATACCATTAGAACATTCCCATCACTTCATTCACTTTTAGCATCCATGGTTAGACATTAATACGATAATTTAACAGAGCTGTTTAAGAATTAAAATTCTCCCTGAGGAAATATGTAATAACATTTACATTTAAATATTTTCAGTTTTAAAGTAATAGTTTTCAGCTTTTATGTTCTAATTCCTTTAGTTTCTTTTTTAAGAACATATTTTAGTTATACATTCTTTCACGTTATAGAAGATTCTATTTCAGAAATGTACATTTAATATTTATAGTGCACCTTTTTCAGATCATATGTAGATATATAATAGTAGTTGGTTTCAACAGTATTTTTCTGTGTAGATTAATTCACTTTGGTTTTTTTTTTTTTTAATAAGCAGGGACAGCATTAAAACTAGTTCATTGGGAATTCTACATATTTACATGTGCACTCTGTTTTTCAAACTACTGGTTATGCTCCATGAAGAAAACTGTGTAATGAAATCAATGCAGTGGGTCATAGAAGGCATGTATTTAAAGATGAAATAGGACAAAAGAGAAAAAAAATTCAGAATACATGTGGTAAATATCAATTTGTTCCATAAAATCGTGGTTCATAATCATGAGTTTGAAAACCAATGCCTTTAAACAGTGACCTGCCTTTAAATACTACCGAAGACTTTATCAGATTTAAGTAATTTAAATCCTAAAATAATAATGAGGATTCACTTAAAAGAGCAATTAAATTTTTAATAGATGATCCACATGTAAGTTTAACCACATGTTCTCATTGAATATCTTAACATGATTGCAGAAATATGTGAATAAACATGGTAGGAGTGACAGAAAAATATAGTAAAATGCAAATATAGGTTCATTTGTGCACTCATTCACACGTACATATTCATTTGAGTTGAGCTCCTAATTTATGCAGGAGGAATTGATTTATGCCAATGGGAATTGATTAGTGATCCAAATAGATAAAATCCTGCCCTTCTGGACAGGCATACAATAAGAAAGTAATGCATGTAATTTTATTAATACAGTATATTATCTATGCGGTATATTATATATTATATAGTGTATATTTATTAGTATATATAATGTAGTAATAACAGTATTGTATTGATCAATACAGTATTCCAGGCTGTAATAATTGCTATGGAGAAAAATAAAGCAGAATATTGGGGATTGGGAGAAGTGGGAAGAAGGGTACTATGTTACATAAAGTGGTCAGAGAAGATCTCAGAGGAGGGCAGAGGCCCAAGGGAAGTGAGGGAGTGAGGGGTGTGGCTGCCCGGGAGAAGAGTATTTCAGATCAGCTAGCTTGTACGTGCAAGGGGGGACCAAGCTTGCCTGGTCAAGGACTAGTCAGGGGCCAGGATGGCTGGAATGCAGAGAAGTAGTAGTAAATACAATCCAAAAGGCACACGTGGAGTAGAGCAGACGGGGCAGGGGATGCCGTGTAGTTCCTGTAGGGCTTTGTAAGTTCTTGGGCTCAGGACAGACCACCCCAAAATAAACCACAGTGGCATATTGATTATTTTGAATCAAAGTTACTTAAGAAATGGCCAGCGCAAGAGGAACACTCTGACCCTCCTTTCTGTCTCCCTGAAAGCAGGAAATAAATCCCTTCTGTGAAGGGTGCCCTCCCTGCATCTGGAGGTGGAAGGACACCCTTCTCACCAGAGATAGGGAATTTGGACGCAGAGCCTACACGAGCAAACCTTGTTACCTCTTTAACTTACTACTCCAAGCCCAAATTCTATTTAGATTCTTCACTAGTTGCATACCCCAAGCCCAAGCCTCTTTATCCTGTCAGTTCTTCCCAAATGTATTGTTTCTTTGTCTAAAAAGTGTGAAAGTATAAAAGCCTCCTACTTTGGCCACTTCTTAGGTTCTATTTTTATGAGACCTCATTGTGCATGAATTAAAATTTGTTCTTTTTCTCCTGTTAATGTGTCTTGTATCAATTTTATTATTAGTCCAGCCACAAGAACTCAAGAGGAGTAGAGGGGGAAGTTTCCCTTCCCTGATAGAGGCCACTATAATATTTGAAAAGCCTTCAATTAAGAGAGTTTTGAGAGAAAGAGTGACAGGAAGTGAGACAAGTTTTTAACAGGAATTAGCTGTGGGAAGGCAAAGGTGACATCCGGAGTCCAGTGCAGGAGTCCCGGCAGGGAGACTGACTGGGGCTTGGAGCTGGTGGGAGCTATAGGACAAGGGGAGTGGACATCTGGGTGTATTTTGCAGATAAAGCTGATAAGCTTTATAAGGAGATTGTATATTAGCTTTCTACTGCTGCTCTGATTAGAACTTTAAAGCATACATTTAAAAATAACTTTTAATCACCCTTAAGAAAGACTAAAATTTTTTTTTAAATTTAAAACAAAGAAGACTAGCATCTTCCATTTCTCCCAACTTCTGATGAGAGACCTGAACTGTCTTTTCTATCAAGGGGAAATAATAGAAAACTTTTAATGAACTTACTGTTCTTTGGGTGAGAGATAGTCATTTCCCAGGTGAAGAATTATGACATAATTCATTAAAAAACATTTATTTATTAAATGTTTTATTCTAAAATGTGTAACTGTCCCCCCAAAGGGCTGATGTATTTATCTATTTGTGAAATTTCTAGCTTTGTTAAAGTATATAAAAATACAATTCTAAAGTGATTATGACATTACTTTGCACCATGTGGCAGTAAAGAGAGTCAGCATTCCTTGATTATCTGTTACTGTGGTCTAAGTTCCAAAAGTGAGTGAATCCAAAACAAATAGGAACATGGACCTTGACCTTAAAAACTTATGACTTCCCTGGGGAGAGAGAGCAGGCACATGAAACAAAGAATTTTGGAAGAATACTAAGGAGATGATGACCAAAAGTAAAATATGAAGGTCAAAGAGAGGTTTTTAAAAAAAGATATTATATTTCAGTGATTTCTGGAGGGATCAGAGTTTCATACATGAAACATGCTTTGTTTACCACTACATGTGGTTGATGAGAGAGAAGGCTTGACTGAGCTGTGACCCTCAAGATCTTCCTTACTCAGCGAGTTGTGTGGGTTCCTTAATAGGCTTTCTCAACCATCACAATTTAATCTTCCTGAACATTTATAGCCTATAAACTCTTAACCTGGCTTCAAAAAAACAAAGAACAAAAAGAAACAAAAACCAGATGCAACCTCAGATGAGTTAGTTAGAACTTGAGTATTAGAATCAACTTCTTAGCCATTTAAGTTTGAAACTTCTAACTAAACCTCTTCAATAGTCATTGATATATAGGAATTCGAATCTAAATATGTGATATGCTCAGATGCACCCCAAAAACTCCACTGATAACATCAGAATTTAATAGCCATGTAGTTGCTGTATCCTGTTACAGTGATTGGAGACGCCACTTCTCAAACTATCTTGGTTCCAATTTCCGCTCCCCCAACTAATATCTGAATTATGTAACTTTCCTGTCCCTTAGTATTCTCGTTTGTAAAATGAGATTAATAATTGTACCTACCTTATTGGATTATTATGGGATTTAAATAAAAACCCTTAGATCGGTGTCATGTATCAAAAGCTTATTATTATTAATATCCTTATTATAAAAAACGTTCTGTCAACTCTGTAGTTTAACTAGTCATTATCTCTTGAGAATAATTTAGCCTTCACACTATTATCTGAAAAACAGAGATCCGAGTTCTTTGAGTACATTTCAGGTATCATATTTTTGTTGTTCTTGTTAAATCAGAAACAGTGAGATCCGGCTCGGTATCTGTAGAGGCTAGCCTGAGAGAATTGGGGAAGGAATGGCTTTTTCTGCCATCATGGCAGGAGACTCACTGCTGCCGACCTTGTAGGTTAATATACAAGAGAAGGTTTGATTGTTAAAGAAAAATTCCTTTGTAATCATACCTTCCTATTATTTTGAGTTTTCAATAACTGCATTCTGGAGCAAGATGTTAATGTAAATGTCATCTTGGTCTTAAAATCAAATACAGAAATATAAAGAAGTTTAAATAAATCTTTTTTGACTGTTACTCAGTTTTACAAGTAAGAAGTTAATGAAGAGAGAAAGTTACATTATGTGGCCTAATGAATCATGGTAAAGAAAGGTTTTAATATAACTAAATGATTTTACTAATGCTTTTCAAATTATCTTTTGTGACTATCTAATAAACTACTTCAGTGAAATGTTAATATTGGGTTATGACTTAATAGAAGAAAATTTGAGTCTGAGAAATAAATGATATCTTTAGTTATGCCAAAACAAAAAGGAAATTGGGAAAGAAAACATATTCAAACTGAACCCTATGGAATCATTAAATTTGGGCAAAAGATACATCCCTGTGATTAATGAGATGCATTGCTAAAACATCCAAAATAGTTTAAAATTTCAAATTCATAAGATTCTTTAGAGCTGCTTTGTGATAGCAGGAAACAGCAGCATTTGCCAATTTTGCTGGTTGTAGCTACCTGGGGGAACATAAACATCATGAAGAACTCAACTGTAGTCAATGTAATTCATTTCATTTATTCAAAAATAAGTTTTTAGTTAATCTCAAAGTATAAGAACCACTTCAAAAATATCAGTTTTATGTAGAGCCTTTAAAATGTTTTTTCTTAGACTTTAGAATTGATCTTTAGTAATGTTAATATGTACAACTTATATTTATTCCAGATATTTTTAATTTGTTGAATGAGCGTATAAACTAAACATTGTCATTCCCTTCAATTAAAAAATGATATACACCATCACATTTATTGAAATAATTCTGCATCTGTAACCATTTGGAAATGTCCCTTTATGTGCCACAGCAACATTGACACATAATTAGAAGAAAATTAGAAAGCTATAATATGTTATTTTTCCATTGCCTTCTTTAGAGTGAGAAGGTATAAGCATTTTTCATGCTAACCAGTGTGAAAACAAATAAGAATATAGTACTAACTGGAAGTTTGTTGAATTACGACTTTATATTTGGTACATGCTTATAAAATGGAAGAATAAATGGAAGAAGAGAAATGACAATAAACACTGAACATTACCTAACCTATCAATTCTTGAGGTGAATTTATAAAATTAATTTTTGAAAATCATATGCCTACTTTAAAAAAGTTTCCTCCCCACCCAAGTTTTCCCAGCTAACTGAAATAGTTATTTATTTTAAATTCTTACTGACTTATTATTGTTGTTTGTATTGAGATATAATTGACATTCATTATTTTAGTTTCAAATATACAGCATAGAGATTCAGTAGTTGGATGTATTGTGAAATGATCACCACATGAAGTCTAGTGAACATTTAATAGTTACTAAACATCATGTTGAAGGTCATCATTGTAAACTATAACTCTATATGAGAAAGCTCTGAAAAAGTGTAATATAGCATTAGAAGTTACTGAATAGAAACTAAAAACTCCATGTTAATTTTTACTTACATTTTTCTGTGGGTTTCAGTGTCTTTTTTTTTTTTTAAGACATTATATGTGTTACAGAGTCAGAGACTTTTAGTGTTGAAAGGACTTCAAGAATTATTTATTTCCAACTCCATCATTTTCTTGATAAGGTAAATTGAAGCCCAGAAAGGTTAAGTGATTTGCTAAAAGCTTATACAACCAGGTAGCGAAAGAAGTCTCCTATTCAACATCCATTTTTCTTTCCACTATAACATACTATTCCCAATTTTAAAGAGATAACTTACTTAGTAGGCAGATGAATAAACCCAAAGACAAAATAACATATGTATACATGTCTGCTTTAGCATCTATTATATGTAAAATTGGTTCCTCTGTGGAGCCGTATCTGTTAATTGACCCCTTGGACATCATTTAAAACCAGGGTTTGGCACAGATGTAAGTAAGCTAAGTAGATTCAAGTCTCTCTATATGCCTCCGTAACACAGGCCACAAAATCTAAGCTTTCATAAAGTGTTTTATTTCCCTTATTCTGCTTTGCTTAATGATGTTTCTCTTAATATAATCCCTGGATAAAATTGTGTATGGTGTTATCTATCTTTAAATGCTTCTTCAACTTGAGAGCACCTAGTTATTTCAACGGGCATTTTCTGAATGGTGGATACATTTATTACCTATTTCCTATTTCTACATGGTTGTGTTCGGCACTATGTGAAATAACAAGAAAGCCTGATCATGACCAAAGAATGCGAAAAAGGAAAAGTCTGATTTGGTCTCAAAGGGGTCATGCAGTAGCATTCTGAAGCCTGGAATATGAAACTTAGGGATCTGAGCAGAAAGAACAGGTAGGAGATATTGTAGTTTTGCGGAAAAAGTGTTTGAAAAAGGTAAAAAAAAATATAATGTTTTCATCAAGATCACTTCAGCAGTGGTTTCCATGAGTAACTAAAATAAGTGTGTGCTAAATAGAAGAAAATTAACAAAGAGGTGTTCTTTGAGCAAAGGATCAAAAAGAAATGAGAAATGGGAATGAAAAGAGAGAGATTGTTGTGGGATGTAAAAGAGAACAGGAGATACCAGGGTTTTGAAAATTATTTAGATTTAACTGTCAAATCTGCATTATCAATAGATATATGGTTGCATTTCAAATATTGATTAGAAAGCTTTAGGTACAAGAAAGTTGCCTCCAGAGTTTTCTCTTTGTCGTTTGAGTGCTGTGAGATAAGGAACGTATTCAGCTCATTTCAGAGACAGAATCTCTTCTGAGTACAAACCAAGATGCCAGCTCCCTGTGGTCTTCCATTTTAAGAGGCATTTGGATGAAGTAATCTTTCATCCCTGGAGAAATATGTACATTTAAATCAAACTCAAGTCATTTTTTCTTTCTCCTAATTTTATGATCTATGGGAAACTTCATCTCCAGAGCGGTTATGCATATTTTTACATTTGAGAATGGTCTCCTATTGTGTGCCTGTTTCTTCAGTTTTCAAGAAAGTGTTTATCATCTTCTCTTTTTTCTTCCTGCTGAAACTAAGCAGTTCCTTTTTCTGAACCTTTAAAAATCATATTCAAAGAAGTAGAGTCCAATGTCAGTCTTTATACTAGATTGTATCAGAGCACCTCCTTTCTCTGTATCTTGTAGAGTGTGATAGCAAAGCGGTAAAAAGAAAGTTCCCTGGGGAGCTAAAGCTATGATATGATTTATGCAGTCTGAGAAAAGATATCTCAAAGTAGAGAGAACACACGCTAAAACATGGAAGAAGCAATTGTTCACATTATAGTTCTGCACTGTATTATTTTTACTTATAATAACCTTGTTATTTTGTAAACATGATATATGCCAGTTATTAACATTTAAGCAGTACAGAAGAGCAGAGAAGTATAGACACTGCTCAAAATCCTACCAGGCAGAAATAACCAAGTATTCACTTTTGACTAACAGAAGTCTAGGCATCTCTCTCTGAGCAAATACAAATGCAAGAACAG
The DNA here is from genome assembly GCF_048773025.1 of Camelus bactrianus. Classification (NCBI taxonomy): domain Eukaryota; kingdom Metazoa; phylum Chordata; class Mammalia; order Artiodactyla; family Camelidae; genus Camelus; species Camelus bactrianus. The sequence continues at coordinate 65,784,230 of NC_133543.1, forward strand.
ATATATAAATTTAAAAACAACATTCAACAGTATATAAACAACTCTAAACCAGTAACTTTCTAAGCATTTTACACTTATTATCTCATTTAATCTTCACAAATGCCCACTGAGATTGGGACTATTCGTATCCCCCGCTAAGCAGTAGAATAGTTACATTAAACTGCATATAGGAGATTGAGACAGGGAATGAATAGATACAGAGAATTAACTTTATAAGAAGGAAATGTTACCATGCATGCTATTTTACCATAAAAGGCATTGAACTTTACTTGAATTTAACAGAAGGGAAAAAAAAAAAAAAAAAGAAGAAATCAACCAAAGGACTTACTACATTTCAGATATGTGTATCTTTGCCAAAAAGGATATTAGTTCCTAAAAGATTGCTCTAGGGTTAAAGCAAGACCATTATGAAAAGTCACTAAGTGTTTGGCATCCTTACATTTTTCCTTAACAGCACATTTCGGTTTTTGACAGCATGTCCATCTGAATGATGAGGTGGAGAGCCTGCTTTCCTTTCCTCCCTCTAGCATGTTCCACTCCCTGATTTCTGGTGTTTATTTCAGTTTTACTTGCCAGGATTTGCAACATTTACATTTTGTCCTGAAACTGTAATTCCCCTAGTAGCTTAATCTTAATTACATATTGAAATGAATTCAGATCACCAACACTCCATGTACCATTTCTTCTCTCTTCCTGAGATCTGTCTTTGATTTTGCTTTTCCTCTTCAATAAGTTTTCTTTTTTCAAAAGAGGCTCAGTAACTCCAGCATTTCGTGAGGTACTTCACATTTGAGAATGTCTGCCCATCACCTTAGATCTTTCTTCCCCTCAGAACGTGAATCCCTGCTGCCCAGTCTTCATTCATTCTCGTTGAGAAAAATGTCTGTATCTACCTCACTTCCCCCAGAAGGTGTCTAACTTTTTCTTTGTGGATGCCTGAGACTTCTTTCTTTATCATTAAATTTTAATAACGCAGCTTATGGGCCTAACTTAAGTCCCAGCAAACATCTCTAATGCCTTGGAACCAAAAAATGAAGTCCTCAACTCTACTGGGAAGGCTGCTCAGAAGGAGCAGTAACAAGAAAATGAGGCCTGTGTTCTTCAAAATATAACAACACATTCACTTATTCAAAGATAACGATCTGGTGATTAAGGGCTGTTATGCTGTTAGTACAACAGAACCAACAATTTTGGATCTGGACAGGCTGTCTTCTATAATCAAAACATTGTGCTTTGCAGTGTCATAGAAAAGAGTCAAAAGTTAACTCTACAACTTAGTGGTAAGCCTAGCATTTAACTCAGTTTTCATGACTATAAAATGCAGAGGATACCTTTCTCGTAAAGCTTTGGTGACAATGAAACAAGATAACATCTGTACAGTGCCTGGCACAAGATTTGAGGCTCACTAAATGTTAGTTTTCCTCTTTTCTCTCTTTCAGGTATACCTAGATTTAACAAAGATTCGATATAGCATTGTTGCTATGGAAAATAGCTTCCACAGTTTCAAACAACCAACTTACAGATTGGAGTTTTAAGAATACAACACATTCATTAGGAGATTTGTCCCTGATTCTTTGCATGTTAGAATAACATGACTATTCCAAGATGCAGTGTTATGAAATAGAACCAAATTGAAGAGACTTGCACAGTCTCCCACTCTCCCTGCCCTGTTTCTCAGGCAGATTTTATCTGGGATGGAACTACAAATGGTGGGGGGGGGGGGCAAGACAGCAATAGTTAATTACTTCCTAGGAGATTTAGAGTCAGAGAAGCATAAATCACCTGACCCCAGACTGCAGGTTCAGATAAGAAATGGTGCCTTGGGCAGCAAGCAAGCAGTCAAGGGGCTTGCGCTACCTTTAGTTGATCCTCAGTTACAATCTGAAATAATTAAAGCTTGATCTTTAGCTCCATCGGGTTTTGCATTTATTCCTGAGGATTACTACACCACCCACTTGGTTACATGTCTGTTTTTATTGCTCATTAGAATGGTATTACTCCAGGCTTGCTCACACAAACATTTGCCGAGATGACGGAATGAAAACAAAGGAAATCTTAGAAGCAGAGAAACTATTTCCATTTGCAAATATTCAGACCAGATAATTTGCTACAGGAACTGCTGAGGGAAGATGGGTGAGACTGAATATGCCCCAAGCCTTACTAGGAGAAGCATGTTACTAAATTTACTTTTTAAAAAGTGTGTAGAAAGAGGAAACAGCAACTAAATAATTTAAGAAGTGAACTTAGAATTCTACAGATGAATTATATGTTTATGTGTAAGTGTGGCAATTGCAGGTTAAAATAGTAAATCGGGTATTGTAATCAATGAATTGTCTGTCCTTTTTGGCAAAGTAAGACAGGAAAGTTTTACAGCAGAGACGTGATACAGAGCATAGACCTGTGAACTTTGTGTCAGTGATACTTGTGCAGATTTAGTTTGGACTTTTATAATGAATTAATGAATAAATCCTTTTTTCCATCTACTTAGTAGATTTCGTAAGTAATGTTCTCATATGGTTTCCAGTGTAATAAAAATTGCAAAGAATGCAAACACACATGACATTATAATGAATGATCCAAATAACAGAACATTAATTGAATAAGTGGACTCTTTCAATGACCACCAGTATAAAATGGAAAACTTTGTAGTTAAAAAAAAATAGTTAATGGACTATTACAAATTTAAATGATTTTATTTTCAGTTTCACCATGAATCTCCTCATGAGATGATGTGTGTAATTGCATCCGCAGTGGATTTGATTTTAAGGCATAAATCAACAATCTTCTTTTTTTATTGAGTTATAGTCAGTTTACAATGTTGTGTCAATTTCTGATGTACAACACAATTCTTCAGTCATACATGAACATACATATATTCATTTTCATAATTCTTTTTCACCGTGAGCTACTACAAGATATTGAATATATTTCCCTGTGCTATACAGTATAAAGTTGTTTATCTATTTTATATATACCAGTCAGTATCTGCAAATCTTGAACTCCCAGTTTATCCCTTCCCAACCCCCTCCCACCTGGCAGCCACAAGTCTGGATTCTATGTCAGTGAGTCTGTTTCTGTTTTATATATAAGTTCATTTGTCTTTTTTTTTTTTTTTTTTTAGATATGAGTGATATCATATGGTATTTTTCTTTCTCTCTCTTGCTTACTTCACTTAGAATGACATTCTCCAGGGACATCCATTTTGCTGCAAATGGCATTATGTTGTCATTTTTATGGCCAAGTAGTATTCCATTGTATAAATAAACCACAACTTCTTTATCCAGTCATCTGTTGATGGTCATTTAGGTTGTTTCCATGTCTTGGCTATTGTAAATAGTGCTGCTGTGAACATTGGGGTGCAGGTATCTTTTCAAACTAGAGTTTTCATATTTTCTGGATATATGCCCAGAAGTGGGATTGCTGAGTCATATGGTAAGTCTATTTTTCAGTCTTTTGAGGAATCTCCATACTTTTTTCTACAATGGCTGTACCAAACTGTATTCCCACCAACAGTAACGATCTTTTAACCTAGTTCCAAGAGCCAAGTTTGTAATTCAGATCAGAATCTCTGATCAACAAAAGACATGAATGTTTACTTTACAGTTGTTTACAGACTGGTTCAGCCCTCTTCTTTGCAGCATGTACTAGATGCCAGACTCCAGCTGTATAACATGCCTGCCTCACAGTCCCAGGGAAGAGACTGTTTCCAAAGATTACACAAAGTGGGATGATTGTAAAGACACACAAGACCCCTTGGATCTCATGCATGTCCTTCCTCATGTAAGGCTTTAACAAAAGGAACGAAAGCAAGAGAAATAGTTTACACAAAAGTATCAGGAGCCCACGAAGCTTCCAGGCACAGCTCTCTAAGTTCTAGTTAGTCACACAAGACTCATCTCCAGGTTATGAACTACCAACATTTGTAGAAGGAATTTTGGTTTCAGAAGACCTTATTCTTATCTTGGCCAAGAATTTAGTGTCAAGACATCTGCACATCCCAGAGATATCATATAACTGGCTTTCTGTCTTACACATAAGGCACCTTGGGTTGTACTGAGGACCATCCATGGGAGGGGTGAAGAAAGACTTCCTAATGGAGATTAAAAACTGGTAGAAATGATCTTAGCGATTGAGGTGAGGTGGCCATGACAGTCAGAGGGAACAGCATGAGCAGTGTCCCAGAGACACTCCAGAATATGGCTAATCTTAGAAAGTCTGAGGTTCAATATGGTTGTAATAGAGAATGTATATAGGTAAAGTAGATAAAGAATCATGAGATTAATCCCTCAGGTGTATTCCTGGTGACAGGAGTGTAGTTGAGAGATGTGAACTTGATATAGGGACTAATGAGGTTCCAATCAGGGAGATCTCTTGGTTCTAGACATTGAATTTTAGGTCCTAGGGAACTTCTAGATTGGAGATATGCAGGAAAGAATTAAAAGTCCAGAATACAGAGCATAGTATTTTTTGATCACTCAGTAAACACTAAACAACTAAAAGGCTAATGCTGTGATCTTGCATTTTAAGAGCTCTAATAATTCCTGTCAGAAATCTTATAAATAGGAAAACAAAGAAACGAAAATTGTTTTTAAATCTGTCTCATGCTGTGAAATTATTTTGGAACAAACTACTGTTTTCAAGTTTCAACAGCATCAAAGGAAAGGATGTTTTTCTCAGTTAACAAAGGCACTTGCAGAGGATCAGGTGAAAGCTGGCTTCCTGTGGAGAAGGAGTTTTGCCTTTGAGAATTTCATTATGGCTTCTTTGCACCCTACGGAGTCAAAGGAGACTTTCCCTTCTTTCTGTCCCATTTTTCTCTTTTATTCAAGGATTTTAATTGGTTTTGAAATAGCTGAAGTTAAATTCATGTGTGTGTGTACACAAATACATATCAGGTACACACCTGTACATATATGCACTCATAAGTGTCCATATGTATGAGAACTCTGAATTTACTACCTCTGACGGATCAAAGGACAAACAGTACCAGCTTTTAAATCTGGCTATCTGCATGGTGGCATAGCATTTTTTAAATAAGCAGTTTCTCAAAACCTGAAAAAACACAAAACTTGATTTTTTTTTTTCCCTGAGTGATGAGCCAGTTCCTTTCAAGTACTAAATAACAGGAATCATCAATATTGTATTGTATTTGTACCTCATCCTCCCTCAAGATGAAATGTCTAAAAAGCAATCACAAATATCAAAAAGCCATTTCCTGTGAACTCCAAAATTACCTCTGCCATTTAGAGTAGTGACTTCTATCCCTTTGCAAACTGCCACATCTCTTTGCCAAGTATTGCTACCTTACATTTGTTTATGCTTTTGCATTACAGTGCGGTAGAATTAATATTACTATATTTCACCAACAGGAATACCACCTCAGAGTGCTCAAATTACTTGTCACACCGTGTGATAAATGAAACCTGGTCTTCTATGCAGATAAAGTTCTTTTAGCTTCCAACCTGTTTGAAATATAATGTTTTCCCTCTCCAAGCTGCCTTCTCTAGTTTCAGAAACGCAGTAATAGAGGAATATATTGTATAACTACTCTTAAATTTTGAAAGAGATAAAGATAGTATTTTTAATATCATGTATACACCTTCTATTGTGAATTTGACATTAAAGCAACATGGAAGTATATGAAAAAGAGAAAGGTGCTTTTTAGAGTTGTGGGTTTTAGTCCAAGGGAGTGCTGCTACTTGCTCCCCATTAACTCCATTTTCCTAACCTGTACACACCCTTTCTGTACCATCCTAATACAAACAGACTTTTTAGTAAGTAGGGCATCCATATCCTTGACCAGATTAAGTGCTTGTCACAATGCTTTGTAGCACCAAGAAACGTTACCACTGAACATGCAGAAATAATCTTATTTGGGTTTATTTAGAATCCATCAGTACTACTTAAACTGGTGTGCTTTTATTTTAAAAAATGCAGATTTCCTATTCACTTAATCTGATTTAGTAGGTCCAGCGTGAGCCTAGAGACCTGCATTTTGACTGCAGTCTACTTGAGAAGCACTGGGAAAGATAAGGGTATTTGTATTGGAAGATACAAGTGGGAAAAAACAAAAACAAATGAAGTACACAGGTAAAACCTATTTTAATCAGTAGTGTCCACCTTGCTCCCTACCTGTCTTTATAGGAAGCTAATAATGAGCAGCAAAATTGAGTGGCTTTACTTTCAATTCTCTGTGCTCTTGCAGCTGTGGCAGTGTTAATAAGCATTAAAATCATCCAAAGGTGATGATTTGAGAGAATAAAAAGGACACTGCAGGATCTGAATAATCCATTGTACTGCTGATACCTGGATAAATAAATCTTTTGGGTACAACAGTCTTATAATAAAATTGACTGGGCTAAAATAAGGTGTAAATGTCCAGGGCAGTGGAACTACTTAAGCGGTTCTTGGATGTGTTTGTGTAGTATTGACATATGACCATGAAGATTTTCTGAATGTCCATCTGTAATTAGCAAAGCTTAACGCAGCCAGATTTGTGTAGTCGTTTGTTTTTAGTACCCCTACCTCCCTGCATTTTCTCTTCCACACTCACTCAGTGCTGACCCTTGTCTTTCTCAACTTCCCCTTCCCTGAATTCACATCCTCTAACCTGTTACTTTGATCTAATTGGGTGAGTGTTAGTGATTGGTCCTTGGTATATGCTGACCGATCAACATATACTTTAGCATGGTTGACTGCTTATAACTTGTCAGGCATATATTCTGCCTTCATTCTCATGTCAATACTGTGAAGTAGGTAATGTAGTTATATGGAGGTCACTATTGTGGCCCCTATTACAAAATAAGGAAACTGAGGTTTAGAATAAATACCTTGCCCATGGTTACACAGTTATTAATCAGCAGAGTTCTCAAGTTCAGACAGCACGATTTTAGAGCATGAGCTTCTACTCCCCATAGCATGCCACTGGGAATTAGAACTTGAAGGCTTTTGTCTTCATATAAGTAGAGAATGTCCCCTGTTAAAGACTTTCTGTGTCTTACTCTGTTCTGTTAGAAGAAGGATGGTTCTGTGTCTCATCTCTTGATAGATTCCTGCTCTTCTGATGAATAGTTTCTAGCAATTAATTCCTAGAACAGAAAGAACAAGTATCCTTTGTCACCATGTCCTTCCAGAATGCATCTCCAGTAGGCTGTCATCCCTTCCTCTCCAAGGCTGCCCTTTCCCTACCATGAACACTTAACGGGTCCCTTCTTCCTCTGTACGAGGTTTTCCAGAGCTATATTTTTCTATGCCTCAACTTATAAACTTCATTTTGTTTGGAAAGTACACTTGTTACTCATTTGCCCTGATTGCATAGCTAGACCACTCATGCTTTATTAGGATTCTAGTACTCAAGAAACCCCTGGCAGGGTTAGAAGCAGTTGTGGGAGGATTTGAGTAGAAAAGGATGCTAGTTGAGTGGAATGAATGCTTATACACTGGGCCAATTCCAGTAAGAAGAGAGAGAGGGACGGAGGAGAGCTGGATCTGATAGCCATGGAAGGAAGCGTTCCATTAAGCATTTAATTTGTCTTGATTGCCCCATGGCTGGCAAGTCGATTCTTAGGGAAAAATTATATGTATGTTTTGGAACACTTATTTTCTAATTTGTCAGGATTAGAACTTAGACTCAGTTTTAATAAGGAGACTCTTGCATGTTTGTTTTTAGTGCTATAGGAATAAGCTAGAGTAAATTATTCACTATGTCTGTAAGGGAATGTCTATAAGTTTAACTTATGTAGAAATGGATGTTAATTACCTTACTGAAGGGGAAAATTATCTGCCTTCAGTCTACAAACTTTTGGAACATTTTCCTGTTGTTTTTGCTACCCTTATATGAAGTATTATATTGAAAACAGAACGTGACACATAGTAGATGTTAGAAATCATCACTTTCTCTGTGCTTTCCAGCCATCTGCAGGAACTTCATTCAGTCTCTGAGTATTTCAAAATGCCAGCAGAACATAACTTCTTGAAGGAGCTTTTAAAGGACATTCTAATGGAGTTTTCTTAGAAAGCCTCCTTTTTTGGTAAACATAAATAGGTATGAACACAACTGCCATGGGCTTTGCGTATAAATCACTCACTGAATGATTTCTACAAATGTCTACACGCACAGTTATCTAGCTAATGCCTTGTGAATCCCTGAATCAGTAATGGTGTCATCATGTTTACTTTGATAGTTCTGTATAATATAAAGTTCTAGTAATTGATGTACATTTAAATTAATTCTCAGAAATCTCCACCTCCCTGCATCCTAGCTCTCTGGATTTAACTTTATGTTGACATATACTTATTAAAATAAAGTCTTAACAGATTTTTTAAATGTTTATTATAATTGGCCCAGCACATTTTTTCCCCTGATAACTACTATTCTTGATTTAGTACTACAGAATATCTCAAAAAATAATGCTATCAGTGATACTTAGGAGAGCTAAGTAGCAGAAATGATTCAGCAGTCACTACCTTGGACTGTAAAGGGTGTCATGACTTATAACTTCCAACGTTAACAGTGTGCAGATAAGGAAAGAAGGAAGTATTGTCTGAAAAATAAAACTGACAAAATGTCTTGATTCATATATTTTCAATTTGGAAAACTTGACTCTAGAAACTCACTGAGACCTTTAAAAGCTTAGTGGATCTACTGGAGGTGGGAACTGTACTAGGAGAATCATTTTTAAAGCCAGGCTTGAGTTGCCTGTATGTCATATATACGCTGCGGTGCCTCAAAGTGCATTTCACAGCCAATTATTTCATAGTTGAGTAAATTCAATGTTAATAATTATAAAGAAAGTTACTTAGACAGGCAACTGTGTAGGACAGAATGTAAAGGCAAAAGTAGTTAATGTTATGTCTCATTTTGATTGAGAGTGAGAAGTATTTCTCCAAAGTACCTCAACGAGGCAGAGAAGATGATAGGTTGAAATAGAGTCAATAATAACTGTGAGGTTGTTTTTCATATTCGTAGTTACTATAAAAATAAAACAGGCTATTTGAAATTTAATGAACTATCAAACACTTCTGCCAGTGAAACCGTGTATTAATCCAGTTACAGATCAAAATCCCATCTTCTATATGAAACACTTGTATTTTTGTTTAACCTTGTCAACAGTAAGTCATTTCATTAACTGATTGTGTTTCTTTATGCTGCTGCTAAGAACTTGAAGCCTAGTTTATGATCCACTTGTAGTAAATTTACAGGATTTTTGACTATTTCTATTCTATGTTCTTGCTTTCTTTTCCTTTTGCTTCATATTTCTAATTTATTTTATCTCCCTCTATTTTATGACTCTTTATAAGACATAAAATAAATCTGGGGACATAGTGGAATTATTTTTTAAACCAGTGAAATGAAAAAAAAAAAAAGTTGTTTTCTCTGAAGAAGGAACTGTACCCGGGTCCCTGGGAACTCATCAATCATCAGAAAACTCCCCTCTGTCGTCCACCGCCCCTCACAACCGTGCTTCTTCTCATTCCAGAGAAAACCAGCTCTCTTCTGAGGAGCCTAAATCCTGTTACCTTTCCCAACCTTGAACATTTTCCACAAGTGATGGATGTTTTTTTCTGCACAACTCTCTCCAGAACACCTGGCCAACAGGCGAACTGACTTTCCTTCTCCTTCCTTTCTTCCTAACATCCCCTAGCTCTGAGTCTCATCTTATCAAACTGCCATTCTTCCTCTCCTAACTGAGGTCATCTACAGTCCCCAGGTCCCTCCTTCCTTCCTGCAGTGTTTTAGCTCCTGCTTCATTGTCATTCTCCCCCACGTAACTTCATACTAGGAAGAATATTATGTAGTCCAGTCACTATAGTAGCAGATGTTCTTGTGAGGTAGTGATCTCCCTGTCAACAAATACTTTTGAGCAGACAGACAGAGCATGCCAGTCCTTTGATTCACCCACTGGGTGCAGATGCACTAGTCTAGGTAGTGGTAAAATTATTAGTGTACAATTCTATTTCTACTGAAAATCATAACCAATAGGTTAAATACTTTGGCCCCAAATCAATACATCTATCTATATACTGACCTTGAGACATATAAAGTAGAGGCATTGAGATCATTTCTCTGATATATTTCCTAAATGCTATGCCTTGACCTTCACACACAGGATCACTTAACAGAGGAAGTTTCAGACTTTAACCAATTCATAGTCACCGAACCAGTGTGTTTCTGATTCCCTCGGGCTAACTTCTTTGGTACCATATGGTTGACCAATTGCATGACCTCCTTAATGAGATCACCACATACCTCCATAGTAAGCTTATACCACTTAATTTAACAGCAGATATAATTATAGTAACTTATCAAATTTTTACCATATTAAATTTAGAAAAGAAGTTTCTGGAAAAAGATCATATACAGTATACTTAGCACCTAATAAAGTTTCAATGCAACGTTTCCTATAAATTTTAATCTCTAACATTTGATAAACAGTACCCTGTATATCCACTCTTTTCCTTTTGTCATTATTTTAAATACAGAGTCATGGGTATATTTGCTAATATATATACACACATTTCATCATCCTTTTTAAATATCAGATTCCCATTTCTTAAATTCCTGGAGTTACACTGGGACATTAAAATCATGGGGGGATCTAGCATGACAAACACCTTTTCCTTTTACTTACATTTATATAATTTCAAAGTAGTAGATAAAAGCCAGAGAGTAATTGATTATAGTTGGTTTCTATAACATGCGTGGATCATGTAGAATGGAGCAATTTCAAGGAGACTTTTTGGCTTTTATTATATAATAGTTTTAGTTCTCCTACTTTATTGAGACAAATTTATTAAATACTAGTTTATTAAATACCAAGCACTGTGCTAAACGATCTCATTTTCTTCAGCAGTCCTCAGAATGACTCTGTATAAAAATATCACTACCACTTTTTATAAAGACTAACAGATTTGGGGATATAAAGTAGATTGACCAAAAGACTTAGTAACAGCAGAGCCAAGATTCAAATCTTAATCTCCGTGAGTACATAGATTCTTCGTAGCACTATGTCACTGTGCAGAATAAAGTTTGACCTGGTCATTCATTAAGCAGCCAGTCTTTGAGGACAATAAGAATCAATAAAAACAAAGCCCCTTGAGTTAAGTGTTTACATGGGGATTTGTATTTTACACAGAGTGTATATGGTAAGTTTGTAAGTTTGCTATCCTAACAACAAACTAAAAATTCAATCCAAGCACAGAAGAACTGACCATACCCTGAATTTCTTCCTACTCCCAGGAAGTGTTTTTAGAACAACGAGCCAGAAGTGCTTTCTGTGGAGAGGCTAACAAGACTGTTGAGAGAATAAGAGAAAGTGACTTGCCCTTCTCGTGACATTTTCCCTACCAACCAGCCGCTTGGCGTTCCTTCCTGCAGGCTGCTGGCAGGATTTCTATTGGTAAAGCTTGACAGATGGGGTTCTAGTGACTGAGGCCCCTCCAACTCCAATAAGATGTCATCAAGGACTTAAACAGGTCCCTCCCCAAGGTCTCCAGTGTATGAAATGCTCTCTGCCTTCAGATAAAGAGTTAATCATGTTAAAATGGCAGTAACTCAGAGTTTTCAGTAAAATGTCATTATGCGATTTATCGGGACTTTGTAGAGTGAGGCTCCCTGGGTTTAGATAGATCTTTTAACTTGAATATTCAATAACAGAATGTAAATTTTTGGTGTAAAGAGAATGCCATTTGTTTTCTAATTCTTTCATGTAGCAGCATCCATAATTCCTATTATGGATATACACAATTTTGAAATTTATGCTAGATTAGCCCTGAAATGAGATACAAATAAATATGACTTTAATGCTATCATATCCTTGCTCATACTTCACTTATTTGTGCATTTTAATAGCATTTATCGTTTTTAAGTGAAAACAAATTAATCTCAGGCTTGAGCTAGTATATGTATTTTATATTATGCCTGATAGGCAAGGAATTGAAATAGCATGTCACAAAATGTTTAAATTAAAAATACATTAAAAATAAGTAGCTTACTTTAAACTTTAGTCATATTAATAATGGAACTGCATATAAAGATTCTCACATACCAGTTTTGCATCTGAAAATAGCAAATTTAAGTTTTTGATACATTAATCAAATATATCATGGGAAATAGAAATGTATAGTTCCTTCTGAGAAAAGTAATACACTGCAGTATATTTCTGTATATATAAAGGGAGGTTTTTATATAGTTTGGAATTATAGTCACTAATCAGGCTATTAAATTTTTAGATGTATTCCAATAAAAACATAAAGGTCTATGTTAATACCAGGATTAGAGTTTTCAAAGGGCAACTGAAAAATACTCTCAAAAGCTGCCCAGGAATATGCGACAATTGATTTTTTTTAAAGGCCAAGGAAAATCAAATAAAATCAGCGTACAGTAGGGTTCAAGCAAAACCAATTAAGCATCACAGTGAAGTCTAAATGGTGCTAATTAATGATAATTGACTTCAAGGATTGAAAAAAATGAATAAACTTGTCTTTAAAAAGAAAAAAGTGTGGACCTAAAAAAATAAACTTAATTATCAAATCAAGTTAGAAGTATGTAGGACTAACCTAATGGTAGCAGAACGGTGAAGAAAGAGTTGTGATAGTAGAAGGAGAAAAGCTGCTCACTTTTACAAACAGGGAAGAGAGGATCAGGCTGTTAGCAAATGAGATAAAAGAGCATATGTCCCCATGCCAGCATCTGATTGCAAGGCAGACTCCTTATGGAGATGGACTTGACTGATGACACAAAATCAGAGTGACCCATTCATTCTCTTGTTCTGTTTCCCTATAGGAATTGCCAGGATCCTGCCAATGTTAGATGCTTGATGCATCTGTATTCCCCCACCTGTCACTTAATTAGCCAGAGTCATCAGCTTCCCGGCAGATTTATTTAAGCCCTATTAATAGAATTATGTTGAAACTACAAAATAAGAAGAAAAAAAGCCCTGACTGTTGTTGAAAATAATCAAAGTCACAAACCCTGTTGTTCCAGCATTACTTTAGGAAATAGAACCAAATAATCGGCACCTGTTCATCATTTAGGAGCATTTATTGAACAGAGCAAGTATTTTTTGAATGCCTACTACATGTTAGGCACTTTATGCATAGAATTCTTGTTCACAGCCCATTTGTAAGTATAGGGATATTTGTCTACATTTTACAAAAGAAGAAGCTGCTGCTCAGAGATGTTAAGATTCATAGAACTATCAAGCAGCAGAACCAGAATTCAAACCTTGTGTCCACGTGGTTCTAAAACCCTTCTGCATGGTTCCGCCAAGCCACTTCCACAGAGCTCTTTGACTTTTCTGTTCATCTCTGTATCTAAGTACTTAGAACCGTGCCTGACACCTAGTGGATTCTCAGTAAACAGGTGTTCAGTAAAAGAAAGGCTGCTTGGTGCAGAGCTCTCACTGGTGCCTCTGGAAACACCGGATGGAGGGAGTAGGAAAGCACATTCATAGTCAGTGACCTTAAGCCTGTCTCAGTCTGTACCAAAGCTCAGGTTTTTGTTTGTTTGTCTCATTCTTTGTTGTCTTTCCTTTCCTTGTGTGTGTTTGAATCTCTAAATCTTAGAGGTAAAACCCCAGGGGACAGGATCCCTTCTTCCTTGCTTGTAGCATTCACAGCACGCGAGTGAGTGTTCTGCACACAGCGGTGCTTCCCGGAGTGATCAGGCCATATTAATCACTGACAAAAGTCTGTTGAAAGACATAAATAAATCCGCATTCTGGGGTATCATTAGGCCACACTCATTTTTCGCTTGGAAGAGCTGTGCATCACCTATCAAGATCTGAAAAGTAGATTCTCCTCCTTTTTTAAAGAAATGGGGATGGCAGTTTGAGAACTAAAGTCCCTTGATGGGATCAGGAGTTTTCTGTGATACCTGAGTATGAAGGAGACATTCTGCTCACGGCTTGGGATAAGATCTTCTCCAGGATGGCTTAAGATTTCAACCCTGATCACTTACAGCCAGAAAACTCCAGGATGGCAATTTTTGTTGATTTGGAAGCTTTCTTGTTGCAGCCTATTTAGATTGTACTCAAATAATGAGGCTTTCAGTGAATGAAAGAACATGTGAGAAAACATAGGCGCCCTTTGCGGGCACTGAAGGTAAGGGTGTAGCCTGCAGCAGCATCTGTGGTTGGGGATTTGGGTCTGTTTTGTTCACTGCTGTATCCATGGTGTCTAGAACAGTACCTGATACATAGGTGGTGAACGGTAAATATTTTTAAATGGATTAGGCTACATAAAAAATGATGATAAAAATAATACAGCATCTCAGAAAGGACGTACTGGGAATGCTATCCCCCTAATTAGGAAGACACTAGAACTTTTAAAGAATATTCTCTCCAAAAGGGAGGAAAAGGTAGATTTAGCTGAGGAGAGATGTGAGGGCCTTCTTCAGATAAATATACTCTTTTTGGACAGAGTTCAGGAACGCAAGAAGTTTTAGAGCAGTTACGTTGTTAAAGTTTAAAACTGAAGTAGAATAATAATATTGTATTGCCCAAATCTTAATTAAATCCCATGAAAACTAAGAATAAGAAATGGATACTTGTTATTACTGTTATTTAACATTGCTTTGTTAAGCAAGGAAAATGAAATAATTGGTAACAATATTGAGATATATTCCAGTAGACTCAAATTTTTCAAAATAAATAAAACTACTAAGCTTAGTAAAAGAATTTAGTAAGCAGACCAGATACAGGGTAAGTGTTTCTTATAGTAGCAATAATTTGTTATAGATAGAATCCAAAACACATATTTATCTCAAACTCAAAACAACTAGAAAAATATTTAGCAAGAAAAGTACTTGACCTCCTGAAAAACAGTATAAACGCTTACTGATAAGATATCCACAAATAACCTAAAAACTCACTTGTCTCAAGTTTTATATAATTAATTAATTTGCAATTAAATTACACTGAGAATTTAGAAGAATAAATATCCAATAAAATGTTGAGGAAAAAACACACCCGTGTATGTATTGATGTGGATTCTAGCTGCCTCTAGCACCAAAATCTGATTACTAGTGACTTAAAATAGGATTTTATCTTGCTTACTTCATAGTCCATCGTTAGTGGCTAGACTTTTTTTATTTTCTTGTTGTGACTGTTATTTTATTATTGCATTTTAATTCCTAAGCATAAATTCTTTTAATACCCATTCTGTGCCAGTCACTGGTTGCATTTTCTCATTTAATCCTCGCAATTATATAGTATGTTATTTATGAATGAGGAAAATGAGGGTCTGAAAGTTTCAGGTTACCTAACTGTAGTGGAAATTCAGATTACCTAAGCGTAAAGCCAAGCGAATATTCTTTTCAGTTCGTTGGATTTTAAGCATATCTCACAGTAGAAAGAACGTATAACATAAAACTTAATCAGCCAAATGGACGTGGCATAAATGGGTATTATATACCCAGGATATTAAATTACCTTTCATTCTATTTCTGTTTTATTTAAGATGAAGAGTGTGTGTGTCTGAAAATTAGGAGAGCTGGACTTCTAGCCCTATCTCTGCTACTAAAAAGCTTTGTGACCTTGAGAAGTCATTTCACCTTCCTGGTCCTCAGTTTATATTATCTATAAAATAATAGGAGTTGAATGATAATATCTCCGCAGTCCACAATCACTTGGTTCTCTAATGAGAAAATGGATTGTGAAACCTGTCTGGCTCCAGAGTCCATGCTTTTGGTTTTTTGTGTAAATTGGTGTTTATTTATTTTTGTAATACTTCTGTTTATAACAGTACAGGTAAATGAACTGTCTTTCACTCCACCTGTCTCACTCTTCTGCTGTGCAGTAGGTTTAACTGTGGAGGGGACTCTGGGACAGGACAAAAAAACTCACTGCTTCCTATTGTGACCATGTGATTCAAAGTTCGTGTGATTTGGGAGACCCTTCCACAGTGGGCAGTGAGCACAGTTTCTTGGTTATATCAAGTAGGTTTGTTTTGGCTTAAACTTAGGAATCTTATTTTAAAAGCAAGAGCCTGTTAAAATAATACATTCTGTATTCACATAAAATAAGACGATGTAAGATATAATTTAATAGGAAGTTACTATGATAAATTGAGAATATCAAATCACATATAAAATGTAGACTTTTAGATACTGACCCCAATATTTTTTTTTTATTGTCTATTAAATCCTGCCCCTCCTTTGAAGGCTAACCTTTAGAGCATTTAGTTTAAAGTATAACCTTTCTTTTTTGGTGGATCTATTTTATTTTATCTTTTAGGATTATGGTTTTGACGATTAAGTAATAGGTTTAAATTCGATTGATTCTGACCTTCTTTAGCAATTGACTGCTATGATGTGCTTTTTAAAAATGGTTTCTCCTGTATTGCTTGGCACTGTGACATAGCAAGTCAGCCAAGTAAAGACTAACATTAAATTGGCTTACTCCTATATGGCTTATCTTCTGGGTGCAGTTGAGTAGCTAGAAGGTTTAAGTACTGTTCTTTTTACACATATGCAGTCAAGTTAATGCCAAGAAAATTAGCTCCATCCTATTTGAGTCTCTGCAACCCTGGTTACAAAGATAAAGACGTACAACACGTTGCTTTCTTTTTCTAGCGTTAAAACATCCATTGGTCATTATGCTACCAATAGTTGTTTATTAGTCTTTACCTTAGATAAAGCTTTTATGTTGTAAAAAAATAGAAATTGCTTTTTCTTAATATTTTAAGATAATTATATAGAGAACATGTTATCTAAATACAACTGGCATATTTTGAATTTGATCTAAACAACTATTCCATATGTTTGTTATAAATTAGCACTTTCATGTGTTAAATAATGTCAGACTTCATAGCAGCTAGGCTTAGCAGTGCTTCCGTTAGTTATTTTAATTGTTGTTTATCTGGCTTTTTAAAAAAAACTGTATTATTCTTATTCACAGAGTGATTTCTGAAAACATCAGAAAATAAGGCAGATATTATAATTGGGTCCATATGATGTCCAACACTGCTCTCTACTGGCAAAGTAGCAAGTCATAAAACAAACTATTCTGTCTTTCAAGTGGAAAAAAATGTTAATTTCAAGTAATATTTGAAAATGAAGGTGTAGTCTCAAACTTTCACACATTTTTTGCAACATGCTTATTGTAGGCATAAAAGGACACAATGAAATAACTGAAGAAATGAATACAGATATCACTTGAGATTAGTTAGTTTAAAAGAGAAGCCTGTTGTTTTAATTAACTGAAAAATAATTGTGAGAGTTTTTGGAAAATATTAAGTGAAATATGAAATATCTTAATAGCATTCTAATTTTAAAAGTCTACAAAGTAAATATTTCTGTATGTAATAATGAGTTTGATGACATTTTTATGTTTTTAATTTCAACAAACTCCCTGTTGTGACTAAAATACCTGTTGTTGACTACATCTGCTAAGTGATCAAATGCATTCAGCAGAGAGATGCAAAAGGTGGAATATTTGCATGGAATATATAAATAGCTTTAAAGTATCAAAATTTTGCTCTGTGTTTCTCAAGTCTTTATTGACGATTTCCAAAGACATTTTATAGTTTGTAAAGTCTGTGAAAAAGATATGCCATGTTATTATATTTTAATATATAGACTAAGAATATACAGAACATTTTTAGATCACTCTCATCTGATTTTTCATAGCCTAATATATTCTAAGCATCCCATTGTGTTGTATATCTTTCCTATCTTTTCATATTATTTAGAAGTCAAATTCAGTGTTTCAATTCTCAGTGCTTTTAATAACTCAGCTAGTAGCCAAAATTTACATATACACACACATAATAATGCCCGAAAAATGAATCAATCACATATAATAATTTAAGAGGTTTCATTTGTTTTTTGTAAATTTGCCTAATATTATAATCATTGACTGATTACTTTGATTATAACATGAATTTAAAACATAACATTCTCAATGATAGTTACCTCTTGATTATGAGAAAGAAGTTAATGCTTATTTTCATTGATTAAAAACTACATTTTTCCATAGTTTCTAATTTTTCTAGAGGGAACATACATTACTATTAAAATACAAATGTTTGTTTATTCATAAGTAAACAAAAATTTTGTTGCAGATTTTCAAAGCACAGGCACACAATTGTGCAAGATACACACTTGGACTTAGATAAGGTCTAATGCCTGATCTTTCTAAAAAAAAATGTGCTAAAATGAATGTTGTCTATTTGAGACTATGAAGAAAAATAATTGATAAAATCTTGAACACTTAAAGTAAAACAGAACTGCACCCACCATCATCACAGACTGCAGAACGCATAACTCTTTCTTTGGCTCTTTTGCTACACTGAAAAGTAACAATCTACACGTATAAAGCAAAAACAGTCTGATACATTACACTCTCCTATCATTGTTATTTTTTTCTGCCACATGGAGGAGCTAAGACATAAAGTTGCTAAAACATGAAAGCAATGATTTTTACTTGAAAATTTCAGGATATCAATATCTCATTTTGTGAAAGAATGTAAAGGAAATTTTCTGTATTTCTTTATTTAGGTAAATAAATAACAAAAAAAAATTTTTTTTTGATATTGACTTTTTTTATTCAGCATAATTCCCTTAAGATCTATCCAAGTTGTGTGTGTAACAATAGTTCATTCATTTTTATTGCTGAGTAGTGTTCCATGGTATGGATATACCACAGATGGTTTAACCATTGACCCACTGAAGGATATTTGGGTTTCTCCTGATGTTTGGCTCTTACAGAGAGATCTATTGTGAACATCAGTGCACAGATACTTGCATGAATGTAAGTTTTCATCTCTCTGGGATAGATACCAAGAAGGGCAGTTGCGATTTTATGATAAGTATATGTTTAGTCTTCCGAGAAACTACCGAACTATTTTCCAAAGTGGCTGTAACATTTTACATTCCAACCAACAGCAGCATCCTATCATTTTATTTGCTAATCTGACAACCCTAATTACTAATATTAAGGATCTAACTTTCTTGGTTCCCCTTGCCATTTCCCTAAACATTTAACTTATTTCTGTTTGCAGCATTATTCCCTTTCATCTCCCTCTACAATGTGGCAGCTACCTGGAGACCCATGATTCTGGCCCTCTTCTCAGTCCTTCCATCTAGACCTCAGCGCCAGGGTCTCCATCATCCTTACCTTCTGCCCAGAGTTCTGCTTTTCCAAGCTCCACTTTATATACAAGCTGTTGAGTCAGTTTCTCTAGCTGATGCATCAGAGGATGTGTGTTTCATTTCTTCCTTTCATTCAGGTCTCTATGAAAATAGCACCTTTTTAGAGAGGACTTTACTAACCACTCAATCCTAAATATTACTCATACTCTGCCCAGTCTGTGTTACTATGTGTGTTATTTTTACTTGTGCCATCTAAGATATATTATAAATCTGTTTGTGATAGAAACATGGACATAGAAAAATATAGATACATACATACATATGCAGATGCATGCAGACATACACACACACAGAAAGGCTCACTAGGATATAAATTCTACTAGCACAGGGACATTTTTCCCCTGATACATACCCAGCACTTAGTAAATGCTTGACTCATAGCAAATATTCATTTTTTTTAAGGAGTAAATGATGTGTGTGACATTAACTTACCATTTGGAGGCATAATTTAATTTTTATTTTATCAGCGTTATCTATGTCCATTTTAAGCAGTCAGATATTTCTCCAAGGCATATAACGAAGAAGCAGAATGTTCCCCAGCTCTTCTCCCAAGTGTCAGTCACTGAAGCAACCATTTTCAGCTCTTTTATTTTTTTCTGTGTATGTGGATAACCTGCCACACTGCTGTGCCTTGATTTGTCGTATTTGTGGTGGTTTTCAACACCTTCTGTCATCCCTCCCTGTTTCCTGAGTTCCATTTCTTCCTCTGTTTTATTTTATAAACTCCCCTCTTTTCTTACAGAGAACTGGGCTATGAGAGTTTAAATTTTGGTCCCTTCCACATCTATGTGTGTATTTTTTCTCTCCTAATAACCTATAAACTTGGCTTTAAATCTTTTTTTTTTTCCTTAGAATTAAAGTTATTTTTCTTCCATTATTGCTGATATGAAGTCTGATGTCATTCGAATTCCATCTCCAGTGTATTGTTGGTGACCTAATGTACTGTGTCTGTGTATGTGTTTTCACTGATTACAGTGGTGTAATCTTGAGTCCTTTGCTCTGAAATTTCATAGCTTTGCTTCTGGGAAGGTGTTAGATAATTTTCTTTCTTCAGTTTTTCTGGTCCCCTGTTTCTAGAACTCTATCTTGTGTGATATTTGCTCTCTAGAGCAGTGGTTTTCACTTTGAAACGTCCACCAGAAACGCCTGGAGTAGACAATAAAACAGATTGTTGGACCCACCCCCAGAGTTTCTGTCAGTAGAATCTGTATTTTAACAACTTTGCAGATAAATGCTGATGCTACTGTTCCAGGGACCAAATTTTTAAAAACGCTATCCTAGACCAATTCTCTAATAGTTCTACTTTTTTTTTTTTTTTTAAATGTATCTTCTTTCAAAATACCTAGCTTCTGCATTTTCTGTTCCCTTGGCCTGGCCTGCCTTCCCCCGGGTATCTAGACGTACCACTGCCTTTCCGGTTGGTTTACACTTGACTTTATCAGTGAGGTCTCTTCCACCCATCCTATTTGCAGTGGCACAGCACACAGACACACTCACATGCCTTGCACTTCCGATCCTTCATTGCTGTTGCCTCTCTAAAATTATATATAATTCTCTTATTATATAATACTGTTTATGTTTGGCTCCCTCCACTAGGGTATAAGGCCCCTAAGAGCAGGAAATTTGCTTTGTTTTGTTTCCTGCTATATCCCCAACTCCTAAATAGTACTTGATAAATAACAAGCACCCTATAATTACCTCTCAATGAATTTCCTCAACTTTATCTTGTAATATTTTTTAATTGTCTGCCTCATATTTTTAATTTCCATGAGCTCTTTATTGTTCTCTCAATGCTCCTTTTTATAGGGGATCCTGTTTCTATCCTGGATGCAGTATATTTATATTGATTTTAGATTTTTAGACATCTTTTTTGTCCCTGCTTTTTTCTCCAGTTTCTTCCATTCTATTTTGTTCCTGCTTCTTTGTTTTTCTCCCTGTTTTTCACGTGATTGGCTGTCCTCAAGTATGTGCACATACGTGGTGTGTTTTGATATTGAAGAGTGAGGCACCTAAAGGCTGGCTGACAGTTCTATGTACATGGGCAGGTCTTATCAACTGGTAACTGATCAGGTGGCCCATTTATTTCATGTAGAAACCCCAACTTTCAGCAAAGGTTGTCTTTTTTAGGGGAGTCACTTTCCCTAGGGAAGACTCTTACTACTTAGGGCATATCGGACTAGCAGCCAGTCTCCCCGGAGACAGGCTGGGGAAGGGGCCCAGTGGACATTCAAGTCTGCATGTGGACGTTGGCTCAGTTCCTTTGCTTCAGTGGGTGCCTCCCCTCTGCTCTCAGCCAGGCATAGCATTTCGCAGTCCAGAACTCCCTTGGCCTTCTTTCTCCAGCTAGTTAACAGCTCAGCTGAGATGGGATGGATTAATCCCTTGGCCACGGCTTGATTCAATTCCATCTTTCCTTTCACCCTTCAGGCACCCGCAGAGTGGGAAACCAAAGTCCGACCTCTAACCTGTGCTGTACACAAGCCTTCTGAGAGCACTGATGACAAGACTATTTCAGTCATTTGTGGGTCTGTACACTAGACTGTATATTCCTGAATGTAAGCATTGAAGCATTTAACAGTTTGTTAAGCCAGTTCCTCCCAGAGTTAGACCCTGAAGCAAAGATTTGGGTGCAAGTGATTTGTTAAGGGAGTGCTCCCAAGAGCAACAAGTGAGGATGTGGGAAGCAGGACAGACAAGGGGAAGAAATCAAGTGAAGCCCCAGCCTCAGCCTGACTCTGAGGGAAGTTCTGCGTCACAACACTTACACCTTAGAATTAACCCCACTTCCAAGCAGAGGGTTGGACCTTTGTACTTCCACACCATCTCTTAAGGAATTTTGTGATATGGGGGGGAAAGCAAAAAACTCCCAGATGTTTCTAGCTCTCAATATTGGCAAAGTGACCTCATTGCCCAAAGGGAATCCTCTGAAGGTCTTGCATGTGAGCCGTTACCAGCAAAGCCTGGGGAAGCTGGATGATGAGTCCCAACACTGATAAAAAGGATCCAAGGAGAGCTAAGCGGGCACCAACAATATCCACTAAATTCTAGTGTCTTCCTCAAACAATCTTTAAATAAAGGAGTGGTAGTCCCCCATAATTATAAAGTACTTTGCAGTTTACAGAGTTGTTTTGTTTTTTTTCTTTTCTTTTTTCTGATCTCATTGCAATTGATCTTTGGAGTAATTTTAAAAAGAAAGAAGAACAGTATTATCCTTATTGTTCAAGACTCAAATAAGGCAGAGATTAAGCGACTTTTCTAACATCTTCAGATTCTAGGCCTAGAGTGTATTCCAGCATGCTGCATCATATGCAAGTCTCATACATATTTTACATAGACGTGGAATGCCTAAAAATATGATTTAATCTAAGTATCATGCCTTTCATAACTGAAAAATATAGGAAATACTTTAATGAATGATTTGCTTTTTACTTTTAAAATTATTTCCATTTATTTCATCCAATATTACATAGAAAAACTGGGTCAGTGGCAAGCCCCATATTAGATGTCTCCTGTCGACTGTAATAAATGCGCAGCCTTAAAGTTGAGAGTTACGTTTTATTTGGCAGGAGGACTTGAACCAGGATGACACCCTCTCAGATCGCTCTGAGGGACTGCTCCGAAGAGGTAGGGAAGGGGCTAGAATATATAGGAGCTTTACAATAAATGGTCAAGAGTTGGAACAATAAAAGATTACTTGTTATCTAAAGAAAAGCAGGCATCTCAAGTTAAAGAATTTAGTGCTTTTCTATGTATGGGAGGAAGCAAACATTTGGGCTCATTGAATTCATTCCTTTGACAAGCATCTAGTTACCTAGGGCCAGTATCTTGTCCTTTCTTATTCTGAGTCCCCTCAGGGTGCACCATTGTGAGTGGCTGCAGGGGCTGGACTGCAGGCTTGTCTTCACTGTGGGGGGTCACAGCAGCCGCTAATGACTTGATGGTTTCAGCATTCTTTGTTTACTGATACGGTTTGCAGTATTTTTCGCTCACACTCTTTAGTTTAGTTCCCACCATCATTCAAAGCTTCTCCCTGTGTTTCATTACTCAGTTGGTTTAATTAAAGCTAGTGTGAAAGAAACTTGTAGAAAGGTTTCTGGAGCACTGCAAGAGGTTGATTCGTTTAGAATGTACTTGGAGTTCTTCCATAATTTTCCCATATGGGCCTATTTACATATCACACTTATGACTCATGACATTACTACCAAAGTACAAATATATTCCCACAAATATTTCCAGTAACTCTTACAGTCTAAAATGAATATAGCAGACATTCTGTCTTATAGTTCCAGAATCACTTACCAATAGAGAGTCTGCTCTTGCTTCCCTGTTCTGCTTACATTAGACCACCCAGCAATGGGGAGTCTCTCGTTGATACGATAAATTCAGAGATAAAGTGAGAACAGACATTTACCCCATGGATCTTCTCAGAACTAAATAGCTGCTATTGTGTTAGCTCCCCTCCTGTCACGTGAACCCTTTATCCCTCCTGGATGATCTAAAACAGTGCTTTTCAAATCTGGTGGCATGTTAAAGTCACCTGGGGAGCTTTAAAATACACGGACACCCTGGCTCTGCCCCAAACTAATTAAATCAGAGTCCCAGGCACAGGACTAAGTTTAAAGCTCCCGTGTGATTGTGTCATGCAGCCAAGGTTCAGTACACTGACCTGAAACAGAAGAAATGTGACAAATGCATTGGTGTCAGGAAGAGATTTGGCCGTCTCATGTATCTTAGTAGCAGATTTTCAATTCCTTTTAAGCTGAGGGTTTCTCCATTTATTTTGGTCTTTTTTGCAGACCTGGTCAATCAGCTTGTTGAGGCCGCAGTGGGCAAACCAAGCACCTAATGATATCACATCCAGGCCTGTGAGCAGTTGTTTGGTATACTTTACACATATTAGAAAAAGAAACTGGTATACCTTATAGAAGCCGAAAACTGAAACTTGTTTCTACCTTGATGCTTCTGAGCTTCATTTTCTCTCCCTGAGCTCATCAGGAAGGGGTCAGCACTTATCTGCTGTATTTTCAGCTCAGCTTTTGTCTCTGCCTTCCTCTCTTCTCCTGACCTGTTGCCATATTCTGTCCGTTCCTTAGAGTTTAGTACAAGGAACCCCCTGTAATGCTCTTAGAAATATAATTCCCTTATTAGGCCAAGGAATCTGCACTGTTGTATTTTAACCCGCTCCTTGGGGAATTCTCATACAGGTAATACAGAGAGGCCATTTTGAAAAACAAGACTCTAATTTCTTTAGTTGTTATTGTTGTTATTTTCTTCAAGAATTATAGAAGAAATAAAATGTGATTTAGAAAGATACCCTGACATTACTGTTTTGCTCCCTTCCATTCTGTGAGTTGACACATGAGAAAGAGTCTACTTAATCATTTGATGTAAAGAGTACACACATACATACTCATGTATATATGTCCATTTATATAAAAAGTGATGAATTCATGACTCACTTTGGTGTTATGATTGGTGGTGTGTGACAAGAAAAAAAAGGTCTTTGGGAAATTATACACACCTAAGTAATTTAATGGTTACTTCTATTTATAAAGAAATATTCTATAGAATAAAATATCCATATTTCAATTCTAATTGGTCTTGAACATGTCATGATGTTAGACTTCTGTTTAGAAGGTATTATATCTCCCCAGGATAGAGATTTTATCATAATGTGGCAATTATTATGAAACTTTTTCTTTTTGGGGGGAAAGATCAAGTTTTAACTAAAAACCTCCAAGGATATTTTAAAACTTAGTAGAATTATAGAGCATGTATGTTTTACTTTTTAATTTAATTTAGCTATACCTTTTATGGATAGTGTATATTGGGTATTTTTTAAAATGTGTATTTTAAAATCTTACATGCTAGACAAGTGTCCTAATTGGAAAACAAAGAAAAATGTTGATTTGACATTATAAACTGTATTAAACCACATTAATATCCTAAAATATACTATTGACAAGTAATAAAGTAACAAAAACAATTTATGTCCTTTAAATTTACAGAGAACTTTTTAAAATTTTTAGTATGTTTTAAGTTTTAAATGTAAACTTTATTCCTTTGGGCCAATGAAATAACTTTCATTTTCTTCCCAGTAAAACTGTGTAAGTATAATATTTAGAGGTAGGAAAAGTATGTTTTAAAAACAATCTTTGAATAATAGGAATTATATGTGATTAATATTTACATTTTCATATACTATAAAATAATATAAATTAGTAACGTCTGTTTAGGATTTGGATTTGCATTATATCACATCATTCAATTTTTCCATGTTATGTTTGAAAATGATTTAATGGTATATGATGTAGTACAGTCTGTCTCACACATGACCATTTTCAGTTTCTTGGCAGCACAGAAGTGGAGCAGCCCAAAGGAACAGAAGTTGTAAGAGATGCTGTAAGAAAACTAAAGGTAGGGCAAGCCCTCCAAAGAAATGTCTAGCGTATTGAACTTGTCTCACGTCATCAGTAGATTGATGGAAATTCAAAGCATGAATAGCTTTGTGGCAGATATGACTTCACCCTGTTAAAAATGGACTGTTGAATAAATTTCACTAGACCATGGAAATGTACTTAATAACAACTATGTAAACACAATTAATTATTTTTCTGAATATGGCACACTCTTCATGTTTCTCTAAGGTATAATTTCTCATACTTAACGAGAAGAATGTAATGGCAATATTTCATAAGTGTTGGCATTTAGTAATTTGCCTTTACTTTGCTTGGACAGTGTGGACTCATGCCCCAACTCACAAGCTAATGACGGTGGAACAACTGTCTCTAATAGACTATCGTATCCACCAGCTGAAAGTGTGGAGTTAGAGTTAATTCCAAAGCAGAATTTTGCAGTGACACTGTGTGTTAAAGCTGTCCTAATGGACAAATCCACAAGGATCTGGCCATGTCCATAAGCAGACCTGGGAACTGGTGAGACTAAGAGCAGAAAAGGACATTTAATAAGCAAAAAATCCGCATCCTCGTAATCCGCAAATTTCCTGAGAAGATCTTAACGTAAGCTGCCACGCATCCTTTGCAGGTTTTTCTAATTGCATCCCATCCCAAAAGACCTTGTTCCCCCTGAGACTTTAAGATTTGAACTCCTTCAACAGAATTCTCATGTTTCTCTCATTAAGAAAATCTAACATAGCACTATTTTGTTAGCATAGTTCATTATTATTCTCTATGACTGTCTCAAAAATTTGTTGAGAAACAACCCTTCTATAACTTTATTTAGTTTAGGTATCATCCAGTTATTCTATAGGTGGGGAAGGTTTCTGTGCCAAATGAAGTCATAGACATTAAAAAGTATTACTTTGCTTTTGAGAATGTCTTATCAGGTAGAAACTACTGTTTAAATTGAGGAAAAACTGAAGTGAGTTGGCTTGTTTTCTGGGAAACAAAATAAAAGGAGATAAATTTTTATCCATTTATTTTATATATATATTACCTAATTTAAAATATTTCAAAATATCTTATAACTTTTTATATTTTACTTATTTTTAAGTAAATATACTAAAAGGTCCCATGATGCTAACACTCCCACTTGGAAAAAAAAAAGGAGAGTAGCCAACCATTTATTTCAACTACTCATTAGGCAATAAGTCAAACTTGTGCTTTTTTGGCAGATACTTTTAAGCACCATGGAGGATTAAAAAGTTCTCACTATTTATGGATACTGTTTAAAATAACCTATTTAAATATTTAAAATGTTGCACACTCTGGGCATGAATCCAACTTCACTACAATCAGAATGTTTTATAAAAGAATAACTGTATTTACACTCTATGTTTCCTTATACCCAGTAGGGTATTGAACCCAAATCCAAACCCGAAAGGATTCAATTACATAATTACTAGATAAAATTTAAAGAGGTATTTGAAATGAAATGCTTTCTAAATGATGGCTAATTTTTATATAATGTTGTGAGACTTTATATGCAGATCTTATGTAGTTTCATGTTTGGAAATGATCCTATTAATAAAAGAATGAGATTTACAGTAAGATCGATGTTATGCAGTATAGTTTAAAAATGCATACTAGGTTGATAGTAGCTTTTTTTTTCTTTCAAGTATCTTCCAGAATACTTAATTTAATAAGCAGTCTTTACTCCGTTGATGGCAAAAATTTTGTAGATCAGGAAACTATATATCTAAGGGTAATGATTCATAAACTAAAGCAAATGAATAAAATAATGCTTTTTATTTACTTTTTTGTTTCTTTGCGTCAAAGGTCAGAGGCTACAACTCAGAGTATACAAGAGTATTTACATTTATTTATTTTAAGTTCTAGACCTTGGCTCCTCTCTAATTCTGTTGTCATGTAGAAATGGCCAGAAGATGGTGCTATGACCCTACTAAAAAAAAAATTATCTTATTAACTGTTTTGTGTACACATCCCGCATTTTAATTTCCTGCTTATTTTTCTTAAACATATATATTCTGACTACTTTTTTATCCACCATCGTTCAGTATTTTATTTTATTTGCCACATAAGGTAACATTTTATTTACATTAAATTTTTTTGTCAAAAGTTTCCAGTTAGATTTATTGGTTTCTGACATTAAAGAAGAATTCAAAATTTAAGACTAATACAAGATGATGTAAAACTTATAAGATTTTCTGTGATGTATTTTTTTCATTCTTCTGTATTTAATGATACCTAGTCATTTTTCAAGAAATTTAAAATTTTTTATTTATTTTACTGGGAACTATTTTTCTGTCATTTTGTGGAGGATTTGTAGTTTATAAAGTTTTCTTGAATATAATAATTTGTATGTGTTTACTTTCAGAAATTCTGTATTTATCAAAACAACATATTTTCTATTTCTCAATCATGTTCAACAATTTCTGTCTCTTCATTGTGTTTTAGTCTATGATTTATGAAAATACTACATTTTCCAAAAAGTAATCATTGAAAAACCTTTCATTCTATATACTGAATATCATTGTTATGGTAATGAATTTCATTTTTAACAGTGAGTTACTTATTTTCATTAGTACAACTAGTACACATGTCATAGGGCTCAATATATTTCATAGATAATCTGCTTGTGGTACTTACATGTGGATGAATATTGGTGTATAGATCCAAAACTTCTTGATTTCTCTGGGAGATAACCAGGGAGCAGTATTCCTGGACCCTAATTTTAGAGGATGGGTCCCCTTGTTCCAATGGGGCTAACTTAAAATTACATGAAGCTACCTCAGGGCATGTGGGCTTGGAAATTACTGAAAGTTCTGTTAAATCTAGGCCCAGCAGTTTCTCCATTTGACCTCACTCTCTCTGTGCAGTGGAACACTCTGTTTTTGTCTTCATGACCAGTTATTTAATTAATGAAATGCTTGGAGCTTATTTTAATGATATGCATAGCTGTTTTCTCTGTAGGATTATTAGGAATACATTTAAATTAAATCAACAATTTACAAGAACCACGAAGAGGATTAGTAGCTCAGAATTAATTCATTAATTTTATTGCCTAATAATGTATATTCCATTAATAATATAGTTATATTTTCTTTTTCAGTCCTCTGAGAAATGAATAGAAATTGTGTGATGATGAAACTCAGTGGTGCTCCCTTTAAATTATCTTTAGCTCTTCTACTTGTGGCATATATTTAACTAATTGCTTTATGTCTTTCAAGTAATACTTCATCTTTCTCATCATTTTGTGGTAATAACGGCTTGTTTTTGTCAACTGAAAAAAGTGCATAACTTAAAAGCTGAGAGTCATGTTTTACTCAGTGGGCATTTCTGAGGACTTCGGCCTGGGACGCTGCCTCTCAGATGGCTCCAAGATGAGCCAAACAGGCCGGAGGGGGAGCCAGGACATACAAGAGTTTTGCAACAAAGACCAGGTAGTTGGAACATCAAATGATTACTGTTAATTAAAGAAAACCAGATATCTCAAGTTAAGGAATTTAGCACTTTTCTATGTATGGGAAGATGCAAAAGCGTGGACTCACTGAAATCATTCCTCTGATACGTACCTTAGCTGTCAGGGGCCAGTATTCTGTTCCTTTCCCATCCAGGCAGAGGTAGTGGCTGCTGATTTGATGGCTGCAGCATCCTTTATTTACTGATATGGCAGGCAACACTTTTCTTTCACATTTTTATTTGTTTTTTACATCAGATATCCTCTAGAATGCTTAAGCTTTACCCCTCTTTGAATATCTTTATTGGATTATTATATTTAAGTATCACCAGTAGATCACTCTGTCTAGATGACTAAGACATGAATCTACTGAAGTAAAAATGGGAAAAAAAATTGTAGAAGGCTCTTCAAGCATTAACATTCTAGTAGTAAATAGGGAGAGAAAAATACAATGTAAGAATGATGAGTGTGCCTTTCAAACGCAAATTAGAGTATTTTGGAACATTATTGAGATGTCTACAAGTTGGAAAAGTGACTTAGATCATGCAAACTATAAAATACAGGCATCCTAAATTTAAAATATATATATATAGATATAGATTGAACAAATAGAATCTTTGGCTTAGATGTTTTGCAATGTCTGTTTAATAGTCAAGGCTAGTAACCAATGTAAACCTTGATAAACATGAAAACAGAACTGGGATTTTTTTTTATTTCTAACACAGAAACTGCTGGGCAAAAGAAAAGCATTATTTAGTAGGTAGCAAAACTAGATTCTAGGCCTGATTGCTACAGACCCATTTTATGACCAAGGTAAATAACTTCTCTAAGATTTATTTTTCTCATCTTTGAAATGGGAGGATTGGATTGGATGACCTCTGAATCTTTTTTAAGCACAATTATGTCATCCTGATATGAAACAAAAGAAAAGGTTTCACAAGCCATAGATCAGATATTTTACGTTTCTTTTTCTTTTTCTTTGTCTCATTCTCTTGTTTCCCCCCTCCCTCCCTGCCTTTCTGTTTTTAGTACTTCTAGCCCCTACTTCCTCCCTTTGTTTATTTGTTCCATTCTTTCTTCCCCTCTTTTTTCTGGCAGAAAAGAAATAACTCAACAGATAAGTTTAATATTAGTGGTTGTTTGGTGATGGACTTTTTGGAAACTAAAAGAGGTCACAGGAATGGCTGTGTCCAGATGTTGAAAAGGCTTCAAGAGCTATTGTTCACTGTCTGTTTCTGGAAAAGAGCAGCACCCAGGAAGCCAGCTCAGGCTGCTTCTGCGGCCAGTGATGGGAATGGCTTTGTTCAGACGTGTTCACATAGATAGAAAGCAGCTGATTTATTTTGTCAGCCTTCATATGTGAAAACCCCCAAATTGTTTTGATTGTACCAGTACAGAAAGACGATTATGAAGGGAAAAGAAACAAATTAATCCACTTTCTTTGGGAGAGAGCTGGGATAATTTTAAAAGATCTGCACTTAAGCAAAACAAGTTTTTTAAAGGAAAAGAAAAATTCTGACATGAATTAATCAAATTTATGTGCAGAATGTAAGACTGCTGAATACCAAGAAAAAAGCTGCCTGTATTTATAGGACAGGACAGACAGCAAGCTAAAAAAATAATACCACCCAAAAGGAGTACAAATGGTACCCTCCTCCTTGCCCTGCATATCAAGGCAGACACTTCAAGGCATTCTTACATGCATTGATGATATTATTCTCCATGGTGGTGCAAAGTCATTAAAAGAGAGTGAGACCTTTAACCACTCTCTGCTCTGGCACTGAGCTGTACCATGTGTATTCACATCTGCCCTAAATTAGAAAGAAATGCACAATGCAAATAAATATGACACACAAAAGAGGACTGAAGCCCCACCCCTGCCTCACGTATAATCTATTCCGAACCAAGTTAGGATGATCTATATGGTGAAAAAATATTATAGTAGGAAGTAACTTTGAAGTCTTCGAAGAGGGTTAATAAATATCTTTTTTTTTCAATAGTTCTTTTCTGCTTCTTGAAAAGAAAGGTGGACAAAAGGAAGGAGGAAAGAAGGAAAGAAGGGAGAGGGTGACATTGTCTGATAAAATCAGTACACTTAATACACTTTGAAATTCAGAAAAACAATGAATAATTTCTTTGGCATAACTATGTCCCAGCTATTACCTGGGACATACTTATTACATGGGACATACTTATACTAGATGGCATATATATGTTATATGTGTATACGTATATATGGAATGTTTATGTGTATTCTAAAAGAAAAAATTTTTAAACAATTATTGTTTAATATTCAGATTTAACTGGGATCCTATAATTTTTCTCCCACTAAATCTGACAATGCTAGGAAAGAGGCAGAAACTCCAGCTACTAAGTGCATGAGTATTCTGATTTTCTTTTCGATTTTACAACAGAACCTAACACTTATTAATTCAATAAAGAAATACAATAGATACTACTGCAAAAGCATTGAAAAAATCTTCATGTTTTTCAGGAAGACATACTATATTTATAATTCTAGACTGAGTCTAGTTCTGAGTCTTTTAGCCAGGACACTTACTTCAGTTCTTAGCTTCAGTTTAATAGTGTAATCTATCTCTTTTCTTTCACTGATTTGATTGATTTGATGGGTAAGACAGTGTACCAAACAATGTAAGTATCTAAAAATGACCAAGAAGGCATATCCAGTGAAGTCGACTGCAAGTTCTATAAAGTCACTAAAAATGGTAGATCCACAGAAAAAGAAATTGATCTCTGCTTATTTTCCCACAAAGAGTCTTTACTTTCTGTTCGGTATGAATACAATTTTTTAAATATCATGGAAGTACCTTAAAAATTTTTTTTAAAAGTTATTGAAAATCAATCTGATGTTAATGTTAGTAATGTTAGCTCACTATGATTTCTAAATATTTGGGGACTGTGTGAGGTTTATAAAAATACTTTACAAAAGGCAATAATTTAATGAAAGTCCAACACTGAATACACTCAAATATATATTGTGTTCATTCTCCATAGAAAGAGATTTATAATTTTGTGAATAAATTTTCATTTGTAGTTTGCAAGACATATCAAGAAATCTGAAGGCCAGAAAATTCCTAAAGTTGAGTTGCAAATATCAATTTATGGAGTAAAAATTCTAGAACCCAAAACAAAGGTAAGGCTTATTTTTGAACATTGGAAGCACTTTAATCTTCAAGTAATGACAGTTACATTCCTATTTTAATGAATATTCAAAACATCTTACCAGTTGAAACTATTTAGTTCTCAGTTAATGACAATTTGAAACTCTATAGAATTTTTAAGGGAAAAGAAAACAACTTTTGGGATCGTTTTCTGAGCGATTTGTTCTTGGCCTGTGTTTGGGATTAAAAATTTACATTAAGTATGTTCAACAGAATTTGGTCTTATATTTAGAAATTTTCCGTCGTGTGCTGTGAAGGAGATGCAGTTAAGTGTGGGTCACTGAGTGTGAAAGAAGACAAAAGCTGTGTGTTATTTGGTAAAATATTCTGGACTGACTCTTGTTGCTTGTAAACATAATCAGTGTGTATTAGTTTACTATGGCTGCTATAATAAAATACCACAGGCCTGGTGGCTCAAACAATGGAAATGTATTGCTC
This sequence comes from Camelus bactrianus, assembly GCF_048773025.1. NCBI lineage: Eukaryota > Metazoa > Chordata > Mammalia > Artiodactyla > Camelidae > Camelus > Camelus bactrianus. The sequence continues at coordinate 65,816,882 of NC_133543.1, forward strand.
ACAGTCCTGGTGGTAATGGCAATCCCAGATTAAGTTGACAGCCGCAGGCGTGGTTTCTTCTCAGCCTTCCCTCCTCCGCCAGCAAGTGGCCGCCCTCCTGCTGCCTCTTCACGTGGTTGTCGCTGCAAACACATCCCTGGTGTCTCTTTGTGTGTCTAATTTCCTCTTCTTAAAAGGACATCTGTCAGACTGGATCAGGGGCCACCCAGAGGACCTCACTGTAACTTCATCACCTTTTTTGAGCCTTATCTCCAAATAAGGAGATTCAGTTCCTTTCTGAGGTATGGGGAGTTAAGGCTTCAATATATGAATTTGGTGGGGAACATAATTCAGCTCATAACACAGTATAAACTTAAGATTCTTGTATTTAAGAGCTTTTCCCCCTACAGAGCCAATGTAAAGAAATGGAAAACAATCTATTCTAGAATCACATTCATTAATATGTACTTGTGGGTGTAATTGTTTTCACCGAAAATTCCTATGTTGAAGCCCAACTTGCAATGCAACTCTATTTGGAGATAGAGCCTTTAAAGTAATTAAAATTGAATGAGGTCTTAATTGGGCCTTAATCCAATAAGAGAGTGACCTTGCAATAAGAGGAAGAGACACCAGGGACATGGGAGCACAGGGGAAAGGCCACATCAGGACACAGCGAGAAGCCATCTGCAAGCAAGAAACCAGACACGCTGACACCTTGACTTGAAGCCTTCCGAACTGTGAGAAAATACATTTCTCTTGTCGAAGTCACCCAGTCTGTGGTATTTTGTTATTACAGCCCTAGAAAATAAATATAGTATTTTATTTGCCTCAGAATTATCGCTTAGTAATTTTGATAAAACCATGAAAGTCAGTTTGGAAAAACTGAGTAACATTCAACTCCAATTATTTTACAAATATATATTATCAATGCTTTTTTTTTAATACTGCAGCATGCATAGTGACAAATTAATTCTATTTGAAAGCTGAAGGAAACCCTGGCCTGGAAACAGAGTATGAAAATATTTTCACAGGTCTGCCCCTTTCTCTAGTCCAGCATTTACCACTGATACCATCACTCTGTACATAACAAGCCCTGGCAGTCTTGCTATTCAAAGTGCGGCCCGTGAACCACCAGGAATCAGCATCACCAGGAGCCTGTTAGAAATGTAAAACCTCAGGCCTCATTTCAGACCTACTGAACCTGCAATTAAAGAAGAAACATGGTGATTTCTGTGCACACTGAAGTTTGAGCTGTTCTGGTGTCGCGCGCAGACTGCTGCTTCATTTTCAAAGTCTAGTCCATGGAACACTGACATTAAAAATACCTGCGACACGCGCAGCAATAAGTCCCACACCCTGTCTTAGCCTACAGAATCAGAATTACCCTGGAAATTTTGCATTTTTAATATCTTTGAGGACGACAGGACAATAGCATGGATGTAGCCACAGTCAATTCAAAATTAAAGAACAATTGCATTCCTTCAGACTTCTCAAACCATGAATTTAAGACCTCCCTCGACTGTTCTAATTTCCTCCTATTCTCCACATTCAATAGTAAATAACAGAGAATTGGAGACCATACTTTTGGTTTTGGTTATTCCAAAATGACTATTGCTGAGGTGGCTGAAAGCAGATAAAAGCAGTGGTAAAAGAATAGTGGAAGTTCTCTTCAAGCTTACAATGAATATGAATATATACGAATTCAAGTGTGAAATGATATGTACGTATCTATATATCCAAGCTTATAATGGAATATATATATACACACACACACATATATATATATATTTGCTGGGAAATGAGGCATTTGAAAGTGAAACATTGTCTGCAGGTGGGTTGGCTGGGATGCCTTCGTTAGACAAATGGTAGTTAATAAAAGAACAATAGGCTGAGGAAGCAGTAAGTTTCTGGGTAACAATGCTCTCAGAAGTGTAGCAACCAACGTGTAGTCTTATAGGCAATTAAAAAGGAAACAGTCCTAGTCCTGCATTTCCTTTTTACAATTCAGTGGCTATATAGTGGCAAATGTCCAGTTAGAACAAGTCATTTGTAGGTCATCTTTCTGTTTAGAGTTTCTTCTAAACCATATAGATCTGTTTTGGAGTGTATGCATGTGTGATTATTATTAATTAAAATTTCTTACATGGATTTTAGGACTTGTCAAAGCACACCTTGTAATATGTGGGGATGATAATACACTTTATGTATCACCTTCATGCATTCTTATTCGTTTTGGTAAGAGTCTACCCATAATGTATCCTAGGCTATAAGAATTTCACCAATGCCATAATCTATAAATTATAATCTACTAAACCATTCTCCTATTATTGAACATTTAGAATGCTTCAATTTTTCAGTAATTAATACAAAGTTTAATTATTTAGAAAATACAAATATGCTTAAATACAGTATATAAAGAGAACATCGTTAGCATTTAGAATTGACAGTTTAATAATGGCACATCTTTACAAAAGCACAAAATATCAAGACAAAGATACTGCAAGATGACTAACACTGATACAGTATGTGGTGTGTGTGTGTGTGTGTGTATATGTGTGTAAAAAGAGACACAGAAGGGGATCATGGGAATACAAATGTAGCAAATGGTACCAGTTGGTGATTCTAGAGTTGCCCATAATGACTCCCATAATAATGAGTTTTCTGCTGACAACCTGTCATCTGTATCATCCTCTTCCCGAAACTTTTACTGTCGAATCTCCATACCTCTCCCAGCCTAAACCCCGTTTACAAAGCGTCAAGGAGGTAGGCTTCAACTCGGTATAATTAGCCTATTGACCTTTGATCATGGTATTCCTTACCCAAATCAGTAACGCCAATCCTTTTCTTCCCTGGCCCAGAGTCTTTGTTTCCTGTACTTAATAGCTAATTGTAAAGAGGCTCTATTGAATTTTTCCCCAAGAAAGTAAGTTTTCCAAACTTTTAACCAGGAAGAAGCATTATTTTTATCCCTACCGAACTTGAAGAGTGATTGTGGACTTCAATTATATTACATACGGATAGAAAGCAACTGACTCTTTACTCACATATTATACGTCAATATAGAGTATCCGACTCTTTACGTATAGTAGAATGTACCATTTTTTGAATCCATAAAAAAAAAGTAGGTAATCTAAATAAGGGATTACCAACTCTCCTGGGCATTAGTGCCCATAGGAGACTCCTGAGAATGCTGATTGCTGGAGTCCACCCAGGTTTTTCAGATTCCGAATCTGCAGAACAAGCCTTAGTATCTGTATTGTAACAAACAAAACTTCCCAGGTGACTCTGAGCCAACCTAAACACAGATATGTATTTAGGAACCATTATTTGAAGAGATGTGAGTGAACCAGAAAAAAAAATCTGTTAATTTATTTTATTTTGAATATAAGTTGTAATTAAGGGAAAAAATAATGAAATATGGTCCTAAGATAAGTTTATTTATAGTAAATATATGTATATTTTGCTACATATTTATATAGTAAATAAATATATATTTATATATTTATATATTAAGCATAAATATTTATATATTAAAGTATTCATTCAATATTCATCTAACATGGACTTGGTAAAAGTCTAAACAGAAATTAAGACAATTCCCAACCGTCATAACCAAAGGCCTTCTGTGATCACACTGGTTGGTGAGTGAGTGAGGGACTGCGTAGGTTTCACCACCAGCTATGTAGAAGATGTGTTTTCATGTTACTTGTAATTTCTCCTATAAATGGAAAAAAATGTATCTTTTCCTATATTGTATAGCACCATGTCCTCTTTATCATTAACATGTTTATGCAGTTAATAAACTGGTGTAGACATGCTGTCAGTATTTGGGAGCTACCATGCAGCTGAAGAATACTGTTTCACTTTGTTAACAGTAAAACAAAAAAACATGTCAGTGAGGAGGAGACTTGTCAATCAGGCAAAGTATAGGAGGATAGTCTCAGACAAATGGGTTCATTATCCATCTCAGCACTAACCACAAGAAGCCATCAGAAGCCTTAGTAAGTTGAGCATTTTTCCTTCCTGCTGTTTAAATGGATAAATCAGGCTATCTGGTAATGACGAAAACATTACAGCCCTACACTGTACTTCCTCGTTTTAATTTTCATGCTCGCAATCAACCCTTTGAGGACTTACCGTTTGTTTTGTATGCAAGGAAGTAATGCAGTGCTAGAGACAATTCTCTTATCTATTTATCTCATTTTATGTATCCATTTTCAGTCTGAGGAGCAGTAATATGAATCAGAGTGATGGAGGAAAATCTCAGCAAGCTGACATGTCAGACCCTGAACTTGGAAGGATGTAGTGACTGGTCCTGTAGTTGCACACAAACACACACACACACACACACACACACATCTGTATATGCAATATTTATCTTTCTACTGATTAACAAGGTTGATTCAGTAATTTGAATGCTGGTTCTGTAGACCTTCTTCATTCACTGGTCCAATGGAAAACATTACAGAAGTTGCAATGATAATCTTCCTTAAAAAAGACTCAAGTGTATGAGTTACCATGAAGATGTGTAATATGTAGTATGTTTCATATGACGTTGTGTACAGATGAAGTTATGTTTTAAACTGTAATAGTAGCAGTAAGATAAAATGAAGAGTGTTCTGGTTAAAAAGTGCTCTACTAATTCTGTAACCTTGTGGAAGTTTCTTAATCTCTCTAGACCCCAGTATCCTCCTAAGTAAAATTGCCCAGTTTAAAGTAATAATCTCTGAAGATGCCTTGTAGCTCAGGAAGCCCATAATCCTCTTTTCATGTATGTTTTTCAAAATGCTACTGAACTGACTAGTTTAATTTAATCCTGAGTCAGGAGGTTCATCTCCATTACATATGTGTTTAAGTTCGAGGTGTATATAATTATAAAATCAGAATATGTCAGATGATGCTTCATAAGCTATATGTTATTAGCACAGCTGGTATTTCAGAAACTGGAAAAAAAATCTCTTCAACTATGTTTATTTTCATCTGTGTTCACAGGAAGTTCAACACAATTGCCAGCTTCACAGAATATCATTTTGTGCAGATGACAAAACTGACAAGAGGATATTCACTTTCATATGTAAAGATTCTGAGTCAAATAAACATTTGTGTTATGTATTTGACAGTGAAAAGTGTGTAAGTATGCCAAATGTTTTAGGGTGGTTTGTTCTGTTTTACAAGCCAGGAATTGTCTTGTTTCCTGCATTAGTAAGGTATTTGGAAATAAGTATGGTCTGCAAATACTTAGCTACACTAATAGATTCATCCTGTCATGAGAATATGCTTCAGGATTTCATCCCTAACTAAATTCTCATGTTCACAGGCACGGGCTTGCATGCAAATTTCTTTTCTTAGAACGTCATGCTTGCTAATGTTATATATGTTTATTTCTCTTACAACATCTAATTTATTTCTTATTTTAAACTCAAATATGATTTACTAATATACATATAATGCAAAAAGGTAATGTTGAACAAAGTATTTTTTTTCTGGAATATGATAGATCTGATGAAAATAAACATTTTAAACTCCAGGAAATGAAATCTGTAAGGGTCTTCAAACAAATCTTCAGTGTTTTGAAAAACCTCGTCCTTGATTTTACTTATTCAGAAAACAGTATCATGAAAGGTGATAGAATTGTATGTGTGTGTATGTGCCTGTGTGAGTGTGTATGTGTGAGCTTGTAAATACAATCTAAAGTTCTTAGCAAGTAAGAACAATTAGGGAATTCCGAAGTTGAGTTCTGTAACAGTTCTTTAATCATCTGGAATCTGAAGGAAAACTTTGTATCTTGACTATAAGCATAAGCTAACGCTAATTATAACCTAGCTGAGGTCCAGTTATAAAATACAAGATGTGAATTCCAAGCACACATTGTAGCCATTGATGGCTTTAATTGAGGAAGAACATCAAACCTCAACAACCTGATTGCCTTAGACAAGAAGAAACTTATTTGCACACTTTTCACACTGTGAAAAATATTATTATCATTATGTAATTTGTTTCTCTGGTTTCAGTATGTGAGCTTCTTGAGAACAAATACTTGTTTATTTGTCCATGTAACTCCTACATCAGGTGGACAATAAATGCTCAATGAATTTTTTCCGTAAAGACTATGCAGACAAATGTACAAAAGATAGAGCAAGTTATCTGTAACTTTTAAACTATAGTTCTCTAAAAAGGCAAACTAATGTGCTAGGCTACTTGGCATCATAATATGTTTTGAGAATTTGATGAACATTATGAAACATCTCATCAGAAAAATATGCTTATCCACATAAGGCAACATTATGTGAACAGTATGGTATTTTTATGAAGTTTAAGTTGTTTTGAAATTTATTCTATTAAATGAATGCATTATATTTAATGTTCCAAGTGCTTCTTAACCATGATTGCTTGCAGGCGTTTGAGGAGATTAAAGTTGATATTTGTTGAATATCTTCTATGTGTAAGATATTATAACCTTTTATCACTTACAGCAAGCAGAAAATTCAGTTGTTCTGCTTCCTTGTTTACACAGAGGAATAAACTTCTTTAGGGTCCTGTGAAATATTCGTAAACCAAGTCCATTAAAACATTAGCCATCTTATGGCTATATGTCACATGTTTTATCTTTCTTTGACCTCCATCAAATTTGTTATATGATTATTTAATATATGAGCTTGCCAGAATTCCCATGTAGTTTTATTGTTTTCAGAGTATAGACTCTATTTCTCCCTGATCATAATTTGTAATTGACTTCCAAAATTTCAATTCCATAACCCGTTAACTCTCCAGATATAGCCTATTAGCTTTTCTTTTTATTTTTCTTAAAAGTTAAAAATGTATTCTTGAATCCTACTGCAGTGGCTCACAATCATTAGTGTACATAATATTCATAAGGAAGACCTTTTAAAATACAGCTCATTCATTTCCACTTCAAAAAAATATGTTCATATTGACTTGGGGCTAGAGCTGAGGAAATCTAGATTTTGCAAGTTCACCAAGTGATTTTGCTTCAGGTAGATGGAAGACTGAGCTTTGAAAAGCAAGGTTCCAAGTTATCACTTCAACTGTAAGTTGGCATCACTTTAATTAGCTTAAAGAGGATGTGTTTCCTCAAAGTCTCATTATATCATTTTTACCTCAAGATTTTATTTGCTCTACTTATAACAATGTCTGTATTTATAAAATTGATTTTCTATGTATGTAAAATTTTTGAAATACCATCGTCTCTAATCAAAACAGGAAAATAAATTATGACCCAATTGGCACCACTCTTTCCTCTTATTTTAAGAAACCAAAGCCCACTTGAGTGCCTTTCCCAGTGTTACAAAGCTAGATAATAACAGGATCAGGGTTAAAATTTAAGACATTAGATTGCCATTGCAGCATTTGTTCAGCCATGCTGTATTACTCCCGTAACTGTGACCTTGGGGGCTTGAGGGAGCTCTGTTCCAGGGGCTTTGTCTTACTTACTCGTTATATTTTATCCTTTCAATACTTCTCTGAAATTGTTGAGAGTTTGAAAGTAGATGATACCTGTCCTAGTATGCCACAAGACTGGAATTCACTGCTTAATTAACATTATCATATTAATGAGTCTCCCTCCATGGTGACAGTGAGGATAATGTGGGGAGCTACAGTGCCCAGCTCTGCTAAGCAACAGTGAAGAGAGGCCAAGCGAGGAAGCTGAACTTCCTTCCCCACCAGGCAGTACTGAGGCAGTGCTCTCCCGTTCCCATTCCCCTACTCGAATTGTGTCAGAGTTTAAATAATTCTAGAGTCTCATAGTATTTAGAATATCCAAGATTCAATTGAAAATCACTCCCCACATCAAGAATTAGAAAATCTTACTAAGTGAAAAAAGATGACCAATATATCTCAACACTGAGATGAGACAGACATTAGAATTACCAGACAAATTTTAAAAGAGCCGTCATAAAAATAATGAAATAAATTGTTACAATCACACTTGAAACAAATTAAAAATTACAGTGTCTTCTAAGAAATAGAAAATCTAAGCAAAGAAATAGATGATAAAAAGAAAACCCAACTGGGAATATTGGAACTGAAAAATACAACTAAATAAATAACACAATGTATGGGCTCAATAGCAGAAAGGAGAGGACAGAGGAAAGAATCAGCAACCTGGAATATTGAAAAATAATAGAAAATGCCCAATCTGAACAATGCAGAGATAATAAGTATACACATGTGAATGCACACACACACACACACACACATATACACACGCTCACATAGGCATACACACAAAACACTACAAAAAAAAAATCAGAAACCTGTGGGACTACAACAAAATATCTATTATTTATGTGTCATTAGGAAAGAGAGAAAAAAAAAAAAGGTGGCCTTGAAAAAGCACTTGAAGACATAATAGTTGCAAACTTCCAAATTTGGCAAAAGACATAAACCTATAGATTGAAGAAATTGAATGAAGTCCAGACAGGATAAACCCAAGTTAATTCTACACATATACAGTCAAATTTCTGAAAACTAAAGACAGAAAAACCTTGAAAGTAGCAAGAGATAAAGTCCTTACCTAAAGCAGAAAATCAATCCAAATTACAGTGTATTTCTTATTAGAAGCCATGAAGATGGGAAGGAAGTATCACACGGATTGTAAAAGTAACACAATTTTAGTTAAGATTGGCAAGATATATAATGAGGAATTTTAGACTTACAAGTTGCTCTTATAAACAGATTTTAGTATTATTATTCCCTTGGAGCATATGTAAACATGTATATGTAAATATATGCAAAACCAATAATATCCAGAATGACAAAGCAAATTATAGTTATTACTTACATGAAAACTGGAGGAGGCCAAAATTAAGGTTAAAAGCTAAAGGAAACTTTAAATTTGTCTGTAATGCTGAAAGACTTTAATACTGGTTTTACATATATTCAGGGTAATTAAAGGAAAAAGAAAGTAGTAATAAGTAAACATGCAAATTTTAGCATAGAAATATAAAAAAATAATTAAATGGTTAGATAGAATAACTAAAAAAAAAGTTTAACATCAGGTTTGGAATGGCAGAAAAAAAATGTTCAGTTATCTGAATATTATCTGAATAGCAACAAAATACAACATCAAAGTTTGTAAAAGACATTTCAAGCAGTGCTCAGAGGGATATTTGTAGCTTTAAATGCTCCTATGAAAAAAGATAAAAAGATTAAAAGTAATCATGCCCTTGACTTTAAGAAGTTAGAGTAAGGAAAAATTAAAAACAAAATACATTAGCTGGTGAATAGTCAGAAAAAGAAACAAAAGACATGAAATTGGAAAAAGAGTAAAACTATCTTTTTTTCACAGGTGTAATATGAATTTCTACAAAGAAAATTCTGTAAAATCTACAAAATTGCTATAATTTGGAAGCAAATTTAGGCACAGGATACAAGGTTAATATACAAAATTGATTTTTTGTCTACTATAAAAAAAGAAAAATCTATTTACTATAGCATCAACAAACGTGAAATAATTAGGATTTTTAAAGAAGATATACTGAAATCTACAAAATATTGCAGAAACTAAAGAAGACCTAAAATAATGGGTGAGAGATACCATATTAATAGGTTGGAACGCTCAATTTAGTTAAGAGGTCAGTTGCACTAAATTGTTCTATATAGTCAGTATGATTCTTGTCAAAATCAAACTGGGATTTTTAATAGAAGTTGAATAGTTGTTTTTAATATAGTAATATAAAACAGTATAGAACAGAAAAATTATTCTTGAAATAAAAGACCAAAGTTAGAAGACACAGTTTACCTGATTCCACAATGTACTCTAAAGAAACTTATAGGGTCAAGTGATATTGATGTAATGATAGCTAAATAATAAAGGAACTACATTGTAGAGGCCAAAAATATCCACACATGTATGGTCAATTGATATTTCCACAAATGTGACAAGACAATTCAATTGAGAAAGGAACTATTTGACAACTGGTATTAGAACAACTAGCCAAATATGTGAAAAAAGAATAATTAAAAATTAACTCTACATAAAAATAATTTCAGATGGATTATAGATGTAAAAGTAGAATCTTTTAAAGTCTGCTAAGAAATTTCCATTAAATGTAGAAGAATCTCTTTATGAACTTTGAGTAGATACTGGTATCTTAGGATGACCTCAAAAACACTAAACATAAGACAAAATGTGTGAGTTAATGAAAAATAAAAATTTTCTGTTAATTTATAAAAGGTATTACAAAGTGAAATGGCAAGTCACATCTGAAAAAGAATTTGTATCCAGAGTATGTAGAGAATTAAATATCTAAAAAGGCAAAAAAAAACAAAACAAAACAAAAAAAAAACCTAATACAAGTGGGCAGGAAACTGTCTTCTACAGGGAGTTCATAATGAAAATATAACAAAGGCCAATGATTACATGAAACCGGGCTAATAGAATTGTTCAAAAGGGAAATTCAAATTAAAAACACTTAGTTTTAGCATTACTCATCCAGTAAAAAACAAAGTTAAAAAGACTGTCTATATCTGATGTTGATGAGAATGTGGAGCAACTAGAACTTTCTTAATGTTGGTGGGAATGTAAAATGGTAACGCTACTTTGGAAAACAGTGTGGCAGTTTCTTAGAATGCTAAACATAGACTCATCCTAAGATTTAGCAATTCCATCCTAGGTATTTATCCATAGGTATGAAAACATGTCCACAACAAGATTTTATAAGAATGTTTGTAAGAGCTTTATGTATAACTAAGAACTGAGAACACCACAAATGTCCCTCCATAGACAGATGGAAAACATTGTGGTATAGTCACTGAAATACTAATCAACAATAAAACAAACAACACATATAACATCTCAGAAACTAAAAAAGAAAACAAAGAATATATACTGTAGTGCTCATTTTTATAGATATACGAACAGGCAAAACTCACCCATGGGGGTAGAAATTAGAGCAATGGTTACCACAGAAATGTGATTTTACTAGGAGTAGGCATAGGAGAACTTTCACGGATGACAGAAATATTCTATGTCTTTAATTATATGGTGTTATATAGGTATATACATTTATCAAAACACATCTGATTGTACAATTATGATCTGCATTTCATTGTATATAAATGTCATCTCCTACTCCCCAAAAGTGTGAAACTTGTAGAGTCAGATATTCTGGATTTGAATCCAGGTTCTCTGTGAGACTTTAGGCAAATTATACAACTTCATAGAATTGCAGTTGCTTAAGTATTGTGGGGATAATAATTCTCACCTCAAAGAATCATGATGAGAACCAAGTGAGGTAATATTTGGTGAATACTTACCAGGGAGATAAATGCTCTTAATTAAAAAGATATGTCTTATCATCAAAAAAAGGAGAATATGGCTTTTAAAAAGTTATTATTGTTAACAAATAATTAGTAATGAGGTCAAATGTTATTAGTTACCAGTCAACAATGCTACCATTTAAATGAGTCTCCTGTACACCTTGAGTATTTGAGGATAACACATTGTCTTATTAAGAGGACACATTGAACTCATTTTCATTTATTTAGTATTATTTAGCATTCTTTAATGTAGCTATTTTCTTTTCCTCCTTTTTTTTTTAAAGACAAATAGTCCTCATACATAATTTCAGGCATATATTCTGCATTTTTTAGTTAACTGGGTTAAACACTATAAATATTTGTTATGGCTAAGGGCCTTTTTAAACAAAGAGTGAACTATAAAAGATAATGATGTCTTAAGTAATCTAAACTTTATTAATAAAGCATATTTTCAATTTAGATTGTACATAGGATATCACAAAATTTTAGGATTTGCAGTAGGGTTTCCCTAACAGGAAAGTCTGGCATGTTCAAGATTTAATATTGCCACCAGTTGTTATGTCATCTGGAGGTCTTATAGTTAAATATGAAATATTTGGTGCATTAAATCAATTAATGCCTGTACTAAACTTCTTTATAATGGTAATAAGGTAAATAGATCTTTATTCAGTGTTTACACTCTTCCCAGTAAGACCCTGTGATATCAGCTGAGATATGAATGGAAAAGGAATGAGCTGGTGGCCTTAGGATATTTGTGGCAGTTTCTAGTTAATAGACCAGAGATTGTCAATTGTTGAGGAGGCCAAATTCAGATGGCAGATACGTTTTGTTCAATCGTCATGGTTTTACAAAAACATTGTTTACTATCGTTTAAAATTGGGAGCTTTCCATGTGAAAATTCAGATCTGTGACTTCATCTCACATATTTGAAATCTGACAACTCTGGGTTGGAATTGCTTGTTTCCACAAGCCAGCAATGAATTGGAACTGAGTAGCGGTCGCTCCATTTGGAGAGGGCATACCTCAGGTTTTCCACAGACACCTCCCAGCCCACCTCATTCAAATTACCTGTCAGCTTGAACAAACCCTCCTCACTAAGAAAAAGAAATAAGTAGCAAAGCAACAAGAAAACTGCAGTTGGCGCTATGCTTTCAATTAATAGGCACTAAATATTTGAGGAAGGAAAGATAAGAAAGTAGGGAAAAATGCTATGATAAAAGAGATGAGAAGGTGAAAAGGACTCGCTTCCAGCTTCAACGGCTATTCATTTAATTGCCAAAACATTTTTTTTTTATGCTGTGAATGGGTAGGCACTGGATTATTATGTTAGCATAGACTACTCTGCTCGTTTACTACATCTCTACCCCTAGACATGACATGGCCCTTTTGAAGAACCTCATGTGAATGTTTTTCTTGATTCAAATAGTCTGGAATATTATTATTAAAGTGCAAATCTTCTTTGTTTGGTTTTTACAAAGGCTGAAGAGATAACTTTAACAATCGGCCAAGCATTTGACCTGGCATACAGGAAATTTCTAGAATCCGGAGGAAAAGATGTTGAAACGAGAAAACAGATTGCAGGGTTACAGAAAAGAGTGAGTAAACTAAGCTTGTTGTTTTCACATTTATGTGATGTAAGTACAGGGAAACTTGCATATCATCAAACAAATTTAGAAGGCCTGCCATTAAATTTCCCCCACACTGATTGGAACTGCTTTCACTGTGTCCCTATAATTTTTCATTCCTGATCCCCTGCACAGTTTTTAACCATTTTATATTGAATTCCCACAAGAACTTAGTGTTCTCATGTGACTTTGCTTCACTTCCTGATGCTTCTCATGGGGATCAGAGCAGCAGAAGCAGCAGATGCTGGGTAAGTGGTTTCCCATGCAGATCAGATTCCTTTATAATTAAATTATACCCTTTCTCCACTCTCTTCAAAATCATCATAAGCAAGTTTCACTGTCTTGCGGTTATACTCCAAGATTATGGGTACAGATTGCACAGTGCTGCAAGAAAACACAGAGAATGAGGTATTAGGAACATGAAATTTGCACTCACATAAAAACGTATTTTAAATTTAATAATATATCCTCTGGTGACCTAGAATTCTATAATATAGCTGAAGCTTTATCAAATACATTTCTCCCTGTGCACAAAAGAATATATTAAACTTTTAAATGATATGAAGTTCTATTCATGAATGTAGCCAATATAACAGCCAATATTTTCCAAGAATAAATTTCTAAAGATTATTCAATAATCACTTGCTTTTTAGATTCAAGACTTAGAAACAGAAAATATGGAGCTTAAAAACAAAGTACAAGATTTGGAAAACCAGTTAAGAATAACCCAAGTATCAACATCTCCAGTAAGTATATAGAAAATGTGCATCGTTTCCTTAGACACAAGATTTCATGGTGATAAAACATGTCTGGATCATCAGTTCTTCAATATTTCAAATAATACTCTGGGATCAGCAATTTTAAACTAAATGTGAATAAAGATGAAAGATGCTAAATAAGAGTAATTTAAAACATTAGAATTGCATAGGTAGCTCAGATCGGAGTTGTTTTTCCATGTTGCTCTTTCCTCTTTTCTGAAATAATTCAGCCTTCGACTTGGTCTTTTCCTCTTTGTGCCATGTAGCCTCTCTTTCATTCCAATTGATTATTATTTACTGAAGTTAGATTCAGTGACCTGGGCCAGTCTACCCTTGGAGTGCTGAACTTTATTATAGAAGTTGGACTGTTAACAAAATCAAATTGGTTTCTTATTTCATAGCAAGGATTCCTACTGGGAGTGACACAGTTATATTTCAGACACTAAAATCAGTGGTAATCTCTGCAGACAACTCTTAGTATATCTGTAGTTAAATTATTTACTTTTGATTTAGCATAGATTTGAAATCTTTTTCCACTACCACATACGATGCCATTATTTTGTGATTTTGGCTTAAGGGAATTTTTTGGAGGGCAATGGAATTTAAAAGTTAATATTTTTTTCTAGGTAATATATTCCTATATACTTAGGAATTTTTTTCTATTAAAATCATCAGTACTACTGATATTCTCTGTTAAAGTATATATTTTACTTTGCATCTAAACATTTTTATATATAATTTTTGGCATTATACTAAAACACAATTATGGCATTTACAAACTTCTGAAAAGAATTTTTGTTGAAAAATTTTATTTGCAAGTCAATTTTGGTTCAATCTTTAGGCTAACTCAATGAAAACTCATATATATAGATATATATCTAGTACTAGAGTATTTCACCAATTCATCACCATGAACAATGCTTCAAGAAGTTGCAGTTAGGGTTTTAAATTTGCTGTGCCCTGGGAATGGGTCAGAAAACTTATTTTCTTCTGAACTCACACTTTGCCATCTTCCACACTGAAATGGTTGGCATTTCCATTGCTTGGCATATAGTTGGTGACAGTGGCCAAGGTGGAGAGATTGGAAATGAATCTCCAGTGTTCCTGTGTACTTGTTCTGCACAGTGAGATGCCGGATCCTCCTTTTCAGGTTCTGGCTTTATTATAATATTCCTCCTTGTTTTTCCTCTTTACTACCATCATTATTCGCTTCTAATCCAGGTTATGATTTTTTTCTTGCCTTCCCTACCCTAAGGAACAGAGCATCAGCTCAAACTCTTCAACCTTCAGTCCCAAAATAGAGCAACACTTTTTTGAGGTCTTGTTGAAAGTTTTCTAAGCCATCCCATGAAACAAATTAGGAATATAAAGATAAATGAAGGGGAAGTTACTTTTCCAAGCAGTCTTAAAAAGGTAGTTTTTGCTGGAATTCTTTGCATTGAAAAGTAGTTTTATTTCAGTCTTTGTGTTTACAAAGGAATAAAAATAAGATCCATCACCATTTTGGAGACAAACTCAAAGCAACGTTAATGCACAGCAAATGCTTCTTGGACTTGTAACTCTGGAAGTGAGATTCTGTAGGTTTTGTTTGTTTTGCTTTCAGAGGACTGAAGGATAGAATGCTTCAAAATTGCTAAAGTTTTCAGCAGCTTGTTTAAAGGATTAGGGGCAGCAATTAATATATTAATTGAAGAACATTGAAGTAAATGATGAATCCCATTATGTGCATTGAAATTACAATGTAGGTGGGTTTGTTATATAGGGTTAATTTGGCTTCAGATTCTCCATGAGTTTTCAGTGTGTAATGGTTAGAGGAACCCCCCAGGACAGATGCCTCTTCACACGTGACCAGCCCCAAATAGGTCTTAATCCTAGTGGGAGCCAGATTTTCTTAAGTCACACAGAGGTAACCCTTTTGCTGTACAAAACATTCCAATTCAGAGTTGGTTCAATTTTCTATAAATTATTTAATGTTAAAATTTGATTCCTAAAAATAAACACTTAACGCAGTAATATTCTGAAATACCAGGATTTACGGGTCAAACACGATATAGTCCACATCAAGCAACTGCTGGTCAAAGTAAAACAGAAGATTTATCGCTAATTTTTGCTTTAAAATAGTCTCTTTGAGAAGTGGGAACAAAGAGAACAAATGTAGGAATGGAATTTGGGTGTTTTTGTGGCATTAAAAATCATGTAGAAAGTGAAAATAATGTAAATTACTGATAAGGGTGCTCTTATCAGTGTGTGACAAAATAGCAGATAAAGTCAGTTATGGGAAGAATCAGAAAACTAAAAGAAACATTTTTGGTACAATTTGACTAGATAACCAAAAGATCACAGGCCATCTCCCGAGTGAGAGGTCCAAAGTTAAAGCTGTTTCTGTTGCGTAGAGCAATGGTGCAAAGAATCGGATCTTCTAATAAGAAATCTCGGTGTTAGAGATGCTGATCCTTTTACTCCATGTTAAATCATAGGTTTAAAAATGTGAGGCCCTGTTGAGTGGAATGTTCCAGATGGAGAACCTTTGTTCTTCATCTAAGTCACTGTGTAGGTGCGACCGTAGATGCATTTCTCCGGTCTCTTCAGAGGCACCCTCAGGAGAGGTTGCTTTTTCTTAGGTGGTTGCCTGCCAAACACTTCTGTGTTGTATGAATTTCAGCTGTGAAATTTACAGAGCATGGGGAAAGGGAGGGAGATTAATAAACCCATATGTAAATGAATAAATAAATTTAGAAATTTGGATCTTATATATGCTGTGAATAACATAAAAGAGTAGAATTGAAGAGAATGACTGGGAGCTTAGAAACAGTGATCTTGGAAGCCCTGTCTGAGAAAGTACCATTTAAATTGAGACCTGAATGAGAAAAAGTTATTCAATACAAAGGGCAGAAAATAGTAGCAAGGACCTTTGTGCCTAGAGCATAGTGACCAGGAGACCAAAAAAATTGGAGAGAGAATCAGAAGCTAAATTTTATAGGCCATGTTTTTTTGGATGTTATTTGTTTTGTTTTGTTTTGTTTTGTTTTGTTTTGTTTTGTTTTGTTTCGTTTCCTTTGATTCAAGTAAGAAGTTACTTAAACAGGGGATTTGGGGATCATCTGGCTGCTATATGCACCATGGCTGTAAATAAGCCAAAATGAAGTCCCTCAAACTGTCTAGGAGGATATCTCGGTAGTCTGGGAGATGGAGAAGAGTAGACTGGCCTAGGATTCTGTCAGTTGGGATGATGTATACAGCTTGATATATTTTGGATGTAGAACTTGCTGGATTGACTGATGGAATGGATGTGGACTGTAGAATAAAAGAGGGGTCAAGATTGTCCCTGAGGGCTTTATCCTGAGCATCTGGGTGGTGGTGCCATTTTCCAAAATAGACTTAGGGAAGGTGAATGATGAACAATCAGGATTTCACTTTTGCTCATGTTAATTCTGCCTACTGGACAGCCAACTGGAGATGTTTGGGTATACAAATGGTTGGGTATACAAATCTGGATTCCAAGGAAGAGATCTGGCCTCATGACACAGTACGTGAGTTTAAAAGTCTGCTCTTCTTCTGTCATCATTTGGACTATGGGACTATCGTTTATTGTGTTAGTTCATGCATCCAGTATAAAGTCAGTGTGAGGTTATAGAGTAGTTCAGTTCTAGTTAAGGAAAACAAGAGACTTTTTTTGTTTTGCCCAGTATTAAAATTAAAAGACATTTCTAACTATAAAAATATGTATTGTTAGTATATATCTCTTAGATATTTTATCACTTAAAACCAATTCTTCATATGCATAATGAATGAAGGGTTACTCCTATTTTTCATTATTTTATGTCTAAATTGACATTTTTTTCACTTGTTCTTAACAAGCAGAATGTTTACAGGTCTCCTAAATACCACTTGAATGATTCAGTCACAGGTTCCTTTTCTGACATGAAATAACCTTTGATAGAATCCATAATACATACTGCTGTATCACACTGAAATTGTGGAAATCTTTTCATTGGTTTTAGAAATTGGGTCCGTATTTTATAGTCATTTAGATACACTGAGAAATTTCCGTTACTTGACTGTGCTGTTTGCTTTCTGCTGTGCTCTAGTGGTTTGGCAATAGATTAGAGGTTGGGTTTTCCACCATTTGGTACTAATTATCTGGGGACAATCTGATTTCCATTTATTGCATTCACATGGCAGTGCTTTCTGTATTTATATCAGAAAAAAGGGTTTATTCTGCCCTCCTAGCCTTATGAACGCCTCCAGAAGATTGTTCCATTGTAAGATGTGGGCATAGCAAGTTAAATCAAATTGTTCTCCTTGATTCTTGCGTCCGGATGCTTACATTTTATTTTTCTAGCTATAGAAGGTTTTAACCAAATCTGACTATTGCCAGGAAGTTAAATGAATAGAATTGTAGTCCTAAGACATACTGAACTTTCTATTGCTGACTAAAATAAATGTCTCCCTTTCAATTAAACCAAGTGTTACTGGATAAAATTCTACCTTTACATAATCAACTGTGTGGCCACTGATTAGACTTGATAGGACAAATTATAACCTAAAATGTGTGTTTCATCCTGGGTAAATAAAACCACCTGTTTATCTTCCTCTGGTGTTTTCTCAACTACTATTGAAGTCAAGATGGACAAGAGGAGATTGTGAAAACTCAATTACACAACAAACCAAATGTGAATCTTTAAACAAAGATAGAAATTTTAAACACGAACATTGATTCAAAAGCATGTGTTTCCCAGAAGAAAATGATGACTGGTTCACAACTTCACTTTCACCATGGTTACTTGCACAAATGATGGTTCTAAAGAAATAAACCTTGTATAATGGGAAGAAAAATATATTTCATTCCAGTTCTGGCAGTGAGTACCTAATTAAGTCACTTAATCTCTCCTTGTTCCAGTTTTCTTCTTTGGGATATGTAGGTGATGACATCCATTTATCTTGCAAGATTCTTGTAAGAATATATAGGTCTTACAGGTAAGAGACCAATATAACCAAACTTTGTAACTAGAAGTCTGAAAAAAATAGCATATCTAGTGCTATAAATTCTAAATTCTAGAAGTGGTTACTTTTAAAGCTTATATAAAAAGTGATGTTGCAAACGTGCCATTGATAGTGAACTTCAAAAGAATGAATCAACATGGCAATATGGAAGGATTTGCTAGGACATTTTGCATTGCCTTTATATTTCCCCATATTTAGTGTTTTTCATAATCTACCCAGTTTTTTATCTGGAAGAATTTCATTTAGGCATCTAGATTTAAAATATAAATTTAAATAATTTACTTTTTAAATTTAGTTCTAAGTAGAATTTTAAATTTCTACTATTTTAATAATTATGATAAATCATATTTTAATCTTAAAATTATTTGTTTTACATTTTAAAAGGGTCTTTGGAGGTTTATATTGCTGAAACAATTAACAGCATTAAATAAAATTTTGGTATCATTCTAATATTTCTATAAATATTATCACAGAAGCATTTAATCGCTAATCCAGTTTTTTTTATTGTTGCCTAAATGTACTCAACATTATCTGATAGGATTCAAACCCTTTTATGACATTTCATCATTGTCGTCATATTTAGCAAAGCTCAGGGCTGACGTATTCACTATGGCCTGAGGTACCAAGCCCCTACTTACTGAAAGAGCTATATAAAACTGCAACAGCTGTGAAGCTCAAATACAAGGACTCATTACTAATATGTCTTAATAACCTAACAACTTCTGCATCATTAACATGTAGTTATTGAGCATAGAATTCCTCATTCCCCTTAGTGTAATAATTCAGAAGCTGTGCACCTTCCTAAACACCAAAGCACTTAGAATTGTGAGCATAAAAGGGTTAGTTAAACAGTAGTGCCATAAACTTCCGTAGGAAAGCCCCAAAATTTTGGTTTCTAGCCATCTGTCAAAATACCGACAGAAGGCCCATCATAAAAATATCAGACTGTTTTCATCTGAACTATGTGTTTAATTTCTTAAAAAAATAAATATTTCAACCAGTTAAAAATGGAAGGTTAAAAAATGACTAATTCCTGGACCCTTAAATTTAGAGACATCGCTCAAATATTTATCCAGTGCCAAAAATGCCACTGTATGTCATAGGGGCTTTATTTACATGTTCTTATTCTTATTTAATAGGCCTAAATATGCTAGGCTTAGATTTCACTCTTATAAGGAATCAGATGAAACATCTAATTCCTTGACTTAAATTTTTTCTAAATTAGGATCACAGACTCAAATGTCAGCAGAGCCCAGGCTGTGGCATGGATGTAGGAAATGGGCATGCTGCTGTGGTGAGGAATCGGAAAGCATACGCCAATTTAACAGATCCAGCAAATACTAAACAACAGTTAGTTATTTTGATGCATCTTCGTGAGCCCACATTCTAGATTTTTTAACTTCTCAAACTCTCTGGATTTTAATGTATAAGCTCTTAGCTTGCAAGGAACTGAATCAATATTTTAAAGACCTGTGTGACTCAAACAAAAAACCCCAGGTAACCAATCTAGATTACTGATGACCCAAAGGCAACTTGTAATAGTCAGATAGTATTAGAGTCTTAAACTTTAGCTACCAAAACTCTTGATTGCTATCCCCGCTTGACCATTCTGAATGTGAAAATACCTCTCAGTTGGGGTATTCAAATACTTGATTATTTTTATATTACATACATTCTTCGTTTGTGTAAGTGTCCCTTTTCAGAGGAATTAGAATGCATATTATTAACACCACGATAAAACACCATAACACTTTTAAGTTAGGTTATTTTGGCCTTCATTTTGTGCTGAGACACTTGGTAAAGATTTTCGGTCTATACAAGTTGTAAAACAACATAAAATATTCCCATTTATGTTATAAGCCAAGTGATACCAAGGACAACTTCCACTGGGTATCTTTTGTGCTTTACTCAGGATAGACATTCTTTTTCTTTTTCTTTTTTTTTTTTTTTTAAGGATAGACTTTTTTTTAACATTTTTTATTGATTTATAATCATTTAACAATGTTGTGTCAAATTTAGGATACACATTCTTACCAATTTATAGTTTAAGTTTAAAAAAAGGCTGTAGTGTAAATTAGGCAATAAATATTCATTGATAGTTTATTACATATCAAGTACTCTAATGTAGTACAGAGTATTTTAGAAAAACAAAATTTTGTCCACAAGTTTACAGTTGTTACCTATAATTAAATAAAAGGTGTAATTACAGAATTACACAGTGAACTATGTAGACTATAAAATGGATTTTAAATTTACATATATACACATATACATGTATATATATCTTTATGTAGATCACTATAAAGATCAATAGAGAAAGCAATAATTACATAATTATATATACATATTAATAGTGATAAAGTATAAATTCAGACCATCAGAGATTTGCTTCCTTACTGAATTCCTTCCTCAACTTAGATCTCACTTTACTTGTTTACTTGTTTACTCACTGCCTTGTTTCCCCTCTGCTTCCTGAAATGTGTGAGGAGGTAACTCCTAATTTAAAGACTTCTTTCAAACTTGTTGGTTCTCCTAACCATAATTTTCATTACAATGTTTCACCATGAGGTTTATCAAAAGCCAGATTTGTGTTGGCTGCCTCCAAGTCCTATTAGTGCTGGAAGATCTCTGCAGTGTGACTTATAGCTGAGAAGTCTGGCTCCAGGCCAAATCTACCAGGCCCTGCAAAGTTACAAAGGCTTTTCGAGGCAAGACTCATGGGGGGAAAGCTGCCCAAGCCACCCCAGATTTAGTGCAGCACATGGAGGAGTTGCAGTCAGGGACTCAGCCCCCTTCACCACCCAGGCCGGCCCACTCTCGTGCATAGCTGCCTCCTCGCCCAGCTGCCTTCATTCAGAGGCCGTGTTGGAGGCCCTTGGCCAAGGCCTCTCTTAAATGCCTCACGCAGACCATGTTTGGGGGGTTTTGAAGACACTTCTCCACTAACTCAGTTTTCAATATTTTCTACTCCTAGTTCTTTCCCCTTTTCCTCCCTCTGCTCTCCCCACCAGTAGCACCCCCCCACCCACCCACCCACCCACACACACACACACACACACACACACACAAAATCAGCAGAAACCTTTTGTTCAGGGCTCCCTCAGGAGAGATAATGTCTTACTTCTGTCCTGATACATCTGACCTTTGCCCAGTGACATTCACTGGGAAAAAATGGGACATTGATGGGGCCAGCACCTTCTTTCTGGCCTCTTGCTTACACTATCCCAGTAAGTGAATAAAGGCTCAATTATTACATATTTTTATTTTGGTTGTTTTAACTGACTGCTCTGGCCACTCAGCTCTGTGCAGCTCAGTTCTTGACAGTAGCTTTCCGTGATGTAATGGAAATAGCTTCCAAAAGTCATACAAAGACTAATGTGCAGACCCAGTACAGTGTACTACTTGCTTTTTATCTGATTATTTGTTATCTCTCTGATTTACTGAGATGCTTGACAACTCCCTCTGCGCATACCACAAAAGTTGTACTATTTAGAACTGACTACCTATAGAAAGGGCATGATTGGAGTCAGGGTGTTTTGAATTTTGGTTTTGCATCTTACTTTAAGGAGGAGTAAGTAACAAAGAATCAATGTGCCTTGATTTCCCTATCTTTATTATAATAAGGACATAATATGACTAATACTGCAAAAGAATGTTTTGAGGATTTAATCTAAAATGTATGTTGTAGCCCTTTTTGAAAATTCTACAAAGTCCTAACTTTTGACTAGACTTTATTCCTACTTCAGTGAATTTTTTTGTTGTTGTTGCTTTCCTTCCTCCCCACCCCCATTACACAGAGGCTCTCTTAGAAAGAAATCTTCAACCATTTGTTGTTTTCCTCTACAGTGTCTTCCTCACAAGTCATATTGAATGCAATATTTTATTTAAATATCTAAAAATGCAGTATTTCAGTGAAAAATCAAATTAAACAATCTAGAATGAAAGACTTGCAATAGGAAAATCTACTCAAACAATTTAACTTTAGTAAAGTTATTTTGGAATGACATCATTTTCAAAAAATATCCCTTTATAAATAAATTCATATATACTTTTTTCTTTTTTCTTCTGTGTCTTCTTTCTTCTCCTTAGTATATTTCTCTGTTGTTCCTTTACAGCTGCGGCACAAAATGTCTGATCATGAGCAACACGGGTTTCAGAGATGCTCACCCTCTTTCTGGTGTAATACTGATGATTCATCTCCCTGTCTAAATATTTCTTCCATTACTGTCACTCCTGTCAACTCGCCTGATTCCAGACTGTCACTGGGACTATTAATACCACCACCTTCTAAATGTGGCCTTCCCAAGCCAGTCAGTGAGAGCAGCATCCCAAGACCTCATGTAATTCACTAAACAGAAAATTCTCTTTATTTTCCCACTTATTTTTTTAATTCCTCCAAAATATGCCATTTATATAGTAATGAAAAAATTCAGGTATGTCTTGAATCGATGTGATGCAGTCTGGGACCTCTGTGTGCCACTTTTGCATCCTTTGGTCATCGGTATCAGAGAGCTTCTAGTAGAGAGTGTGGAACAAATCAACAAAAAGATGAAATAGGATAAGTACTTCCAGGGATTCATCAGATATGGCAGTTGGGAAATTAAGCCATTAGTGATATTGGCAAAAGCTGTCAGTAGAGTTCAGCAAAAAGAGCAAAGTCTAGAATGATATGAGTTGAGGATTGGATGAAGTAAAAAGGCAAAAAATGTAGTACCTCCTTGGAGAAGCTCAGCTTTGAAGGGAAGAGAAAGGGAGATGAGAGACTAGAGAAGTAACGAGGCACTGAGTAAAGGCCTTTTTGGTTGGTTGGTTTTGTTTTTAAGAACTGTCAATATTTGGATATCTTTAGACAAAGAGGAGAGGGATGGAAGCCGGATGAAACAGAAGGATAGGATGATTAGAACAATATTCCTGAGTAGGAGGAAAGAGCTGAGGGATAAATTTGGCTCTGAGTCTTTGGGGTGGTACTTACGACTGATACAGTAAACCGTTAAAACTGTTGAAGAAGGGGAGATGACAGCAATCTTTCTGCATGAAAAAAATGTACTAATAGTCATGTTAGCTGAATAGCAAATCCATCACTCATTACACATAATCAGCTTTGTTTTCTTCATTACCTGCATCATCTGTGAAGCCGAAAAACGAAAGTATTCTAAAAATACAAATTTTAATGTGAACCGCTAAGCAATTCCAAACAATGTCCATGTTCTTATAGGAAAGGTAAATTTTTCCTCAGTATTTCTCTCCAAAATGGGAATTCTCTTTCTTTAATAAATGATATATAATACATATGTATATTTTTTCCTGTATGACAATCAAAATAATGATTTTCTCATTCTTATGTTACGTCCTAGTCCAGATTTGTCCAAAAAAACTTAATGATTTTGGTGGTATATTTTAGTGATTATAATTTATTTCACAAAGTAGCTGTTTATTGTAGAAAACTTGATGAAATCTTATTCCAAGAATAAAAGGCACTGCAATGAATATGATCGTTGACTGCCATTATAGTTATAAACAAATTGAAATAGACTCCCTAATTTTTTTTAAATTGTTATCAATTGCTTTTGAATGGTTATATTTAAGAAGATGCATCACTTATGTTCAGTTATTTCTGTCTAAAACTTACAATCTTATGCAAAATACATTACTAAAATCATGTTTTTACATAGTTCCTAACATGTTTTCAATTCCTAATATAAATGCCAATTATTTCTATATATGCAAAAAATCCAATATATCTTTTGTATCCACCTAGAATAGTATTGTCACCATTTTTGCCATCACAGAAATTTTCTTGCCGGTGAGCATTTGGCACATAAGTGGTCCAATCATATGAAATTGCCAATATTTAACTATTTTTGATCTACAGAATGGCAAGTTCATATGACTCAACTGCATTTGTCATTGTGTTTATATATGTTCTATATGTATATGATATACTTAGCTTTATAATCTGTCTACATGGAATACTGCCCTAATTTTATTATCTTCTTTGCAGGCAGGCAGTGTGACACCTAAGTCGCCATCCACTGACATCTTTGACATGATTCCATTTTCTCCAGTATCACACCAGTCTTCAATACCTACTCGCAATGGCACACAGCCACCTCCAGTACCTAGTAGATCTAACGAGATTAGTAAGCTTTCTATATAAATCAATATTCTTCGCTATGTTTGTGTACATTTTAAATATTTAATTAACACTTTACAGGAAATTATCATAACAAACTTGCTGAACATTTTAATCACCAAAGTATTATGTTTATATATATATGCCAAATTCAGTTAATTATATTTTACTTTATAATTCAGAATTTGCCTGTAGACATCACTATTTGCATTTGAAACTATTTTATGAAAAATGATATTTTGGTCTAGGGTTATTTATATTATAAAATAATTATATTTTATTGTATTTGGAGTTATATTTTAATGTACTTATTTAATGATTAAGAACAATTCTGGTGGTAATTATTTTGATCCTTTCTGACACGTTTATAGAGCTCAGTTTAAGTTTTTTTATCATAGAGTTTATGCATAGTCTTAGTTAAAGAAATGTATAAATATATGAATTCCATGATTTATTTATTATTTATTATTATTCCATTTATTTATTAACTCTATGTAATTCATTTATCTATTAACTCTTCTTTCTCTGATATCTAAAAAGCTATAAATGCACTGCTTTTCTGATTTACTTTTTATATATCTGAAAGGAATTTAAAAGTCTCTTAATGATAAATTAGAAAGTATCTAACAGATGGGTATTATCAGTGTCTTGACTGTGTTTTGCTCTATGCCCTGTAACACAATGTGAAAGCATAGCTTCCAATGGCCATCATCAGTCATCAAGTCCCAAGGGACACTGAAGAAAAGAGGGTTTTACATATTAAACCTTATTGAATCCTCTCTGGTTCACATTTAAGACATTTTCAATATAACTCTGAAGTTTTAGCTTAAGGCTGTAAACCATGTCAGGGCCTATGTTTTGTTTCCCCTATGGAACTTAACAAAATGCATTGCACATTTTAGGTATTCAATAAATTCCAGAAGACTAATTTGTAAGTACAAAGTAATAACATTAGGGACTTAAAAATCAGTGTACAAAAATATTTCAGTACTTTACATAAGTTGAAATATAGTATATTTAAATTCCTCTGAATATATTTCCTGTCAATGCAAAATATTTTTTCAAGGTGATATCCATAATATACATGTCATAGTGTGTTTTTAGAAAATATTGCCAATATCCTGATCTCATAATGGTGTATTTTTTTGTCCTTATGAGTGTTCCACATCTTTACTTTCCCACTGTTTTTTACTTCTTTGGACTTCATCACTGATTTAGTCATTCATTTATTTAATTTAATGGGCACTTGTTTAGCATATACACTAGACTTGGGTTCCATGCTAGAACTTGAAATATAAATTAGCAATGTATCCACAATGGAGGATCTTAAATAAATATATAATAATAAATGTAATATAAATAATGAATATAAATTGAGAAGAGTGAATAGATTTTAAGATATTTAGAAGAAATAATCCGTCAGGATGCTAAATGAGAGTTCAAAATCAATCATTCAGGATTTTAGATTGAAAATATATAGCACATAATATATGTTCAATAAGTATTTAGTGGGTAAAGGAAAGAATGACTAAGTGAAGAGTTGCTTACTTTTTATTCTTTCACTCTTACACTAGATTAAACAATTTTCATGTTATTAATCACATAGTGAATCTTTTTTCATTGGAAATTGAACATATATGGTTTTTTGTTATGAATTTTAAATCCATCTGAGCTGACCAAAATATGCCAGAGAGCTCTGTAATGTTAATTTGCATGGTACTGATATCTTTAATATGTAAAGTGGTAATTTCTTAACTTGTGGGGGAATTATGGACCCTTCAGATTATGATAAAAGTTAAACCTCTTCACAGAAAAACACAAGATACCCACTCATAAAAAATTTTGCCTTGCATTTCAGGAATGTTAAGGACCCCTTTAAGCCCATCTAAATCAAATCCCTGGTGATTTTGAATCCTAACTGTAGAAAATCTGTGTGATGAAAATCTGTTTCTGCTGATCAGCTCCACTTCTTTACTAATTCATTTCTTTTAACAAACATCTACCACGTGTAAAGCATTGTTTGGTGTGTTTGTGGTGTCGTGGTACCTAGGATACTCTTCCAAAGAAAAGTTCCTCTGTTCTCTAAGTTCTGGTTTATTGCCTACAGTAAACATCAGACAGAAGAAAATAAACAGTAACAACAAAAATAATACCCATTAGTTCTATGTAAGGTGACAATAGATTCCCACTCATCTAGGACAGTCCTGGCTTATGCATTTTGTCCTAGTGAAACTATTGGTAGCACTCCTTTCATTCTTAAAAGTGTCTTTGTTTGGATGCTAAATTATTTATATAATACTTAACAGCACCAGAAACTTCTAAGAATTTTACATTTATTAACTAATTTAATACATGTATCTAAAAAAAGTTAAAGCTAGGGAAGCAAGAGTCTTTAATAATGAGAGTCACAGAGTGATTTAGAGGATGTGGTAGAACTCAAGTAGCATAAATTTTATCTCTTACATAGCACTGAATTTATAGAATATAGCTTCATGAAAAATGAAAGTCTTAATACAGTATAAATTCTCATGCTCATATATAATTTAGTTTTTTGTCAATTAAGGCTGCATTTGAAATGATTCAGAGGAAAGAAATTTCTTAATTTTAAAATAATTTTTCAGTCATATACTAGGCTATAGTCTTGTCAGTTACAAACATCAGTTTTAACTTTGATCCTTCTTTAGTGATTAAAAAACAACGCACACTTTAAAATATATGCCCAGAGAGCTCTTTGATCCTCCAACTGCTATTTTTTTAAAAGAAATTTGTTTCTGGGATACAAGGCATTTGTAAAGAACCTGTCTCATTGTGGTTATCTAGGAAGTGATGTGATTTCATACTACATGAGATGATGGACAAGGTAAGATTAAAGTACAGGAACTGTGAATAAGACTACTTCCAAATGTATTCAGTCCTACATATTGCTTCACTGTTGTTTTGCCGAGTCATCAATAAATGGAATAGGGAAGTCTCAGTGAGTAAAACATTAATGTTAGTACATTCAAATTGCTTCAATGAAATGTAGGTATTGTAATATATAAAGTATCAAATATTTGGTGAATTTGATATTAAGTAGCCTTTAAAGACACAGAAACATCTCTGAATAATAATTCTTTGTAACCGGTTTTTACATCATCATAAAATGGATTTTTCTTCCTTGTTGATGTTTAACTAATTAGTCTAAGCTCACGAAAGCCCAGGATAAAGTGTACATGTGAATAGGGACTCATTTGGTCATACAAGAATTTCTTTATATAATCCTGCCTTTGAAATCTAACTCACCCCAACTCACTCCTTGTCATTTCATTTACTAGATTATTTTCTTCCTTTTAGAACGGGACCTGTTTGGAGCAGAACCATTTGACCCATTTAACTGTGGAGCAGGGGATTTCCCTCCAGACATTCAATCAAAATTAGATGAGATGCAGGTGACTATTTTAACAGATTGGCCCATAATTTTTTTTCTGTGAGACTAAGAGAATGTTGTATACTAAAACTACTCTTTCCTTGAATTATTATCACTAGAAAAACTTACTTAAAATAATTACTGTAAAATAATAATATACATTTAGTTTTAAAAAACTCAGACAGATGCTAAGGATAAGGGGATAAGTTTTTGTTGTGTTTTGTTCTTAGGGGTGCAATTTATAATGGTAATAAGATGGGTTTTTTTATACAAAATTACATGAATTCTAATGGTTCATGATTTCAAAATCCAAAAAATGAAAAGGTCATTGCACTAGATTTATAAGATTTAATCTCAGTCTCAACAATTATGAATTTCAAAATTGTGAATGGGTGGATGAAGGAAAATCTTTGTAAGAATTAAATCAGTCTCTCTTAAAAAGAAGCATTGTAAACAAGGTCAGCTGTATGGTGATGACTGGAAACTAAATTTTTGGTGGTGAGCACACTGAAGTGCATACGGAAGCTGAAATATAATGTACACATGAAATTTATATAATGTTATAAACCAATGTTACCTCAATTAATTAAAGAAAAAAGAGCTGAGAGCTAAAACAGAGAGTTCCAAAGGAAGGGGAGGGTGTTAAAAAAAGAAAAGGAAACATTGTAATTGTGTTCATAACTTCTGAACTCTAATTTAGAAAGCAGACACCCAATGACAGATTCTTTAGGAATGTAGTCCAATTGGGTTTTCATTACTTTCCTCCCTTTTATTTTTGAATTCTGAATTGTTTTGGGAGTTTGAAGACATTGGTCTTAAAAGCTTTGTACAGTGGGCCATGATTAATAAGTAGTCTTACACACACTATAGTAAAGTCTTCTCTTTTTATTTCCTTTTACATTTTGATGATGCTATTATATTCTATTTTTTTATCAAAAAGTTTATGAACTCTGTAGAATTCAGGTAGAGAGCAATTATATGATGCTGATTGAGAAGATGTGAAAAGGAGTGATTTTTATTTATTAGGCCTGAGTTAATACAGTCACTCTATGCTTCATTTCCTGGGAAAAAATTAAAGGGTAGATTATGATCTTCTAACACTGATAAAATACTACTTCCTAGAAAGATAATAAATATCCTTTCACTTATTTTGTACTGCAGGTATGAAGCAATCTTCTTTTCTAGGTATTATGTGAATTTTCTTATTGTTCTAGATATAATAATGCCCATATTTTAAAAGTTGTATTGTTTAACATGCCTTGAGGTTTTCAGAGATTATGTTAAAACATTTCTCAAGTTGATTTAGAATTCCCTTTTATATGAAAAATTATTTTAAATCTTTAATATTGACTTAGACTTATTATAACTTATCTTAAATATTCACAAAAAACTTATAAACAACTTACCTTTATAGCTCTTTTACAACTATTAATTCAAAACTTATAAATTAAATAAAGGAAAATTACAACACCTAATACAATTGAAATGAAGAACTTAAATATAAAAGCATGGATCATTTTACTTAGCTGAAATTAAAACCATCAATATCAAACTTCTGTTAATTTCAACATGCGTCATGTTTGATGACACACTTTCCCCACCTCATTTTTATAGTTCAAGTACTATGAGACTTTCACTCAAATAGTGGATGATGATTTACTGAGAATGCTTTGTTTATTTCAGATGAAATCAAGTTATTTCTTTTTTCATTAGTTTTACCAATTATGTTTGTACTACTTGGGACTAATACTTTCATAGGAACAAGCACAAACATGGGCACTGATGTAGTAGTATTTGTTCTCAAAGAGTATGCAAACCACAAAGAGTTTCTATTAATGGTTTTAAGATTTTCACAAAACAAACATTTTTTATAGATTTTTGAAGATAAGCCTACATCTCCAGAATTTTGTAGGAACCCAGTTTGAGAAACGCTGTATTGAAGTGATTTAATGATATGTTAGTCAAATAATGTTACACTGTGGTATTTTTGCTTTGGTTTTTGTTTTGTCATTTCTAATATATTCTTGATGTCTTTTTTTTATTCTTTTCTGCTTTCATGGTGGGTAGCGCCAGAGATGGTTGGTATATTATTTTCATAATAATTTTAAACAAACCTTAAAGCTAAACCTTAATTAATATTTGCATGTTTTATTTAGTAAATATTCAGATAGAAGTTTCATATCGATATGTCTGATTATTACTTGTGTTTAAAGAGGTTTTATAGCCCATATTTTGAAGTTATTTTTTCAATGACTTAGTCACTATTGCATTGTCCGCCTCATTGCTTGTCTGTTTCTTTTAGTCCACTATTTGCTTACAAGATCACTTTAACTAAAGTTAAACAGTATTTTATCTTAAGTCCATGATGACTTTTGTTATTAATTGAAAACACATATTTAGCTACTATTTTTATCTTTGCATAGAAGGTAAAAACTTAATACAGTATAATGGGTTGTATAAACCATATTGTGTTAATAAACCTAGTGAGATTTTTGGTTTTCCTCTTTTATTTCAGAAGAAATCGTAGAAATATCTCATGAACGTAAGAACTTAAGCAGAAATGTTAAGCCGTATTTTTTATGAATTGTTAGAAAATTAGATATTTATTGGAAATCAATTATGTCATTATACGATTTGACATAATTTTAACTTCCTGGTAAATGTCACCAACAGGCAAATCAGTGTAATAGTATTGATAGTCCAGAAGCATACCTTGTATGTTATAATAATTTAATACATTTTTAAAAAGCAAGTCAATGCAGGGTGAAAGAATTTTGCATTAAATGCTGTTAAGTCTAAGAATTTTGCATTAAATGCTGTTAAGTCTATTGGCTAATCATTTAGGAGAAGCTGAAACATACAACAAATACCCAAATAAATTTTAGAGGCATCGAGCGCTTTAAAATGTTTGAAATACAATTAAATATTTATGAGACTTTTGAATGGGAGAGAAATTTTTATAAGGGAAAGAAAAATATGTACATAGAGTCTTCTATAGAAGAACTTCTATAGTTCTTTCTAATTTTCTCTTTAAAAATATATAAGCACATCACATACACATAATTAAAGTAGACAAATGATTAAGAAACTAAATAGTCAACAGATTAAAAAGCAGTAGTTCACAAAAGAAGACCGCAAGTGGCTCCATGCTTGTAGGCATGTGAAGTCTAATCAAGGAAAACATACAAATTAATACAAATAAATGCTGTTTCAGTCCAGCAAATTAAACATTTTATTTTTTACTAACATCAGTGCAAGTCAAAGTGTGGTGCAATAAGCACTGAAAATCATTCCTGGGCCTGAGTCAGTTCATAGAATCCTTTTGGAGAGTAATTTGTTACTAATCCTTGTATTTCTATTTGATATCAGAAACTTTTTAATATGAGTATGGAAAAATCTGTATGGATAAAAACATCCAGTCAACCTTATTCATAATCATAAAATACAGGAAACAAATCATATTAAAATTAATAGAACATTATAAAATTATTAAATTAGTTTTATGGGGACTCAATAAAGCTTTTTCTGCTAAGACTAAAAAAAGAGTCTAGACATTTATATATAATATATGTAATGCATTACATAAATAAGTTATATATAGTATATAGTTATATTATTATTAAAATTGTTTTTTAAATTTATAAGTTGAAAAAATTGAGACTCAAAGGACATACATATTTATTGTTGCAAGAGTGGTTTTTCCTTCATTTAATATGCTTTTCTCCCAATTTCAAAATAAGAAAATCCAATTGGGCAAAATATTTTATATAAAAAGTGTATTATGAATAATATGTTAATAGTAAAAAATCATTCTTTTGTTGATATTAGTTCATGATAATTTTCATCACTCAATAAATTATAACTTTATTTTCATTCAGAGGTTTAAAATTCAAGAGGATATGGAAACCTTGGAAGGATTCAGAATCCATTAAATCATGACTTACTAAATGAGACCTAGAAGGAAAAGTCAGAAAATGTGTGGAAAATTTTATTTTAGGAGGAAAGAAAACCAAGGAGCTGTATAACAATGTGTCTATCAATAGGGATAAGAAAGTTACTCTAAGGGGACTCCAAAAGTATCCTGATAAAATCACTATTGAGATACTCTTGTAAGTGGTATACATACATTTTATGCTGTTGTTGAAATAATGATCGACCCCTATTTTACTCTGATTACCGTTCTGCCTTTCATATACTGATAACACATTGCTAAATAGTATTTCCAGGGTAATTGTAGTGATAGTGGTTTATTTTCAGAATGAAGTGATAAAATTTTAAAAAACAATGGTATCGAGGGAGGTTATAGCTCAGTGGTAGAGCCCGTGCTTAGCATGCAGGAGGTACTTCAATCCCCAGTACCTCCATTAAAATAAATAAATAAATAAACCTAATCACTGCCCCCTTTAAAAAAAAAAAAATGGTATTAAACCTTTCCAAAGGTATACATCCGAATTATCTATTTATCTATGTCTCCTATACCAGGAGATGACATAGTACATAGATCTTCAAATATCTAAATAAAATAATTTTAGAAACGATTCATTTATAATGTTTTCAGTTTAAAGTATTGACTTTTCTAAGTATTTGGCAGCCGTTTAAAAAGTATGCATACATATTACAAAATATTTCTTCTTGTGATAAGAATAGGCTTTTAAAAAGTGGTAAGTACTCTGTCTTTTACTTAACTGAGTATAATTTGTATTCAAAATACAGGGAAGTAGTTTCGAAAAACCCTCATAGTGATGGCATTGCTGTGTGATCTTTGTGCTGTAGACATAATGAAAAGTGTTCTCTGAACATTAATAGTGAAAAAGGTGTGGCTTGCATTTTGTAATGATTTTCTTCCTGTTTGTGATACTGTTTACATCAGATTTATAATTAGTATGTTAAATACCAGTTCTAAATGAAAAATAATCTGAAGAAATACAAATTGCTATGAAACTGGCTAACACACGTAGATATGGTCTATAAGTAAAACACACAAAGCAGAAGAGGATAAAAGCTTTCTCTTTGAGAGATACTTTCTTTCCCTCCAGAATAGACTGTTGTCTACATTTTATTTGATGAACAATGGGGTGGGGATGGGGGAGGTAATAAGACCAGAGATGGCAGAAAAGAAGAGAGGTTTCAGTAGAGGACAGACTCCTTTGCCACTAACTTTTAACTCAAAATCTTCAGTGGGGGAAAAAAAACCTTTCATGGAAATTATATACTTGCTCTCAATAAATCAAAGGCAATTTAACCTCCAGAAACATCTAAGACATGCTAGAGGTGAGGAATTCAAAGCAATAATTTGCAACTACAAGCAGCTGCAAGACTGGAAGAGGCAGTTTTCTGTGTGGCAAAATGGTCTGCAATTCTTTGCTCCACACAGGACACGGCATTGCATTTAGGGAAAATATTTTAGCAGGCTCCAAACAGCAGTAACCAGGTGGAAAAGGTGAAAACTATCAGGCTGTCATCAACTTGAGATCGCACTGTCTTACTTATATTTAAGTGAATATTGACCTTTAAAGCCGAGGGATCTAAGCGACCATAGAATGACATAATAAGTAGACTTTTCTGAAAAGAAACATTTCAGTCTTAAATATTTAAGCCCACGTATTTCTGTTTTCTTCTGTCTCTTATGTGTGCTAACCTCATGCACATTTAAAACATTTAAAATGCTAATGGGTGTAAAAGGACTTTTTAAAAAGAATTTGACAGGCCTATATTTGACATATACTTTTACTTCTTAGTTGATGAAAGCATAAAGATTTCAACTTTTGTTCATAGTCTCTTTCTTTGACAGATTTACTTATTTATTTTTTTGCTATGAACATTTCCTATTTTAATGATTTGACTTTGTTTTACAGGAGGGGTTCAAAATGGGACTAACTCTTGAAGGCACAGTGTTTTGTCTCGACCCATTAGACAGCAGGTGCTGATGTCAAGAACAAGAGGTCCTGATTCTGTTTAATTTCTTTTATATACATATATATCACACGTTACTTATGACAGGTATTATACATGTGCCAATATATTTTTGAATATCTTAAGTTTTTGAAAATCATTTCAGTAAAATTTCCTCATACAATTCACTGTCGACCTATATAACATTTTGTTATAAAAACAACTCACTGTAAAGTAAACCATACTTTTCTGTTCCTTTCTGTTTCTGTTGTAGAAGAATTTATCATTGAAAGAAAAATTATCCAAATATCTGCCTGTGTCTGAGTTCTAAATAATTAGCTTCTTTAAATTTATGTTCATTCTCCAGGCTGCTAGTTTATTGATGATTTCCCAGAAGCCATACCTTAATGATACCTTCCAAAGTCCTAAAGATTCCAAATTAAATATGTTCTATATTCAATCCAATAAACGTGTTACCATTCATTAGACAGATGTCATTTTATGTATGAAGTGTTGTTCATATTAGTGGAAAAATGTAAACTTTGAATGTAACACCACCAGGTCATTTTTAGCAGGTAAATTAACAAAAATATAAATTCCAATGAGAAACAAACCAAATGTATTTAGAGTATTTATTAGTAAATGCAAGGTAAGAATGTTAGTTATTATTATCAATTATACTCTAAATATTTTATTTATTTCGTAAGTAAAGATTGTGGAAAAAATTGAAAATTTGCTGTTTACAAAACACTTAAAATTTAATTTCTAGTGAGATAAGTTAAATTACTAAACATCTAAACATCACCTAATCTGATGTTTCCTTAAAAACATTTGTAATATATGCTGTCTATAGTTGCAGTATCTATTACCCATATTTACTTTACCAAATATGTTTTTTCTCACTGAATAAGACTATCCTTCTTATATTTTCTCCTTTGATAAAATATTTTCTCACCAAAGCTTATTTTGTGATGGCACATTAGTTTTGATACTTTAAAAAAATCTATGGCACCTGTTCTTTATGAATCATCAATATTATTTAGCAAATTTAATTTTATTCATTGTGTTAAAATCAGAATCTCATTTTTCACGAAGATCAAATTGCTGCTCAGTCTTGTCTTTAACATGAATAATAACGTTTTCTTGCACCTGCTTCTCGATGTGCTGATGAACTCTGACTTTTAAAAATGTTTGTTTCCCACACTTTTGCCCATTGCTTAACAGACTCAAGTACTCAGCACAGCAAAAATTTATGGTCAAATTTATAATTAGGTTTATCATATTATAAGAAAAATAAGTTAAATTAATGAAAATGTGAGCTTAGATGGAGGGTAGATCTCAAAAATTTTTCTTTTCTTTTAGTCATGAGAATTTTCTTCAAGTGCTAAAGATACATTTTCACTAGGAAAAGAAATCAAATATGGTTATGCAATATTATATTTGTATGTATCTCCAGAATATTCTATGGTATATATAAGCCTTCTTGTTTGTTCTCTGTTACCTGCTAAGTTGTACCTTAATTAGAGGGTAGTATATGTTTCATAAAGAAGAGTCTTTATAATTTTGTTTGTCATATAGTATTTTGGAATTTGTATAATGAGGATGTTTAGAAGCCATATCTATGGCTTTTTTTAACAGATAGAATTTGTATTTTTATTGTACTTTAAAAGCTTTATGTAATAGGTATATATTTAGTGGCAATTTATTATCAATGGTAACACAATAGAGTACTAAGATGGTATTTGCACATTTAAGATATATTACTTTACCAATTTTTAATGGTAATCAATTCTGCTACTGGCATGATTAAATAGTGCATAATTGGTCGTTAATTAAGAACATTTATTTCACTGATGCATTTTTATGAAGATCCAGTTGAAAATTGTATTTCTATGTAAATTCAATGATATGTTTGATTTTGCTGAGAATAAATGACTTTAAATAATTAAATTGTATAATTTACTCATTGAATAACCTCTAATTTAGACTCATTCTGAAGCTAATTTCATGTCAGATATTCCTGGTCATCAATTGGAGCCAAAAGAATGGCAGAAAAAAAAGAAGCAGGAAACGGCTCTACCTTTAACTGCATTTCTTACAGCCCACACACATTTTAGCTTTATGATCAAGCATCATTCAGTTGTGAATATAATGGACTTGGTCCTGCTGGTGAGAGTGGTCATAATTTGATTCCTTTCACCAGAAGCATCTGGTGTAATAACCGTATTATGTAGATATCTCTTTTCAAAATGGAGAGCCTTTTTATCCTAGTAATACACGGGGCATCTTGGCTGACAGTCTTTATAAGAAGGGCTTGATAATTTGAGGATTTGAGTTGTAGCTAATTGGACTATGATGAAGTTGTTTTGGAGCTATTTAAAACACAATTTAAGTATTTTAACAGCACACGGGACAAACATGCACAGCCTCTGCACACCAAGGAACAATTCATCCATCCGTTCAAGAAAATTCATTTACTGCCCATTCTGTGTGAATAATATGTATTATGTGGGTCAGAGAACATCTGGTAAGTTTTCTAACAGACATTGTGAAACTGAAAATGACAGGCTGCTTGCCTTCAGTTAGTTTATTGTCTTAAAGGAAAAGTAAGGGAAGTATATGAATTAATAAATGAAAACCAATTATGTGTTAAAGTATTGTGTGAACCAAAAACTTCCTTGAGAACATTGATGTTTAACTATGCTTAAATTTGGGTACCTCGCACTGGCTAGTGTCTATAATGTTAGCTATCCAGTGTGAGACATAAAGACAGGCCAATGACAATAGTGTTCATCTCTCCTTGTGTCTTGTATTTTGGATTTGAATTTTTTTTTAATTTTAGCCACATTATGGAAATTCATTTTCAGATAGAATTTCTGATAGATTTTGTGTTTGTTGCATTTCTAAATACTGACTTTTATTTTTACTCTTTTTGATGTTACTTAACATAACCTTGAAAAAATCGTCTGTGAATATTTCTGTTCCAGTGTTTCCATCTATAGTTCCAAATTCAATATTTATTCATGATTTTGGGTTTCAGCCTTGGTTGAATTACTTGAAGAATCTTGGACTCAATTTTGACAACTAAATCCCAGACTCCACCCAAACTGCACTCTTTACAGGCAACTAACACACTGTTGATATGGACAAGGTTAGTATTGCCCTCGGACCCCTGTGTCTCATGCAGGAAGTGCCTCACTTTAAGTGTCCTCTCCTCCTTAGATAACCTCAGACAAATGTCTCTAGAACCTCCCCCTCCAATGCCCATCTCATCAATTTGACACAAACCTTAATTCGTATACACTTGTTCCATGTCTTGATCTTATGTTATTAAGGTCCAAAGGTAACCCATTTCCAGAATTCCCTTCCTCAAAGCATTTTTTCTCTGGAATTTATCTGAAATGGGATTCCCTTACTCTTAATGAGGAGACTACCTCCTAAAATAATTTATATTCTTCTATTTCCTTACTTTCAAGTGAATGTTTATGAAATTGGTTATTATTTAAATAAGAGAAGACATTACCTTTCTCTGAATTAATTTCTTTCCACTCTAGGTCATGATAGAACAACTTCCAAAATCACAGTTAAATAGTATACAAAGGAAGGCATACTTAAGAAGGAGTTGAGCTTAAAAGCTCACTCCAGATAAACAACAAGGATCTACTCTATAGCACGGGAAACTATATTCAATATCTTATAATAACCTACAATGGAAAAGAATCTGAGAAAGAATATATATATATGTACGTATAACTGAGTCATTTCCTGTATATCAGAAACTACTGCAACACTATAAATCAACTATACTTCAATAAAAATATTTTTAATTAAAAATAAAAGCTCACTTCAGATTTTTCTGACACTACAAGTTAAATTGAAATAGCTGAATTTTTTATTTCTGTATCACTATCACTGGGTTTTGTGTGAGCTAATAACACAACCACAACTGTATCACTAAAACTTTGCTAATTACCTTATATTTACCTTTAGCCACATCTTTGATATTTATTCAGATGCACACTCAAAATTCATTGAGCCAAACATTTCCAGTTCGTAAGCAGCTCTGTAGGCACCTTGGAGCTTGTGTTAGGCTTTAAATGTTGTTGTTGTTGTTGTCAGTAAAGGGAGCCTGGCCAGAAGCTGCAGGAGCTATCTTCTTGAAAGACCTCCCCAGTGCACACTGGACCTAATGAATTCTCTATTAAAGGACATTCTGAGATCTCAGAATTTTCTCCATAAATTGTAGTTTATCAACTTATCATTAATACATTTTGCAAAAATTTATAAAATATTGTCTTAGAAACATCTTTTAAATGTGTTTTATTAAAGGTTTTTTTTTTTTTAACTTTTCTATTTATTCTCCAAAAGTCTTAACAAAGTGTTGCTTTGACATTTTTGTATCTTCTTTGGTACCTAGTACAACACTTTATCCATAAATGTTCAGTAAAAGGTTGAATGATTCTGGCTAATGACATGAACTAAATTTTCTTTTGCTCTTTGTGAAAGAAAAGAACAACATGCCTTCTGAGTAAATATTAGGAGATAAACACTCTGTTCTCTCTGATGAAATCTTTACCAATATTTTAACTTTTATCTTATGGAGCAATGATTTGCTAAATAAAGATCTTGACATTGTCTGTGAGCATTTGTTAACCACCATAGATCATAGATTAAGGAAATCTGGCCCAGTTGAGGGAGGAAAAACAATTGGTTATTGTTTATATGAATTATATAATTTATTAGTTATGTTAATATCTTTTATTAATTGATTATTGATTATTATAGCTTCAGCAAGGCTGTGAAGATTGAAAGATGAATAGTGTATAACTAAGGGACACTGCTCGTACTCAGCAGGTGGAGAACAATATTTGTTGAGCATGTGTATTAAAGAAGGATAGCTGAAGACTCAGGCTGTGTCTTTCCTTGAATCCCATGTTTTGGTCGCACAGTTTTCAGTGGTTTTAAATATTTTTAAGTTCATTTATTTGTCCTTAGCTTTTTATTGTCCTCCTACTTCAAATGACATTTCACAGGAACATGTTGGGGCCCTTCCCAGTTGACTACTCCCTCCCCTCTGTCTGGCCAGGCTGCTATGGTCTAGTCTGTTCCAAAGGTCACTTGTTCCAGTTGAAATAGCTGTCTGGATGGCCTGGAAATAATCCAGATACTGGTTCTTTCCTGCAAAGAAAGCAACGAAAGATGTTTGTTTCTTGGCTACATTTTGAAAGAAAAAAATAGAGGAAATTTATGGCCAAGTCTACGAATAGGTGAAAAAAATTAATGTAACTCTGGGACTAACATAAAATTGTCATGACTTCCCAGTGTTTTGTGTCATTTTGCTTTTTTATGTATACTTTTCAAAACCAGTTGTTTAATATTAGTATCATTTAATAATTGGTATTAAATAGCTACATACATGTAAGAAGTGTATGAATGCAGAGAGATTTTGGCAAAGATTCAGCTTCTACTAATTTCTCTCACACACACATACACAAACACACACACTTCATTTAGCTATTTAGTTCTTCATTTATTTCATTCTTGATATCTACTTAAATTAAAAACAAACGTACTAGACAGTGCAAGGAATTGAAGGAGACTGATAGTGAGGGGTTAGTCATCAATGTTCAGAGATATCAACTAACCACACTTGGCAAAGTCACTATGCACCCATATTTGACCTGTTCATTTTTCAGACAATTTGGACCATTTGCAGGGTAGGGAGTAATAAGTATGATGCAATTACGTAAAAAGTTGTTTCTACAGTAATTCCACTTTAATTCCCCCTAGTTCTCTGGAATGCCTCCAGTTTTCATCTTTTCTATGTGAAACAAATTAAGCAGGAAAATATCTGAAGATAAGCTGGCCATTTCTTTCATGACTTCCTGCCATCAATGACATTTAGAAAAACCAGTATCACTTTCTTAGAATCACTTGACTTTGAAAATTTCTGAACCATATCTTACTTCAGTTTTTAAGTAATTTTTTAAAAGATTACTTCTATTGACTGCATTTGCTTTAGAACAACTCAGTCTGATCTACAGGGAACCACTGAACTGAGGTTTAAAACTTCACACTATGATGTTACACTTACGGTGACAGCGCTAGACCAATCTTTGACTTTGGGAAAGTCATGTAATGGGGTTTATGAATTTGCCGAACATTAGCCATTCTTAGTATAAAAAAGAAAGAAAGTTCTCCAAATAAACTAAGGATTTTTTTAAAAAATTGTCATAGAAATCAGATTTCATCTTTTATTTCCATACTAGCTATAAATAATTGTGGACTCAATGGCTCCTAGATAAATAGTGCATTTGGCTGGCTATAGTCCATAAAAGGACAGCAGAGACCACAAAACCGTCCCAGTCTTTGTATCTGTTAATCTCAAAAGCTGTGTATATGGTTCTGTCCTCTCATGATAAAGTTGAATGCAAGACAAAAGCATGATTCTAATATTCTCTCCTTTCTCAACCTTCCCTACTCCTAGAGAGATACAAACCTCAGAGCATATTTGCAGGGTAGAAATGCTTCTCTTCAAAAGTATTCATGGCTTTCCTCATTTTCAGAATAACTTCCAGATAAACGATGCATGTCTCAAAGGATTTCAGAAACTGCCATCTTTCCAAGTAAATATCAGACCTTAAAAATGCCAGCAAAAATGCTGAAACGTATAAGATAATCCTATATTGAAATCTCAAAACACAAGTCTTCTTAAATATGTTTACATTGAGACAAATATTTAGATTCCCAGAGAATTTGTTGTATTTCTGGATTTTACTACAACCTGCTTATATGTGGCTTAGGTTTTATAATGAAGCTTCATATGTGAGAATGTGAATATTAGAATATTATCTTGAAATTTATTCAGATAAAACTTGGCTGTGACATACGTTGTGTTATACTCCTTTGTGTTGCTTTTTTGGTGTTTTTTTTTTTTTTATGGCTGTACCTATAAGGAAAAGAAAAACAGAGAACATTAAAAATCCCCAGCATTCCTGTTACATCTTCCAAAGGCAGCAATTGCATTTCTCATCACTCTGACTCCCTTCCTTAAGGCTTAATCATAGAGCTGAAGCTAGAGAAAACAGCTGTCCTTGAAAACCACAAGAGGCTTGAGTATTTATTTTTGCTATGCAAATTAATCAAATCTGTACAAAACTTTTGAAGTTATCTTGCCAAAAACCCTAAAGCAGGACCTCTTTCTTAGCAAACAGTTCCATTAAAAAAAAAAGTAAGAATCTCTATATGATCAAATAAAATTAATTAGAAAGCTTGTAGACATAAAATCAGTGAGACCATGGAAAGCACATGAGTCATATGACCTAGTTGAGTTTATTTAGAACACACACACTCACAAAAATTTGGGATTCCATCAAAACCAGATTGTTTCCCGTACTGTTCCCCAACTAAAAATTAGAAGGTCAAAGGAAAAATGTACAAAAATGTCCCAAAAAGCATTGCATGAAAATTGTCTAACAACTAACAAAACAAAACAACTGGAAAAGGAAAAGGAAACCATGTTACATGTTACAGGCTGTTCAACAGGGTTTTTATATCATGTAATAGTTAATATTTACTTACATGTAATATAATTTCTCTTTCCCTCTAACAATTACCAGAAACACTGCTATAGCAAATTCATTTTTTGGATGTATAATGAAACTGTAACTAGGATTTAAAGAACACAGAGCTATTTTGGAATGTGCTTGCTCTCAAGAAAGGCCAAGCAAGATTAAAATAAATGCATTAATTGATGATTGTTCTACATGAGAATGAGCAATTTCGAGCAGAGAGAAAATTTAGCTCTGTTTCAAAAGGTCAGCTGCGATGGTATTTAAGAGGAAAACTGAAGTCACATTTTTAAAACTTAGGGCAGATGCTTTATGTTAAAAGGCTTCTCTGATGAGGTCCTATTGTGCTGACTAGAGTCTGTTCTCCTGGGTGGGTATAGACTGAAAGAAAAAACAAGTTATTGTCCTTCACTGATTCTTTTATGTGCCTTAACTGCACATATTTTGAAGGGACAATTGAAATGTCTACACTCTGGTTTCATCTCCACTCTTGACTATGATCCCTTTCCAGCAAGAGAAGTCTCTCTCTCTCTCTCTAAATATATATAAAATGGAAGCTTCTAGAAATGTGACTCTGAATTTGGTCTAAGTCAATTATTAAAGTAGTTTGGAGTATTCAATAAAAAATTTGGAAATATTTAAGAGACATAGTTCTTTTTCTCTCATTTCCT
This sequence comes from Camelus bactrianus, assembly GCF_048773025.1. NCBI lineage: Eukaryota > Metazoa > Chordata > Mammalia > Artiodactyla > Camelidae > Camelus > Camelus bactrianus. Next base: position 65,859,204 of record NC_133543.1, read on the forward strand.
AAAAACTAAAAACATCAAACAAAAATGGTCTAAATAATGAATATATATTGGCAAGAATACTGTATATTTATGACTGCCAAAATTTCCAGATTTCTGATACAGATTGTGGTATGTCTATGTGGCCAGAAAGATGATTGTGAGATGAACAATCTTTTCCATCCAGCACTCATCCCAGAATTTATTTGGTATATGTGAAACCACAAGTACATCAGTGGGAACTTACTTGTATGGAAATACTGTAGTCAAACCACTAATCATGGCAGCCAGAGTTCCCCGAATAAAGCAGTTGCTTTAGAATTATGCCAACTACTTGGGTTGAAAATATGGTTTCAAAAATTGCAGATCAGCATAATATGGAAAGGTTATTAGCCAACTACAGAATGTGCTTCTAAAGTAGACAATATTGAACAGCAATTTCACACTGCCTATTTCCTTAGATACAGAGTCTCAAAAGAGAATTGCAAACAAAATCATTATATTCAGTCAAGCTGCGTTTGCATCTAAATAGCTCTATTCTGCTTAAATAAATTTTAATCACAAAATATGACTTTTGTATAGAATATAGGTCATCATATAGAAACATTTTTTTCTCATTTTAAAGTACATACATATTCAGATTTTTGCATAAAGTTACTTTTTACTTCATTATTGACACTCCATAATAGTTGTAAGCTAATATGTGATTTACAGCCAAGGCAATTATGGATGTGGAAAACTGTGATTTCTATTTATTTATAGCAATATTCCAGAGAGATTCAGGATGAGAGACAGACAGATCCACTACATTTAAGCTTTTGTAAGAACTTCAGATTAAAAAAAAAATGCAATGAATAGGTATATATTCATTAAACATGTTTGTTTTTATATCAAATTTTTTATGAGAATAAATTCCCAAAAGGAGTTTGTCTTAATATTTAATGAACGTTTTTAATGCTACAAAATGTTGATTATCTCGACACAATATTTTTAAGTTAGCCTACCCATATAAACATTGCTTTTTTTTATCCGCTACTAGTTTAGCTCTACATATGGTACTATTAACAGAAACTAACTTAGTATTGTAGGTCAATTATAATTCGAAAACAAACAAACTCATAGAAAAAGAGATCAGATTTGTGGTGTGGTTATCAGAGATTGGGGCTGGAGGGAGTAGAAATTCGGTGAAGGCAGTCGAAAGACACACACTTCCAGTTATAAGATAAATAAGTATAAGGGATGTAATGTACAACATGATAAATATAATTAACACTGCTCTACATTACATATGAAAGTTGTGGAGAGTAAGTCCTAAGTGTTCTCATTACAAGGAAAAAAATTTTTTCTATTTTTAAAATTTTGTATCTATATGAGATGATGAATGTTCACTAAACTTATATCATCTCATGATGTATGTAAGTCAAATCATTATGCTGTACACCATAAACTTATACAGTGCTGTATGTCAACTTTATCTCATAAAATTGGAAGAAAAAAAGCCAAATCATTTAGTATACTTTGGATTGTGTTTTATATATGCATGTATAAATTCATTGATACTATGTGCTAAAGCATATTTCTCTAATTGTTAGTTGCATCATTGGTTCTAGCTTCTTTTTATAGTGGACATTACATTCAAGCATAGAGATAACTTATTAACGATATGTTGAGTTTCTAAAAATAACTAATGTTAAAGTATTCTGAAGTGGGATTTGAAGCACCTTACTTGGATAAATGATTCTCAGAAAAAAATAGTATAAAATATTAGGGCTTTGGCTATTTTTGGTGATATCTGCCTCTTCTTAACTAGAACTTTTATATTAAATAATATTTGGCTAAAATCCAAAATAGTGATAATACGTATTACAGGCAATGATGTAGCACAACAGAAACTCTCATTCCTTGCTGGTGGAAGTGGAAATGATACAGTGACTTTGGAAGACAGTACTGGCAGTTTCTTACAAAACTTAATATAGTCTTACTATTCAATACAACAATCACTCTCATAGGTGTTTAATCCAATGGATTTGAAAACTTATGTTTACACAAAAACCTGCATGTGGATGTTTACAGCAACTTTATTCATAATTGCCAAAAACTGGAAGCAACCAAAATGCCCTTCAATAGGTAGATGTACAAACTGTGTTATACTTGTGCAATGTACATTCATATAATGCTATTAAAAGAAAAAATATTCTCAACATCAGGATACTCCCAAACTCATTGTCATTCACACTACATGTCCATTGCAAAATGCTGCATCTGTTTATCCCAAGGCAGATCTACTCTGGGCTAAAGGTGCTGTCTCCAACTGGGGCATTATTGATCATGTGGTAAAGAGAAAAAGGCATGACCAGCCATCTGCTGACTCAACATTTCTGCTTGGCAGTGACACACAACACTTCTGCTCAGAAGTGAACACATTATTTCATTGACCAAAGCAAGTACATGCTGACTCCTAAGTTCATCAGGAAAGGAATATAGAATGGGAAACTACAAGGGGGAAACAAAATTTGGCAAGCATTAATATAGTCCTTGATATTTATTAAATACCTCCAAACATATTAACTTTGTGACCTTAGAAAAAAACTTAGTATCTTTAAGCATCAGTCTCCTTACCTATAAAATATGAACAGTATTTAGTCACAGGGTTAAAGATAAAATGAAACTAAATAGATAAAGCATCTAAATTAGAGGGGAACTAAATAAATGATAGCTATTATAATAAAAATGCCAAATGAATGCAGAGGTACTTTTACAGCAATGAGATTCTTATCTTTCAAATGAGTCTTAGGTAATGAAAATAAAGCATTAAGGAAATTAATATAAAAGGACTTAACCTTGTATTTCTTTCCCTGTTTTCTATATCATCAAATGACTTAATAACAAATATTATTTTGATACTTTTTTTCAGAATAATTCCATTTTGCCTGCTCCATAGAATGTTCTGCAATTTTGAGCTGCCTGCTTGCACCATCTTTAATGAAAGTGAGATTCAATCTTTCCAGGATCGGATGTCCAGGATGAAATAAATCATAACAAGACCTAAGTAATTGAAAACAGGAATGTTGGTCTCTGGAAGGGCTTACCCTGCAACAGTGGCCATTGGCATGGCTTTTGAAATTGGTCTGTGTCTGCCAGAGCCTTTGTGCTGAGCGTGGCTACAGAACTGAGAGTCCCACAAAGTATACTCCAGGTTACCTTACAGGGAAGCCAGAAAACTCCGTGCTTTTTCTATGGTTTGAAATTTATCCCAAGGAAGAATTCAAACCAAAACCAAAATTGGCTAAAATTCTTAGAAAATGAGTACTCGGGCAACTCAAATATGCTGAACTGCAAATGGCTGCCGACAAAGTGTGGGTCCAGTTTCGCTCCATCTAACATGGCAGGCGTCGAGTAGAAAGTGATTACATCTTGCTTAGCTGAACCGCCCTTATCGTTCCTCCTCTGGAAAATTTGAATATTTGGTTTCCGGGAGCCTAATACTCTTCTAATACTCCCTCTTTTGCAAGTACAAATTCTTTCTCTCTCACTAGTAAATCTCCTCTCACATTCTTATAGCTTTAATCCACTTCTACTTGGATATTGTTAAATCCCTGCATTTAGTGTTATTTTGTGTGATATCTTCAGCCTTTCTATCCAGCTATTAAGTGCTTACTAACAGCAACTATAAAGTATACTTTTTATGACCTTCAGTGTCATATAAACGGAATGTATTAATAAGCATGTGTTTTGCTTATGAACACTTTCATCTGCCTGCTCATCACTTCTCTTGGTTTTACCATGATCATGTATACAAAATCATATTTTTCCTCAAGGATAATTATGGTCTGAGGGTTGATTCAGAGAAATATTTGATCGATTTTAACTGAGGAACCAAAACTATTTTTAAATTTTTTCAAGTGAGTCGATGTGGGACCTTGCTAATAAACGAACAATTTAAATTTGTGATTGTCCTACATAATTCTCTAAAAACGTGCGTTTAAGATATTCCCAGCGTTGAAACCACTGATATTCTCTCTTTGCATAAAGTCAGAATAGAGTACAGATAGTTTTTGCAAAAATGTGGGAAGTTGGTTAAGAAAAGGAAACTTGAGAATTATTAAAGGATGGATTACCCAGAATGGAAGATCTGGAGTAAACAATCCCAAACTGGGCTTCAAATCAGAGAATAAAAGAGGATGGAAACAGGAGAGGCTGTTGAATTGAGGCAGTTTGAGCTATAACTTAGTGAGAAGCTCATGAACTTTCAGAAGCAGGAGAAAAGACAAGCAGGGCAGCAGCCTTCTCCATGTGGATGAGCCTAACGGGAAAAGAACCCACTTCTCCAGAGTCCTGGGAAGGAAGAACGGCACAAGGGGCTTACAGTAACTCAAGAATCAGAGAATCATCTAAGGAAAGACCACTTTGGAAAGTGAACATTGGGAGGTGAGAGTCAGATTGACAGCAAGCAAGTTCTGCTTAGTGTCTTATATAAATATATGTTAAAGAAATTAAGATGTAATAATGTCATAGGACAAGTTCCCTAGGAAAAAGACTCTGAGATGGGTATTTGCAGACAGACGGTTTACTGGGTATTGTTTTTGGTAATAACACCTATGAGGAGGGAGAGAACAGGCCTGGGCAGAAGGAGATGTCAGACGGTGATGAGACAATGTCTTCAGTCGTCCACAGGAAGCTCTGGGGCTGGAATGATCTTTCAGAGAGACTCTGAATTGAGGAAAATGGGCTGTACCTTCTGATGGATTAGTAATTATGTGCAGTTTGCTTTGAAGTGCAGTGGTTAATTCAGGTGATGTATCTCCTTTCAGCCAGAAATAATTCCTGGAGAAGGACTCAACAAGGAGCCTTTAGAAGGCAAATGATTCCAGCAACCGGAAACATGAGTGACTTGGGAACATCTTAACAGAGGTATGTGGGCGTCTAAGTTTATCCCATTTGGGAACAGTTCCTCCGTGATTTTGGTTGGTCTTGATTTCATGAGGAAATATACATGAGTAAGGTTAGTGGGGAAAACTGGAGCTCCCGCTGCTGCGGCTGGGTTTTAGGAAGTGGATGATACTCGTCATCATCTTCCATTACGAACCATTATAAATGCCTGTCATAGCTGGTGCCTCTTTCCGTGTAAATGCTCACTTTAGTGTGGAGAGCAAGACACTTACTAATGAGGACACTGAGCCTCTAAGATACTTTTTTAGTTCATAGCTTCTACATTTGTTCGTTTATCATCAAAACTGAGCAGGGGAATTAACACGCAGTGCTCTGTAGACTCCCCCACTGTGTAACAGCATCCCTGCTTCCACCTGATGATCAGGGTCGATTGTTCCCACAAGGATAGTGACCCCTTTCCCTGTATGAGGAGCTAAAGTAGGTGATGGCATAGACAGCATAAAGTGTAATGAACTCTTGCTATTTTCCTGGTAGAAGTACTTCTGCACCTGGAATCAAGACTTGTGAAGCCACAGAGCCCAAAACTGCAGGAACTAGAAGCACGAATTCCTCATGTGGGTCATTAGGAGCAACTGTAAGCAGACCATACTTACTTACTCCTTGGTTATGAATACCGTGTATTTTATTTATTAGTAATACATCACTGAGTATGGTCACTGACTGAAGGTATATGTTATACTATGGAGGATGACTATCCACATGCTCACAGAACGTTATCTGCAAATTTGTACGTTAGGTGCGTTGTCAAAAGGCCATCATGCTTGATATCAGGAGTGCTGTTTTTGGATTAAAAAATATGTGATTGGACCAGGGGACCCCACAGATATGTGCCCACTACTGTACCTTCTGTTTTACAAAATAGGTCCCTTGGTCTGATGTGATGTTACTCAGAAATTCTCTGTCAAGCGAACAAACCCTTTTGAAGCCCTGAAGTCTTATAGGCAAGGAAGGTAAAACCATACCTAGAATATAAATCAATTATAGTGTAGATGGATTGCTATGCCTTCCATGACAAAAGTGGTCCACTATAATCAAGTTGCCATCAAATGCTAGTTTTTCTTCCTAGTAATGGTAGCTATTCAGGGAATTTGAGATATTTCCTGCTGCTAGAAGATTGAAATGTGGCTAAATCAGCTGTAGTGAACGAGAGTCCAGGCTGCTGGACTATGTATGCTTTTGTCTCTATCACCATGCTACTCTCTTTTTGTACTTATTGTTCCAAAGATGGAAGCTGACTATGTCTACAGAAACTAGCCAAGTCATTCTGTTGACTTGGATGTTTATTGCTACTTCCGTGGTGGTTGTTAACACACAATACAGAAACCTTCATATTTCATGATCAAGCACATGATGCCATCCACATGCCATGCTTGTTCTTGTTCTTCCAGTCTTTCTCTGGGTCCCAGACCAACCAACCAATTCATTCACCATCACATGTGAGTCTGTACATATTATTACAAGAGGACATCTCACTTCATGAAGTGGATGAATAATGCATCATCAAAAATCTGCCCATTTTGAGAATTTCCCACCAAGATGGTCTTGCTGGGCAGTAGAATGGAAAAGCATCCATTTTCTAGATCAAAACACACACCATTTAACTGAGACACAGTTAATCTGTTCTGGCATAGCAGCTGCTCTGCAGAGGTTTTTTTTTTTTTTTTTTTTTTTTTTTGGTTGGTTGAATTTGTTTTAGAACACTGTCATCTATCCCTGGTAAGGGTGAGACTTAAACAGAATTAAACAGAGATTTAATGGGACCATCAATTCTGCATCCTTTGGATCTTAAAGGATGGAGCTAATTACTGTCATTCCTATTCTCCATTCTCCTGGAATTCAATATTGTTTTTCATTTACTATTTTGTCGGGAGAAGGATTTACTGTCTTGTCTGGAGAAACAAAGATTTCCACTGTATTTACTCTACTGCAGTCTCTCTGACCCTACAGGCCACAGGATGAATTTGGGAGTTTTGCCTAATAATAAGCATATTCATTAAAATAATAAATTTATGTACTAGAGAAATGATCAAGAACCCAACAGACCCATTGACAGTTGAACTTTGACCAGGAATTTATTTCTCACTAAGCCCCAAACACTCTCACTCTAACACAGTGTCTATAATGAAGCCTTGTGTCCAGCTGACCTCAAAATACTGGTTAATTTCTTTCCTCAGTGTACAATTATTCACATAATTGTCCATAGATCCTTTGGGGAAAGTCTAATATATGTCATCATTAACGTACATATTTTATATGGTGTTCCCAGGTCCTTATTTCTGAGGATTTGGCTTCTTCTTCAATTAGTGGGCTCTGGTTCTGAAAACTTGCTCAATTCTGGGGCTAGACAAAGGACCATGGAATTTTATTGGAGCACTGGACTTAGTCTTCCGATTATCCATTCTTGATTTTTCTTTATTCTAATAGTTTGAGTAATATTGTATCTATAGATGTAGATTAATACTCTTGTTGACTGAATATTCATATTGTCCACAAGGATGTTATGCTCTGTTGGCCATCTCCATGGCTTCTTATAGGCTGGATACCTCTTCTTGTCAGGCCAACCTTGCTGCTTATTATAATAATTGCAATATTTTTCTTCTGGTGGTTAAATGCCTCCACTTGTCTGTTTGTGGTCCTTCCATCTCCATTGTTACATGTAAGCCTAGTTCTGTATCAACACCATCTACCATCAGCTTAAAGAGTTCAGCCACCACTGATCTTCTCAGCAATGCTGGTTCTCCTCTCACAAGCATATTCCCTATCCCTTGGCAAATGGATTGTACTCTGAGCGATTTGGAAGGGCATAGCTGGGGAGTTTTCTAGCTTTATGTAGATTATCCATTCTAGCAATACTTCTTTGAGTCTTTTTTTTTTTTAATCTTATTTCACTGTCTTCTAAGAAGTTCTGTCATTTCCATTTCAAAAACCATCTCATCAGCATGGCAGTACTGTCTTTCCAGGTTATTCAATCCTGTATCACAGGAGAATGCTCCCATATTAGTAAATTATCTCTTATCCAAGCTTCTCATTTCTTTCCTTTAATCCCACAGTATTTTTCTAGTTCCTGCTGATAGCTTCTGAAGCATCTTCAGGATATAGTTCCTTTCTTCCCTTAGCAGGCTCAGAACTTCCTTTGCAAAGTTATATTGTGACTTTACTCTAGGTCTTGGTCTGGTTGCCCAGGGGATAGATGGGTGTAGATCCCAAGAAAGGAAACATATTGCCTTGCTGATTTAAAACCCCTGGGGTCTCTAAAAGCAAATGAAGAGAGTGCAAGCCTTTAACTTGGGCCTCTTTTGTGGGCTTCGAGTGTTCAAGGTGATCTGAGTATTCAAGTTTTTGAATGCATTTACTCACATCTCCCATTCCATATCTCAGCTTTCCACTTCTTCCCAATCAGAGCCCAGATTTTGTGTACTGGGGTTCTAGCTTTGAGAATTCAATCTTTTCAGGAGCCAGCATCCCTTTATATCCTGAATCTTATCCTCAGTTTTCTTCTTCCCTCCAGATGAAGGAGATAAGAGTTTCTTTACTTTGTGCCAAGGCACTCTGGTTTTCATAGCTTGTCTTAAATTGTTGATTAATCACATTTAGCCAACTATTGTTGTCTTCCTTTCTTTTTTTTTCTAATCTATCCATATACCCAAGCAACAGCTATCAAATTCCATAATCCCTATACTTGCTACATTCTCTAAACCCTAAAGTATCTATGGTATTGCATCTAACAATGTATTCCCTTCCACTGGTATCCTGTTCCATTTGATCACTTTTATCAACTGCACTGCTGCTGCATTCCAGGCTGTCTCAATATTCTACTCATCAGCATTGATTTCTCCTGACTGTCAGTTTGCCAGAAGTGATCTTGCTTAAAAATATCATTTTAGAGTTTGCCTTTTATGACCACACCTTGTATTAACTGTCATAGGTCAGTTTCTTGAGGAAATAGACTCTGTGTTTGAAATTTGCAGTAACAATATCTGTAAAGGAATGAGGGAAGTAGTTTTGGGTAGAGGGAGAAACTGCAGTGCAATGTAATTGCAACAAAGACTTCTGATAATCCTAGAGGGAACTCTGTAGTTGGAATATCTTTTCAGAAATGTCCTGAATTAGAGAAAATTGGTACTTCCTACTTGGATCTGTCATTGGATGTAGCCTTCCCTGAAGATGGAGTGTAACCCTAGGTGAGGGGGCTCCTTTTGTCAGGGGACATTTCCTAGGGAGGAACTGAGCTATTGACCCATCAAGGGGCAACCCTACCAGCATCCTGAAAAATAAATGCCCCAAGCCCTATGGAGGCATCTGAGAGGCAGAAGCATACCATCCAGCATCAATCTCAAACACTGTGTATGGTAATATGCCTCTTTCTGCTTGATTTGTATAACAAAATTATCTCACACAGCAATGAACTTTTAATAATATTCTATTATAATATAATGTTCCCAATGTCCAACTATGGTAGGCATATTTTGTAGCCAGCCCCCAACATTCTTATCCTGTGATGTACATGCCTTGTACCATCCCCTTCCCTTGATGTAAGCAGGACCAGTGAACACAGAAGGATATCAGTCACTCCCATGATAGTGTTACTAATCAATTAAATTTGAATTAGTCAAAAGAAAGATTATCTTGGGTGGGCCTGGCGCACTCAAGTGAGCCCAGTAAATGAAAGTGACAAGATCTCAGTGACCAGTGACCGTTCTCCCAGTTACCGCTGGGAAGCACCACACTCCCTTGCTCTTAGAGAGCCGGGGGATGGAAGGTTTCTAGCTGCTAAAAGAGAACCTCAACCGACAGCAAGAAGCCGGGGACTCAGTCACACAACCACAAGGTAATCAATTCTGTCAACAACCTGAATGAGCTTGAAAGAGAACCCTGGGTCTCAGAGAAGAAGCAATTCCAGCCTTGCACCTTGATTTTGGTTTTATTTCAGTCTGCATGACACTGAGCGGAGAATCTGGCTAAGCCATACGTGGACTCCTGACCTACAGATACTGTGAGATAACAAATGAGCATTGTTTTGAAGTTTGTGGTACTTTGTTATGCAGCAATTGACCACTAATCACCAGCATTTAAAGCATTCTACAACTCAACCTTGATTTATCTATCCAGTGGAATAAAAGCATTGTCTCAGTATTTTCAGCTTCCCTCATTTAGCCCCTAAACACATGGTCCTCATTCTTGCATCTGTATTTGTTCCCGTGATGTGCCCTTGATATGGAATTTTCTCTTCTCCCACTTCACTCATCAAAATCTCATATATTCTTCAACTCCCAAGATCCACATCTTCTATACAGCATTTAATCTGCATTTTCTCATCCCTTTTAAGGTATATAAAGCCTCTAATTCATTATATGGCAAACATAGTCAAGTATCCAAGTAAACCCAGTCTGCCTTCCAGGCTTGTTTCAAAATGTGACAAAAAATTGGAGAGAGGAATATTCTGCATCCTCATTTTCCCCCTATCTTCTTGATCTCACTTCAATTTTGCCACTTTAAGGACAAGATGACTACTGAAATCAATGTGCATACTCTGTAGAATGGGGTTCAGATGGCTCCAGGAGGCAAAAGGGGCTATTCTAAAAACTGCATTATACATGCAATGAAAGTGAGGCACAAGTTTGGAGTCTCGATGTCTCAGAGCTAAATTAGAATAGAGATCTAGTATCTCCCAGTTTCCAATTATTAGTTCATAATCAGAAAAATGCTAGGAACAATAGGAAAACTAGATCTGTGCTTGTGTAACTCATAAACAGTTATTAATTTGTTCTATCATGAGTGATGATATAACATTGTATTATAATAGGATATCATTAATAGAATTCGGTCATGAACAGTGAGCTCTATGTCTCTAAATCCTGCGTTTGAATCCCATCTCTGCCCCTGGTGAGTTGTGTGACGGATGTACAGGATTTATTTAAATTCTCTACGCTTCAGATTTATATGGAGTATAATCATGATAAAACTTACTATCTTCTAGGGTATTTGCCATGATTAAAATTGGTTCAGTTACCTTTCCTTATTATTCTTTTTGTTTTGATTACCTTAAAAAAAACCAAATAAGTACTGTTGCACTAAAGTTATCCTGAAGATATGTTGGATATATTGTGCAATATTTCTAGGTAGGTAAAAGAAGCTCTCTTCCTGATGTCCAGGTGATGCAAGACAAAGTCCTCAGGTAAAGTAAACAGTAAAGCAGGGAGCCAGCCATTCACAGCATGGGAACAAATTAAAACAACTGCTTAACATGTAGGAGAGAGGGTGCTAATTATGCTGACAGTTTAATTTTTATTCAGATTAATTTGGCAGGTGCTTCCCAATTTGTCCCTATATTGCTTCAGAATTACTTCTAGAGTTTACCTTTTCAAGCACACTTCCAACCTCTGAGTATTTTTTTTTTTATCAAATTAAGTTTGAATTTCAGATAAATATAACCTGAGAGTCCTTGGCGGCACCCTACTGATTCCTGATATTCTACCATTAGTAATTCATTGCTTTCTCTAGAATTCATTTTTTTAAGTAAAATAATTATGTTCTAAAAATAAAAATGCAGTTCTCAGCATTGTTTGATCATTGGTTTAAATGTTATGTCCAACAAATATAGAGGAACAGAGAGATTCTAATGAAACTTGTAAATATTTATACTTTTGGATAGAAATTATCAAAGTACTCTGTACAATTCAATAAAAAAAAGTTCTAAGAAATTCTCAGTAGTTTAATAGAGCAGGCAAATAAACAACTCCAGATAAGCCATATTTCCCAGACAAAAGCATGTATGTGACTGGTTTACAAATTTTCCTCAATTGTTTTCTGGGTCTGGAGAAAGCAGATAGTCTTCTAGTCCCAAGTCTACTATTCGTTTGATGTGTCACTTTGGGAAAGTTACTTAACCTCTTTGTGCCTTCTTTTCCTTAAAAGGATGGTAGATCTCTGCTTATTTGAGAAGGTGATGATGAGTGATAGAATAATGGATGTTAAAGCACTAAAAAGGTGTGAAAAACTATCAAATGCAATCAGTTGTCCTTGTTCATTTTATTTATAAAGGAATCAAGAAGTTTTAAATATGATGTTTCATTAATAAATATAGGCTTGATCTTGATGAATACTAATATGTTTGCTTAGCGTAAGAGGAAAACCTGTATGAACATTTAAAAATGTACAAAATAACATAATTATTCAGTGGAAGTACAAGAGGAATGATTTCACCTTTTTGGCTGGGAAGGATAAAAATACCCAAATGATCCTTTAGGTTTTATACAGTTATCTGGAAGAAGTAGAGAGCACATTGCTTTCTTTTCAGCAGACTTCACACATTTAACCAATTCCTGGTGGTCTGATATGAAACTTGACACTGTCATATCAAAAGGTGAGATTTAAGAAGGAAAGAGAAAAGAAAAAAAAAATCTCTAACTTGTTGCCACGGGTTTTCTCTTTTCCATTAATCTCTCTCCAATATTAGGGATCACAGTTTGATGATCATGGATGGATCACAATTTGATAACAGGTTTTTACAAGAAGAAATAAAGTTTTGTAGCAGAATGATTTATTTTTTCTCCTCCTTTTCTTGTGACCTGACCACAGACTGAACCCATCTGCAATTGTGGTGTTTCCACTTTGGTTTATTCCCTGCTGTGAAATGATATCATGTTTCCGCTGTTTCTGGATAAACTCAAGCACAACAGGAACCTCAGCATGGCTTGTGGCTTTGATCTATGCCTCTGTCTATGGTTCATGAGCCTCAGACAGTGCTATGGTAAAATATTTGCAAACTGTCTATTTCTTATAAAAACGTTAAGTTTTATTGGAGTGAATCTGGTAATTTTCATGCCTTGGTCAGTCTTGCTCTTCCAGATGCCTGACATGAAAGGGATATAGCTTGCCTATCATATAAATAAAAAGCCTTTCATTAAGAAATAGATTTTTCCCTTGCAACCTCTAATTTGGCATTTTGTTTCTTGGAAGTAACCCTGTGGGCCTGAAGATTTATGATTTTTGCTTATTCCTTTTTATATTTCAACATCAGATACTGTTCAGATAGTGTTCAAATAGTTTAATAGCCTGATTTTTAAATCTAATTGATCAAAAAAATTAAACAAATTATCAAAAAACCCCTCTAGGATCAAATTTCATTACATGACTTATTTTATATTGTCTTTATCTGACATTGAAGTTAAAAAGGTGGAAACTAATTCCCAAAAGCAGATTTAATCAATCACACGTAGTGGACATTCAACTTTCCGAGACCAGATTTTGGAGGCAAAAAGTCAATGTGAGTGACTGCCTAACACCAATTCCTTTCTGCCCCTAGTCAATTCTTGGTGACGTTATGGAGATCAGTTAAAGGCCTGGAAGACATGATAAATTTTAAATTTGTCAGCTTGTCTGGGAAATCTTCTCTACCTGTGTGCTGCCCCCTTACCTCCACATCAGTCACTCGCTCCAGAACGCTAGGATAGATAACTTGATAACTTGTGCTCGTGTATCATTTGTCTAGATACATGTTTGCATTTTTCCCTTCTTATATTCATCCAGCCTCATAATACACATGGACACTTATAGGGCTGTGTACTATTTGGGACATCGTATGGAGTATAAAACACTACATTTTATTCTTGTATCTCAGTGATGAATAAATAGATGCATGAAGGGATTTTTGTTAACATACATGTAATAAATAGTTCCTTGAATGGAATGTCCAGTAACACCTAAAATTGAACAAAAGTTTAGGCAATTAAAATATTATTGCTTGTGGCCTAATTAATTTATCCCCTCTTCCTTACTAAGAGAGCTCTGATTTTGTTCAAGATATCAACTTGCCCAACTAAAATTATTTACCTCATCATATTCCTTTGTAGCTATTGTATGACGTTCATGGCCAAATCTGTATTATTTCTTGATGTAAAGGGAAAGAGTCAGTTAGATAATATTCTTTTTCTTTCCCCTTTTCCATCTTGGAACACAGGCACAATGCCTAGATGTTTAATAGTCAGTTTGCACTATATGAATAAAACCTAGATACCACAAAACATATTGAACCCTCTTTAATGTCATGCTGCCCCACCCCTATACCAGTTCTGAGCTATTTACCTCTGAATTCTTTGTTATGGAAGAAAAAAATTTAAGCCAGTAAATTCAAGTTTCTGATGCACGGAACCAAACAAAATAACAAAAATGTATATTTTTTAGAAAAACAATTTAATCAGTAAGGTCTTAAAGTGATAGCCCTATAAGTTGAATTTTTGTTTCTTTATTTTTCAGTATTTGAATTTTCCAGGCTGGAAGGAAAAGTAAAATCTTCTTTTCAGTTAGCGGAACTCCTGTTAGGCAGGTTAAAAGAAAATTGATAAATTGAGACTTTTTATAGAATACTGAGTTCACAAGACAGTGTAGAGAATAATTGAAATATCCATATAAAAAACTTAGCAAGAAGTGTAAACTTTTGTAAATTTTATCTCTTACTATTAACAACTGTTTACTGTCTCAAAGGTAAAATTAGATTAGGACAGATTTTGAAAGGTCATTAAGTCATAAATGTATTCATACTCCAGGTGTTTCTTCTCTTCATAAAAATTAGAAGTACTTTGTCTATAACTATATGTGAATTTTCCGGGATAGCCTCAATTTCAACAATACTTACAGGTCATGTACACTGTTTGCTTTTTGTTTTTTTGTTTTTTTTTAAATCATACTCTGTTCTGAAACTCTTCACCTGGGCTACATTGTTTTTGAAATCAAATATGGGGTCTCTTCGGTTTTGTTCCTTTATCTTCCACTCAATAAAAGAAATCATTTTGAAGTTTTACTCCCTTATTGGAGTTCTAAATTTTTCTTTGAGGCTGCGTTTGGATTTTTCTGTGTCTGGAATCCTTCACTGAATTTATCCTCTTGCTTGAGATTTGCAAAATCCTTACGCACACTTTCTGTTTGACACACAACGCCTTCTGAAACATAATGCCAAGCCAACTTTCTCAACTGTGTCCTCTCCTGCATTCCTGTTCAAGAGATGCCCTGGCCCTTAGGAAAATGAATTGCATTATTTCTAATGGCTCAGTTTTGAGGCAGCTCTGAGTCCATAATGTTCATGAAGTCCCTTAGCAGTATAGCTCTTAAGATCTATTAAGTATTTGGTTAAAAAAAAAATTGAGCAACCTTTAGAATCTATGTGTTAAGGACAAAGATATTCTGGTTTCGTTGCCAGATTATGGAGCTAAGTTTCATGTAGAGTGAAAGATACATCTCTGAGTTATATGCATTATAGATCATAAAGTACTATGTTCTCAATTTAAAATAGATGATAATTTCTCCTTTGCTTCATTTAAACTGTGTATTTTATGTTGCCTCTTAAGGGCCATAATAGAAAAGAAAAGAAGGAGGGGTTATTTACTCCAACGACATCCATTTTGGACTTTTAAAGTCCCAGTGCTAAGGAGCCTGACCGTGCTCCTGTTATGCGAAAATCCCCCGCTCTAGCCTACTGTTGCCGAACCAGCAAGAGGCCTGGGGAAATATGAGGAGGAAGGATGAGGACCGCAGAGACGTGCAATGTTTCTTTTGTGGTTGGCATCTTAGGACACCGGGAGCAAGAGACACAGTGTGCAAGCAACCAACCGTGAAGACACCAAAAAGCCCCAAATGAGGACATTACCCATTTCCTGACTCTGTGAAATTCAGAATTTAAACATCTCTCATCTTCCAAAGTTTCAAGTATAACCCTTGTAATTGGACCTCAGGATCTGGCAGTTTTTCTCCTTCTGTTTACAGAGTAGTTATTCCATCCCTGGCCTCAAGGATGTGAACGGTTTTGCGAGAGAAAACACTGGGAGTGGTTCAAAGTCATTGCCGGCCAACGTTTCAATCAAGTGTTAGGTGCCCTCAGCCAAAGCCAGAGTGATGAAAGGGAGGACCTCCAGAGACATCCAGTCTGAGGAACCTAGGGGAAATTAGGATTCATTCTGGGTATAAGCACCTGGCAGAACTGAGGTGGGAACCTGGGAGGTGGGACCTTGAATGAAGCCCTTTTATACCTCTCTGCACAGCTGTGACATCTGGGTAAGGAAAGCAGGGAGTGGATGGGAAATGTTAGAGAAAATGCAGGATGCTCTGTTTCTTTTGAATGTTTTAGATACTTTGCTTCAGAATGCTGCGCTGTGAAAGCCAAGCCAGGCCAGTGATCTGGAGGATCAATTTTGCTGTTTCTTTGTTCTTTGTCTCCCAAGGTGCAGCCTTCTAGAAGTCTGGCATGGTCTCTGCTGGGAGGGGTTTTCTGTAGATAAAAATGGGGTAGAGAGTTTTGGCAAACTCAGTGGGTAGATACATCTTTTACAATCCTCTGTGTAACTCCTAGCCAAGAAAAACACCCCTGGAGGAAGGGCAGAAACCTGAGGGAAATGGATTCTGCCGAGAACCAAATGCACCCTTATCCTTGTTGACTTCCAGTGGGCATTAGGGCTGGCAGTCAAACTCCTGGAGACCTGGAGAGAATAATGTTCTCGTAAAGCTGTGTTCCTGAATCTGTCTCAAAAAAAGAAACTAAGAAGGAAGGAAGGAAGGAAGGAAGGAAGGAAGGAAGGAAGGAAGGAAGGAAGGAAGGAAGGAAGGAAGGAAGGAAGAAAGAAAGAAAGAAAGAAAGAAAGAAAGAAAGAAAGAAAGAAAGAAAGAAAGAAAGAAAGAAAGAAAGAAAGAAAGAAAGAAAGAAAGAAAGAAAGAAAAAAGCCTGACATTCAGATTGTGAAAACTTTTTCTCAGCATCAACTGGGGGAGAATGAAAAAAGGTTAAAAGTCAGCATTCATTCCGTCCTTGCATCTGAGAGCATCTTTATAATTTTATTGAGAGCAAGCAAAATGGACCTCAAAGGTCTCATACTTTTGCAGTCCAATGTTGACACAAAGGCGGCCAATTTTGATGGTTTGACGAATGGCTCTTGGCCAAGATTCCAACTCAAATTCCCTAGGCACTGTTGTAGATTTGGGGAGTGAACAGCAGTTTGGGCAGGAGACTGTAGAATGAGAAGGGAAGCATAAAACTCTAGGCTCCCAGGCCCATGTTCTGCAGTAGAACTTTACGAGAAGCCAAGACGAAGCCCTTCATAACAGTGTATTATATTGGATTTAATTTCCTTTATAATGTTTCAGCATATATAATTCTATATAGGTGTAAATTTTTATCTATACACTAGGGCAAATACCTTATTCAAGAGTATGTAATACAGGATTTGATAGCATCCTAAAAAACCCTAATTACGAATCCACACACCAGCAGGAGTTAACAGAGAGGAGCTTTAAATAATTCTATTTTAAATCTGCCTCTGAGAATTGATTACTTTTTCGTAAGAAATGGTAGAAAGCCATGAGAATGGGTTAGAAATAACAGACAGGTAGCTCAGCCTTGTATAAACAGAGGAATAATCTGGTGAGATAGCACCTAAGCTAAGGAATTTGGTTGGTCTTGTGCAAAGCCATGTATAGATGATTCTGCTCTGACTCTGATAGGAACATTAGCAGAACCCTGCCCCTGCAATAATGCTGAAGATGCCTCAAATGAACTTTTCACACAAGGCACTTGCTGGAATGCCTAAACCTCAGAACTCACTGAGCTTACAGGACAGAGTTATACAATTGGTTTCTGTCTGCTTGCAATTAAATGTACACATGGCAGAACTGGGTCTAAGATTGCTTTCATTGTATCTTATCATTTATTATTTACAAGGCCCAGGACAGAGCTCCAAATGGAGGTTCATACACCATGAGTTTAAATATTTGAAGTTTAAATCAAGATGATGAACTTTTAAGTAATTTATATTCTTTCCTTCTACCTTGACACGGAAACGTTATTGATTGATACCATCTAAGAGGAAGAATTAAATAAATTAGCTAAGTTGCTGTGTGCCCATATCTATTGTTTGCATCCACAATACTTGACTTAATTAATACAGCTCAGAGTTTGTATAGATACTTTAATGCTAACTACATTTCCTACTGATGACTTTTAGTAGCCAGGTCTAATATGTTTATAGGAAATAAGATAATGTAATGCTTACTATTTTGGAGGATTATTTTCATTGACATTATATGTATTTGGATAATTTATTCAGAGAATAAATAGGCAACGAAGGTAATTAATAGTAGTGAATTTCTAATGTATACTGATCAGTAGTTAAATGTACATTTGAATCATATTTGTACATAGCAAAAGAGTTCTACATTCAATTGAAGTTCCTAGACATTTAAAACTTTCTTTTGCATTAGTGTCACCTGCTCATTTCACAATTGTTTACATTTGTTATTTTTGTTCTTAATTTTACTTAAAACATACTTGGGACACTTTGCAAATTGACACACATTCTCTCTAAAATTGTTAAAAAACAAAGGATCTGTTTTCAAAGAAGCATCTTGCTTTATTAGTGTCTTCCCTTAAATATTCATGTTACTTGAATGTATTTCCTGTAATGTAAGCTTTTCATTCCAGGAGATGACCATGCAAATGGCAAATGCAAATGCAAAAGGGTAATAAGATATTATGTTCCAAGTTTTATGAGTCAATTCTTTTTTCCTTGACTTTTCTCTGCTGTTAATAATAACATTGCTATTATTTATTTTTCACCTAATTATGTGCAGAACATCAGCTGGGTGTTTGGAGGATAAAAAATTTAACAAGACACAACTTTTGCCCTCAATGTTGTACATATTTCAAAAGGTAAGACAAAATCTGCATGTTGTGTTAAAGGAAATATATTGTGGATATATCTACATATCAGATTCAGACATACAAGGATGTATATTTGTATATATTCTTGAAATTCAATATAGGTAACAAAAATAAGGCAGTTTTATGATATTAATAAAATTTCAATTAATGACAATTACTTATTAATGAAATTTCACATTTTGGATTTCAATTAACTCTGTCTACTACTTATGTAGTTAAAACTCATAAATGTCATTGAAGAGAATTGAAAGAGTTAATTCCTTTCTAAAGAGCAAGCTATTCCAAACATTTTTCACGAGTAGGTCAAGCCCAGCTTCCTTACATTTCACTTTGTCTAATGGAATTTAACTCTACCCTGCTTTTTCTTTAATGCTTTTAGCCATGATTTGTAGTCTTTATGCAGCTGCTTATACGAAAGTTTGTGTTCAAGGTAATATTCTCCTGCACAGCTTTTACAGATCTTTATCTCATTTAATTTCCACCTCTCTACAAATCAATTCTATAAATGGGTCTGAATTTTAAAATTCAGCTTATCCTTTTGAGGCTTATTCATGAGCACTAGATATTTGGGTCTCTAGCCAAAACAGAATAAAGCTAGAATAACTGCTTGCTTTCTAAAGCAGACTTTTGAAGAAGTGCACACTCAAGTACAAGATACCTAGTTTGTGAGAAGATACGAATAAGTCAGACTGCTGAATTTACAAACTGGTTTTAGCTGAATCACTTCTGATTCCATAAAGCAAGTCAACTAAAGAAAATTGTGTTAAATAGTGTAACACAATTGCCGACTTACAGTCACTTTCAGCACTAGTTTATAGTCATTGTGATGGTTACTTTTTCATGTCAACTTGATTAAGCTAAAGGATGCCGCAGAAAGCTGGTAAAACATTATTTGTGGAGGTGTCTGTAGGGGTGTTTCCTGGAGAGATTCGCACTTGGTTCAGTAGATTAAAGAAGACTGCCCCAGCAGTCCACTGAGGGCCCAAGCAGAACAGAAAGGCGGCAGAAGGGGGAGTTTACTCTTGTTGAGCCGGGACACCCATTTCCTCCTGCCCTTGTACATCAGCACTCCCAGTTCTCGGGCCTTTGACCTGAACTGGGGCTTACACCATGGCTACTCTGGTCTCAGGCCTTAGATTTGGACTGGAATGACACCACCCACCTTCCTGGTCTCCACTTTGCAAAAGGCAGATTGTGGGGCTCTCAGCCTGCATAATCGTGTGAGCTGATTCCTCATCATAGAGTTCTTTCTACTGAGTCTGTTTCTCTGGAGAATCCCAACTAATTTACTCGTCGATAATATTTCATTTTCTTGTTTGATATTCATTTATTGAAACCTCACTTGGTGTCAGGGTGTGTGTTTGGCTCAGGAGTGTCAAAGATGAGAGTTCTGTTGTAGGGAGCTTTGGTCAGATTTATAGTTATGTAGAAACATGTGCTATTCACCAATAATGACTAATTCACATAATTTAGCAACTGTGAGATAGAAGCATTGGCATAGATTCTATGAAATGCATTTACTATGTAATATATTGCAACTAATACACATTTTTACATAGTCACAAATGTGGGCAGAGGTCAATGTTAAAGGGCACTTCATTCTTTCTGCGACAAATCTTGAGAGCCAAACCTCCCTGAATGTATTTGCCTTTCTCTAGGTTTTACTCAGGCTAACTTATTTTTCTTTTTTTCTTAACCGCCAAATGTACTTCAACTAAAATGTGACATTACATTTTCTGCTTAATTTCTCCTGTTATGTATTTACTAGTATAAATAGTATTAATCTACTCTTTTAAAAATTACTTCAGTTACTCAAAAGTAGAAACTTCATTTTGTTTAAAAGTAATATTGCCATACATTTTCATATATTTGAGTCATTTTTTTAGTTTGTAAAATTTTTTTCACCTATATTAAATTACTTGCTCTCCTTTGAGTGGAACTAATTGGAGAAATGATGCACTTCTCTGTGTTGTCTGAATGCAGAAAGCTCTGTATTTAGAGACCCCAAGTCAGAGGAGAGGACCTCGCTATTTTATTTTTTTTTTCAGAGAGACATACGGCCCTCACCTCATATATCTTATGGAGAGTTTAGCTCTCTCTTGTAAGTACAGCACACTTAACATCTCTGGGACAAAATCTCCTCATCCTTTTTAGTACAAGAGATAAAAATGCAGCTGGACTCATGGGTTTGAATTTCCTTTTGGGGAATGTGTGATGTCTTTCCAAAGGTACTAAAACTGAACCACAGCCATTTCACGATGTCTCTGGGAGCCCTGTGCTTCCCGTGTCCTTGCAGAGAACTGACTAACCGCTATTTGACCTTGCAGACATTCCATCGTAGCTAACAATCTTGGTTTCCCCTTGGTGCTTCACCTCTACTTACTTCAACTCTTAATCTAACTTTCTTCTATTTAAATAAGGGATGGGAAGGTGAAGAGAGACGTGATGACAGAAAAAGATGATTCAATATAGTTCACAGGCTACTCTCACTAGATGTAGTATCTTTTCCCTGTGAAGACTGTTTTAATGACTAAACTATGCTGTGAGACAATTTTTCAACCTAACGTGTAATATTGTGACACTTCCATCAAAAACAGTGGACAATTGGTAGTGATCCTGACGGCAGAGGGAATGCTTTCGGTGAGGAGAGATTGGTCTTGTCTAGCTGAAAAATATATTACCAGAGCTAGGCCACCATTCCCATCTTGCACTGAGAATAATTTCTGAAGGGCTACAATGGGACTGACAATAAAATTTGACACCAAATATGTTCCGCTATCTCTTCGTTCCTTTAGCCAGCACACACTTACTGACTGCGCACTACGTGATTGCTGATGTGCCGGGAACTGGAAATTAAACAGGAGCTACATGCAGGGCTCGGCTGTGATGGTGATGAAACCTTGTGTGTCTTTTGGAGGGGGATAGAAAATGAACAATAAATAAATGAATGAGATGACTTCAGACAGTGATAAGCACTAGGAAGAAGTTAAATCTTGGCAACAAGACACAGAGTGACAGTGGTGGCAGACAAAGAGATGGAAGGCCACTGTGGGTGGAGGGTAGCAAATAGAAGAGTCACCTGAGATGAGGCTGGAGAGGGAGGCAGGGGCCTGGTGGTAAGCATTCAGTATACTGAAATACAGAACTACAACTAAAGTAAATGTGGGAACAAAGATGTAAGTATGATGCATAAATATTATATATTAAAAAATAGAAATAATGCAAGTGAAAATTGTAGAATAAGGGAGCGAGAAGGAAGACAGTAGAGTAAGCAAATTGATTGCACAGGCAGTAGTGGAATCAAAAGATACCATCAATAATTAACAAACAGCTTAGTAAATATTAAATAAGAAAAACAGTGGACTAAGGGCATTTAAAGAAGGTGTATGTATGAGTATAACAACTAGAACAAAAAATGAAAACCTCCCCAGGCCAAAAGAAACTTCATAAAGTATAAAAGCAAACTGAATACAAGATGCAGAGAAATAAACACAGCAAATACGCTCTTAAGTTGTAACAGAAAATAACGTGGTAGAAATGAGCTCAAGCATAATACTGCATCACTATAGGTAAATGGAGTTAATTCATAAGTGTTTACAATTTGAATCCAAAAGCAAAATGAAATGCTGAGACACATCACAGGTTAAAAATAAAGAAAAGGGCAAATGTAAAACATACTGGATAAATGGAAAGTATGAAAAACAGGGGTTGTCATCCTAATATCAAAAAAGTAAATTCAGTGTGAACAAGGACACTCAATGCAAACTATCACAATTTGTAATGATGATATAATAGTTATATATATTCATGCACCAAAACAACATAGTAGCCACACTTACAAGTTAAAAGGTACAGTAGATTTAAGAAGATATATATAGAAACACAGCAGTAAGAAGAGAATGCTGTTCAGTATAAGAGACAGTGAATTGATAAAAAATAAGTAGGGCTGGAAAAGACAAACAAATGTAATAAATAAGTTATATTTTATAATATATATTTGTATATATAAAATTTACCCTCTGATAATAAAGAATACACTTTCTTCTCAAGCACATATGGAATATTACAAAATTTTATGTGTTAAGTTCCAAAACTGCATCAGTAAGTTCTATGGAGTAGAAATAATTTAATCAATAATCTTTGATCATAGTGCAATAAATGTTATTTTTTAAAAAATGTTATAAAGACACTTCCATCTGGAAATTAATTAAAATATTTTTATTAAATAAGTTTGGCAGAGAGAAAATAACTGCTGAATATAGAATTTCTAAAAGATAATTGTAATGTAAACACTACACAGAAGAATTTATGGTATATGTTTAAAGTAGTGATAAAAGAAAAGTTCCTGGCAATAAACCCTTACCAGTAGGGAATAAGAAATAAAAATAAATGAACCAATTCCCAAATCAAAAGCTAGAAAAGGAACAATAAATAAACTAAAAGAATACAAAAGAAGGAAATAATAAATATACAAGCAGAAATCAAGTAAATAATATATAAAAAGTAAATCTAAATAACAAATAAAAAGATACATTTTTTTTTAAATCCAAAAAGCCAAATAATCAATTTAAAAGAGGGAAAGAACAAGTATACAAATGTACAAAATGATAAATAATAATGAACATAATCATTGAAACAGAAAGGAAACAAATTAAATTTATGCAAATAAATTTGAAAACCTTGGATGAATGGGTAACTTTCTAGAAAAATAGTCTACCAAAATGGACCCCATTAGCTAGAAAAAGTTAAACAGACTGTATCAGTTTAGGTCCATTCAGCATATTATCAACAATGTCATGGACCAGCATGGTGCCTTATAGAACAGAAAGGCTGTCAAAGTCCCTGAAGACCAGATTGTGACACAGGACTGAGACTTGATATAGCCTTGAGGTGGGACCATGTAGCAATAGTGCCAGTCCTGCCAGCTGAAGGCAAAGTACTTGTGAAGGTATAGAAAAAGAGCCTAGACTTCTGAAAAGTAAGCCCACCATTTAGTCCTACAGGTCCCTGAATTAGCACAAATGAATTTCTCAGCCTCACAGGATCATTCGTTAATGTTAGAGAACTGATTGGGAAGGAGTAGGATCTTGAATTTTGGGACAGAGACACATATGGTCCTTGAAGCAGGAATATTATTAAATTGAATTAATCATTTTTTTTTTTCCCCAGTTTCTCCAGAGCGCTTAGAAACTGTCAACCAGTCCTACCATACTCCTTATTTTCACTTTCTGTAACAGTGAATACCCGGTCACCCAAAGTCTTTCTTATCTTGACACTAAATTACCGCTGTTGTTAATGTACTGGTTTTGCCATATTGCGCAGCGGCCTACCTTTACCACTGGAGCTGTCATTAATGACTTGCAAGATAGTAGGAAATAAAAATAAAAAGTCTTCATATACAAAAATCTATTTCCATCTAGAGGAAATAATGGTAGGGACAATCTCATTTATAGTAAGAACAAAAAAAGAAATATATAGGAATAAACCTAATAAAATATGCTTACCCTATATGAGGAGGAAATATAAACACTTTGGAAGAGTTAATAATGGAAAACATTCCTGTCCTTGATTAGAACAAGTCAACATCATAAAAATGTCATTTAATTTATGACTTAAAATTTATGCCACTGAAAATATAAGCACTCTTTTTTATGATGTAAGACAAAGTAAACCTAAAGTTTACACAGCTCAATTACCATGCTACATTAGCCAAGTAAACACTGAAAGATAAAAGCTATGAGCACTGATTAGCCTGACCAGATATTAAAATTTACCAAAAAAGTATTCATACTCAAGCTGAGCAGGCATACATCGACAGTCTAGTGGAAAAGAAGAGAAGTTCCAAAAGTAGACTTGCGTGTATAAAAATTTAGTATTTGAAAAGTGGCATCTCAAGTCATTAGGGGAAAGATAGATTTTTTAATAAATGGTTCTTGGGTAACTATATAGTCTTAAAAATAAAAGAAAAAATAAGAAAAAGGAAAGGAGGAAAGAAAAAAATGTAGAGAATGAATAATGGTCTCCCAAAGGTGTCATGTTCTAATCCCCAGAACCTGTTAAATGTCACCTTATTTGGCAAAAGGGATTTTGTAGCTGTGATTAAGTTAAGGATATTGAGAAGGGGAGACTACTCTGGATTATTCGCGTATCTCCTGTGCAGTCACAGGGTTTCTACACAAGAGAAAGAGTAGTAACCAAAAATGAAAAATATACTGTGATGATGGAGGCAGAGATTAGAGTGATGTGTCCATAAGCTAAGAAACGTTGGAAGAGGAGCCTTGACTACCACCTTCACCAGGGGAGCACAAAGCTTCTACTTTTCATCTGCTGCAATGAAGCTTCTCAACCCCTCCATTGGCATGATACAGGAGGCCGAGTAAGGAGATGGGACATTCATCCCATTGGATGTAAACAATCCCTGACCTCATCATGGTGTCAGTAAAGGCCAACCAATTGGGGAAACTGGACTTCCACACCCTCCAAATCTGGCAGTAATGAGGGTTCCCTATCTCCCACGACTAAGATGATGTCAGAGGAGGCTAGTGGAGAGGCAGGAATTTCTACCATCACCCAGTGGTAATGAGGCCACTCTGATCTCTGGTTCCAGTGGAAGCCGGGTGAGGAGCCCCCCTCCCTGCCCCCACCTCTGTCTTGCAGCCTGGGAGGTGTCAGCAGGGACCTAGCTGAGGGCTAGAACTCCCACCCTCACTCCACAGTGATGAGAGGCATCCCACTCAGGTGTCAGCAGAGCTGGAGTGCTAGAGCAGGGAAAGGGAAGCTAGCTGAAGCAGAAGGTGTGAAAAACACCTAGTCTCCTAGCACAGTATCCAAGCTTTCCAGCTTTCAACCAGAAATTAGTTGTCATGCTAAAACTCATCAGGAAGGTCTAATACCTAAAAAAAAGAGTCTGAAAATACCTGATACCTGAAGAAAAGAGACAC
Organism: Camelus bactrianus; assembly: GCF_048773025.1. Taxonomy (NCBI): domain Eukaryota; kingdom Metazoa; phylum Chordata; class Mammalia; order Artiodactyla; family Camelidae; genus Camelus; species Camelus bactrianus. The sequence goes on from NC_133543.1 coordinate 65,884,773, forward strand.
ACCGGGATGACAGAGGCAGTAAAATTATCTGGCTTCCTAAAGCAGCCATCAAAAGAGTGCTTCAATGAGAAATTTTGAGCACACTTGGAACAGCCATAATAGCACGTCTCAGCAGATAAATATGAGATCTTAAGAAGAACCAAATGGGAATGTTAGAATGGAAAAATGTATAGGCTCATTTGCAGTAACATGGATGGACCTAGGGATCACCATCCTACGTGAATTAAGTCAGACAGAGAGGGACAAATATCATATAACATCACTTACATGTGGAATCTAAAGAAATGATACAAATGACCTTATTTACAAAACAGAAACAGACTCACAGACATAGAAAACAAACTTATGATTACCAAAGGGAAAAGGGGGGAGGGATAAATTAGGAGTTAGGGATTAACAGAAAACACAGAATTATATATAAATTAGATAAACAAGGACCTACTGTATAGCACAGGGAAGTATATTCATTGTCTTGTAATAATCTATAATGGAAAATAATGTGAAAAAGAATATACATATAACTGAATCACTATGCTGTACACCTGAGACTAACCCAACATTATAAAGCCACTATTCTTCAAAAAAAATATACAGGCTCAAGACCAGGATAGAGGGGAGAGAGGAAAGGATCAGTGAACCGGAAGGTATAAGAATAGAATGATAGAGAGAAAGTGATAAAAAGAAAGAAGCAGAGCCTCAGGGATGTGTTGGAGTATAATAAAAGATCAAACGTTCCAGTCATGAGATCCACAAGGGAGAGAAGAAAGAGGGTGGAGCTGAAAAATGTTCAAAGAAGGAATGACTGAGAACTTCCCAGAACTTCCCAATTCAGCAAAAGACATAAACCGACAGATAGGAAAAGCTGAGCAAATCCCAATAGAAGAATTCCACACAAAGAAACATCACAAAGTTTAAAAAACTAAAGACAAACAAAAATTCTTGAAAGCAACAAGAGAACAGATTTCCCATAGGAGAAAAAAAAAAATCGGAATGACAGTGGATTGCTTATTAGAAACCATGGAATCCAAGAGGATATGGCACAACATTTTTCAAATTCTCAAAGAAAAGAACTGTCAAGCATCCCGTATCTGACAAAAATACCCTGGAGAAAGTCAGGGGAAATCAAGACGAGCAAAACTGAGGTGATTTGTTGTCAACAGACCTGTATTAAAAGAATGACTAAAAGGAGGTACTCTAAACAGAAAGTAAATGATAAAGAAAGAAATCTTGGATCATAGGAAGGAACAAAAAACATAGGAAAAAATGAGTAAATATGATAAACATTCTCTTGTTGAGTTTTCTAAATTCCTTTTGATTATTGAAGATAAAAGGTATAATACTACCTAATGTGGTTCTAAATGGATATAAAAGAAATATTTAAAGCAATTAAAATATAAATGTGGGAGGGTAAAGGGATGTAAAGGAGGAGAGATTTTTACAATTTACTCAAAGTAGTAAAATTATGACATTAATAGACTGTGAAATGTTTTGTATAGAACGTGAAATATCTAAATTGACAAACAACAGTACAAAGACACTGAACAATATTATACATCAATGGAATTCTAAAAATTCTAAAAAATGTTCAAGTTGTATATAGAAAGCTAATAAAAAGAAAATACAGAGATGAAAAGCAGAAGAATAAGAAAACAATAAATATGGTGAAATTAAGCCCCAATATGTTAATAATCCCATTACATGTAAATAATCTTAATACACCAAGTAAAAGATAAAGATTGTCATAGTGCATTAATGACTTGACCCAGTGGAGATACTTTTAGATTAAACATAATGCAAGATAAGAATATTAAGGATATAAAGCAATAGAAATTAAATAAAGCAACAAGAAAAAATTATATTTCTTTCCTCTTTGAGAATTGAAACCTTTAACAGTATTTCAAATTGTCTCTAGGTATTGTTTCTGGGTAGCTATAAGGAGAAAAGCTCTATTAAAGTGTATGTTTTTTAAAAATTAAAAAATTTAAATGTATCTTAGTGTGTGTAAAGACATTTCCCCTGAAATTAAATTTAGCATAATATTTTTGCATTGGTTAAGGCTTGAGAAATATTATACAATGAAGTAGACTCTACTTTTAAAAAAAGTATTTTTGAATGGAGCTAACATCTAGCTAAAGGTATGCTTTATCTCCAGCATTAATTCTAACATTTATCACTGACATATTTGAGGATCATTCCTGGGTTATTCATCCCTTTAGCCTCAACCATGTGGAATGCAGTGTACTGAGAATACAACTCAAGTTGACTGCAGCTGCCTTGGCATTAACTTTACAATTCCCAATATCAATGATCTTTCCAAGTATTTTCTATTCACAGTGCTGTGAGAAGTCCATTGAAAACAACCTTCCACGTTCTTTACTGTTAAGATCCTATTTATAATATCTTACTACTCAAAGTGTGTTCTGAGAACCAGCAGAAAGCATCACATAAACTTAGAAAAAATGTGAAATCTTAGACCCTACTCTAGACCTATTGCTTCGTAATCTACATTTTGACAAGACTCCCCAGGTGATCCATATGTATATTAAATTTTTACACGTGCTTGGGGGCTCATATAATTAGGGGCAGACTCACTTGTTGCCAAGCTAGGACTAGGAGCGTCCACTTGGCTAGACTATTGTTAGGGGAGAAGTAGGCATTGTCTTATGTAAGCCTATATCAAGGAGTAAAGAACAACTTTTCAGTACAGGCACACCTTGTTTCATTGTACTTCACTTTACTGCACTCTGCAAAAAAAAAAAAAGTTTTAACAAATTGAATGTCTGTGGCAACCCTGCTTTGAGCAAGCCGATCAGCACCATTTTTCAAACAACATTTGCTCACTTTGTGTCTCTTTGTCACATTTTCATAATTTTTGTAATATTTCAAACTTTCCCATCAGTATTATGTATGTTATGGCAGTCTGTGATCAGTGATCTTTAATGATATTATTTTAATTGTTTAGGGGTGCCATGAACCACCCCATAAGACAGTAAACTTAATTGATAAATGTGCGTGTTCTGACTGTTCCACTGACCTACCGTTCTTCCATATCTCTCTCTCTCCTCAGGCCTTCCTAGTCCCTGAGACACAACAGTATTGAAATTAGGCCAACTGATAACCCTACCATGACCTCTAAGTGCTCAAGTGAAACGGAGAGTCGCAGGTCTCTTGCTTTAAATCAAAAGCTAGAAGTGATTAAGTTTTGCGAGGAAGGCATGCCAAAAACTAAGATAGGTCAAATACTAAACCTTCTGTGCCAACTATCCAAGCTGTGAATGCAAAGGAAAAGTTCTGGAAGGAAATTAAAAGTGCTACTCCAGTGAACACACAAATGATAAAAATGCAAAACAGCTTTATCGTTGATAGGGAGAAAGTTTGAGTGGTCTGGATAGAAGATCAAACCAGCCACAATATTCCCTTACGCCAAAGCCTCATCCAGAGCAAGGTCCTAACTCTCTTTAATTCCACGAGGGCTGAGAGAACTGAGGAAGCTGCAGAAGAAAAGTTTGAACCAGCAGAAGTTGGTTCATGGAGCTTAGGGAAGAAAGCTGTCTCCATAACGTAGAAGTGCCAGGCGAAGCAGCAAGTGCTAACGGAGAGGCTACAGCAAGTTATAGAAAACCTGGCTAAGAGAATGAATGAAGGCAGCTCCACTACACGATAAATTTTCAATGTAGACAAAGCAACTTTCTACTGGAAGAAGATGCCATGTAGGACTTCCATTGCCAGAGAGGAGAAGTCAGTGCCTGGTTTCAAAATGTCAAAGAACAGGCTGACTCTCTTGTTAGGGGCTAATCCAGACGGTGACTTGAAGTTGAAGCCAATGCTCATTTACCTTTATGAAAATCCTTGAGCCCTTAAGAATGATGCTACATCTACTCTGTCTGTGCTCTGTCAATGGAACAATAAAGCCTGGATAACAGCACATCTGTTTATATGGTTTACTGAATACTGAAGCCCACTATTGAGACCTATTACTCAGAAAAAAAGATTCCTTTCAAAATGTGACCGGTCATTGACAATGCACCTGGTCACCCAAGAGCTCTGATAGAGATGTACAACGAGATTAATGTTGTTTTCATGCCTGCTGACGCAGCATCCATTCTGCAGCCCATGGACCAAGGGGAAAATTTGACTTTCAAGTCTTTTTATATAAGAATTACATTTTGTAAGACTATAGCTGTCATGGATAGTGATTCCTCTGATGGATCTGGGCAAAATAACTTACAAACCTTTTGGAAAGGATTCACCATTCTAGATGCAATTAAGAACATTTGTGATTCATGAGAAGAGGTCAAACTATCAGTATTCATTGACGTTTAGAAGACGTTGATTCCAATCCTTATGGATGACTGAGAGGTCAAGACTCTAGTGGAGTAAGTAAATGCAGATGTGGTGGAAATAGCAAGAGAACTAGAATTAGAAGTGGGGCATGAAGATGTGATTGTATTACTACAATCTCATGATAAAAATTTCATGGATGAGGAGTTGCTTCTTATGGATGAGAAAAGAAATTGGTTTCTTGAGATGGCATCTACTCCTGGTGAGAATGCAGTAAAGATAATTGAAATGACAACAAAGGATTTAGAATATTACACAAACTTAGCTGATAAAGTAGCAGCTGAGTTTAAAAGGATTGACTCCAATTTGAAAGAGGCTTTATTGTGGGTTAGAAAGCTATCAAACAGCATCGCATGTTACCAAGAAAGGAAGAGACAATCAAGGAGGCAAATGTCATTGTTTTATTTTAAGAAATTGACACAACCACCTCAACTTTCAGCAAACACCACCCTCATCTGTCAGCAGCTATCAATATGGAGGCAAGGCCCTCCACCAGCAAAAATTACAACTCACTGAAAGATTGGTTAGCATTTTTTAGCAGTAAAATGTTTTTTAATTAGGATATATGCATTTTTTACACATAATGCTATTAAACACTTAGTAGAGTAGAGTATAGTGTAAATACCACTTTTATATGCATAGGAAACCAAAAAATTCGTGTCGCTCATTTTTACACCATATCCAATTTACTGCGGTGGTCTGGAACAGAACCTGGTATGCCTGGAAAGGCGTCATGTGCAACTGGGCCCTGGAGAGAAAGTTATTCTTGGAGACAATAGACAGCTTGGATTTATATTTATTGTCATAGGCATACAAATCTACCTGTCAATTTTCTGCATTTAAAGTGAAACTAGAGTTCAAAAATATTACATACCCATAAATAGGCCATGCACTACTCTTTAAAAAAATTTGGGGTGGAGCCATGCTCTAGGCAAGGGGAGAGTTATCACTAACACTTGTACAACCATTTGTCACTGATGTATTTTAAGATCTCATCTAGATTATTCATTCTTTTAGCCTCTACTATGTGGAAACACTTTGCAGTTTGACTTTCTTTGGCCAGATGACAGAGTAAATTTTATTCATCATTGTGAAGTATAGAATAATATGGAAGTACTATACTTTTAGTGATGTTTGAAGGCAATATTTATAAACTAATAATTTTTACATGATTTTGGTAGAAAGAGTAGTAAGAGGCCCAGACTCAGAGTGATAAGGGACTACTTTTATTCAAAATTATTCGCTGGGTAGTCTCAGAAGTTACTTAGTTACTTTGACCCTTTATTCATTTGAAAAATGAGATAATTATGAAGAATAAAATTACTGGGTTAATTTTATAGAAACAATACCTATTATACCAATATAAATTATTAGTTCTGCCTTCATTTTGTTTCGAAATCCAAGATTTCACATGTTTTGCTTTTGATATGAAAGCGGAAGAGATTCATATTATGAAAATGGTTTTGACTTCTTTATTTAAAAGTCATGCATTAAAAACTAGGAAAAATATATTTCCTGATGTTCAGTCTTAGGGAATTGTCGTTCAAGCTGTAATGTTTTGATTTTGTAGCTGTGTTTATTGAGATAACTTTGGACTAAGTCTTGGAAAAAAATATATTGCTGCCAGGAAGTCCATCAGTAAAGATTTTAAGTTCCCCTAAAGCCACTAGTGTTGGATTTCTCAAACAGTGAGATTACAGTAATAATGCAAAAGTTCTCATTACACCAAATTTTATAAAATAAAAAAGTGACTAATAAACTTTGATAAGTGTTAAAGTGAAAATAGTTCAATTCCAGTGTTTGAACATCTGTATGTCTTTTAGTTAAAATGGCTAAATTGGACAGCTTCAGTGAAGGCAGAAGAGTAGAGATTAAGTTTAAGAAACATTGCCAAGTAAGCTGAAGCAGAGTGGGTTGTTAGCATTAGCTTGCAGACAAGGGGCACACTATAACTGATTTCAACATTCATTTCCTTCCTGCTCTTTGCTCACCTCTGACTTCCTTTAAAAGATTGCTTTATGAGGCAACATAGCTGGTACAGTCGTTGACCACAGACTGAGGATGGAGACAAGGGTTTGGCATCAAAGGGGTAGCATGGTACTTTGTTGGTGACAAAGAATGAATTGCCAATTACTGAGAAGAGATGAGAGTTTTGGAGTTTCAAAGGCTATCAGGATCTTCATACTCTGATGGAAAGATAACTGTGTAGTTTGTTGACACAGAAAAATCAGTACTAGGCATTTCTGATTAGAACTTCTGCAGAAGATCCAAAGGTCTGTATGATATTAAAAGGGAGGATTTATGGGTTCTTGAAAAGGACCTTTGAGTTTGGACTACAAGCATCTCAGCAGTGTTCAGTATGACCTAAAGAGCAGAACACCCTCTACCCAATTTCCCAGTTGCTGGGGTCTTCTTACCATAGTAGACCCCATCCTTCTCACCATAGTAGACCCCATCCTTCTCACATAATGATTGATACTGGATATCTTGACATCATTAGGAATGAAAAGCAAACCAGGATTTAATGTGATTTAAAAAAAAATCAATATTTTACAGTAGGGGGCAAATACACTAGATTTTGATACTAGTATGTTATGCAAAACTATGTTACCAATTTAAAAAATAATTTACTAAGAAAATAAGAAATATGTATTAGCTATCTCCCCATCAATAAGTTTACATGTGCTTATTTCTGTAGTGTATTAGAATGGCAGGAAGAATATTAATCAAATGTGGAGTGTATATTTAATCTGCTTTGACATAAAATACAGGCTGTGTACCTCCATTTTGTACATTTAATGCTGATTAGAAAGAAAAAAATATTTTAAAGTTCTTTATCGACCGAATTTAAGACATGACAGAATTTGGGAGGACACACCTAAACGTTAAGTGCTTTACAAAGAATTAAAAATACTTAAGACGGTTTATCTGTAGGTTCACATGCAAAATTATGACAGAAAAAAAGTCACCCTACAGATGAACTAATAGTAACAAGAGCAAAAGAGCAATGAGACTCTTAAAGGAATCAAATTTCAGATATTAAAAACAACACCAGGGAGGGTGCCTAACAGGGGATTTCAAAGCTGTGACGTGAAAAGGGATCTGTATCTATTTTGTGCGTGTATTTATCTTATAGGTTCACACTCAGTTCTCTACTTCCTACTCCAGCAACGCCTGCGTCCTCTCAGCTGTCTCATTCATGAAACAATAGCATTGCCTAGATTTTCTTGTGTGTGTGTATTAAAGAAGTTAATAAATGTAAATCTCTCTGTCTCTGCATCTGAAAGTTTCCCTTTCCACCCACAGTGTATTATTTTAAAATAATTTTAAAAAGAATTCTGTGTGTGTTTTAAATAGCTTAATCTATTCCAGCTTTGCTATGTGGGTGATATGATGCTTAAGCATTTTTTAAGTATAATACAGTTCACGAATCTCTTAAGACCTTTTCAGGAGGGAGAGCTATCATATTTAGTACAACACAGTCCCTCAGTTTCTGATTTTCTCATGGTATTAACAGCAGATTTTTGGCTCTTTTCCAAATATAGTATGCTTTGCTAGCTTTTTCTTATTGAACCCAAAGGACATGGGTGCACGCCCTTTGTTGTCTCCTGAAATGATTAAAAAAGCCTCACCTGATCACGAAAAACCTGGAAAAAGGCTGATTGGAGCTCTGATATGAGGGCCATTTACTAAAATCCCTCTTATGACCTGGTAACATCTCCCATCCCCAGATCAATTCAATGTGCTGTGATTCAGGAGACTGTAGGTCAGATCCTCTCCTGAGGATAATACTAAGCTATAGGGTAACAGGCAAATGTACAACGGAGTGAGTTTCGTGTTGGCATCCTTCAAGGCACAAGGCATCTCTAGCATGTTTTTAATCCTTTATTGGCATATACAGGGTCCTTGTCAATTCCCTGGTCAGATACCTAGTCTGCACCTCCTGCTATGGCATCTCCTCATTCAGATCCCCAGACCTCACTTTCAAAGGAAACGTCTACTTCCTTCTTCAGTGGAAGGGTGGGGCAGGGGAATTTTAACTGCTCTTCTGCAGTAGTACTACTATTGTGAGGAGAGGGGGCTGATCTGGTCCTCTTCTGCTTAAGAACTGTATGCTGCCAGTTCTCCTCCAGAGCAATCATACAACACTGGTGCAGGAAATTATTGAATGAGACTTGACATCTTCCTGGATCCTATCTGAAAAGCATCTACACAGATACCTTTCATCTTCAATCTCTAAACTTTAAAGAGGCTTCTCTCCTTTACTACCCTATTCCAAGGAATCAGCCTAAGACAGGGCAATAAGGTGGCAGAAAAACTTCCATTTATATCTAATTCTTCTTGCTTTTTTTTTCTACAACATGTTGTTTTCTCCAACATTTCCTACCCTCTATCTCCAGTTTAGAGGCTTTTATCCTTTCATGGACTGTAGATCATTTAGCTATTGCTGAAACAACATGTGTAACAAACCACCTCCAACTCAGTGGCATAAAACAATATGCTTGCATGACTCTTGGTTCATAGAGAGTTAGCTCATCAAGGCTGGGTTCAGTTGAGTTTAACTCCAAGTTGTGGATTGGATCCAGGTCTGCTCCATCTTGGACCAGTGCTTACCCAAATCATGTTCTCATAGTGGAAAAGCAGAAATGAACAACAGGAAGCACATCTACACCATCACATCTTAAGCCTTTGTTCACATATGTCACTAACCTCTCATTAGCTCAAACAGCTCACAAGGGCATCCCCACATTCCGGAGACTGCAAAATACACTCTGTCCTTCATGAGATGATTGCAAAGAGATGGATGTAGAACACTCCTATGGGGAAGAGAAGTGTGAGGACTAACAAGTTAAACTACCAGAGATAAGAAGAAAGGAAACTTCACTCAGTCACTTTAATTCAATTAAAATATATTTTGTTTCTTTTTTTGGCTTTTTCCTGGATCAGAAGAGACTAAAGTCTAGTCTGAACAGGGAGAAGAGCGATGAAGTAAGTAGAAGCTATTTCAGAGACAGTACAGTTCAGCAAAAATATACAAACAATGATGAATTTCACAATACACTTGAGTCTTCTTTGGTCCCTCTGGAACTCTCTCTCTTCCTCTCTTAGATTAGAAATATTTGGAAATGGACATTGTCTACTTTTCCTTTCACTCTCTCCAAAACAAGTGGAGGTCCTAATGTTCTAAGTTGGCCTGAAGACCCTAGAAGGGAGGCTGGTTTCAAGAAGAAGCCATGCAAGGCTCAGTCCATGCTAAGAAGCTGGGAATCAAGAGTCCATTAAATCCAAGGAGCAGGCGAAGAGCAAGAACTAGATTTGAAGTATGAGGTTTACAAGGAGAAACAGGTAAGACTGAGAGCATTTGCATTAGTAAAACTGGGAGATATATTTCCTAGATGCCAAGAGATAAAGCATATTCTCTGGGATGCCTCCAGCTGAATCTATTCATTGGGGAGGATGATCTTGAACGTTTTAAATCTGCTTATATACATGTACCACTTTCCTTTCTGGTTCCTTCAATTACAAAGATTACAAGGAAGGGGAGAATGAAAGTGGAGGCTGGCTAGTTAGCACTACTAAACTTTGTGTTTCATGGAGAAGGGAGACTTGTGAGGATTTTTTCCCAATTTTACTTCCAAACCAAGATTTCAGAATAAATGCTATAGCTAAGAATATAAAGCAACCTCGTGGTTGACATTACCATTATGTCAGAAGTTTTAACAGGGCAATTATTCAGGGGCATACATATGATTGGTGGTACAAAATCTTAAGATCCAGTTCATATCTACAACTTACCTTTGCATTCTAAGATTGTAGAGATCTGATCCAAAACAACACTAAGGAGACATCAACTCCAACAACGTGGCCAATTTTACAATATTCCCCAGTGGGCATAAAAGCATCCTCAGTGGGTATGCTTGTCACTTACTTTCTCTCTAGCTGCGGGTTAGAATGTACTTAGTCTTGTGTTTGTCTCTACTTGTATATACATGAGGCAAAATTCTTTTCCCTTAAAAATGCAATTCTCTATTTGTACTATCCTGACTTTATCTTACCCTGCTTATCCCCTTTTCTAAATAAACAATATCATTACACTTAGTAATAGAAACAAATACATTTTACAATTAATCAGAAACTGAAGGCATGTCTTCAATGAGCTTTCAGTGCAATAGTTTGCCAAGTTAGACTGCTTGAAAAATCACTGAAATAAAGGATAACGACAGAGAGACTTATTTAAAAAATAACATATTTCTAACATCTGGCTACAGATCATATTCACCTAGGCAATATTGATCAAAAGGTTACTTTTTCATCTATATAAATTTAAACACTTCGGGTCTTCTGGAAAAAGTAGTATCTTGAGTTTGGGGATGAAGTTAGCTGTAGACTTGCTAGAGTTACTGAAATAGGATTTAAGGTATGCTGTGGGTTTAGAGATCCAAAATAGAGCTTTGCTATGGCCAACCTTGCTGGAGGATTAACTGCCTTAATTCATTTGAAATAAGGTGCCATATAAATCATTAAATTAGTAAGAATATGCTAAGTGCTGAATTTTTAACAAAATAAAATACCTTAAGGATATCTTTCAGATCTCTTGCCTCAAAGGAATGTTCTCCATGTCATTAATAGAATGAAGGTTCTTATACTGGGTCCTGAGGAAATTTCTCACTCCTCCTCAACTTCTAGTTAGGATGACAGATGGCATTTTGGTCTGTGGTAGGGTAGACAAATGACCTGGTTAGTCCTGAGATGATCAAATGAACACTGAAAAGCTTGGGGCCAAGAGGTACTCTCTATTCCTGGCCTTTTTGGTGAGAAGAGGGGCCAAGTCCTTTTATCATACAAACAAGAATCTGGTGTGAGAGACCCAGAGATTGGCACAGGAAGTTCTGATGATCAGAAATTTCCACTTTTGCCTTCCATTCCTGTGACGTAGAAGCCATGACAGATCAATTGCATGAGCAAATCAAGGGTGGTGGTTTGGTTATTAGAGCCCATATCACTAATTTTTATACCAGAGTAATCGTAGTTATATGGGTACAATATACTGTGGCAAGTTTAACCCCAAGAATTACTTTACCTGACAGCCCAAATCTTACAGAGATATAAGCTCTGGCAAGATCATTATTGAAACCTACTTAGAAAAAAAAAATCAAATTCTTTGACAGGATGGCAGATGCATGTATGGAAATCTTGAAATGATATTGGTCTTATCAATTTTTAAATTACAGGAATTATATAAAAGCCAGCTCATCATAACACCAGCTTATTAAATGAGTTACTTCTTCAAGTGGAATTCAACAGCAAATATCAGATAAATCTAGTGAAGTTAAAACTAGATAAAACTAATTTAAAAATTAAGTAAACTTGCAGGACACATAATGAGCATACAGAAATCTGTTGTGTTTCTATACACTAACAGCAAAATATCCGGGTGGAGCTGGGTGGTGAACATGGATTTATGTGATTCCAATCTTGATGCTTATCTATGCACTATGCACACAGTATCCTCATGTAAGTCATCAACATTCTAATATAGAAGAAAATTATGCCACTTTAATAACTGACTAGAATTATTTTGTGGTTTTGATAAGATTCAATTATTTTATTGCAGGAGCAGATAATTAAATAGTTTCATACCAGGCTTAAATGCTTATTCCTTTTGGAAAATAATTTCATATGGCTTTTTGAAATGTTAATAACAGAGTACAATTTGCAGGGCATTTCAGAGAGAACTGGATAAACTCCATAGCCTAGCTTTGTATTTTAGTTTCCATATTTTTAATGAAAAAATAAAAAGGAGTTTTCTTTTCTATTTTCTCTGTTTATGATTAGTAAAAATTTATAAAACTGTTCTTAAAATGTGCATTTTGGTAGGCAAAAATCAAAAAGTTTTACATATGTTTGTATCTAAAGGTATTTGACATTCAGTTGAGTTATTTTTTAATCTGATTTATGGAAGTAATAATAATTTGGACATGTTTTAAAAGCAGAGACTACAGATGCCAAGTTGTATTTTCATGAGATGCCAAGTTGTATTTTCATGTCATAGGAACAGTATCACAGGAAGAAAAATACATGTTTTATTAAAATGTTTTTTGGTGTCCTCAACATATAGAGGTTCTATAAAATGAAATCTAAGAACAATTGTTTTTATTATGTGGTGTGAAAGGAAAGTAAATTATCAATTTAACTGTGAAATTTAACTATTTACCAAGCTAAGTAGAAAAATTTTGATTTATCAGCTTGGAGTGTTATCTATGTCAAAATATAGATAAATAGTTTCTTTATCAGTTAAGGCTTTGCTGGCTTCTATTCTTGTGACTTGTGACTTTTCCAAATATTTAAAGAGAAATTTAAAATTCTCTAAACAAGATTCATCTTAGTTGTAACAAATATATTTTAACCAAAGTGACTTTGTTTTAAAGACAAAAGTATATGTCAAGACCTAAAACTTGAATAATGAAGGAATCAGGTGAAGAGATTTCATAATCAATAAATTTTTAAGTTAAAAAAATAGGTAAGTGTAGTGATAATATTAAAGGATAAGTATATATTCATGAATATTATGAATTTTTTCAATACCTGGGAAACTATAATTACAACATTCAAAGGATTTATACGTACATACTTTGAAGATCAAGGGATTCTGTGAAAAAACTATCAACTTTGTTTTATTTAAAAAATTTCCAGAGTAATTCAGTATTTGTTTATGCTTAGAAGTTAAGGGGGACCCAGCAGTCTCCCTACTCAAAGAATATTTCTTTTTCTTTACACAAGTTATTTAGTTTCATTGTGTTTCATTCACTTAGGAATCTTGTTTCAAAGCTGTTTATAGATTTTTGTTTATCACATCACAGATTGCTTAAAAAAGGGCAGATTAGAATGTTTCCAGTTGTAAGTTACAGAAATGGGCTTTTTTGAGTCAGCTAAATGTAAGTTTATACTAAAAATACAAGGAGGAGCAAAGGAGAGCAGAAAAAAATTGCACAATCACTAATACTGATGAACTTCTAAATAGACTGACCAAGAAAAAAAAGAAAATACAAATTATCTAACAAGAATTGAAAAAGGGAATATCATTACTGACCCCACAGACATTGAAAAGGATAATAATAGTACAAACAACTCATGTAAATCCAACACCGTAGATGAAGTAGACCAATTCTTTGAAGACACAAACAGAGTCTAGACCACCATATACATGATAAACTGAATTCTTACCCTAAAATCTTCCCAAAAAAGAAAGCTTTAGGCCCAGATGATTTCATGAGCTAATTCTAACAAATATTTAAGAAGATAGCATACCTATTTTACACAAGTGGCATTTAGCACATTTACAGTGCTATCAACAATCACCACTATCTAGTTCCAGAACATTTTCCTCATCCTAAAAGGAAACTCCATACCCATGTAGCAGTCATTTCCCATTTCCACCCTCCACCAGCCATGGACAATCATTATTCTGCTTTCTGATTCTGTGAATTTGCCTATTGTGGGTATTTCATGTAAATTAAATCATACAGTATGTCTCCTTTTGTGTTGGCTTCTTTCACTTAGCATGTTTTCAAGGTTCATGTTGTAGGGTTCATCATGTTCATGATCAGTATTCTTCTTTTTTATGATTGAATAATGTTCCATTGTATGGGTTTACCACAATTGTTTATCCATTCATCAGTTGATGGCCATTTGAGTTGTTTTCATTTTTTGACCATTACAAAAAATGCTGCTATAAACATTCATGTACAAATTTTTAACACTTGTTTTAATGACTTTGGGTATATGCTGAAGAGTGGAATTGCTGAGTCATATGGTAATTCTGTGTTTAACTTACTGAAGAACCCCTAAACTGCTTTCTACGGTGGTGACACCATATTATATTCCCACCAGCAATGTGTGAATGTTCCAGTTTCTCCTCCTTCTTCCATTTTCCATATAATTTTTATTTTTAAATTCCAGCTATTCTAGCAATGAAGGAGTATTGCACTGTGATTTTGATTTAAAAAGTGTATTGTTAACATATTTATGTACTGGGGGAGAAAAAATGATGTAAGATACATTTATCAACTTTGAATTTATTTACTTTATTACACATAAAAAGTGACTGTAGGTAAATTAGAAATGAGACTATAGAAGACATTTTTTTGTTTGGATTTAAAAAACATGGCAACTTAAAAAATGAGGTAATTTCAACCAAATCCAATCCTATGCATAAACTGTATGTGCATTACTCGCTGGTGATTACCCATTATTGAAATTATAACCTCCCATGCATTGCTGATGAGAAATATAATTTATGAGTATAAAAATATGTGAGATAAGACCTAAATTTCCAAACTTTGGTATTAAGTACATTTTCTCTTTTTCAGGCTTCTAATGAAATGATCGGTTGTAATTTTTTAAAGTACTTTCCTGTCTTTATCCTTTGTATTTTGGCAAAGAGTTCTAATATTTGCAAAACTTAACAAATAGTTTACATTCTTTGCCTGAGAGAGCTTAACTTTCCTTAAGTGGAGACAGCACATATCAGAGAGAAGTGCAGACACAGACCCATTGGTTCATATAACTGAATTATAAAGTGTGAAGCAAATGTGTGCTTCAAACTCAGGTCTCCTTTACAGTGAAAAAGTGAAATGAAAGAATGGGTATGCTTCCCTTTAACTATATAGCTTAAACTTCACATCCTGACACAAGTAGGTCCCAAGGAGCTTATCTTAAAATTTCTGTATGGTTGCACTTTGAGAGCCTGTGGGTCCTCGTTGTCAGTCTAATCTTTTTAGTAAACAGAGTCCATAGAAGGAGCAGCTGCACTGATGGTTTTAACAGTTTCACAAAGATATCTTATATAATGCCAGGTCAAGTTTTGCTCTGCCTGATAAATGTGGAAACCAGTGTATAATACATCAAATAGCCCTAGAGATGCTTTTTATTTGACAACACATCTGGAGCCCATAAAGATAATTTTGTATTTATTCTCTGCTTGGGAAAAAGATACCATTAAAAAAATGCTCTAAAACCTAGTTATTCAGTATGAAATAATTATAATCACACTGCCTTCCAAAGGGTGTTTTTTTTTTTTTCCTGATTTTTGCCACATTTTCACACGTGGAATGATGGGAAACCTAATAGAAATTAATTTTGACTTGTCTTCAACTTTATAACTTCAAAAAAGAGCATGAAAATGGACAACGGGGTCACTAGTAGATTCCAAAAAAGATAAGCAATTCAGAGTAAGTAGTAAATAACAAATGAGACTTTATTAAAATTGGGAAGAACAAAACTGTGAGTGTGTAAAAATGATAATACATAGACACAAATATAGATTGTTTATTCCATAGCTGATTAAAATATATTTAAATCTATAACATATTTATATGTTTTGATGCTTATTGACTCTTACTTTATAGAAAAATATAGCTGAGGAATCATATGCCTCCTTTTCATCCATCAATTCATAAATGATTTAGTGATTACTCTTTTTTTTTAATTGAAGTATAGTCAGTTAAAATGTTGTGTTAATTTCTAGAGTACAGCAAAGTGATTCAGTTATACATATATATTCCTTTTCATTATAGGCTATTACAAGGTGTTGAATACAGTTCCCTGTGCTATACAGGAGGACCTTGTTGTTTATTGATTTTATGTATAATAGTTACTGTCTGCAAATCTGGAAATCCGAGTTTGTCTCTTCACCCCCCCTTTTCCTCCTGGTAACCATAAGTTTGTTTTCTATGTCTGTGAAGTGACTATCTTTTTAATGTAACAGTATTTGATTTAAGTCACTTTCACAACAAGGGTAATATAAAATCAAAACCTTTTTTGGATACAAGGATCTTAAGCAAGACTCTTACAGATTTCACAATATATTAGAGAAGAATATTTAACAAGTTGCACTGTTGTGTAACTGTTACTCTTCTGAGGATTCCAGGGTGAAGGAATCAGAGAAACTCTTGATTATGCATGATGTCACCCCTTCCTCTGAACTCTTCATTTTATGCTTATATAATGTAAGTATGGTGGTCATTTTACTTTTGGCCTTTTCCAAAGCACACAGAGTTTGAACATTTTTTACTGATTTCAGTATTTCATTAGGTGTCAACTTGAGATGTGTGCGTGTCCAGAGCATAGTAACTAAACACAGCTGTCTCTCTGGGAATTGACATTTTCTTGTTGTTAGGAGCCAAGGGAAGTGGCTGCAAAATAACTGGGTGGCTTGAGGGGGAAAACATAAAAGACAGAGCCTTTCTTCTACAGACAGGAGAAAGGAAAGTCAATGTTCTTGGTCTGTTTTGCTCTTCTTTGAGCCAATTTACCGAGTCACAGATCTCCACTTCACAGAGATTGTGGAAGGATGAAAAATAATGATAAAGGAAATCGAGCCTCTTACGAAGTAGAATGATTTTATATTTTTCTATATTGTTTATACAACTTGGTAAAACGGAAACACTTACTTTCAAGAATAATACAGACTGTAAGGAATCAGAATATTTCTTTCACTAGATCTTATCATTACTGGAATTGAGTCTGTCTTTGTTTCTCTAGTGTCTTTGGGAGAAGTGTTATCCTAAATGAATGGATTTTCCAAGTAACCAAAGCATACTCTTTCAAGCACAAAAGTTTTTCATCATTTTAAAACATCTGGATCTCAGAAATCTTTCTAAAATTTATTGTCCCTTGTTTTATGAAAGAGCAAATAAAGAAAGATTATTTATTGGAAAATAATTTATAAAATTATCCTTTATTTTATTTTATTTTTATTATTTCATTTTATTGTATGGTGGTCTGTGTTCTCCTTTTTTCGCTTTCCCTTTTAACAACCCCTCTCTATTTCTCTTCTCTTTCCTTTCCTTCTTCTCTGTTCTTTTTCTTCTCTCTTTACTCTTCCCCAGCTTTTCCCCTTTCTTGTTCCCTCTCTTCCCTCTAGTCATGATTTTCCTCCCCTCCTCCACTCTTCCTCCCACTCCATCTTTCCCTCATCCTCCCACTGTGGAGCAATTAGCTCTTTCTTTAAGTGCTTCCCCGTTGCTCATTCTCTGCTGGCCTTGACTTTCTGCCCTTCTTCCACCAGTCCCTGTGCATTCTGCCTCAGGAGCACAGTGACTAACCCCTGGTGATGATTCCCCCAGGAATCGCCTGAATTGCTAATCTGGGAGCTGAGAGTGAGGACCACTACAGGAAGAATAAGTATCACGTGGAGACACGCGGAGTTGGGTCCAGTTACCTGCCTTGAGGCTGCAGACTGAGAATCTAGCTCTCTCAAGCCCTGGCCTTTGTGTTTTGCCTGAGGCACTTGGTCCCAGCCCATCTCCCATCTACGATCTAAAGCCCCAGTGCCCAGCAGGGAACCTGGCTCTTTGTCAGCTCACAGCAAATGGTGGTTGAATGAATTCTATTCTTGGAGGGACTGAATTCTTATTCCTAAAGAAAAGTTTGGTAGTGGGATCAGAGTTAGGCGTAGGTTGGTAATAGGTCCAGATTGCAGTCAGGAACGAGTTAGATTGAGTGTTGGTGTCAGGATAGGGTCAGATTTAAGACTGGCTTTAGGATTAACCATTTGCTGGCTCATTCATCCACCAGACATTCACTGACACTGTCTCTGCTCTGTGCCTTGTGCTGGTTGCTGGCACCCCAAAGATGACTTAGCCTGCCCCTGCCCTGTAGGAGAGACAGATAAATTCACCATGGGACCAAAAAGGGAAATATTTGTTTCTACCTGATGGGGTGGTTGGTTGAATATTATCATGCTAGAGATATTTCTTCATTTTTGTTAAGTTGAATAATACAGTCGTTTTATGGGAAAGTTTTTTTGTCTTTCAAGAAATTGGAATTCAACAATGTATGACTTTAATTCATCATATGTTTTACATTTTTATTATGCGCTCTCTGTTGAATAAAAAAATAAGACATATCTCTGCCCTCATGGAGCTTATAGTCTAGTAGGAAGAAAAACAATAATGACTTTTCAATTATTTACGGATCAGAAACTAATATCTCAGCAATTAGTGTCAACTTTACCTCATAAATCAGCAGAGGATACATTTCTATCTGCCAGTTGCATTAAATGGTAGCGTCTTTACTTTCTTCTTCCTTCTTTCTCTTCTTTCTTGCCTTCTTGCTTGCCTGCCTTTTTTGCCTTCCTTTCTTTGTCTTTTTTTTTTTTTAGGAATGAAAGATTAAAACTGACATTTTTTTTTTTGCCAATACATGCAAGAAACTGATAACTCAACATCTTCATCATCATCATACTAATAAAAATGGTTTCTGTTTATCAAGTAGTTTATTCCAGGCACTGTTTAAGCACTGTACTTTCTATCTTTTTTTAGTTCTCACAATCCTGTGAGGTGTCCACTACTATTATTGCTACAGTTTTGCTGATGAGGAGACCAAGACTGGGAAATGTTAAATAAATTATCCAAAGTCTACCAGCTAGTAAATGAGAAGAGTCATTACTGAGTCCAGTCTAGGTTTTTGAGCGGCCAGTATATTGCTCTTCATGTAGCATTGCCCTAGGGTGGTAACTCTTACAACCTTCTAAAGGGATTTCTTTATCTTTGTGTTATATTTTTAATATCAGATAACTAATTGCATTTCTACATATTTACCATAGTTCATCAACTCTAAGACCACATAGATGGCCTTAAGTAACTATCATTTTATGTACCAATCAGAAAGGAAAAAAGCTACCAAGTAAATGACAATCTGCCACTGGTTATGAGGTACATCTAATTATAGAAATGTCAGAATGTGAGTGCAGGCATATTAGAATTCATCAACGATGCATGCAGTGCATATAGACAAGGAGAACAATGTTCTGCTCAATCAGCAGTTTAGAAGGAGGTGGGAAAGGTGCAGGCTGATGTAAGCAGGGTCAGCTGGAATGACTGAAGATGTATTTTCAAAAAGAAAAAAAAGGTTTTAGCCCAAATCTGTGTAACTAGAACAGTAAACAAAATGCCCATCATATATTGCAAGTTCTGAGATAATTTATTTTACATATAACCAGTAAAACATATGTTTTTGGTCAATCATACCCAGCAAAGTGTTGAGTTCTGTTCTAGCAAGCAGTTAGCTTCCTGGACGATGACTTT
Organism: Camelus bactrianus; assembly: GCF_048773025.1. Lineage (NCBI taxonomy): Eukaryota > Metazoa > Chordata > Mammalia > Artiodactyla > Camelidae > Camelus > Camelus bactrianus. The sequence continues at coordinate 65,904,203 of NC_133543.1, forward strand.
GATTCTAGGTAAGCTTGGTTCTAGGCTTTGTTGGCTGGTCTATTCCAGGTTTGCCCTTTCCTATCTGTTGGTCATCGCACTTATTCCTAGGGCATGGTTCTGAGAGTAAGGATGTGGCATTTTTGTCTCAGTTGAATGACTAGTAAGTGTTCAGCTTAGTCTCTTCACTCTGGCCTTGCCCAGTTTCCAAGGTCTTCCCTGCTTCGTGCAACCACTGAAATCTCTCTTCAGCCCTCAGCCTCCCAGCAGTTGTGAGAATGGTCTCTCAGAGTCTCACCCTGTGAATTTGCAGCTCAGGAGTTGGCCGAGAACCAGAAAGGAATTTTTATGCAGATTTTATGGTTCCTTCCCTGTGGGTCCTTCTTCTCTAGTACTACTCCCCAATGCTGTGTTGGCAGCCTCAAGTACTGATCTCCGTTGACTCCTAGAAAGAAGACCACTAGCTAGCTGGACTCTCTTTTTCTGGCCTGAGGTTTGGAAAACTACCTCAAGGGTGTTTTATGCTATCAGGAATCATGAATCTCAGGCTTACCATTTCTATTTTAAAAGCAAGATGTAAATGTAAAACCAAGACATTTTCAATCAAGAAGTTGAGAATGTGAAACAAATACGTGACATAAATATTTAGATTTTAGTCATGAGATTTCGTTAATCATTTTGGTTATGTTATCATGGCTAAAAAATGTAGCATACTGAATCTGCCTAGTATGAGCCTAGATTATTTTATCTATGATAAACTAAAGTAAAAAATGTGGATATTAATTTTTTAATACAAAAATTTGGGAAAAGATACAGAACTGAAATGCTTAAACTCATGAATGCTTTATCAGTTCTCATGCTGAGAGATTATTTCCCTGAATATTTTTTTCAAGATGATTGACACACAAACAGAACAGTTAGTGTGATTTGATTTCAGTCTGTTTCTTTCTGGTATGCACCTGTGACTGATAGTCTGAGCAGTAGTCTTGGCTGCCTGACACTTAGAGTGTTTGGGTGGATTTTAGAAAATATGAGAATGATACAGATGTTATATTAATGCACTACTCCATATGGGGAATAACTTAAAAAATAATGTTAACCTAATACATTGAATGACTTCTGTTAATAGTATTCTAAATGAATACAAATAAAAGTGCTAACTGATGTTATCCAATTGATTTTTTACTGTTCATGTCCTTTACACAACAATGATACATTTTCCCTTTAGCATTCTAATACCATTTTACGTGTAAAGTTGTAAGTTGATTTTTACTCTCGAATTAAGACTCAAGTTTTTATTTTGCTACAGATAAATGTTATGGAATAGTAAGCATTAAAAGTACTTAGAAATTTTTATTTCTTTATGTTTAATATTCAATTTAATAATATTCATGGAAGCAATTTTAGTCACTTTGAACATACTCTTATGATCTGGAACAAGCTGCTTTGTCTTTCTCTTTCTTATTTTCTTCATTTCAGAAACAGCAGGGATTTTAAAGTTTAAGAAGTGTGAGAAATCTCTGCAGTAGAAAATGAGAAACAGATCATTTTCAACATATTTAATCCCACACATTTTAATAAGACAGTTATTCATTATTAGGTAGTTGACAAAGGTGATGACGTTTGTTTCTCTGAATTTTTAGTTAAAAAAAGTATGCAGGTAAAATGCATTTTGGGTCCTCATTAGGCACACCGTTGTGTTATTGTTTATAAGTCAGTGAATTTTTAAGTAGGGTTAACCAACAGCAAGTAGTTGTTAAGATGTAAAATATTGAAGCTAAGACTCAAAATGGAAACCATTACAGCATAGTGAGCAGAACTAAATTTCAAAGGTCTGGAGGTCTGCCAAGGCTCTTTTGAAAATGCTCAACTCCCACATACCTATGGCTCCCACTGGCAATAGACTCACAGAGGGAAAAAAAAGAGGCTCAGAGAACACCGCATGTAGAGACAAGCTGCCTCACAAATGCAAAACTGAGAAGAGTGGGTCACATTTTCTTTTTGAAAAAAGCATTATTTTTCATTTTGGACGCAACCAGTAAAAGGTCAGGCCGCTGATTTCTATTTTGTATAAAATCTAAAATGGCATAAACACTGTAGCTCATCTTGGTTAGAGCCACAGTAATTACATTTTTTGAAGTTTATAGCATGGTTGATTTTTGTCACTGCCGAACATAAATCTTTAACTATAGACTGGATCATTCCAACAGCCTGTTATTCAAACATAACAAATGAAAACTCTTGAGGGCAGGGGACAAGATTCTCTAGAATCCTGGTGCATCTCAGAGCTCAAGCATGGTCCCTGTGTACAGTGGGCACTCAGAAAATACTGTTATTGGTGTTCATTCTGTTTCATACAAGTTTTGCCATCATTTAAGAAAGATACACTATCTGTTTAATGCAATGATAATCAGTCTATTACATCAATTAGTTTTTGCTATATAACAAAACTATCCCAAAACATAGTGGCTTAAAACAATATTTATTCTGTAGGCCATTAATTTTAGTGGAACTGGCCAGTTGTGTTATCCTGGGCCAGGGCCTCCTGATCTTGGTTAAAATTTTTTCATATGTCTGTAGTAAGTTGCCAGGTTAGCTAGGGGCTAGCTAGGTGAAAATGGTTAATACTACAAATTATGCTTGGGAGGGCAATAATTCAGATTATTTCTTGCTATCAACCAAAGCATATTTTTGAAAATTATAAATTATCACAAGATGGGGTTTCAAAAACTATTGTCTACATATTAATAAAATTATATGGTTTTTTGTTTTTTTTTTTTTTTTTACAATTTTTAGACATCTCACATTCACCAAGAGCTACTTTTAAAAAGCTAATTTCAGGTGTGTGCGTGTGAGTATACGTGTGTGGTATATAATATATGTAACATAAACCATATATATGTGTAACACACACAGAGTATTTCTTTGCACCTTAAGTATTCCATTCTGAGCTTGAAATTACCTCTCTAAGCATTAATCATCCATCCATTCAAACTATTAGTCCTTTTGCTACTGTAATTGTCAAGCCAATGTTTTTCTGATTTAAAATCTAATCACTACAAGAAAATATTTCAAAATCATTGATAATTTTAAAAACTAGAATGCTTTAATGATTTTCTGTATTCAAAATCAAATCCAAAATCTCTACCATGTCATTCCAGTCGCTCCCTAACTTCAGGTACCATCAGACACTAAATCATGTTTGCCTCCTGTTTTAAATGAAATTATATTCATAATATTCCTCTATATGATTCCCATCACTTAAGTAATATAATTTTATTATTAATATTAACCCAGTAAACATCTTGTCACAAGTATCTGATGTAAACAACTCTACTCATATGTATATTAGAGGAAATTATTTGTTAATTAATAGCATTAACTGTCAAACCTATGCTTAGAAGTCATTTATATGTATAATTGGTTAAGAAAAGGTACATTTTCCTTAATATACTATAACAATTAAAATTTTTATATGTGATTTATGCATCATATTGCAGAATAAATTTGGCAGCTTATCTTAAATTAACTCTGTGCGCTTCAATTTCTAAGGTCAGTTTAGAAATAAATTTAAAATGTGGGTAGATGTGTTTCTAGAAAGGAAAGAAAAACGGCTGTGGAGTATTTCAAGTATTTGATTTGTTTAGTGTCTAACTGTGAGCAATGCCCTTTTTGGAACAAGTGGGTGAAAGTCTTGGAGGAGTTTCAACGAGTACCACACCATTCGTTCCCATTCTTTTCATGTCATAAATCCAAGGGATTAACTAGATCATTTGTGACTATTTTAAAATCTGCACTTTTATGGTTAATTCTTGAAGTATATGAATTGAAGTCTCAAAATAAAAGCAAAAGTTCCTGAGATGGAGTCACAATCACAATGCGGGTAAAACACATGCACACGCTTTGGCATAAATGTGAGAAGCCCCAGGCACACATCCGTCATTAGTCTCTCACAGGACTTGTCCTATTTCAGGCTTTGCTCTGCTTGCAATAGAAACAAGAAAGTTTGAAAGTGGAGTTGGATCTTCAACACTCCGTTTCCTTCCTAGAGTCAAGTGCTCCCATGTTCCAGGGTATTTACTGAACATCCCGAAGAAAGAAATCAATCATCTTGTTTCTAAACAGCTATTAAGTTGTGTAGACAGTATTACCTAGATCACTGATTGTACTTTCCACTGATCATCAGACATGACCTGCGTGATGAGGATGATACCAGAAGTTAAAAAATAAATAAATAAATAAATGACTGAAAAGGAGATAGTTAAGTTTAAGTTATCCATATCTATATCATATGCTATGAATGCATGTAAAATCACTATTTGACTTACTCTTGAAGCAGAAAAAGCTCTACATCAGGGGTTCTTTACCTGTGAAGCATATAAATATCTGGTATGCAAAGGTTTTCATATGAAACTGAGTGAATGCCATTGGTGCAGTAATAAATTATTTTGTTCACAAAAGGGTTCAATAACAGCTGAATGAATAAACAAAAAAAGCTAGTGAGCATATATAATAATGACTAATAAGATTATAAAGGTTGGGGAGAAGGAAAATGAAGTTGAAAATTGGACATGATCATAATTTTTAGACTGGCAACCAAAAAAATAAAGTTTATAGCTATTTCACAGTAATATAATAAAACATTAATTTAAGGTTTAAAAATTGCGTTTTAATCTAATAGCTTAATTGTGGAATCTAAGCCATTTTTAGGTAAAATGATGGATGTCTTCCTGAAATTCTGTGCTTTGAGATTTCTAACAGGTCACTTTCTGGCAGATAAGCTTATGCACTATCATCTAATCCTAAGAATCCATTCCATTGCTGACTGAACATTTACTGAAGACCTACAAAGATTAGGTAAGTGCTTCGTACTATGAAGAGACAGACGAAGAGGACACTATTTTAAGGAATTCATTTAGTAGCTCAGACAGGCATGTAATTGTGGCTGCTTCTCCCAATTTTAACCTGGTTGACTCTTTTTATTTATTTATTTAACCATTCCATTCAGATTGACCAACTCCATTCAGATTGATCATCTTTTCCTTTTACAAATGTTAGTGCCTTTAACTTCCACATATTTACACTCAAAAACATTTCTATAGAATATTAACTGAAATGATATCAATTGAAGGGTATATACAGTTTAAAATGATAGAAATTGCCAAAATACTCTTTTAAAGGGTGATGAAAATTTTTAGGCCCCTCGAAATTGAATGCAAATATTCCTTTCCTTATAGTTCAAGAATACCAGGCATTAAAGTTATTTTACATGTGGTTTCAGTGTATTTAGCTTGGTATTAAATACTTGCATTGAGCACTGTTCTATACATTTTTTTGACAAGTGATTTTCTGTTGTTGAATTGCCTGTTCTTTTTGGAGTCTATTTTTCTATTTAATTATCTTTTGGGGGGGTGTATAGATTTCTAGAAGAAATTTATATAAAAGTGAATGTTAATTCTGTATCCTTTCTACATGGCGAAAATATTTCTGCCAGTCTGTCTTAGATTTTTCAACTTTGTTTATGCAGGTTATTACCAAAATGAAATAGAAATGTAGTCAGAGCTGTCAATCATGTCTTTTACATCTTATACTAAGAAAGAGATTATGTATATGTATATATACATATACTGATATGTATGAATTGTGTATATTTATACATATGCATATATATGTATGTATATATATATAATAGTTCCTTTTGATATTTTAGAGTTTTTAAACATTTAATTATTTAATATCCCAACCCTACAAGGATCCAAGATGTTTGACTTTCTGTACCCCTTAAATTTTGCTTGCAATTCAGTCAGTTTACTTCTGAATTCATCTCTGTCTTGTAGAAACTTGTTAAATGCAACCAACAGCATCACAGCAGGCGACCCTCACTCAGCATCCCAAGGGACTAAAGGCACAAGTTCAGTCTGTACATTATCTGCTTTCAAAACTGGTGACAGTTTTAAAACATTTTATCACTGCATACCATCACCATCCTTCTAATTTCGAGTAATGGTTTTCTCACTGTCTCTGGCTGCTTATCGGGGCAGTGACATATATTTGAGATATTCTGCTATGGTAACACCCAATTTGTGTATCATTTGGGAAACACAAATTTATGCCTGCAGCAGTAAAACTTCACCAAATCTCTCACAAAACAGTGGTGTAAAAATGTTTATTTTCTCACACTGTGTATATATCTATTGAGGGTTACACAAGTCAGGAATGAGGAGAAATCTGTTATTAGATTCTGGAATATTATGCAGTGGTAAAATTTTTTGTAAAATAGTGACTTCCTATAGTTTTCACTCCAGGACTTAGGCTAAGAGCTAGCCTCTATCTAGAACATTGCAGGTCTCATGACAGATGGAGAAAAGAAAAATGGACTTAAAGCTTCTGTTCAGAGTGGCATATGTAACTTTCCCAAATGGTTAAGTCGCTAAAGCAAGTCACTTGCAACTCCTATATTTAACAAGGGAGAAAGGTATAATGTTCTGGCTGAGAGAGGAAGAAATGCTCATAATAATAAAAATGACCTTTTATTTCCTTGAAATTCGCCTCCATTGTCTCTATTCTCTCTGTGGATTTCTTTCTTGATTGTAAGTCATTCTGCTGTATGTTCTATGATATTTCTTCAAATTTATCTTCCAGAAGACTAATTTAGTCTTCAATAGGGTTTATTTTATTATTTTTCTATTTAATTTAAACATTGCAGTTAATTCCAGAGCCCTCATTTCTGTTCTCTTGATTGCTTCAGTTTATAGCGGTCCAGTCTTACTTTATGGATGTCATACTCCCTTGGATATAGATTTACATGTAAATTTTTTTTTATTTCTTGAATTTTCTTTTTTTTTAAATCAATTTCTTTCTCTTACGTGATCTTATCTTAAATATTTGGTGATATTTGATCATTCAGTTACATTTATTAATGAAAGACTTGCAGTATAGGCAGACGATGTAAGCTTTCTCTGCAGCCTGTCTCTGGGTCAGATCTTTCTCCCGAATTTGATGGTAACTGAAATCTGCGCAAATGTGTGAGGCATATTGATGGACGAGATTCACTATGAGCACAAGAAGCATATAGGCTGCTCTTTTTCAACTCTTAAAATAAAGAGAAATTTACTCAGGGAAGAGAACACTTTCATGTGTATTTCTTCCTCTTGGCATCTTCAAATAAGACCTTTCCAAAATTTTGTGGGTTCCCCCAATCTTTAATTAACAAAGGAATAGGATTAAAAATGGAAACTTATTAAGGAAGAAATAAGTGTGAGACATGAAGGTCTCTGTAGTTTAGCTTGGAAAGCTCAACCCAACAATATTTGGATGAGGATATTAAAACTCCCTGCCTCCTTCACTTACTATGCAATTAAGTGACTAGTCAAAGGCCCTTAGTCATCCTCCCAGAGCAACATGATCATTTACGGGGCTAGATGAAAAATCTGAGTCACTCAGTCCTTGTTGGGATAGATAATTCTACCAGGGCCTGAGCCCAGTAATTTAGATGTATAGTGGTAAATAAATGATGGCTTCTTAACTCTTGTTGACCAAGAATCTTTTATGCTTTTATTTTTCTCTCTTTATGTTTGGTATTTAAATATCAAGTTACTGTACTTACATCATTAGCCTTGAGAGTAAACAGTTGTCAGTAAGGGGTTGGTTGAAAGGAAAGAAAAGAGAAGTAAGAATGTTGAGGATGCAATCTCTTACAGCAACTAGGAGAGTAAAAAAAATGACTGTTCAGACATATAAAAATATCTTTTGCTCTGTGGCTATGGTCTTGTCTGAGATGGATTACTTCTGTAGCTCTGACTCAGACTCATGTGCTTCTCAAAATCCCTTTTCAAAAGAGATTATTCCATTTTTCTTGTTATACACCAGATCCTTTTCTCTACCAGTGGTCTGTTCCAGCAGTCATTGGCTCCACTCCATTGCTGGATTATGTATCTGTTTCTTCAAACCAGTCTACTTGTCTATGATGTTGTGACAGTGTTCTGTTTTCTTCAGTGCTGCATACCCACATGCTTGGAACATAGTAGGCATTTAATTCACTTCACTGAATGAATTAAAAATGCACAAATCAAGCAGCTCGTTGTACATGTGGTGGTAAGTATTTCCCTAAATGTGCATTTTTCAGAAGAGTTGAATCATAATTAAAACCACCTCAAAGTCTGTCAGCAAACTCTTTGATGGTTAAGTCAGTCTGTCATGTCAATTGAATTATAACGATTCTAGTCATACTGCCCTAGAAGTTTGAGGTCTAGATTTTGATAGATTCCTTTTTTGTTGATATCTTAGAGATTGGATTTCATCTTTGTGGATTTTTTATATTGAATGTTTATTTTGCTGTATTTTATATTTGAGGTGTTCGCTTCCATTGTTTGTAATTATCAAGTGACCACATCTTAATTAACAGTGTAATTTTAAGGTGGTTAACATTTACTAAATCAGTATTAGAGTTAAAACAGCTAAGACAAAGACATGATTTAATCTTCATTTACTTTCTCAATTTATATTTAAATAATCTAAGGTTTTCTTGGTTACAAAAGAAAACCCAAATTCTCTTGGTTATTTGATTTATTAGCCCACCAAGGAGGAAAAAATAAATAAAGGCAACCAGGTGTTAGACACAGATGTGTACTGTTACAGCTAATATGCCGTGCTTTTCCAGTGAAAATCTCTCAGTATATTTTTTTGACTGAATTATGTCATTGCAATAAAAACTTAAGACTCTATTTAAAGAGGAAGCATAACTAATTATATAATTAAATATTTTCTCTATCCATCTTCTTCATCTGTTCAAATGCCCAATGGGTGCAGTAGACATATTCAGGCACATACTGGATCATAGTCATAAGCTTTGATGGGCAGAGCCAAGAAAGCATATGATCAGGGGGTATCAAACAAAAGGAAAAAACATGCTTGAATTGAATTTTATGAGCTAGGAACACAAAGATGCAGCCTACACAATAGTAAAGATCATTACCCCTGAAGCCAGATCACGAGGGTTCAAATCCTGGCCCAGTTACCTACTAATTGTGTTGTTGGGCAAGTCACTTAACCTCCCTTTGTCCTAGTTAACTCATCTGTTTAATGGAGATAACATAACACCTAACTAATAGGTAATTGTCAGGATTAAATGAGTTAATATGTGTTGCTCAGAGGAGTGATTAGTTTATAGTAAGGCATGTTAGGAATTACTTTTATCACTACTGCCTGAGGAAATGTATTATGGTATTTATAAAAAGGAGGTGATAGGCACGGTTATGATTAATGTCTCAAAGTTGAACAGTAGGAATTATGCACTCTTTTCCATGGCAAGGATATTCATTGGTTGGACTCTGATATATGAGTAATTCCAAATTCTTTGCATTTTTAGTGGAAGGCATAGATAGAAGAATAATATAAACACTCTAGTCAAAGTTGTTGATTGCCTATATCTTTGTCCCTTTCTAATTGAAACATTTCTTTTACATATCCAACCCTCAACTAGGTAGGCATCCATTATGCTTGAAAGGAAGCTGACACCAGCTTTTTTAAGTGGTCTTGACTTGGTTGAAAGATAATTCTATCCTCTATCCTCTGTGCAAGTGTTTAGCAACTAAGATTTAAGTTAATCACCATGTAGTACTTCCCTTAATTCTCCAGTAATGCCTAATAAAACACCTAGGGAAGTTAAATGGCCTTCTTTGTGGGACATTTACTTGATATTAAGACAGATTCAAGCCATCACCAAAAAGATAGATAACAAACGTTGATGTACATGTGGAGAGAAGGTAACACTTGTGCCCTGTTGGTGGGATTGTTAATTGGTGCAACCACTTGGAAAACAGTAGGTAGGGTCCTGAAAAAATTTAAAATAGAACTACCATATTATTCAGCAATTCTACTTCGAGGAATACATCCAAAGGAAACAGGAACAGGAACTTGAAAAGATATCCGCACCTCCATGTTCCTAGCAGCAGTATTTATGATAGCTGATACATAGAAACAACTGAAGTGTCCATCAACGGATGAATGGAAAAAGAAGTCATGATCTGTATCTATATTATTCAGCCATAATATGAGGAACTTGCAACAATGTGGATGGAACTTGGAGGCATTATGCTAAGTGAAATAAATCAGAGAGAGAAAGACAAATACTGTATTATCTCATCTATATGTGTAAGGTAAAAAACAAAAAACAAAAGCAAAAAAGCCCATCAAAGTCATTGAAAAAGAGAACAAATTTGTGGTTACAAAAGATAGAGAATGAGGGGAAGAGAATTGAAGGAAGATGGTCAAAAAATACAAATTTCAAGATAAATAAGTACTAGGGATATAATGTACAACATGACGACTATAGTTAACAGTGCTGCATGATATATAGGAAAATTGCTAAGAGAATAGATCCTAAGGGTTCTCATCACAATTTTCTTCTTTTCTTTTTATCCTATTTGTATCAGATGATGAATGTTAGCTAAACTTATTCTGGCAATCAATTCATTATGTATGTAAGTCAAATCACTATGCTGTACACCTTAAACTTAGTGATTATGTCAATTATTTCTCACTAAAACTGGGGAAAAAAAGAAAGCTAATGAAAGAAGGATTATTCATGTTCTCCTATGCATTATTGTGTATGAAGAAGAAGCCTGGAATTGCCACAACCCTCTTGCAACTCTACTGAAAATAAAGGTGACATATGGAGAGAAGAGAGCCAAGAGGATAAGGGAAGTCAAGCAAGTCCTTACAGAATGAAAATAAATTAGCAACTTAGCTATAGACTTTTTCAGTTATATGTCATAACATTTTCTTTCTTCAAATCTGTGCTCTGTTTTCTGTTTGTTGCAACTAAAAGTACTATAACCAATATATACACACATTCATGCACTCTGTGCATTTATGTTTCAGAAGAAAATCTATGATAGTTTTCACTGGATGGCAACTAGGTAAAAACTCAAAAGAGGCTTATTATGATGCAAAAATCAATCAGACCACCTACTTGGAAGTTAAGAGACATGGTGTACAACAAGACTGGCTTAATTCCATGGATACAGCTCAATTTTTCTCTGCTTCTCTAGAGCCTGGTTTTGTATGTGTGTTAGATTTATCTGCAGCCTGGTAGCAAGATGGCTGGCAGAGTTCCATACTTTATACCCACATATCATGACATCCAGGATAAGAATAATGTCTTTATTTCAAATGAAGGGCAACTTTTTGCCTAGGGGCATTCATCGAGCTTCCACTTGAGTTTTATTAGTCTGAAAGGGATCATAGTTTCACCTCCTACAGAGAGTTAATTTACTTAAGCTTCAATCAGTTATTGGCAGGGGAAATGGGACCGCCATGATTGGCTTAGGTTATAAACCAAAGTAAAACCCCAAGGCAAATACTGAGAAAACCACAGTATTTACTAAACTACCTTTAATTCAGAAGTAAATAATGGCTAATATTTATTGAGTATATAGTATGTTCCAGACAGTAATGTGTGGATTTTACATTTACGCTATCATTTATTCCTCATAGCAGAACTGCAACTTAGGTATTGGTATGTCTTCATTTCAAAAAAGAGAAAAACAAGACACAAGAAGGTTAAAATAATTGGACTAGGTCACACAGTTTGCAAATGTCCTGACATACATCTGTATTCCTCTCCGCCTTTACAGACCGTGCTCTTAATCACTAGGCAATGTTATGTTTCTGTTACTCATAGTGATGGAAGGAAGATAAGTGACAGAACACTAAGTGTGAGAGTTAATTGTTGGACCTTGTCATTTACTGTAAATCCATTTGGCTGAAATCAACAACTACTAGCACAGCACAAGTACGAAGTGAACGAGTTCATGGAAAGGAGAAGGTACGTGTATCATTTGGAGAGTAGAACTGTCAAGACTTGGCTATTGTTTATGGGGGAAGATACTCAGTACCAAGGATACTCTGCAATGTCTCTCTGAAGAAGATGTCTCCAGTTTGATAATTTTGCTTCCATATTCATGAGGCATTAGGAGGGTGTTTATTTTTAAAAAAGAAACTTTTTAAATTCAAGATTTGATTTCCTAGCTCACGGAGACATCAGAGAGTGAAGGAGAGGGAAAGACGGAGAGGAACCAGACCGCGAAACTGATGGCCTGAGCCTAAACAGGAATTGCTGTGAGACCCATGAGTTTCTTAAGCGGAACTTGACAGGAGTTGTGTCCCTAGTGTAAAGACTGTGGTCAGACACAAAGAAAATAGAAGGGCGTGTGTTCTAGAAAATAAGTGCTCTCCAGTCCTTATTTCCAACTGTCTCTTCTCACACTGTCTTTTCTGGAAGCCACTGCTTGTTCAAAGATGAGGTTTAATGGAAAGTAAACTAATAAAGTTCCCGTGTATAAAAACTGCCAACAGAAAAGCAAGACACCTAGTCAAAGGACAGACATCACACACCTCAAGAAGAACCACTCCATCCAGATATAGGAAGACGTTAGAAATTACCTTTTAAAATCTCAAAATAATAACTTCATCTTTTTTTAAAGAAGTAAAGACATGAGAGATCAAAGTTTTAAGAGATCAGAAGATAATAGGTCGCTGCATATGAAAAGCTTGAGAACAGAACGTGGGGAAGAAATGGAAGTGAATTAAAATATTAAAGGTATTATAGAAACAAACAAGCAAAAAAGATGAAATAAAATGGCTGAAAAGAATGTCAGAAATATGTGGATAGATTTGAGCCAAAGCACATAACAAAAGGAAAATGTCAACCAACTAAATAGAACTACAAAAAATTAAAAATATGGTAATAAAGGACATCTGGGCCACACATGATTCACGGTTGTGAAGAGAAGAGAACGCGAAGAATACAAAACCTATTCAAACACATAATAGGTGAAAATTTTGAAACAAATAAAGACTGGAATCTGTAGATTTATGAAGTATGCTATTTACCAGGGAACACTGCTAGAGAACAATAGATACCGGACATGTCTTGGGGGTTTAACATCACTAGTAATTGGTGTCCAGACAGCAAGGTGTAGCCTCTTATTACCAGAAGGCAGTGCATTTTAACCAGTGAACGATGTTTACAAATCCTGCAAGGAGGGAAATATAACCTTAGATTTTTTTTTCTTGGGTAAATTCTGACGTTAACAACAGCAGGTGGATAGATGATCACAAGTGTCCAAGAACTTTAGCAAATTTGGCACCAGACAGATAGACAAATACACAAAATTATTCTGTCACAAGCAGTATAAAGAGCAGAGGACTACAGAAACTACCTTGAGGTGGTGGGAAGAGAAATTATGGGGAGTAATGAATCCTTTCAAATATAAAACTGGAATCAGCCACAGTGATTATTAGTTTAGGAAGGAAGAATGAACATAACTGTATTAATCGCAAAAATCAAGGGACTAAGAGTCATATAAATGTACATTACATCATTTTTACTAACAGGGAGTAAATAGAAACTGTATTAATTGAAACATAATTTTTTTAAATGCTGGAAAATGTCAATAAGTAACAATCTATGTCAAGTATACATGGTGTCTTCGTTTTATGTTATGGCATATTATCTGTGAGTTTCAAAATTTTCAAAATAAGAATTGGTGACAAAATGTGAAAATCATTTGTTGTTTAAATAAAACTCCCATCCCTTCAAGTTTTCATTATCTTTTTAAATCTTAACTTTAGAAGAATATTTTGGGAAATAATATCACTTTTGATAAAGAAGCCATTACCTGAATTTTAGCAATACTACCAGTTTTATGGCTTTTCATTCAGTTAAATTCTGGGTTACATTCAGTTAAAATTAAATGTAATAATTTTATTAGCAGTAGAACACATATCTAAAATTAAATCTGTATTTCTATTCTTTCTCTCTAAAGAGTTATCTGGAATAATGCTAATCAAATGTTATGGATGCTTTTAGTAATTGGGATTTGGATGATTTACAAAAAACATATCTTTCTCACATTCTTGGAAAGCATGATTTTTAAAAATTGAATAATACTTAAGTGAAGTTTTATACACACACTTGCACACCCTCCATATATGGATAAATTGCCAGAAACAACAGTAGTGAGAAAATACACCTTTTAGACTTTGAAAAGCACTTTTTTATGATTTGGAAAATACTTTTATTAAGTTTGTTGTATATTCAACTACAATGGAATATACCTTTACTTTCAACTAGCCAAAGAATCACTTGCAAAAAAATAGCACTTGTCAAAAAACAAAATTATAAATGTCAGATTTAATATAACAACAAAAATTCAGGGAAAATTATCACAAGCATAACAGGAAATAAGTTTTCTTAACTCTTAAAATTTCATCATACTATAAGAAAATATACATTTGCTAGTAAAGAACCTAGGACATGAGTAGAATGAGTTAGAAAGGATAAAAAAGAAAATAATTGTTAAAGATTTTATAAACTCTATAGTACCTACAGAAATTGAATGTAAAAATAATGACACAATACCTTGGTTTTGGGCTATTTTAAAAGTGAGAATTAGCAAGTTTTATGAGTAAGTTTGGAAAGACAATCCTCACTGCTTTCTTACTAGTTTGAACATTAGAACAACATTAAGGAAAAAAAATTTCCAGTACAGTCAGTTCTTTTAAAAATATTCTTTCTTACAATGTGTTCCAAAAATATGACTTCCAGTAATGTATCCTAAGGGAGAAAAAAAAAATCTGACAATGATACCGAAGCTCTTGGTGGTGGTGTATGAAACAGTGGGGAAAAAAAGGACTTTAGAGAAAAACTGTCTGAGTTCAAATCTTATCACTGCCTCTTACTATCAGCATGACTGTAACCTCGCTGTGCCTCAGCTGTTTTTCTGTAAAATAAGGATAATTATAGTCACAGGGTGGTTGTGAAGATTAAATAAGTCCATATAGATATGTGGTTAGAAGAGCTAGTGTTAACTGTTATTACATGCAAATATCCCATAATAGTAGTATTTATAACTGTAAACACTATAATGAACTTAAATGTCCAAAAAAAAAAAAAAAAGGAATGATTAAATAAATCATAGTCCACATACAGAATTCTGACACCACTATAAGATCTTTCTTGACATGGGAAAATGTTCATTTATAAATGACACTAGGGGATTGAGGCAGATTACAAAAGTTATCACAAGTAAGGCTTCAATTAGTCCTAAGATTAGGTAAATATTTCAAAATGTTTATAGGAATCTAGTGAATTATGCCTGATTTTTCCTTCATGTTAATTTCTTTTACAAATCTACACATGCACCAAATTTTTATATTGAGCATTTATTGGCTTAATAATCAGAAATTGATTTTAAAAAATTGTCACTCATGAAACAAATGCACATTTTCTTGAATTCAGTGACATGAATAATTAATTCTTGGCTACACTTTAATTATGAGTACACTGGAATATTTAGGCTCGGTAAGAGTTCACTTTTCTTTTTCAGTGTTCAACAGATTTATCAGCAGAATGGATCTGAAAGGTTAATAGGATTATGAAGCAAGAATCTCTCCAGTTTCTTATCTGTTTCTTTACTGCATGCTCTGAGTATACTTACAGAAAGAACAAATAAAATTGTACTGAAAGAGAAAATGTCTTAATTCTCTGACTGAGAGGAAAGAATCAGCATGAGAGAGGATAGAAACAACCTGCAATTTGTGGCTAGGACTGTAAATAAAAGTTAAGAAGAAATTTCAACTTTTTCCTCTCTGCTGTAGTCTCAGGTGCAAAACAACATGAGCCATCACTTCTAATTGAGAAATGAAAGCTGTATTTACTTTTATGTTGAGAAAATATCTAATATATCAAAACAAGATTAGGAGAGAAAAAAGAAAAATAGGGAATATTTTATTTCATGTACAAAAACATAATTTTCACAGGAGAAAATGTTAGCTAAATCAGTATCCAAAAGTGCCGTATCTCATTATTTTAAAATTTGTCTTGTATCTGTAATAAGGCAGAATGAAGGGACTGTTGCTTAGTGAAGCCACCTTCACCAATGATCTCAGCTAGATCTTCTGTATAACTTGCTGCAGCTTCTGCATCACACTTGCTACATCACCTTGTACTTTTATGTTAGGAAGATGGCCTCTTCCATTAAACCTTATGAACAATATCTGCTAGCTTCAGACTTTTCTTCTGCAGCATCCTCACCTCACTTAACCTTCACAGAATTGAAGAGCGTTAGGGTCTTGTTCTGGAGGAGGCTTTGATTTAAGGGAATGGTGTGGCTGGTTTGATCTTCTATCCAAACTACTCAAATTTTCTCCATTTCAACAATAAGGCTATTTTGCTTTCTTATCATTCATGTGTTCATTGGAGTAGCACTTTTAATTTCCTTCAAGAACTTTTCCTTTGCCTTCACCACTTGGTTTGGTGTAAAAGGCCTAGCTTTCTGCCTGTCTCAGCTTTAGACATGCCTCCGCATTAAGCTGAATTATTTCTAGCTTTTGATTTAAAGTGAGTTACATACAACTCTTCCTTTCACTGAATACTTTGAGGCCACATAGGGTTATTAATTGGCCTCATGTCAATATTGTTGTGTCTCAGAGAATAGGGAGGCCTGAGGAGAGGGAGAGAGATGGGGGAACGGCTAGTTGGTGGAGAAATCAGAACACACACAACATTAATGGATTGAGTTTGCCATTTTATATGGACTTTGTTTGTGGTGTCTAAAAACAATTACAATAGTAACATCAAAGATCACTGGTCATAGGTCACCATAACAGATATAACAATAATGGAACTGTTTGAAATATTGCTAGAATTACCAAAATGTGACAAAGCAAAGAGTGTTGGAAAAATTGAGCCAATAGCCTTACTTGACACAGAGTTGTCACAAACTTTCAATTTGTAAAAATAAGCAAGGTCTTTGAAATGCAATGAAAATGTTATATACCTGCAGGTTGGGAAGAAGGATACTTTGGTAAGATATGGTGGGAAGTGGGAGAAAGTGAGAGTCAACTAAATCTCCACCTTCCATAGTGGTAAATAAGTAATGCTTACAATAGAAAATCAAAGAGTAAAACAGTAGGCGTGCTATTTGCAGATACATCAAATATATTCATCAGTAAACGATAGGGCTAATCAAAGCATTAATACGGCTTTTATTTACCACTCTCAATTGCTCTAGGACACCCAGGCTTAAGTACTTTTCTGAATTTATTTCGACAAAAATAGAACAAAAGCCAATTATCTAGACAATTCTGAATAGCTCAGGCTAACAGATTCTTATGTGGTCAATTATGGGTCATATTTTCTAAGTCCTAAAAGAGAAATGGGAATAACATATTTAAAAACAGAATGAAGACACGTGGTTTGCAGGAGAATATGCTGTAAAGAAATCATATAATAAATACAAGGTTCAGAGGGTACTTGGGTGTGGGATGACAATGAAACTTTCAAATGGCAGCTGAGTTCTATCTCATGACATCTGTTATATGAGAGCAAAATCAGTGTGTATATATGTTATTTCAGATAATTGTATCGAAAGCCAAATTAGCCCTGATGAATACAGAAATCATGGGTTGAATATATAGAAAGAACCGTGTATTTCTTCTTTTGTTGGTATCTGTAAATTCAGCCATAGTATAGGAAGTTTTGCTCCTTCAGAAGTATTGGCAAGAATCTTCCAAGAAATACTCTTTCATCCCTCCCACTCTCACATACCCACGTTGATTGCTGAGTCAGAAATGGGCCTGCTGGATTCGGAGCTCAAATGCAGCTTTCTCTTTCTGCTTCTGTGCATCTTGAAGTAAGTGAACCTGGGTCATGGGCCACACTGGGCTGGAGGTCTGCCTGACTTCGTCCCGGCTCTTAGCGTTCTTTGTACTTACTTAAGTACAAAGTACTTATTTAGTACAAAGAAGGCCTTCATCCTGCATGTAGCTGCCTAAGAAGTTACTATAAAAGATGCAGAACAACCCAGCTGACACTTAAATAATATAAACTGCTGGATTAAGAATCTCTACAGCAAAATCCCCAAACAGGACAGAATAAAACAATCATTTAAAACTAAAATGTCTTCTTGGTATAGTCTTTGCCGTGTATGCTTACTTCATAATCAAAGGGCAAATTGGAATTTCCATAAAAAACAAAATTTTCTGTATCTTTAACATTTCATTATGTACCTATGAAACAACTTGGATAATATGAATGTCTTATAAATTTTGTATTATATAATCCTGGGAGAGTATTCTATTTTGTTTTCTTGTATTGTTCCCAATCATTTCACTGAAGTATTTTGAAACATCACAGCTTGGTTACCATGACTTTGGTGGTACGTTACAGGATGCCCTGGGCCCGTATGTAGAGAAAGGTATTCCTAAATTAAGCAGCAGAAGCCCCAGGAATCCTGACTTTGAGCCAGCAGGGGGTGATCTAAGGGTAAAGTATGTTAGAGGCCAGACGCTAACTGGGAAGTTAGTGGCATTCGAGAAGGATTTGGGTTGTAAGTAAGAATTCCAAGAATGATTTAGAAATGGGATTCTGTTAAGAGTCTATGTGACCCTTAAGCCATTGTGATTTTGTCATTTAAAAGGCTGTAAACTCATAAGCTGTTGAGGCCCAGAAGGAAACATTTACAGTCATATAAATGCCATTGATTTACTTCTCAAAATACACTCCTAAGTAATTTTGTATTCTGAAAATGTTTTCCCATGGTGCCTGAACATTATACAAAATTATGAAATGAGAGTGAGTTCTGCAAATGTGACTAGAACAAGTTATGTTCCTTAGTTTGTATTCATGATGTTCCTCACTCAAAGAGAATATGGCTGAGAACATTATAGACTAATACTTTTTCTTTTTCTCCACCTGAAATTATAATCATCTTATTAAAGACTGACTAAATTAACTTTCATAATAACAGATTGGAGAGAAAGGACAATGTAGGAAAAGAAAAAAAAATTTTGTTGAGGATGGTGGAAGAGTGAAGATTATAATTGATAAAGAGGATAGGAATTTGGAAAGGGAATGTTACAAACATTCCTGAGAATTATACACTTTGGTTCTCTTCAAAATTCTGTGAAAAATATGTCAATGGTCTTCAACTGTTTGGAAAATAGTTTAGCTGCTGAATTATATTTGTTTGACTTCTAAATGGCTTGGACATACCCATGGATATAAGTAGCATTACATCGGTAAATAAATAAGTATTTATATTTATTAAAATAAAGTAAATAAATTTATTAACATCTACAAAGAGAAAGCTAATCCTATCTCACTCTAGCAATATATTCCTGGGCATTGCTTTCATATACTGAAGATGAAAACTGAGAAACAGCTGAAAATGTGTAATTCTTTGGCAATGATTTTTCTAACATTATCTCCACTAATCACAAGCCGATTATTTGATTTATCCAATACTTAATTATGTAACTCTACAAATTTTTCTTATGTAGGAATCTTTGGAACAGTATGCAGTATTTTTATGTAAATTCTCTTGATGTTGAAATTGGATTTGCTTTTCAGGAGTTGTCTGGCCACTTTAGACAATATAATTCTAAGCCATCTTGTACATTCTGTAAACTAATGACCTACTAAAGAAAACTCTGAAATACAAAATTTTGAGCTGTTTTCTATGTTTATGTTACATGTACAAACTTGCTTACAAGAAACTAAAATAGAATTATGTGACTCATAAGGAAATATTTTCTCATTCTACAGATTGTTAGAAAAAAATCATGAGACATGGCCAACCTATTTTCTTGGAGAAGGAAGAAAAATTCATAAAGTAATACAGCTCATGTAAACTTTTGGTGAAGCACACTTCTCTGGAAATAAGACTTTAAAACATATATAACTTCAATACCCTTCAGAGCCAACTTCTTTTCTGCAATCTGTGTTAATCTGAAAATTCATTGCTTGTCTCTTGCTCCACCATTTCCAAGAACTTTAGACTCTGAACTATTCAGCTCCACCCCTTATATGTGAATATAAGTTACTCTTGCAGCATCTTCAAAAAAGACCTTGCCAATAGAAATAAAAACAAAACTAAACAAATGGGACTTAATTAAACTCATAGGGTTTTGCGCAGTAAAGGAAACTAAACAAAATGAAAAGACAACCTACAGAACAAGAGAAAAATATTTGCAAATGATGTGACTGACAAGGGCTTAATTTCCAAAATATACAAACAGCTCATACAGCTCAATAACAAAGAAACAAACAACCCAATCCAAAAATAGGCAGAAGACTTAAACATTTTTCCAAAGAAGACATACAGACGGCCAACAGGCACATGAAAAGATGCTCAATGTTGCTAATTATCAGAGAAATGCAAATAAAAAATACCATGAGGTAATCACCTCACACCAGTCAGAATGGCCATCATTAAAAAGCCCATAAATGATAAATGCCAGAGAGGGTGTGGAGAAAAGGGACTCCTCCTACACAATTGGTGGGAATGTAATTTGGTGGAGCCACTATGCAAAATAGTATAAAGATTCTTTAAAAAACTAAAAATAGAATTACCATATAATCCAACAATCCCACTCCTGGGCATATATCTGGAGAAAACTCTAATTGGAAAAGATACATGCACCCCAGTGCTTATGGCAGCACTATTTACAATAGCCAGGACAAGGAAGCAACCTAAATGTCCACTGACAGATGCCTGGATAAAGAAGTTGTAGTGTATTTATACAATGGAATACTACTCAGTCATAAAAAGGAATAAAATAATGCCATTTGCAGCAACTTGGTTGGACCTGGAGATCATCATACTAAGTGAAGTAAGCCAGAAAGAAAAAGAAAAATACCATATGATATCACTTATATGTGGAATCTAAAAAAAAATGAGACAGCTGAACATGTTTACAAAACTGAAACAGACTCATACACATAAAAAACAAACTTGTGGTTACTGGGGGGAGGGGGAGGGATAAATTGGGCATTCAGGATTTGTAGATACTAACTACTATACATAAAATAGATAAACAAGATCCTACTGTATAGCACAGGGAAGTATATTGAAAACCTTGTAATATCCTATAATGAAAAAGAATATGAAAAGGAATATATATATACACACATATATATAACTGATTCACTATGCTGTACACCAGAAATTAACACAACATTGTAAACCAAGTATACTTCAGTTGAAAAAACAGAAAGATCTTACCATCTATTTGTAAGAAGGGTGGTTAACGGACAGCCTCCAGCTATTAGCACCTTGAGGATCTGCCTCTCTTTTGAGTCAAGGTCAAGCACTTCCAGAGCAGATGCCCCATGACTGAGCATAGTGAGAGCAGCAAGACCCAGCAATTTCTGCACAATGAAACTTATCTGACTTGTGATCTCTGCTCCAGAGCTCTCCTTTGGGTTGACTAAGACTTTGTCATAAATGTATTATAGTCTGAGACTTCCTCTGCCCAATCCTGCTTCCTCTGATCCCAGGGGTTACCTCTCAATAAATCTGTGAGACTTCTAACTTCATTTCAGCATCTGACCAGAGGCTATTAAAAACTCCATACATCCAACATCAAAAATACATGTCTGGATCTTATTTGCGCAGATGATGATGTGAGAGGGAAGAACTCTGGACTCGTAGCCAGAGGATATGCGTTTAAGCCTTGTTTCCTACATTTTCTAACTTTATGCCTGGTGAAATCATTTAACCTCTCTCACGATTAGTGTCCTCATCAGTAAAGTAAGTATTTTGATATCTCCATGCCCAGATGATAGCTTGAGGCCAAAATGAAAGCATGTATGGTGAGGGGTTCTGAGAAATGCTCTAATGCATGGATTATTAAATGAAGTAAATGATCATCAAAATGTAACTTTGTTTTTAAATCTCACTCTCACCCCATCCTCTGTCAATATTAATTGTCCTTAAGGTGTTAGAGAAATAGACCAGTTCATATGTATGAACAAGATTCATACGAACCTTTAACTGAAAGGAAACATCAACACTCATCATTCTGTAGAAAATATTATCTTACTTCTCCAGACTTTTAAGGGATAATAGATGTATTTGCATCATTTGTGCAAAAATGTCCAAGCAGAGTGACTAAGTGCTGAGAAATCAAACATGATAGTAGGATTTCTGCACTTGTATTTCTGCAGAAAGTCTGCAGCATAAACAGTCACGGCAAAAGTGTAAGAAAGAGAGGTAAGTATCCAAGTTACCATGATAGCACAGGGAAGGGTTGCTAACTGTCTTTCAGGGATCAGTGGTGATTGTATAAAGGAGGTGATATTTAATCTTCATGTGAAAAGTTAAAGAGACATTGACCAGCCCAACAAAGGCAGAGTATGGGAAACGCAAGTAGATGAACTGGCATTTACAAAGGTCTGGGAGTACAAAAGAGCAAGTTTCTTTTAAGTAACGTAATTTGTTATTTTTGTCACGTTGGTATATATGGTGTTTGTGTAGGACCGAAGGACACGAGTACCCGGGAGAGCTGGAAGTGAAAAAAAGCAATCAGGTCCCGAGAGCTCTTGTGTACCACACTAAGAGCTTTGAATCTGATGGAGTGGGAAGCAGAGAGCAGTATTTTTAGAAAGAAGAGACAAAATTAACTCCTTTATATCAGAGAAATTTTATTCTGACAGTAGTGTAGAGATAGGATATAAGTGGGGGATGAAAAGGTCAAGATTATAAAAACAAAATAGTGTATAGGTGGCAGTTCTGTGTTAAAAAAAAAAAAAAAAAAAGACCAGTGTAACTGACAGCAATAGCTTGTGCTGGTTACTAACTGGCTGTGGGGCAGAGGGAGTGGATTGGTACCAAAAAGGAGGATCCTGGCACGTCTTTCTGATTCCTAGCTTAGGTGATGAGGTCATGACAATGCAGAAATGGGGAGATAGTTTATATTTATGTATTTTAGTTATATGAATTAGAGTACAGTTCTGGATGCAATTAACTCTGAGTTGTCCTTAAGATACCCCGAGATGTGCATGTGCAGTGGGATTCATTTCTCTTACTCAGGAGCTCTTCTGGGCTTCAGCCTAGATTGGGGTGCATAAGAGACTTGGGAGTCAATGATACAAAAAGACTAGTTAAAGCCATAGGAGTCCATCAGCTTGTCTAGGGGGAGACAAAGGGGTAAAAAGAGAGTTTGGATGTCACTATAAAAAGAAAGTTAAAAAAAGCTATTGGTACCACATATACAAAAATGGTTCACTTTTTTCTTTTACACAACAAAACTGATTGAGGGTATACTTCTGTCCTATTACCCAATGAAAACATTCAATTAGATAAGTTAAAGGAAAGGCCTTTATTTAATAATACATTTCTTTGAACTCACCATTTTCTTCCACTGTAAATTCTGATATAAAAATAAGTTTGAGTGATTCTGTTTCCCTAGCTTAATACTTAGATGTAAATTTGTAGCGAGGACAGCCTGAGCTAAAGCTGGGGGGAAACTCCTGGCCGCTGGCAACCGTGGTCCTCAGTCTTCAGGTCTGGAACCATCTGTATCTCCAGCTTTGTCCATAACACTTGCTCCTGGTGAACCAATCTGGAACCCAAGGGAGACAGAAGTGCCTGTGTCACCAGCCCTACAGACAGATGCTCCCCACCTCCCCTGGCCATGCTCTTTGTTTTGGAATGGAAGCACATACAAGAAACACAGTATCATTCTTCCGTTTCAAGAGCTAGCTTCTATCTGGAATATAGTACATCCTCCTGAAGGTAAAATAAAACAAAACACAATTATCTGGTCCTGTAAGACTTTCTTTGGGTCTTACAGGCTGTCTTCCTATTGCACCAGCACATGGTATCTCACTGCCTTTACTTTGAGCTTTATTACGGCAAACATAAGGCACTTACCTGTATCATGCCTTACAACTGATTGAGAAGATCGCTTCAGCATTCTCCTCACTTTCAGGTATTAGCACGTATCATCAGCAGGTGCTTAAAAGCATAGTTTAAACTGATTCAGAATGAAAGTGTTATTGCAATAATGTCTTTCAAAACATGCTAGAAGACTATTTCCATTTAACTAATACCAGGAAGCACTGAGTTTCTCTGCACACAAACTATCTATTTACTAAGTGCATCTAAAACATAAAACCATACATTTTTAAAATCTCTTTTGTTTCTGCTTAATTGTCATCATTATTTTCAAAAGTATTTTCTTTACCATTTACTTTCCTTGTGCTTATAGGCAAGTTCAGAGCTTATGTTCCGGGCTACTGACAAATTCTTCTACCTACAGTCTTGAAATCTTCCACTGCTGGAAAGAAATTAGGTACAAATAAGATAAAATTATTCTCCTTGGATACAGAGAAATGTAATTTGTATTTAATTATCCCTTCCATTTACTTGTTAAGAACAGGGAAAGATGAGTGGATCTAAAGATCTAAAAAGATAATTGATATAAAAAGAAGTATCGTGTTAGTGTTGGCTATGTGACATTTCTGCAAATGTTTCCATGTGTTTTGAAAATATTTTTTAATAAACATTTTGGAATAATGTGAAGAAAAATAAAGATGCTTTTGGGAGTAGGAGGGATGCTTTGGACATTTTCGCATTCCAAATTCTCATTATCTCTTCAAGTATGACCTACATCTTTTATGGATAAAATAATATAAAGAAGGAAAATATCCGTGAGATCACTGAAGCCTGCCTTTCTGCAGGAGGCATAGTGGCCTTGTCTTACACATGTTATTCACAGTGACTACACAAACAGGTATACATACCAGATAGCTTATCTTTTACTGTTTTTTCCTGGTTTCAACTTAATAAAAATACACATCACTGTAAAAATGTCAAATTAACCATTTAAAAAGTCTGAATGATTTATTTTTCAGTAGGATTCCCAGATGTATGACTCATGAATAAAGAACTTATTGCATGAGGATATTCAGGAAGTAGACATAATTATGAGAATTTTGTTCTAGTCAGTTGCAAAACGCTTTGTAATCTAAAGTTAGATATTTAGGGAGCGCTCATCAGGCGAAATATTACTTAAGGTGACTTAGTGGCCAAATGTCCTGTAATCATACATTCTTAAGAGAACATCTGGCCATGTAATAGTTTGTTAATCTTGATAGGGTATATTTTAAGCAAAAGTCAAATCATGTTTGGCCATTGAAAAATGAGTTAAAATATAAATAAATGTAAAAGTAAAGCAAAGTAAGTAAGGCATTTCAATGACCATTTCCTATTTGTAAGTTTCTGAGCAGTTAAGTAAACCTCTATCTCTCATTCTCCCCGAAAGAGTTGATATCATTATTAAGTAGTGAGAAGAACTAAAACATCCAAAGTCAATGCAAGATAATATATTACTGTGCTGGAAGAAATAGAATCAACAAGAATGATGGCCAGACTGTATGGAATCAATTATACCTGGCAATAAAAGTAAAAAGATAGTGTTTCTTTTGTGCAATATTTTCCACATTGGTTCCAGCAATTTATGCATCATTAGTAACATCTGTGACAGAAAAAAATAATCAGTTAAGGCAAGGAAGAGGGAAGAGAAAGAGAAAGAGAGAGAGAGAGAGAGGGAGGGAGAATGAGAGACAGAGAAATCTTGATCTCATCTATTTTTTTATTTCATCTCCAGTTTGTCCTAAATTGTTTCCAGTAACATGAGATCATAAAAGAAGCTGGGGAAGGCTAGATACATGAAATGTTTCTACAATATATATTCACAGGAGTTTACTAAACACAATCATATGTTCATTCCCGTCAGGTGGGGTGAGTGAGCAATTCTTTGGATGACTTGCTTAAGGGCGGCTAATTAACACGGACCACTTCACTCCTCACTTCTGTTTGGCATGCTCTGTGGAACAGCTACACCTTTGGAGAAACTGTATCAGCAGATATAAATTATATTCTACTGCAACATTTCTATCAATATAGTATGTTCAATGCTCATCTTACTCACATAAGTAAACAGGTCTTCATGGGAAGAAAATGTAATGACTGTCCTATAAGTAAACTTTTTTTTTTTTTTTGGCTGTTCTTTGGGGGCAAGTTCAATCCCAGATGGTTGCCCACACCATGAGTCTGGGTTTTGGAATAGTTATGCTGTGGATGAAGAATTTCAGTGGGAGTCCCACCTGACTGACAAGAGTATTTTGGCCCATGCTAAATGCCTAGATGTTTTCTTTAAAAACATTATTTCAACTGTAACTTTTCAAGTTACCAACACTAATGCTTCAAGGAAGTGTATCTTTCTCTAAGAATTTCACCAAAAGAATGTAAAGCGTGTTCAGTGCAACTTATTTATCATGATTTCAGTTCCTACTCTGTGCCAGACGCAGTGTTTAATGCAGAGGTTAAAAAAATAAAACATAAAATTTTTATAAAGAACCCGAAATACAAAATAAATTTTGAACTATAGGAAAACAGGAAGTGCATGAGAGTACGCTTGCCTCCATGTTTAGCAGCCTGCATGTCAGTATGTAAAAACCTGCTGCTAAAATTAATGTCTTAGTTTTGAGGTGAACAGTTCTTTGTTCTAGACTATTTCAAGCAGTTCAGAGTAAGCTAACGTAATTTGTTAAAGGCTACAAATTGAGCATCTCTAGCAGTCAAAATCATTTCAAAAGTTAACTTGGGATAAACTCACTCTTTCTGGATTCTACATCACATGCCTTGGCTGTCATGCCAACGGGAACTAGATAGACTCTTCCCATTTGAAGACTTAATATGGAGTAGTGGCTACAGCAGTCAGATTGAAATGACCAGTTACAGCTGACGCTTGCATCGGCCCTTTGAATATTACTGGAAGACACTCTCCTGTCTTTTCACTATGGAAACACGGAAGTATTCACAAGACACAGCTACAGATGTGACATCGACTTGGTGACTTCTTATCTCCATGTCACTCAATTTGGGTGCAGCCTACCTACCAGACAGGGTGGAGGGAAGTGGAATAAAACCATTTAGTTGTTGGAAGACGTAAGTTTATACTATTTAAGACATTTTGTCATTTTGTCTTTAAGTAAGAATGACCGCTGTAGACTGGTATAAAGCTAGGATAGAAAAGGCAGTCATTTAAGAATTCCATTTGGGCAGTAATCATTTTCTAAATACCTAGTAGAAAACTTCTTCAATTATTTGATAAAAACTGAAAAACGAATAAACATCTTAATTTCTTAAATGTCAAGAGAAGATGCAGGTAATAAGTCTAGAGGAAATATTATCTTGAAACTATCAGGACTGCTGTGACTGAGCTGAATAATTTGGAACAAAACATCTATATACTGGCCAAGAATATTAAAATTTAAGAAACCTGTTAACACTGGGTTAGTTGAAAGATATCTTGAAGCTTTCCACTTACAGGAAGAATCTCCCCTCCCACTATATAAACAATATTTTTCTCTGATCTGCATTCTGCTGTTAAGTGCATTTTTCTGGCATTTTAAGTATGCAAACATGATAACCTGCTGGATAGTCTGAAAAACCACAGATAAATGTCATTGGTCTAACTAAAACACATTTGAAATTCATTTTCACTTCTATCGTATAGCCCTAAAACATGGACTATTTCTTCTTCTATTAAAATTAAGCAATAGTTTTCTCATTTCCCTACTTTAGACAGGCTAAAAATAATGGATCTACTTTCAAAAAATGAAAAGGAAATTCTAGGTTCTCAGAACATCTGAAGTGACTAACATAATAAATCTTATCTAAGATTTCTATTTTCATTAGAATTATTTCATTTTTAAATATCTATGTATTGGTTTACTTTAAACAAAAATTTCCCTCAATTTTATCTGAACAGTGATGCTTTGAAATACACATATTGAATGTATATTTATTTTTTAATATGCCAATGTGATTTTAGAGTAAAAATTTCCAAGGCTTACTATATTTAGAACTTGAACTTAACTTTTAAAATCTTATTGTAATACGTAACTGTTATGCTTAGTTTCTTAATGACAAGAACAATAAACCTTTGGAATATTAGCACCAGGTTTTGGAGTTCTGACATCACAGATCAGTTGCATAACACACACAGAGGACTGACTTTCTATTTCTTTATTCTAGAGAATCTGGACTTTCCCTATGCACAGGTATGATGGGAATTTTGCCCTAGATTTCCCTAAATGGACCTGCCAAGGTGACAAATAATAGAGGGAATATGTCTGAGTGCTGCTTGTATTTGGAATCAGGTGATATACATTTGGTGAAAGGACTGGAGAAAATTGTGAGCTGTCCTATAGCCTCAGACAATAAGACTCTGGTTTGTTTTTTTTTCTTCTTCTTCTTCTTCTTTTAGGGTTACTGATCAAAGAAATGAAGACTTAGCTGCTAGAGGCCATCCCTAGAGCAGCTGAGGAATACCGGACAGATCCACTAGAATCCCCAGCTTTTGTCTAGTGGCTGCATTAGTACTACAGTAAATAGGTCAGCCCAACTCACTCAGTCTCTCACTCCGGGCTAAGGACAGTTTGGTCCCTTCCTTTTTATTCATCCAACTATTGTTTATTGAACAGATAGCATGTGTATTATGTGAGTTACTGGAGAGGTCAAGATGGAAAAGCACACACTGTAATTCAATTGGCTTACTTTCGGGGGAGGATACGAACAAGTAAATGAACAAGGACAGTTGCAGAGCCCATGTGGGAAGCTGGTGTTCCCCCACATCTCTACTGAACCTGGACCCAACATGGTCACGTACCAGCTCTTCCACCTCCGGCACCACAACAGCTGCAACTTTGGAAGAACTTCTGCATGTAATGCATTTTGTTTTTCTAGATCTGGAATCACTACTTTAAAATCTGAGAGTTCTGTTTTATTTTGCAGGTTCATTAATCTCTCTCTGTTTCTTTGTTTACCTACCCCGCTTCCTCTCTTCCTCCACCTTTCTGGCATCAGGTAATTTTGTAGCGGTCCTGAGCTTGCATACCCCATTCAACAAAATTAAAAAGTAGCCTGGCTGCTGTCTTCCTTCAGAAAATTTTCTTCAATTTAGCAACATCTCAGACCATAACTCTAGCAACTTAGAAGTAAGTGCTCTCTTTTTTTAGGAGCAGGGGCTGAATCCCTTATAAGAAAATCACATTATTTTTTTATTCTAGTAATACAAAACAGCAAGATATTTGCCTTTATAGAAGTTTATGTAAAATTAAATAGAAGAAATAGCACTTTGTCATTCCTGAGACAATCACGGAGGACTTCACAGAGGAGGTAGCAATTGAATTGAGACTTAAAGGATGAGTAACATTTCACTGAGCAGAAAGGTGGTGGGACTAGCCTCCAAGCAGAGCTTCAATTCCTCTGCTTCCTTTCCTCTCACAGATGCCAGGAAACTAAGTAGCCCATTGTCCCTGTCCTTTGTTCCTTCCTTTGCCACTTCCCACCATTATACTGTCCTGCTTTTCTTATCCCCTAGAGAGGAAACTGTGCTGTCCTCTCCCAAGGAGGCAAATTGTAGATTTTTCTTTTCTGGCTCAAAATAGAAAACAGAACAAAACTCAATGTTTCTTCAACTGCCCAAGGTATTGTGGTGTCTGTGGCAAGGATGGTGGTACATACATATTGAGGAGTAGCAGAATAGTACTAACTGACCAAACAAACAGAAGGAAGTCTGGGATCTTTAGAAGCATCAGAGAACGACAAGGCACAGAGGACATGTGGAGTTAAATGTAATATTTGTCTTTCCTGTGTGTCAGTGACGTAAGCGAGAAGCATTAGCCACGTAGAAGGGAAAGTTGCCAACAAATCTACATAACAAAAATATACATAAAAATAATAGTAATTCAAACTTTATGTAAACTACTTTAACTTTTTTCTAGTTACTATGATGGATATAATGCACATACAAAGCACTAAATGTCACAGCAATTCTTTACAAGTTTTTTTTTTTTTAATTTCAGAAGTGAGTTTTTAAATTTTTGGTCAACACCTGTAGTAACACCACTGAACATCATATGGATGAATATATGGGTGTGTGTGCCAGGCTTAATTTTACTCTCCAATATTTAGGAATCGGGATTTCTAGAAAAGAAACACAAGAGAACAGTTATTCACCTCATCAAGGAATCACTAAAGAATCTCATTAAATCGTAAGTCCCTTTAGGAATTTATAAAATTTGTATTTACTTGAAACATTTTAAGGAACATAATTGTAAAAAAAGAAAGGAAAAAAAAAAGAAAGAAAACATACAATTTTACAGACAATATTTAAGTATCAATCCTTTTTTTTACACTTTTTTATTGAGTTATAGTCATTTTACAATGTTGTGTCAAATTCCAGTGTAGAGCACAATTTTTCAGTTATACATGAACATACATATATTCATTGTCACATTTTTTTTTCTCTGTGAGCTACCACAAGATCTTATATATATTTCCCTGTGCTATACAGTATAATCTTGTTTATCTATTCTGCATATGCCTGTCAGTATCTACAAATTTTGAAATCCCAGTCTGTCCCTTCCCCCCCCCAACCCCCTTGGCAACCACAAGTTTGTATTCTATGTCTATGAGTTTGTTTCTGTTTTGTATTTATGTATCAATCTTATATAATGTGCCTAAAATATCAACTCCTCAATGAAATTTTTTTAATCCCCCCTCCATTGTTGAAATTAGTTTTTTTTCTTCTTTGTCCCACTGAATTTTGTTTTACCTCTTATAGTGTTTACCACTTTTATCTTAGTATCTTTGTTGTTTGTTATAAATGTCTCCTTCCCAGCCAGCCTGAGTTAGGCTAAGCCATGTCATGTTTATTTTTTTTTTCTCTATAATCCTTAGTGAAGTGTATGAAACATACTAAATGTATAATAAATACTTGCTGACATGAACGTGGGAGTAATCAAGGTACATACTGGAATTTAGACAGAAATTGAAGGAGTCTAGATTGGGAAAAAAATATATTATAACTGAGACTGTTGTAACAATTATTTTAGGAATGATTTAAACTAGGTCTTTGTTCTTTGAAGTTGATTTTTAAGCCAATAAGCATATTTATGTCAACATTTTGCTTTAGTAAGAAGAAAATCACAGGGCTGGCTATCAATATGCCATATGATTCATAATGATGTTTTTAATGCCATCTAAATGGAATAAGGGAACATGTTGTTTTGAGTAAATAATTCAATTCAGAAGTGTGAGTAAATTTGAATAAATAATTGAGTGAAAATTCAGTTCACTGCGTGTGTTTAAAACAGTACCAGGTGCAGAAAATGACGAATAAATTCAAGATCTAGATTCTCAAATCAAGCAATTTACATTCTAGGTAATTAATACTTTTAACATTTATTTTTAGTCAAATTTAAAAATCTGATGAATTTTTGTCAGAAAGAAGCCGTTTTCTGACACCTGTACTAACAATTGTTATTCAGTCTTTTTCTTTAAATTTTGCCAATATGATGAGAGACATTATAATTACTTTAATATATGCTTTCCTAGTTATTAGTGAATTTGAGCTTCATCTAATGATTATAGGTCGTTACTATTTTAAACTTCGTGATTTGTCTATTCGTATTTTGGCATTTTTCCATTGAATTTTTTATCTTTAAAAGAGGAAGTTCAGATCTTTTAAAGTTTAGTCTATTTTTAACCCTTTATTATATATACTGCAAATATGTACTCAGCCTTTTGAGTTATCTTTTTAATTGTTTTATAATATATATTGTCATGTAGATATTTTTACTTTAACGCAGGCTAATATGTCTTTCTTGTTTCTTAGAGTTTGCATTTTGTGTGTTATTTTACATGACCTCGAATCACATACATCAAAATTATATCTCTCAGTTATGTAGTCAACATTATACAGGTTTTAAATAAATGTTTACATCGTTAGTCTAACTGCAATTTATTTTTATTTGATGAATATTTTAGGGTAGCACTTTGGCTTTACACTTTTCTCTTGATGAAAGTCAGCCAGATATCTCAACACAAGTTAATGTTTTCTCCATTTTTTCTTTTTCTTTTTTAAATTCCAGAACAGGTAAGGAGGACACACGGAGTGGACCTATCTGAGAAAAGGGAAAGAACGGTTAGGGATGAAGAAGAAAACAACACAGACTCTTTGGGGGATGAGGGCACAGGAAATTAGAAGGAGATGGCACTTGTGCGGTAGCAGGTGTTCCCGCTGGGTGAGGCTTGGTTGGTTCCGTCAGGTCCATCTCCTCAATGTGCTGGGGCACTTGAGCCTCATACTATTCGATGAAGACCTAGAAACAAGTCAATCCTTTTCTTTTCTTGGTCTCAGGCGTGGGTGCCTGAGATGAAGATGTCCCCAATGTAGCAGCAAGAGAACAAGCCTGAGCATTCTGGATCAAAGCTCACATGCCGTGGGCATGGCTGGCAGCCAGTGACAGGAAGCAAGCCTGCTGCCCTGTGCTCTGCGGTGGACAGTGATGCCTGCAGGCTGCATGTAGGCCTCGAGCATTTGTTGGGGTGGGTGGCCAAGGCTGTTTCCCTGCATACGGCAGAAAGAATAGACTCAGCTGAGTATATTAAATAAATTCATTCCATAAAATTTACAAATATGTCTTTGAGTAAGATCTCTGAAAAAGGGATGAGAGTAGACCAGGATCAAAGAATAAATAAATAAGATGCATTCCACAAATGAAGCTGTAATAACTTCTTTTCATCAATGTAAATACTGCTTATGTTCCCAGTAACATTTGGAATATCTTCTTAAGAGAATAAATTGTTTGCACACCAAAGTAGAATTTTTTTTTTCAAAACTGCAGACTACAAAAGATTTCTGATTCACTTATGTAACTTGGTTTTTGATGAATTGCTACAATTTAATCTCATATTTTAATTTTTAGTATTCTTTAGAACTGTGTGTAAGAAAGTGCCTAGGAAATTTAAATTTTATTTACTGCATCATAAAAAACTATAGTTTAATAAATTTAGAAATGTTCACTTCGTAGAATTACAGATCCAAAAGAGATTTTTCTTATGGATGTATTATCTCACCAGCCTTAAGTTTAGCACTTGGATTGACTTGAATTCAAAATCCCAGGTCTAAATGAATGTAAGTTTATTTTTGTCTTCTTAGATAAAATCTTGAATCATCAAGGTGCCTTCGTTTGAAGTAGCAATAGTTATGCGTCCAATTTAGATCCATGAGTGACTTTTAACTTCATCCTTGTTGACATGAATACCACTGTGAACTGGGACTGGAAGAGAAACTTGTAGCAGAATCCGCTAAGAGAGAAAACAATCTATAATGCAGCTGGATGTTTGCAAACTGAGTAAGAAAGAAGGTTTCAAATGCATCGTCTCCAGCCTTCCTGATATACAAATGGACAAATTGAGGCTTGCAAAGATAAAGTGAGTTGCCTGTAAAATATAGCTAATTGGTTGAGATCTGAGACAAGGTCCCAGGCCCCTGCCTTCTAATACTCCAGAATTCTTTCCTGATGTTTACCTACCTGTTTACAGTCCAAGCTTTGAATCTGAATAATGTTTTATTGATATTCCTTATTATAGACAATATTTCATATTTTAGGGTTAAGAGTATGAGTTCTAGAGATGGATGGTACAGAGCAAATTCTGTTGTTTCCAATTGTATGACTCTGGGGTGACATCATCTAAATTTCTCTTTCTCCCATTGGCAAAAATGAGGATTGTTATTATTTTCTTTGCCACAGACTCCATTGTGGGGTTCAAATGAAGTGACAGGTGAATGAAGTAAAGGTTTTATATTAATACCCAACGATGTTGATCACTGAGTAAACATCAGTGGCTGTCATTTTCATCACAGTCTCAAACTTTGCTAGTCGGTGTAACTGTTCTTTAGCACTTACTTCTTGTTTTTAATTGTATTCAGTTTATCCCATGTAAAATTCTCTGGTAGATAATCTGACTCCTCCTGGAAAATAGCATATACCTTAGCTCAGATAAATTTATTTTGATGAATCTACAGGAAGGATCCAGGTATCTTCCTTCAAAAATTATGATTAGTATATGTTGTTTTACACATGTTAGGAAGAGACGGGTTGAACTTACTTTAGTCATTCAGGGAATATTTATTAGCTTGCCATTCAGTAAAAGGATATCACTTGTATATGTTTAGACCTAAAATAAAATCATGGGCTGTGTATGTACCACGTCCAGATTCTGAAGCGTGTTATATGTGTATAATACATTGCATGTCTTTGCGATTCCTTGAATTAACATATACATGATTTCACATTTTGTGTAATTTTGTGAATTTTTCCAAATTTGTTTTGAATTAATTGTGATTTTCTTATAGGTTAAGCTGTTTTTGCAACTGTAGGAAACATCTAAAAGTATATTTCTGAAATTTTATAAACTGAGAGTTTGGTTCAAAAAAAATTTGTCCTTGCCAGGTACCGCGGTAGATGTTGAAGATGGAAGAGAAAATGGTTTCTCAAAATGCTTGCAGATACGATAGTTTATACGTGTTGTGTTAAAGACAAATACTTCTATATCTAGGATGATAAAAAGACAGTGTAGGGAAAGAGCTATTTTAGCATATGTGCTGCCAAAGCGAGCATGGGAAAGATCATCTAAACTAATAATGTGAATAGTTTTGATTCTGTTTTCTAAATTGGTAAAGTTGACATACCTGCAGATTCTTATTTTTCTGCGTATGAAATTCAAGATAGAAAGTTAGCAAGTTAGAATAGAGAGGTGATGTGGTTAACAGTTTGGGGTCTGCTGTCAGACATATCTGGGTGCAATGATTCCTTATTCACGATTTATTTGGCTAAACAAGGCAAATTATACAATTTCTATACTCAGTGTTCACATAATAAAAGTACAAGTTGGATTACTATGTGCATTAAATTAAAAGAGAAAAGGCACAGTATCTGGCACATAGTAGGCATAGTAGTTCATTATAATTTTATGAATATAAAATGTTGACGTAGATGTTTATCACCAATGAAGGATATCATGCTATTTTTGTATCTTAATTTTTGTTCTTTTGTGTACTTCTTTAATGTCTAATAAATAAGACTAGACAGTCTTACAGAAATAAGAATCTTTTAAGTGGCCTCCCACAAAACATAATGCATTCTTGACACATACTTCATTTTACTCATTGACATAAGTTCATGGAAATCATCATAAGCAGCTGGATAGCACACGATAAAAAAATAGTGACCTTTTGAACTTACATTCTTAATATTCCTAGTTACAAAACATTCTTTTGTTTCTAAGAATATGGTCAATGCAGTTATTGTTTTTTTTAATGTGGTTGTTAATTTTATAAAACATTTTCCAAATTCTCTTACAGTAAATAAGAAAAAGGAGCTCTGTCTATTTGTGTAAGTTTGAAGTCAAATAGGGCTTCTTGCCAGTGACACAAAATAGAATGCCATTATGTTTAACAACATGCAGCCCCTTATTCGAGGAAAAACATAAATGGATCAGAAATTCTACTGGATAAAAAAAGTTAAATGTCACCCTGTAAAATAATGACTATTCAAAACCTGATTTTAAAAACATGTATAATCTGAGCCTGATGATGGTGAACTTGCTCAAGAATTAACTAAATAATGTGCCATCGGAAGCATATAGTTCTCTCATTATCCAAATCATTTCCTCTATAATTCCAGCAGAGCAATATAAAGCTGAGGCTACTAGAGCAAACCAATTCTAATTATTATTTTTTAAAGTTATTTATTTCTTGTTAGTTTGATACAAGTTGAAATGTCTAACTCTGAAAATTCATTTTTATTCTTGTTCTTTGTAATATATGAGGACTTAGGAAGCATTTAAACTTCTTAACATGTTATGAAAAAAGTACTTTTTTCTTAGCTAACAGTCTGTTCTTTGATTCAGAAACAAGGGAGTTTTAGGACTGAAGGACTTGAAATGGGTTAGGACAAGGAAGAGGTTGGAAAAGAAACATGAACTGAACAACAAAATAGGTAACATATCTTAAAAAAATGTTTAAAATACTTATAGCACTTCTGAATTTTATTTTTTATTACATTTCAAAGAAATACTTAGTATCTGGATATCCAAAGCTTTCTTTCGTATTACAGTTTCTTTAGGACTTTATGAATACATCCTGTAGACTTAGATGTCGGGATGATAGTAAATGAAGGCACAAATATTAATTTGAACATGGCTTCTGCTGCTTAAAATATAACCCAGCTATGAATAATATTACTTCTGTAGTTTATTGAGATACTAATGTTTATTCTACAATGTATCGAAAAAAGTTAGATCATGTATTTAACAAAAATTTCCACAAGGAATTCTTGAAATTTTAAATTAAAAAAATACAATGCATTCTCTCAAAAAGATATTTTTTTTAAAGAATTATTAGGAAATGTTGGTATAACATTCCATAACAGGAAGTTATTTAATGATATAAAATTTTTTTTTAAAATTATGCAAAGAGAAAAGAAGACTAATATGAAGGGTCAAATTCTTCAAATTAAGAAGCTAGAAATAAAAGAAAATTAAATTTAAAGTAAGTATAAGAAAGAAAATGTTTGAGATAAGAAATAGAAAGATGGTGAACAATAAGGAAAAACAATAAAGCCAAAAGTCAAATTGTTGAGAACTTTAATAAAAGTGATAACCCCCTACCTAGATTGATCAAGGGGGGTAAAAAAAGAAGAAAAAATGAAAACATCCGATGTGAAAAATAAAAAATTAGCATACCTCCCAACTCATTTTATAAGCTTAAACCTGATTTAAAACCTGACAAGGATATTTTAAGAAGAGAAAAGTACAGAATAATATTTTTCATGAACAAAGATGCAAATATCCTCAATAAAATTTTGGCAAACTGAATCCAGAAATATTGTGATATTGTTATCCCAAGAATTCAAAGTTAGTTGATTTGAATATCAATCTATAAAATAAAACACATTAACAGGAAATTGAGAAAAAAGCTATCTTCTAAAAACATGCAAGGAAAGCTTTCAACATATCTGAAGGTCATTTATGATTAAAAGCTCTCATCAAGCTAAGAATAGAAGGGCATTTCTGCAGCCTAACAGAGAACCTCAATAAAAAACTCATAGATGAGAAAGTGGTTTCCAATTCTGCATGTAAGGAGTTTGGAAGTCACCACTCTGTCCTAACAATAAGGAAAAAGCTGAGCAGGCTACATACTTAACAACCCTTTTTGGATCCAGAGAGAGCAGAGGACACAGGACAAACCACTGCCCACAAGGCGGGAGAAGGGAGGCATGGCTTAACAGGCCAGACTCATAAGCAGAAACCACTGTAGGAACCAGAGTCATAAAGAAAAGCCTAAATGGTAATTGATGAATTACTGGAGGCAAAGCATCCGAGAAAATGAGAGAAAAAAAGACAGATCAACAACGAAAACACATATCATCAACAAAAGAACCATTAACCTGGAATCTGACATTCAATTAATCTATCATGCAAAAATAGAGGACAAAGAAAAGTTTCAGATACACAAAGATGGGGAGAGTTTTAAGGCCCACACTACAAGAAATATTGTCGAAACATGCTGTGTAATAACAATTTCACATCACTTACAATTTACAAGTGATTTAACATTTACTATTTTATTCAAATTCTCAGAAAATAATAAAATTGAAGTTGCTGGAATGATAAGTAGCATGCTCAAATTGACACAGTAGTACCAGCACTCTAACACAGGTTTTGTGAATTCAGTGCTCATGCTATTTGCAACATATTGAAAAAATAATACCCAGTCACAGATTTGACCTGCCAGGTAAAAGTACTGATTCTGGAATGGTAATTGGTTGCTAAGAATAGGTTCAAAAAATTTGTTACTATGCATCATCTACTATCAGAGAGGAATCACCCAACATTTTCCTGACCCATTTGTTCAGAGAATCTTAGAAAAAACTTCTGATTGGATGAGGATTGTTCTCTGAGAATTTGTATGCAAGTGTGTGTGTGTAACTATTACTGTATTTACTTCCTGTTATTCATCTTGTTTAATTCATTGGGTCTATTCCTTAGTGGACAACTGCAGTGATCATTGGAGAGTCTCTTGTTTGCCTTGCTGGTACAGTAGAGTCATCAATCAGCTCACATCGTATCCCTGGTAACTGATAAAGAAGGATTTACACATCATTTAAAACAAATACAGATAGAAATCAGAGAACTCTTTCTTGGGACCATAATACTGAAGACTTCTAAACTTTTAAAGAAAATGAAATGGAGATTAATTTTCCTCGTTCTGCATAAACTCATACTGCATTTCTCTTCTAGGTATTTATTTCTAGACAATAGGGAACTCATGTAATTGGCCACATGCTTTAAAATAATCAATTACTCAGACCTCACGCTATGAACATGGAATGTGGTTAGGTGATGCCAGTCTTTGTTATTATAAAATATTAATCTATTCCCCAAAGCACAAGAGAATCAACCACTGGTTGTTTTAGGGTGTGGCATGAACCAGTTGGTTAATATTTTTGGCTTTGATTACACCTCTGAGAGAAGTGTACTAAAAATCTGAACTATTCCCAAAGCTGGTATGTATTACTCAGAGCACATGTAATAACCGAGAATTGTGTCATCACGGAGAGGAAAACTAATGATTTCCAGTGCCCTCACCCAGACTTAACTGTGTGCTAAAATATACCTGCTAGATTTTAATAGGTCTGGTGTTTACAAAGCTCTTTGCGGTTATGTAGTCATGTCTGTAAAAAAAATAAAATTTATTGAAGTTGGTTAAATTACTAACCTGCAAAATGAAAGAGATTCAATGACTTCAATGTTGACATATTTCAGAGGCAATTTCCAACAAATGAAAATGAAATATGTGATTTCTAAATGTCAATACACATTTGAGAAGCAGAAGGAATCTATTTGGGATCCTCCCACTGCAGACTATTAACGGTCTTACAAGGTCAAGACTGTGGAAGCAGGTATGCCCAGAGTCAGAGGACAAATAATGATAGACTCTAAGAGTGAGCACGGAGAGCTAAGCCTTTTTAAATTTCTAGTACGAAGTAGGAATCAGGTAGCCAGGGAGATATTGGCCAAGTAAAGAGTACGAAGCTGATTCAGGACAGTTCGGGTAAAGCAGTCTTGATCCTGGCGGAACTCTTCTGTGTTCTTTACAGTGTGACTCATGGGAAGGCCTCTAAGTGAAATAATCAAGACAATAAAAGCCATCGTTTACAGTTAATGATCTTTACTATGTACTGCACACATATCTCATGTAGTTCTCCACCAGATGGTTAGGAGGCTCTGTTTATACACCAGCCCTTTTCACTTCACCATGCATTAATGCCACCTTCTGAGCCTAACTTACCACTGTATTGCCCGTTCTTCTTTATCACTATGAAGATTGATATTTCTTTTTATTTGTGTTAGCATGGCGTATTTTCCCCCATCCACTTACTTTTAATCTGAATGCACCTTTATATTTAAAGTGGGTTTCTTGTATATAACATATAGATGGGTCTTACTTTTGATTCACTCAAAAGATCTCTGTCTTTTAATTGGTGCATTTAGACTACTGATGTTCAAAGTGATTATCTGACATAGTTGTAGCAACATCTACCATATTCATTGCTGTTTTCTATTTGTTACCCTTGTTCTTTGTTCCTACTTTTATCTTCTACTCTATTTCTGCATTTTTGTGGTTTTAATTAAAGTTAGAATTTAAAATATTTTAAAAATATATAAAAGTATGTTACAATGAAATAGATGTTATTTCGGTTACAATGCTTTTTAATAAAAAATATGACTAAAAATAATAGGTAAAATTTCCAGTTGATTGCAACATTCTATGAAACAGACTAAATGAAATCTTAGTAATAATAAATACTGAAAAAATACAATATAAATCTGATTCAGAAAAAGTAATCATTTTATTGGAACCTGTGCTCACCATAGTTTTGCACTTCAAAGAAAAATTTAATCATTACATAAGCCTCCCTTTTTAAAAAAGATATTTTAGAACATATTTTATAACCACCCTATCTTCATGTTGGGTGTGCACTATAACATATTAAATTTTTTAGAGGTGAAGTAATAACAATCCTCAGGCCAAAGAAGGTTCTTCTTAACTTTATAAGGAGGAGTCCTTTTTCAGTATTCTAACACTGAGACCCATGCATCTTTGATAATTTATAAAATGTACATGGTCTCCTCTAACTCTTCCCATAGTTCACATGCCCTCCCT
Organism: Camelus bactrianus; assembly: GCF_048773025.1. Taxonomy (NCBI): domain Eukaryota; kingdom Metazoa; phylum Chordata; class Mammalia; order Artiodactyla; family Camelidae; genus Camelus; species Camelus bactrianus. The sequence continues at coordinate 65,944,124 of NC_133543.1, forward strand.
GTGCCCCCTGTTTACTCTTTGTAACTTTTTTCCCACTGTTTTCTTCAATACCATCTTAATAAAATACTTCTGGGTATTTGTACCAATTGTTCTTTTGATATTTATTGTCCTCCCTTCTTCTCTAATTAAAAAGAATTTTCCTTTAAAAATCAGTCCAAATTTAACCTCCATTGTAAAAATCCCTATGTCCCATCCTATTAGTTAAAAATTTCTCTATAGTATCATAGAATTAAAGGTGTATATATGCCCAGCAAATTGAGAGGGCCTGAACAATAGAATATCTTTAATCCATAGTTACTGAATTAGTAAATCCATTAATTTTGTGAATTTATAAAGAAAAATTTTGCAGAAACAAGTATCATCTTTTCAGCCATGTGATTTTTGCTAATTAAAAAAATTCTCTGTGAATAACAGTAGACTAATGTTTGTGGTTAGAAAGGAAGTATTTATTGCTTACTGTTCTAATATTAGTCTCTTTTGTCATAAGTTTCTATTCTTCTAAAAATTTAATATTGATTTTCTAAAATCCTCTGAATCTTGGTCCCTGGTAAAAAGTGGAAGACTTATAAAATTAAAATATCTCTTATTAATAGGAATTTGGGACAGATTCCACAAATTGTGTATCTAATATACATTTCCCCAGATTTTGTTTGATGTGGAAAAGCAACCAGGTAAATAAACTGAATTCCCCATCCTCTTGTTGCTGAGAATAACCATACTTCTTACCCCAGAAGCAAAACAATGAGGGTTTTGGGGTAAATTTTTTCTTGCCTGTCATAGATACTACACATTTTTTGCTTCTTTTCCCCACTGGAACATGGCTGAGTTAGAGGTGAACAAGTCATATTGAGATCCTGATTATCAAAGCAGCATGTAAGGGATGCACAGTCAGAAGATTCTGATTCCAATGACAACCTTGAGTAGCTTAACCAGTCCTGGCCTGCCCAGTATCAGATTCCCTTTTTCTTTTTCTTTTTTTTTTTTTTTGAAATTTAAAAAACAACTTGTTGAGACATAATTCACATAGTATACAATTTACCCATTTAAAGTATACAATTCAATGGTTTTTAGTATATGCACAGACATGTGCAATCATTACCACCATTACCAATAAATTTCAGAACATTTTCATGACCTCAGAAGAAACCCTGTATCCTTTGGCAATTACTCCCCACGTCCCCCGGTCCTAAGCAACTCCTAAAGATTTCCCTATTCGGGACTTTCATGTGAATGGAATCATATGATATGTGATCTTTCGTGACTGTCTTCTTTCACTTAGCAATATGCTTTCAAGGTTGATCCATATGTGGTATCGTGTATCAGTATTTCATTTCTTTTACATGGCAAAGTAATATTGCACTGTATTGACATACTACACTTTGTTTATCCATTGTCAGTGAGCATTTGGACTGTTCGCCTCTTTTGGTTTTTATAAATAATGCTATTAAAACTTTGATGTACAAGGTTGTATGTAGATGAATGTTTTCATTTCTCTTGGATATATACTTAAGGTGAAATTGTTGGATCATATGGTAGTTCTATGTTTATTGAGGAACTCCCAGATTATGTCCTGAAATTAGCTAAACCCCTAAGAAGAAAGTTTCATAAATTTATAACATTTCGAGATAATGACTTGCTCTATGTTCCCTTCCATTTCTTTAGGAAATTCTATCAAATCATTGCTCACTGTAACCTGTATAAGATGTTACAGATTTGCAACATTAATCAACATTATGAGATGAATAAATCACATCATGTTACTTTGTCATACCACATGCAAAAAGAATCCATTGTATAGTAACTTAAAAATTTAGAAAGAAAAAAATCAGGCATTATAATTTACAACTCTAAAAGATTTACCCCTGAGTTTTCTTAAAGAACAAACTTTTTTGCAAGAATATATAATAATTAGAAATTTGATTAGTAAACACTTTTTCAGAAAAAATGTCGGTTATATAAGAAAAATAACAAACACTTTCACTTACATCTTATTGGCTGGTAAAGACACTGAAAGAGGGTGAGAATTAGGGAATAAAAGCACAGTGCTCTATGAGTAATCCTTGTTCAGTTGAGTCACATTTGGCAGAGATACACTGGAGGGACTATTTTAGAAACATATTTTATGTCTGTAATTTTATGGCTAGTCTTTAAGGTATAGAATATGTTCCATATTACTTATCATCATAGAGTACCAAACAAAAGAATTAAAAGTAGTTAATGTTGGAACTGAAAAAAAAAAAATCTTTGCCAAGTTGTAAGGAGTAGATTTAGACATGCCCAAGCAGTAAGGAACAGAAACATCTATCATGTGCTTCTGTCACTTTGTGTGAGGGATACATGGCAGGATGGATATAGGTCACAATTTACAACAGATGTTAAAGTAGAAAATACTTACTTGAGCTTTATAAAGATTTTACATTTCAGGGAAATAATATTTAGCTGGTGGTAATATGTTAACAATTTAAAGATATTTTCTAATAGTTTTATAAGGAGGGATATTTTAAAACATAATTAACTCATGAGCAAAAGAAATTTTAACGAAATAGATAAAAAGTCCAGCTATGGTCAGGTGTATGTTTCTGGGACCACCTCCCTCAATCACAGCCCAGACTGAGATGCATTAATGTAACTGGCCTTGGGAGCTCCCAATCCTGCTGTTTTCCCATGGACAATGCCTTTCACTGCAGGCAAACGTACTTCTCATTTATATTTAGTTAATGTAAATAAGAACTTCTCCTAAATGTGAAAAAAGAGATTTAATTTATATCGAATAAATATTGGAAACTGTTAACAGACGAAAGTGCAATAAATATTTGCACCTGTGAGAGAGAATGGTGAATTTTTTTTCAGTTTAAATAAATTGAACAAAAAATGTTAAAAAGTAAATAAAATAAGGGATAATGAATTTGATAGAAGCTGATCACTGGGCCAGGCAGATACTCAGCCAGAAGTACGTGTGTGTCATCTTATACATTTTTTTAACTACTTATATCCAAATGACACCAACTGATTTTATTTCTTGATTGCATCTTGAATATACCACCCAAACTGACACTCATTATCTCCTATCTATGCTACTGAAGTATCTTTTGTTTTAATTTTATGTATAACATATATTTGACAAGGAAGAGAAATTATACAAGGTAAAATAAGATTTTTCTCAATATTCCTAGGTCCCCAGTTTTACGCCAGAGATGAACATTCATATCATTTTCTTTTGTGCCCTTCAAAAAAATTTCATACAAATACAAACACAAATTAACATACTCATGAAAGCACACTGGCACACATTTATATGGCTTATCAAGGTTGTAGCACATTCTCTACAATGTTCTACAATTTATATATTATACTTAACAATATAGTTTAGAGGTAATTCTGTGATAGTTCCCATATCAACAATATTGATTTTAATAATAGCATGGTAGTCTCCTCTATGAATGCATGATAAAATATTTGGTACATTGTACAATGTATATTTTAAATTTTATTTTACATATAAATTATACAATGAATGACCCTTATTAATAGGTATTTGATATATTTCCACATATTTTGTTTATTATAACTAAACATGTTCCAATGTATAGTCATATTCTTACAATTTTAGATGCTTGAAGCATAATATAAACTGTTGGAAGTGGTTATATATATTTTGTTCTTTGATTGATAGTGACAAAATGATCTCCTGAGACTTTATGTCAATTTGCTCTCCCACCGATAATGTATGAGGTTGCCTGGTTCTCTTCCTCCTTGTTAATAAAGTATGTAACAGTTTTTAAAAATTCTACGTATGTGATTGGTAAAAAATTACAACTTGAGCTTAATTTCCCATTTCACTTATTAGAAATGAGGTTATATATCTTTTCACAAGTTTAAAACTGATATATTTTCTTTTTATGTGTACTATTCATGTCAATTTACCCATTTTCAGTTGGGCTTTGAGCTGTTGGAATTTTCTTGTTTTTAGGAGCTTTTACATATGAGTAAAACTAACTTTTGGGAGGTCATATATGTGTGTTTGGATTTTGACTGTTTTTGGTGTCTTTTCTCAATCATTTTGCAATTTTTGTGAAGTCATATTTATACTTTTCAGTCTCGTAGGATTGTGTCACTCTCCTCTGTGTTTGTCTATCTGCACTTAGTACTATGTTTGGTCATAGAAGATACTATCTAAGTATTTGCTGAAAAAAATTGCTGAATTAAAGTGTGAAGATGTTTTATGTTTTTAAATCCCAAATTTAATTTATTTCTTCTCAGTTTCTATTAGATCATAAAATTTTTAAAGGGAGAAATCATTTCTTCAAGTCTTATTTCCCATTTTCCCAATACAGTTTAAACTGAAATTAGGGTGAAACTATGAAGCAATTTGTAGGAAACTGACATTTTTAAATGCTGAAAATTAAATTATATTTTAATAATAATGTTGTCTATATTTTGTAAATACGAATTATTTGAACTATTTAATTATTTAAGATTCAACCAAACAGTAGTCAAAATTTCTTTAGTATCTGACTAAAGAACTTATAATTTATTACGACAATTCATGAATTTAAAACATCCTATTAGATTTGTTAAAGTAGTTTTATTGCTATTAAATTTAAAATGTATGAATTACATTTAATAAATTGTTAATGTAAATCATATTATATTTGATCCTAGAAGTCATATCCTCAAAATCAGTTGATAAGGGCTTGAGCTCTATCTTAAGATGTAGAAAATTGAAAGAGTATTGCTTTCCCTCACCAATGACAAGTTGGATAATTTACCAAATCATAAACTGTCTTGAGCCCATCAGAGCTGAGGCCACAGCCAATCAAGTAGTCTCAAGTCTAAGGGAACAGCAGTGCCTCCAAAGAAACAAGATGTGAGCACTGGTTCACCTGCAGGAAAGCATGCTAGGAAGGGACATGGGGTGCCAAACAAACTGGTAAGAAAATTCAGCTAAGTGTTTTAACAAATTTCTAAATGTTGAGTGTGGGCTCATATGAGAATATAGAATACTTCAAGCTACAGACATAAGGAGATTGCACTTAACCTCAGGCTTTTGTCCATTCCCATCTCTAGGTGCTCATGAGAAAGATCTGAGTCAGGTTGGGAGATCAGAGATTGTCTCCTGTTTGATCAGGTCTTGGTGAGGAAAATAGCAACCCCTGTGGGAAAGGCACAAAGCCTCACCTGGATTATTCTTGCCCATCTCCACTGCTGAACATAAGCCTTACACCACAGGCAAACCCCTGTAGCTATCAAAGAGCACATGGAAATCCATTGCAGCTTGAGGAAAGAAAGGTAAAATAATCTTTTATGCCAAGGCAAAGTCAGAACAGTAAAGGTCCTCTACCACTGGTGGAGTGGCAGGGTCACTAACAAAGCCTCAAGATTCAGGAACAGAGGGTTTGTCTAAGACTGATGTTAAAGCAGGACAAGAGAGGAGTCCCCTCTGTCCCCCCTCACCAGGCTACTAAGTGATGAGTGATCAGCAGGATCTGTCTACTGCTAAGAGAGGGGGAATGAACGTGGAGAGAGATTTCTCTGAGGAGTAAATCTACAGAGAAGTCTGAAACTAAAAATGGGGCAGAATAATTAAGAATAAACCTCTGCAACTCGGCTCCCATCATAAGCACAAGAAAAAACTAGAGGAATTCGAAGCTGGTGGTGCCCTGAAAATCATTGCAACAACAAAACCCAAATACAGCCCAATTCCTGGCTAGATTAACTCAATCTGCCACACTAAGGACCTAGTATAAAAAGAAATGTGTCTATTTTCAGACATCAACAATATTTATCTCAATTTGTATTGTCCTATACACAATGTCCAGCATTCAACAAACAATTATAGAGCAATGAAACAGTCAAAAATAATGTGCTGTTAAGGTACACTGGAATCAGTCAATAGAATAAGGTTCATGTTGGAATGATCAAACAGAAAATTTAAAATAACTGTGATCAATGTATTAAAAAACTCTTGTTAAGAAGATGAGCAACATGCATGTATTACAGCAGAGAGACAGAAATTGTAAGAATAGATTTTAAAGTTCATCAGACTGATGAAAACTATAAGACTCAAATGGAAATGGTAGATATAAGAAACACAGTAACCAAGATAAGAAAAATGTTTTTGATAGGCTTATTATTAGATCTAAAAAAGCCAAAGAAAGAAGAATCAGTAAACGTGAAAATCATTTAATAGAAATTAAGCAGTCTTAAGAGTGAATGAAAAAAAAATTAAAAAGACCAATGCACAAAAAACTTTTGGGACACCAATCAATCAATCAGTCTAATATTGGTGTAATGAAAATCACAAAAGAAGAAGAGAGAGAACATGTGGAGAGAAAGTATTATAAGTTAATGACTGAGAATATTCTAAAAATATTGAGACATGAAACCAGATTGAAGAAATTCACAGAAAACCAAGCAAAATAAATACTAAACAAAATAAACAAAAAACCTAGACAAAGTGTGTTCAAAATGTTGAAAATCAAAGATAAAAAGTAAAATTTAAAGGCAAGCAGAAGGAAAGAACATATTGCATACATAAGTGTGTGTGTGTACATATATATAGATATAGATATAAGTGTGTATAGGCAGACTTAAATAATTGACATCAGAAGTTTTTGAAGCTAGAAGATCATGAAATGATATCTTTGAAATGTCTCAATGGAAAAAAATTCTCAAAATAGAGCATTCTATCATAAATAACTTTCAAAAGTGAACAAGAAATAAAGCTTTTTTAGACAAATTAAAAACATCATTTACAACAATAAACCCCACAACAAAATGTTAAAAGAAGTTCTTTAGGCAACATGTATATGATAAAAACTTTAATCTACACAGTGGAATGAAAATGGTATAAATGAAAGTATATATGAAATTAATTTTCTTTCTCATTTTTAATTGTTCTATAGACTGATTGATGCAAGCTGCATCAGCTCATGGTTGAATTCTGTCTCCAACTTGAAATGCAGCTATTCTGTAGTGGATTGCTACCAAAGCTGAATGTTGAAAATCAAGTGTTTGTTGTTTGCTTTAATATGGACTATTGTCCAAATAAATCAATCAACATGTGAATTGAACAAAAATTCTCATTCTTTGTCACTCATCATCAATATTGGATGAGTCCATTTATAATTATTAAAATAAATTTATTTCCTTTTTACTGCTTATGAAAAGAATTTTAAGGAAGATATTAGGGGAGGTGGAATGAGATATAAGAAAATAATGGTTGTCTTCTTAAAGCACAAAAAATTGATCCTTCTTCAAACACAGATGGATTTAATTAAATTATAATGATGATCTAAAGTTAAAAAAAAAATCCTAACATGAAGTAAGGTATACTTTTGATAACACAGAAGGCAATATTTACCAACTAAAAGTCAATACTCACAGTTCATAGTGCATAAATAGATGGGTGCTTTTATTTATTTATTTGTTTGTTTGTTTATACTGAAGTACGGTCAATTACTATGTGTCCATTTCTGGTGTACAGCACAATGTCCCAGTCATGTATATACATACATATATTCATTTTCATATTTTTTTCATTAAAGGTTATTACAAGATACTGAACATAGATCCCTGTGCGTAGCATCTGTCACTGAAATTCAGGTATAGTTCTGCTACTAAAAAAGAGTTTAATAAGTAAGGTGAAAACTTCTACTCAGTACTCTCCTTTGAATTCTGCTAATAAAATGCCAGCGGAAAGAAAGCTGAAAGCCAATAAATCTATGTCAGCAAAATGTTCATGGAGTTTTAACGACAGATATAATTCTTTCCCTTCCAGTTTTATCAAAGAGCACCACATCTGCATCATTTAGAGGTCGGTGCACAGTTCTGACATCCAAGGTTATTGTAACCCTCAGAAAGAACATTCTCAGTGATGAAAACTTCTAACTTATCAAACATTTAGTTGTTTTATTTCTTAGTCAAGTTACACTGGCAAGTATATCTGTGTGAAGCAATATTTATATATTCTTCTTGACCATTGTGGACAGGGAGTTTTAAACCAAGAAATGAAATAGAAAACATATCACACAACAGTATACTTTGCCAAAACATGAGCCTTTCAAACATAGTCTATCCAAGTGTCCATATGAGATCCCTGGAGAAAACAGAGTATCTGTAAAGCAGTGAGAAGAATTGCTACTGCTATCAGCCTTATGAAAGCTAAAATATGATATAAAAACCTCTGATCTACAAAGAAATTGGTTCAGGCTTCTTAGGGGAAATGATCTCAATTTAAACCACAACCGGCAGAAATGATTGTCTGGTCTCACAACTCTACCAACTAGATAGCTTTCACTTCTCTGGGTGGTTAATTTTGCATAGTTGAAATTAATTAGATGGTTAAATATTACATGTTATTAAAATCTCCTTGTAAAAAACAAGCTCTCTACAGGTTCTTAATACACCAGTGACTTTCTTCATGATAATTGGCAAACAAAGTAAAACAAAACTATGAGAATTTTGTGCAATGTCTTCACCCTTCCAAGATTAATTTCGTGTGTATCGTGTAACTTACTGAGTCTGAAATTTCCAGATGCCATTTTAATTTTTAGATGTTGCATCAAATTGTGAAACTTCAGGGGCACCAATTTACTTCGTGAAATACAAATGGATCAGCTATTTTAGCAGGAGTTTGTTTTGGCAGTCTGCGTGAGCTCAAAGTCAGCATTGTGTCCCAAACACACTTTGCTATATCCTTTAATAAGCCTGAGATCACCAGGGGATGAACACAGAGTAATTCGTGAAATTAAAAAAAAAATGAACTTATGGCCTTTTACACACAATTAAGAAACATAATCAGCATTTAAGCACTCTTGTTAGGATGAGAAGCTTCTTCATCAAAAATAGAGGTAACAGACATATTGGGGGGAAACTGACAGAGAAGGAAACAGCAAATCTACCACTGAGTAGAAAAAATAGATAATTACATGTTTCATCTCTGCTTACTACAGAAGTAAAGCATAATTTTAAAGAAATGGAAAAGTTTAATGAGTGCCAAGAGGATTTTTCCATGCATTATATAGCTCTTTGGCATAGAATCTATATGTACTTATCCAGATGTTACAGGTGGAAATTATGGGATCTAATCATAACTGGAAGTGCATTTGAAGTAGAGAATAGTAAAAAAATGAAAACAGATAATTACATTTGAAAAAAAACAACTCTATTTTTAAAGGAATTTAGGATAGCACTGTGTTATAAATGTTAAAACACATTGTGGATAAAGGCACAAACACAAATTGCTTTTCTTCTAAGATTTACTTGAAATAAAATATGGTAGAGTGAAATTTCCAAAAAACATTTTTGAAGCAAACTATTCTATGACCTCTAAAAGATGCATTTTAATAATATATATTTTAAAAATCCATTTTCTCACTGTGCTCAGGTGAATATTCCTTCTATGTGAAGAGATAGTGGCGTTAGGCAGTAACACGCAGCAAGTAAGAGCGTGAGCTCTGGTTGACACAGACCAGGGTTAGAACCCACTTCCACCACGTGTGAACTGTGTGACCTTGGGCAAGCGACTAACCTCTCAGAGCCTCGATTTTCTCATCTGTGAAAGATAAGTGCATCCACCTCATTTGCAAGTTATAATTAATTAATGCAAATGATTGTGATTATTATTATCACCAAGAAATTCTGTTCAAAGGTTAATCAGTTTATTTTGATTATACTGATCATGAACACTGACCACTTCTAATGCCAAGTGTGTATCAGCATGGTTTTACTTTTTGTCTGATGAATGATATTATCTCTGATGGTGCCTCAGGGCTCTGCTGACACTGCTGAGAGATCTGTTGTCACATTGGAGCTGCCCTAAGCAATTCAATTTCCAGAGAGTACGAGATTATATTCCTTCAGGCTTCCTGACTCCCAAAGTCTCTTAATCTCATTAATTTCCTTAGTCATCAGGAGTGTAGTAAGAATGGGAGGAAACTAACATGAAGAGATTTAGAAGGTAGGCAGAGCTAGGTTCTTTTTGATTCTTGAAGATCATACTAAGAAATTTTAATTTTATTCAAAGTGTAATGCTAAGTGCATGGAAAGATCACCCTGGTTACTGGAAAGAGGAGAGAAACAGTGCTAATATTTATTTAACACAAACAGCACATTGATAATTGTCTGTGTATATTTGGCTGAAAAATTAAAAGAAAAGGGGGAGTTTTAAATCCCATAGGAATTAAAATAAAAAATAAATATTTTATAAAGAAACTTAAAGTGCACATTATCTAATTCATTTTTCAAGATTTAACTTTTAGTCAGAAAACATACTTGAGTAATGATTCAATTGAATGAGCTAATAGCAATTTAATATTATTCAAATAACTTCTGAGTAATTCATGCTTTAGAATCTGTATTTTGTATGTTACTTTTGTCTCTGCTCTATTCACTATTGGTATAAGGAAAATGTCTTTCAACATTATACTAGAATCACATTAATCCTTGATATTCTTTTAACAATTACATCATTCTAAAACCTGCTGTTCAGACTAAATGTACCAGTTCTCATGGAGTAATCATGAGACTAAAGTTACCACTTTGATTTCCATAGGAGACTAAGTAATTTATCTAAAGTAAAACTCATGGTGTCATACTACTCACTTACCCAAGCACATTTTAAAAGTTTGCATTGATTGACAGTTGAGTTCCAGACCCTGATTATAATTCCGAGAAGTCAAGAACTGGAGGGGCATTTACAGATTATCTGCTCCTTTCTTCACTGAAGAAGCAGAAACTCAGGAAGGAAAAGTAACTCCCAGTTAAAGTAAAAAGAAACGTATCGAAAGGAAAGTGACTTGGCTTCTAGGCCCAGTTTTGTCACCTAATTTCAAAGAATAATTATTAAGCTGAAAAAAAAAATAAAAGAAATAGTAATCCTAAAAATATGAACAAAAATAGAAGTTTACTGCCTGGAATTTAATAAAGAATAAATGAGGCACATGGAACAGAAGTCTAACTTTTGTTGGAAGGAAGTTCTTAGCGTTTCTGAAGAAACTTATTTTCTAATTCTCATGAATATACCCAGTGGGTCCATCACTGATTCACTTTTTTTGCATAATATGATTCCCAAGTTTAACGGGAGGAAACATGCTAAGAAGAAATCCTCTGGTGGCCAAGCAAGCAGGTGCTTAGTACTCAGCCACAAGGAATGAAACAAAGAGGAAAAAATCCCCTATTTTACACAATGCAAAAGATTGAAAAGAAAGGCTCTCTTTGCTTGGCAATGTCTTACAACAATAATAACTTGTGGGATAGCACAAGTAGAAATGTGTGAGAAAGCAATGAGAGAAAGAAAAATAAAGGATATTAAACAACGGTGTTACCATACAGAAACTATTGTCACTTAGTCCAATGCCCCACACTACACAAACTGAACGTCTAGCCTTGTGTACCCAGCGCAGTACAGTGATTTAAGAAAACAGTGAAACACAGTATTTGGGAAATAGTTCCACCAGGAAAGTTTTAATTTTAAAAAAAATTAGAGGAAACTCAAATCTATATAGAACAGTAGCTTATCCAACATCACCTAGTTTTCAGGGTTGCTGGGTAGCTGAAGTTTTAACTTCCCCTTTCAGTAACATAACATGTAGTGTTACACTTGTCATCGTTAAATTTTTATTCATTTATAAAATTCTTGGTTTCTTAGAATTATTTTTAAAAACCAGATGATTTCTTTACAGAAATATTGTTCAAATTCCTCGAAAAGTAGTATAGTAGTTTGAACTTGGTAAGCCTTCATTAATTACCTGTTAATTTTATCACCATTGATTCACACCAATGAAATTACCTACTTACATGAAAATTTTGACTCATTAATTCACATTCTAATTAAGTTATATATTGAATTAAAAATTTTAAATTATAGAAATATATCATTAAACATAAAGCACATTGTTAACATCTATTGAGATGTTAAAAATGAATAGATTTAAGTCATTATTGTAATATTATGCATATATAATATTACATATCTAAATATTATCACTAATTTAATTATTGAAATTTACTGGTAGATCCCCAACTCAAGTATATTTGTATTAAAATGTATTGCCAGTGTTAAATTTTAGAAGTATATTGTAATATCCTTCTTTCCTTCCTTCTTTGTCTTTTTTCTTTTCCACTCTTGCTGCCAGTCTCTCATTATTTTAGGATTATGAAGTGGTTCAAGTTATTATAAAGTGACCTTCATACCTACATATTTTAGCCACTTCAACTTTTCTTGTGTATTTCTGAAAAATTAATTGCTCTAAAGCATTAATTTCATATGTCACTTGCCTGGTAAGAAATTGAATTGGCTATCCTATGGAATAAAGTCCACACTTCTCATCTTAGCCTTTAAAGTTTCCCACAATCTGGCTACAGTCTAGCTTCAGCACCGGCTGTGTTCCAGCCACACTGAGCCATGAAATACTCTAAAAACCACTCATGACCTGTGAATATTTGACTCCATTCTCGCCATCTGGAATGCCTCTCCCTCCATATGTATTGTATGCTGAAATATTCAGCCTCAGTGATGAGCTCATTACCTCCTTGACCGAGAGCCCACATTTGTGTCTCTTACATTGCTTTTATCACTCTATCATAGTTTTGTGACTATGTTTTATGTCTACATCTATTTGGTAAACTCCTGTCTACCAAAGGTAATTTTGTTTTCTTTGCAGTTCCCTCTCTGCTCAGCAGTGTGCCTTTCTCATAGCAGACTCATTAAATATTCAGCTGAAATCATTGAACGAAAACAGAAATGCACCATGTTTTCCTGTTTTGTGTTTTCCAAGGTGCCATGATCAGAACTGAATATTAAATTCTCTAAAATTGACATGATTTGTATTCTCATATTATTAAATCCGAATCAAAATTGTCCCATTTTGTATTCATTCTCATTATATTCTGTGGGATTGTCAAACCCTAAAATCTGATTCTACTTAGAAGAAATAGATAATCCCTATAATTAGTGGTCCTGGAAAGAATAAAAACAAAACAAAACAAAAGCAAACCACAAGACTATATCATTAGGAATATGGAAATCTGACTTTTGGAGTGCTGGCTAACCATGAACCAAAGCACCGGGAGAATTTTTGCCAATAAGCAAAGTCTCTCATTCAATGGTTATAGCTATTGCCTAAAACAGTAATTCTTCAACTTTCAGAGTTTACTTTTATTTCATGGTACCCATCCTTCCTAAAAATTCTGCCTTCTGAATACTAGTGAGTAAAAAAAGATTAAAACGAATTAAGATCTAGCTTGTTCTGAAAGGCTTTTAGGGGGTGGTGAAGTTCGAAATTTCCATGACACTCTTGGACAAAATTCTGGAAACCCTAAGTGAGTGCAGAAGTGCATTGAGAGTGCATCATCCGATGTTGTCAGTTTCTCAATGAGAACACATATTGTCCATTTTATAAATATCTGTCCAGAATGAAATATGCAACCAGATATATTAAAATTTTCAGCATTTTTGAGTCAAAATGTAATGATATGGTGAAAGATGATGTCTGAAAAATTTTGGTTTGATTGGTATAATTGATTCAGTTTCCATACATGACCTTTCTACATTTCTTACTAGCTGCTGAAAGAGTTTAAATAATTTTCCATCCAATGACAATTGTTTTTTGTCTAAATATCATTTTATTAGAACCAGAAATTATCTTGCATGTTGCTGTTTTACCCAGTGAACATTTGCATAATGCTAAACATTTGTTGTCCATGTTTTTTGTTCACACCCTTCAATTTTTTTAGCCCTCTTCCTTCTTACTCATCAGTTGACCTAGTTGAAAAGATTTTGTTCTTTTCATCTGTTTAAATAAATCAAGACCATATTTTTAATAGAACATTTCTATTCTTCACGTATTCTTCTTTTTATTCACACCAACTTTTAGAAGACTTTCTGATTCAAATGTACTTAGAAAAATACTTAATTTGGTTTCAAAAGAGAAATATTGAAGCAATAATTATCCCTAAGTTAATTAGTCCAGGGCAAAAATGGCTTCTATCAAGTGTTCCATTATCAAGCCATGTAATTAGGATCAACCTGTTCTCTATTACCTCACAGGATTTGGCAGAGGAGACTTTGAACTGAGAGCTGAAGGCGAGGGAGAAAATAACCCTGAACAAATAGCTTACAGATGTGCCCACTAGTTTTTTGCTAGTGTGCACTGAAGCCGGCAGAAAATAACTTATGATTGTCCTTTGTGTTTCATGTGCTTTTTTATGTCAGTATGCTAACGTTCCATTGGTGTAACTAATTTAACATTGAATGTCAACTTCCCACTCTTGTGAATGGAACAACCACACATATCGATTAGTATTTATCTTTGATTATCTTATGTCTTTTTAAGCAATTGCGAGTAAAATATTGGGTACACAGAATTTCATGGTTGCCTCCTATGACTTATGTATTTTTGGAAAGTCAGACTTGGTGTGATGGCTACCTCTAACTTTCTCCCCTAGGTAAGTTCTACCTTCTTTCAAAAGGAAAACACTCCATGCTAAAGTTATGAACATTCACTAGTGTATTCTGTGAAATTTAAAATATAAAGGAATTGTAATAAGTATTTACCATACATTATGTAAAAATACCCTCCACCTAAGCATATTTAATGTTGTTTAATAATATTTAAATTATTTAAAACAATAAAATATGTATTTTATTATTTATAAAGACTTTTCTAGATGAAAAGACATTTTTAGACACAAATACATAGCTGACTCAATTTACCATGAAACAAAATCCACCCACTTGAGCACACATCACTTCAACAGCTCTGTAAGACTGCTGGCTTTGTCTCCTGCTTTTAAGAACATTTCCCATTAAAATCACTTCTCATAGCTACACAACCAAGACAGAACTTTTTATTCAGAACATCTATTAAATTTTGTACATATTACTTTGGGGTAGAGGTCAAAGAGAGGACTGTCTTATTCTTTGTTAATCTTTGTCACATCAGTGAACTAAGAGCTTCTCAACTTTACAGCCCAGATAACATCCTGCTAAGAAAAGAAGACACAATTGATTGTTTATTCAACAATCATTTATTACAGGTATTCTTTGTACCTGGCACTACATGAAGTGCTGGGAATGTGAGGGGAAACAAACACACACATATACATGCTCCCCACACACTGTCCCATGAGACTCTCAGTTCAGTTAGGAATAAAGACATGTGAACTTATTATTATTATACTACCTGGGAGAGCCTTGGACACCACACTAAGATTTGAGATAGTATTTTAAAGAAGTACAGAGTTACAGAATGGTTATACTGAAAGTTGAAAAGACAGCTTAATCGCCATAAGAAGTGGGAGGAGGGTATCTCAAGCGGTAGGGCTCATGCTGAGCATGCACGAGGTCCTGGGTTCAATCCCCAGCACTCCATTCAAATATAAATAAATAAATAAACCTAATTGCCCTCCCAAAATGATAAAAATAAATAAATAAAATTCAAAAAAAAAATGGTGAAAGAAGTAGCCATAAGAAGGATGTTTTGGAGCAGGAGAAAGAAGAGGCATTACTTTCACCCTATTTTCTTTGTTTCTCTTCTTTATTCTTTATCTCAAAAGAAAAAAGAAAAGAAAAAGAAATGCAACAAATGAGGCAGCAAGGAGAGCTGTAGAGGTTAAAAGTAAGGTATAGGAGACACAGCAGGAAGAAGGGAACAGAAGAGTTGAAGGAAGAAGAGAGGGGTACCGCATTCTTGGTGCTGTTCATGTGTCCACAGCCAGATTAAGGGGAGGACAAGCAGGACACCCAGGCCCTGTCTCTATTAGGGACTGCTAAAGCATGCCACGTACAGGTAAAAATGAGGTGGCTACTAGTTAGCTAAGGTGTTCCCTTGTAACTGTTGAAATTTAAATTGACATGGCTTCTCCCAAAGAAGATGGCATTTTGGTAAGAAATTAGAACTAAATAGAACACTCTTTACATTCATTAACTCTGCCCCCATTGTATATTGTTGATTATATCTTTAAATAATAGCAGTTTGGAGGGAAAAAAAATTGTTAGCTTGCCTTTTGCACCAAATGATAATCTTGGCTGGGAAAGCCCCATGTTCCTGTCATTCTTTGAGTATGCATTTAGATAATTTGTCTTTTATATAGGAATGAAGATGAAGGGAAAAGGGAAGTCAGAGAGGAGGAAGTTGTTTGGAGAAGGAGAAACATTGACTTTAATCGCATATAAGAAAAAACATGCATCTAATATGACTTTTAAAAAATTGACAATCTTAGAAATAACAAGACCCAGAGGGAATCAGAGAGGAAATTCAGAACCTCAGTGGTGAGCTTAGACGTTTATACTAATAAAAACAACACACCAAAATAATCTTACTAAAGTTGCAAGGGAGAGCAAGGAAGAATAAGTGCCAGAGTCTTTGAAAGATGAGAAACAGAAAATAGTACGTGAGCAACCCATGTAGAATGTGCATCATGCAGTCACTGTAATTTTTAGCGCATATGAGGTTTATAATTATGGTATTTAATTGTTTATCTGTGAATTTGGATATTAATAATATTTATTCTCAATCATGTTTACCACGTCCTGTAGATACTTACATTAGTTCCTTTTAACCATAAGGGAACTTGATGAGGATCCAGTGCACAATTGCCTAGAAACTTACTAAGTGAGCTCACACCCCAAATAAATTTCCTTTACGCTGAACAATGAAGACTTTATAATGAAGAGTTTAATATTGTCTGTAGACATTGTTTCCCTTACCCTCACTTATAAATGGTTTCATACTTAAAAAGTTTCCTGGGCTTACTAGTTATTTGAAGAACCTGGTGTATTGCACAATATTCCCCAAATTGCCACAATCTAACCCTAGACTGCAGTTTAAAAAAAGGAAAAATGAAAGAAGAAAGAAAAATAATAGAGAAAAACGGGGGATGTGTGGGGATATCAGACTCATAAAACTATCCATGTTCTCACCTATGTCCACTGTATCTCATCTCTGAACATCCTGCTGATAGCATAGCAGGTGCCAGGCAGTAATGCTGCAGAAGTACATACTGAGGGTACGTTCATATATGAGATTCTGATTCTTATGATAAAATTCAACTCAGTCGACCCCACTTGATTTCAGTTATCTAAAGTATATTCTTGGGGAAAAAAAGAATTTATTTTAAAAAATTTCTTTTACCAACATTAGAATTTAGAATTTTAATCTTAACAAGGGACAGTTTTGAGGATCTATGGCCATTAGATTTCAAACTTGGTAGATTATGTTATTTCAAATGAGATATGGGTGAAAGAGAAGGGATGGGAGGACTGGGAGGACACGACCAGAACAGAGCTGACTGGTCTGTCTGCCACAGTCATACTGGGAACATAAAAGAGAGCAAAAGTAATTTTGAGAACTATATATCCTGATGATGGTTTCTGCCAGATTTAGTCATTTGTAACTTTTCCTATTTTCAGAATTAGACTATTTGTTCTTTCACTCCATGGAAACTAATTAGGCACAAATTAAATTCCAGGCATGGTGAGAAAACCTTTGCTTCATGGAGCTTACTGTCTAGTGGGAAGTAGAGGCATTGGTCAAACTAGCATACATGTAAATTATACAATTTGATATGTTTACAATCCAGTGGGAAAGACATAAATCAATGTCTTTCTAGCATATATATAAATATTTAATTTGACATATAGCAATAAAGGTATCTTTAGGTACTATGAAGAATTGGATATACAGTGCTAGGAGCATTTAGCACAAGAGTAATTGGCCTGACCCATGGACCCCAGGAAGTTTTCCCTAAGGAAATGAACTGTGAAGTACAACTAGGAGTTAACTAGTGGAAGGGGAGCATAAATAACAAGAGATACACCACATGCAGCAGGAATATCATGTGCAAAGTCCCTGTGGTAGGAATGATTATGCTAGTTCTCAGACCCAACGGCCACTGACTGAGTGAGAGGTTACATCTTTCTGATGTTTGCACCAATACCACAAATATGTATGATAAAAATTCCCCCATCCTTCCTCAAAAAGGCTTGCAGCCATTTACCAGAGTAACTGTTGCCTAGAGACATGGTAACACCCAGATATTTTGAAGACTGTTGGATCGCGATTCTAAGCTGTCACTGACATCAGGGAATCCCAAACCTCATCGTGCCCTCTGACTGGAATGCAGATTTGTAAATACAAGGTGATATATGGTGACTCAGTGTGTCTCTCAACCACCCTGCAGTAATGTCCTTGGTTCTGGAATGCTTAAATGAGATAGATATAAATAGTATCTGGCAAAACACTTACACTGGTTCTCTGGTCCATTGAGTAAGAGCCATTCGGACAGGATAGGCCAAATGGAAGCCCCTGTAACTACACAATAACCACCACTTTGACCAACATCCTTGGGCTAACTGCTCCTGGCCTGGCCAAGATATTAAATCAGAAACAATACTGCATCCTGAGAAGAACTGCAGAGATTAGTGCTATGGAAGACTTAAAAAGGCAGAGATGTAGTCACCATCACAGGCCCATTCATTTGATTCGCTTGGCCCTAACCAAAACCAGATGGGTTGCAGTAGATGATGTTAGACTATTATAAAGTTCCCTATGTTGTGGCACTGATGGAAGTAGCTGAGCTAGATACACTCTCATTATTGAAGCTTATCAACCCACTTGTTCTTTTCAAATCTTAATAAAGAGTATCAAAAGTAGTTTTCTCTTCTGTGAAAAAGACAGCAGTGCATATTCACCTTCTTTTCTGTGACAATATAATCTGTTTGGTCACTGATCATTTTAGCATTCCACAGAATGTTGCCCTTGGCTTCTAGATTGAGGGCATCATGCTACCTGGCCCTGGTAGCAGGAGGATATTAGAAGGACTTTGGATGCCCTAGTAAGACACATATGTACCTGGTGGCAGGTAGGATACATAGTCTATGAGTATTCAGACGTTTGCTAAATTGGTGGACATTTTGGGTGTCAGGAGTATGCTGAAATGTTCCTTTGTGAAGTCAAAAACAAGTTTTGCCTCTTCCACTCCTTACCACTAAAATGGGGGTACATACTTGTTACGTTTCTGTGGATAGTGAAGGCAGCATATACTACACTCAGGGACACTTTTCTTCCCTCTTTATTCAATAAACCCTAAAGCCACAATCTCAAACGGGACCCAAAGCAATAGAAGACACTGTAACAAATCAAAGATGCTAAATATGTTGTCCTACCACTCAGGCTGTATGGTATGACAGAACCAATGGTGCTAGATAGATCTGTGGTAAATAAGCATACCAAATAGGTACTCTGTAAAGCAGTGTTTACAGCACAAACCCCCAGGATTCTGGAGCAAAACTATGCTTTCTCTAGCAAAGAGCTACTTCATTTTTAAAAAGTAAAATAAGACTAAACACAATAAGTTTTCCTGTTTTTCTTGAGTTCACAATTATATTTGACAACAGAAGCCAATTTTATAAAGCTAATGTGGGTTTAGATGTATGTAGAGGAAATAGTTAAGATAATTATATTATAAATGGGGATAGGTAAAGGGATATAAGCCTTCTCCACTTTATTCTAAATGGCAAAATGACAACAACAGTGAAGTATGATGCCATACACACATAACATACTACCTGGAGAAACTGCTAAAAAGCTATACAAGAAGAATGACCCCAAAACAATATAACTCAAAATGGAATTCTAAATAATATTCAAGTAGAACACAGGAATGGAGGAAAAAGACAACAGAGAGATGAAAATCAGAGATAACAAGCAGAAAATGAAAGATCATATGGCAGACTTAAACTTTAAATATTAATTATTATATTCAATATAAAGATTTTTAGTGAACTAATTAAAAGACAGAGACTGGCAGGATAGATTAAAAGAAAATATAACCCAAATATGTACTGCCTATAAGAAACTCACTTCAAATAAAATAATAAAGTCAGGTTGAAGAAGAAGATTGGAAAAGTGTATATCATGCAAACATTTAATAAAAGAAAGTAGGAGTGACTATACTACTATTACAAAAAAGTGGGATTTAGAGCAAAGATTACCAGATAGAGGGATATTACATAATGATAAAAGGGTCAATCCACCAAAAGACATAATGATCTTATATGATCTTATATGTGAGCGTAACAGAAGTGCAAAACATGGAAGCAAAAACTCAAAGAACTGAAGGGAGAGAAATAGATAAATTCATAATTATTAGAGTTGGAGATGTCAACCTTCCTCTTTCAACAGTTGATAAAACAATTAGAAAGACATCAAGGATATAGGAGAACTCAACACCATTACCAAATAGGATTGAATCAACATTATAGAACCCTTCACTCAACAGCAGCAGAGCACACATCCTTTTCAAGTCCTCATGTAACAGATACCATTATGGACCATGTCTTGGGCCATAAAACAAACCTCAGGAAATTTTAAAAAAATGAAATTATCTAGAGTATGTTCTCCAACCACAGTTGAGTCAAGCTAGAAGTAATTAATAGAAAGACAAGCAGGAAAATTGTCTAACACTTGAAAACTAAGCACCACACTACTGAATAATTCAATCTCAAGATAGTCAAGAAATACCACCAACTAAGTGAAAACGAAATACATTAAAAAATCTGAAACACAGCTAAAGCATTGCTGAGAGGAAAATCTATAACACTTAAAGGATAATAGTAGAAAAGAGGTAAAATCAATCATCTAAACTCAAGAATCTGGAAATAGAAGAGCAAAATAAACCCAAAGTAACGAGAAAGGAAGAAATAATAAAGGTAAGAACAGACATCAATGAAATTGAAAACAAACACAAAAAGATGGAGAAAAGTCAGTGAAACAAAAAGTTTGTCCTTCAAAAATATTAATAAAGTTAACAAATCCCCAACAAGAATGACTAAGAAATAATGAGAAAAGACAAAAATTACCATATCAAGAATGAAACAGAAGATTTCATGACAGACCCTACAAACAGACAGGATAATAAAAGACCACCACAAACAAATCTTGACTGTGTCTTGACTATATTAATGTCAATATCTTGGTCATGACTTGTCCATGGTTTTATATCACGTTACAATTAAAGGAAGCTGTGTATGAGGAATGTTCATAAATATCAGACAATATATATGTCTGACTCTAATTTTTAGAAGCAATGTGATTGAGAAGGTAGGTTTTGGATAGATTGAAAGACAAGATAGAGGATGTGAATTTTTTTGTAAGTTGTAAAAAAATGAGGGGTTTACACTCAGGAAAAAATGTTCAGTGCCTTACTTCAAAATGAAAAATACTTGACATCAATGTGGAAAAACTTTTAATTCCAAACTATGGTAGTAAGATTTACAAATTAAGTGTTCTTAAAAGAAAGCATATCCTTGACATACAGACTTTAAAATTAAATGCCATTCATCAGTGTTGGCACAATGTCCTGCACTGATTTCCATCTCTGGCTCCTGCCTGTCGGTGGCTCATTCTGTCACTTCAAAGAATATAGCTGACTTTTTTTTTTTTCCAACCCAACCCCCTAAAATCAGTTTGGCTGTATAGAAATACAGAGAATTTAGCTTCGTATGTAAAAGTTATAAATAGCAGTAGGACTTAAGAAGCTATTGATTATGAAGTTTACATATTTATTACTAACCTATAATACTGAACATTTTTATATCTTTTTATAAACTGAAACTGTAGTTTACAGCTAAGTTCTGAAATAACACTGGTGTCACAAAAAGTTAATATTTCCAGGAATCTGTATTTATATGCTTTCTTCATATGTTATCATTTCCCAAAAGTTTTCTAGTCCACATGTCTTTTTTTTACCCTCAAGCATAAAAGTGGAAGAAATGTTTTGTAGAAGTATTTTTTTTTTAATCTTCGTGGATCCATTTGAGATTTAGAGGATTTATTTAACAATGTTTTAAAGTTGAAATATAATTTATAATGTCACGTCTTTGGCAATATAACTCATTAACTGGCCATTTAGTATGACTTGTCAAAATACAATAGGGGCACTACTTCTCCACGCTGAATACAGATGAACTAATTTCTCAGGAACAGTTTTGCAGCCCAGTCCCTTAAATGTTGTTATGGCTTGGAGCTCTGGTCTCGTCATCTCTCTGACACTGCTCTGAACCTTTAGTAAATCACATTGATTTAGAAACACAGTTCCATTAAGTAAACCATTATTTTGACATCTGCTTATGAATTTTCTAGGCTGAGCACAGCTTTGTCTATGAGATGCCATCAATTGCAAGTAAAGTATGATTTTGATCTCAAACTCTGATTTTAATCCAATAATCAACGCCCCCAGAACAGAGTATTGAATGTAAGAAATGGAGATTTATATGGTGTGTTTCTCTGTGGAATCAATAATATGTATTTTGGGAATTTGGCTTTACTAACTACAGAGGTCCTTAGATGACAAATGCTGCTATTTCCAAAAAGAAGTTTATCCACCCATTATAATCAATCTACCTACAGAAGTGAATAGAAAGGTAAATCATGGGGGGAAATTACCTCTATTAAGTCATAATTGGGTCAATCAGAATTAGACAAAGGAAAAAAGTAGTACAAAGTCTAGAATATTTTCTTCACGAGCAGCCATAACATCACAAAATAGAATATTCAGTTCAGCTTATGGGCATAGTTCTTACCAGAAGATGAAAATGATTTCAGAATTGATATGCCTTTTGTGATTTTAAGTGGAATCAAATATAGTCATTTCTTCTAACTTGAATAGCATTACAGGGAAAAGAAACAGCTAAAAAGAGCTTTTGCAGCCCTTAGCCCTAAAAAGATTACGGTTTTTCCTATTTTGGTTTAAAATCCAAAAAGAAAACAATCTAAATTATAAAATAATTATAAGGAATCACAAACTGTTCTGATTTTGGCTATGAAAACAACTTCTACAATTTTTGAAATACCAAAAATCAAGTAATATCATAAACATTTTTGATGCCCTGTGTTGCGGCTGCATACAACTGGTCATCCTGTGGATAAAACTAATGGTCATGCCAGGAGATACTTTTCCTGATAGGGCTGATGGTGTCTGAAGTCACAGCATGATAGATTTTATTTTGTTGGAAGGATGAGCACACAGTGGTTATGAGAGTGGTCTGAATGGAGCAATTAAGAGAAAGATTAGAACCCTATGACTTTCCCTTTGCTACTGCTATCATAGTTTTAATGAAAACCACTAGATGTTACAGTTCAAATGAGAACTAGCCAACACATCAACTTAGTCACACATTAAATTGACAGCAACTCTTTTTGCAGTTCTTACAACGCTAGAAATATGTAAATGATGGCAATTCTAAAAATAAGTATTTTTTCCAAATATACTTATGGGTGTGGGTAATATAATTTGAAAATCTTTGGCCATTGGATATTAAAATCCAAATTTATTTGTTCTCTACATATATCGAGTCTGGAACAAATGTTTTATTGCAAATAGATAATGTTAACAGGAACCTTCCTGAACTGAATTTGGTCAGTGTTACATTTCTGATGCTCTTTCCTTATGAGTTTTTGGTCTTAAATCTCCTCTTCTGCCAGACAAATTACACCCTATTCAAATTTTACTAAGGAACCTAATATTCTCCCACTGAATCAGAAAAGAAGATTCGTTTATTTTAAAATGAAGGCAATTTTCCATGGGGAAATGTGTGAGATTTTAATTCTCCATAGTCTATATTCACATATTTTTATAGCCAAATTCCTTTCAGCTGACAGTGTGAAAATTAGCAAATTTTGTAACATAGCTTATCTGTGCAGGAAAGCATTGTACAGTGAGTGAAAACTCATGCAGTTAGTTGATGACATGCAGGGCCTGGGTCAGAGGTCTGGATTCCAGTCTCTTTCTGCCACTTTCAGCTGCAAGAATTTGCATAGTAACAGCTTCTCTCACCCAGTTTCCTTCCTGTAAGAGATTAATAAATGATAAAGTAACAGAAAAGTGATAATGATTTAAAAAGACATATTATGTCACTCTGAAAATTTTGCATACCTTAAACTCTGGTAGGAGTTAAGGAAAAATAGATCTTGATGGTAGGAACAACAGAACAATTGAGATAATATAGCTGTATGTTAAATTCAACTGCTTTAACAGAGAATAGTGTGTCTTCAGTTAGCTGATTGTATAAAAAATACCTAGGGTTTTAATTGATTGTTGCTTCCTTGTAAGTGACTAATGTGATTTAATTGCTTACAAAATCATGAAAGCTTATGTTGCATTTGTGGTCATGTGGAGAACAGGGATCATTATCTCAAAGACCGAGATGTTGCTAGAAATTATTGAAGCAAACTTGCAAATGGTTAAACGGTTCCCTGTCTTTATTAGTGCCCTCCTTCCAATTCACTGTACACAACCATAGAATGACATTTTGGAATTTTAACATGAATTTCTCCAGCTTAAAATGAATCCATGGTTCTCTGTTGCTTTAGGCAAAAGTGTCCAAACTCATGAACATGACATACACATCTGCCTGGAGTAAGATTTCTGTTCAATCTCCCAGCCTAATCTGTGCCCATTCCCTTGGCTCTCGGATCCTGGACACCAGTCATGACAAACTGTCTTGTAACACCAGGTTATCTCAGCTCTTTTCATCTTTATCCATCCCCATCATGTGTCCTCTGCCTGGATTTCTCCTTATTCTGTTCCAGTCTTCATGCCTGACTCAGAATACTTGGACTAATCCTATTTATCTCTCAAGATGCAGCTGAGTTAGCGTCTGGCTTAAGAACTTCTTTCAGATAATTGAGCATTCCAATGGCTCTTGGTTTTTTTTCATGAGATTTAATTTATTTATTTGTTTATTATTTTATTACTTTTTGTGGTAAGAACACTTAACATAAGATTTATCTTCTTAAATGTTGAAGTGTACAATGCCATATTGTTGACTACAGGCAGCCTGACTTACAGTAGATCTCTAGAGCTTATTCATCTAGCACAACTGAAACTTTATATCCACTGAACAAAGCCCCACTTCCCCACATCTCAAACCCTAGGCAGCAATATATTCTCTGCTTCTATGAGTTTGACTGTTTTGAATACCTCATATAAGTGGAAACATATAGTATTCATCCTTCTGTTACACTCTGTCCCAGCATTAATATGTGTTTTCTTTTTGCAAGCCCCTGGAAGAAATCATGTCTGTCTCACTTCTTGTGTCCCTGACTCATGACCGAGTACATACATGGAGCTAAATAAATGTGATATGTAAATGTACATGTTTTAAGACAAATGAATAACTATATTAATCTGATGTCACAACAGTGGGTGGAACCAAAAAGTGTACATTGACAGAGCAATTTGTGCTGTAAATTTTCAACAATAAAAATGTTTGATAAAAAGTTTGGATAAGTCATCTAGAAATTACAGTTTAGAGGAGACTGCTTCATTAGATGACGAATTAGATTTTCTATTATCTAAATAATAATAACATAATATGAGTAGTCATTTTATTCATATGTCATCTCCCCCAACAATTAATGAGGGCTTGTTATGTGCCAGGCACCATGCTAAGTGTTTTACATAGATTTTCTCATGTACCAGCAAAAAAATAGAAGGAGGTGCAGGTATATGAGTTGATTTGACCTTGTTGCAACATGATTGAGTGACAAGAAATTCACACTTACCCAGTTCTCGCTTTTATACCTACTTCACTGCACACACTGCCCTGCCTCCTGCATTCCTGGGGCAGCTGAGAGGCAGAGCCCTGAGGTCACAGCATCTCCCCTGATGACTATGTGACACAGGGAACACCATGGCCAGCATCAAGGGAACAGGGAAATTGAGAGGGCATCATGAAAATAAGAAAGAGTCCTGGAATCCAGAGGTCTTGGGGAAAGGGGACAGGAGTTGAGACTCAGGTTAATGAGAAGGTGGCAAAATGTAGAGGCTGCTTCGGCTCTCTTCACCCTCTTTAAAAACAATCACCGCCCACCACAAACCATGAGCAATTCTGCTTACAGATTTCAGCAACAAAGAACTTTCCTTGGATTCTTTCATGCCTCTGGCACCACTCCCAACTCCACTAATTCTACCTACACTCTCTTGTCTAATATTTTTTTAACCAGAAACAAAGCTTTTCAGTTTACAATAAAACAAAAAATTTGGAGAATTATGCCTTGGTCCTGGAATAAACCTTACATTTATTGCATTGTTAATATCCAGAACGCTGTCTTTCTTTCTTTCTTTTTGCAGAAAGTCAAATGATTTCTAGACTGCACTATATCATTTCCTGGATACATATGTAATATATTTGTTTTCCTACCTTATGTTTAAGCCTGGAGCATAAATAGAAAGAATTTGCGCTAGGGGCCAAACTTTGGAAATAGTAAGAAAAGAGTACATTAAAATCCTTGTTCATAGACCATTAGACATAATGAAAATGAATCTTCCAGATGCCCTTACTGCCACTCCAACTGAGGCAAGAAATATTATGCCTTGGGGACTGCAGAGAAAGGCCATATAATTCAGCAAGGCTCAGTATAGATCTGATTACACAACCCGACTAGGAATTCCATTCTTCCCTTCCCGGACACGACAGTCTGCCATTCCCATCTGTGCTGTAAATTATCCCCGGGCTTCGATCCGCCATGAATTTGCTTTACCAGGACTGGGTTATATTAGAACTTTGTTTTTAGTATGCTCCTTCCTTAGTGTTTAAAACTTTCTTCATTTTTTTCCCCCTCCTCCAAATGGTACTGACTTCGATTAAACCAAATTCTGACCCACTCTGAGGTGGAAGAGAAAAGGGGAATATGACTGTTTTCTACTTCTTAATACTTTGGAAATCTTATCATGGGCTATATCTCATTTGCTGTCAAAGAACTTTTTCATTAATAAAGTGTAACTCAGCAGATATCAAAATGATTCTCTTAAAGCATAAGGAACAGATTACTTATAAAGTTCTTTTGAATTTTTTCTGACCATGATACTGTGGTATCAGAAGCATTGTTTATTATTTTGATAGTATGTGTGTTTATAAATACATTTTATATAACTTACCATTGTAATATAGAATATAAGTAAATTGATGTACTATTTATAACATACAAATAAATATAAAATATGTGATAACATATGAATATATAATAATGCTATAACACAGATTATTTAAAATGGTTTTCTCTACCCATTATACCTCATAGGTCTCAAAAGGATACTTCACATGCACAGAGTGATCTTCTGGTAAATGTCATTTTTTTGTTCACCAACATGAGACTTGAAAATGTATAAATACCATATATTTATATAGTACATATTATAAAATGTAGAGAAACACTTTAAAGATATATATAAATTATAGTCATGTCTTGGCAAGCACAGATAAAATGCAACACCTGATATAAAGGAATTCAATTTGATCTTCCTAACACGGTGAACTTGGTGTCACATAATAATGTTCTGAATAGTCTGTCCAAAAGTCAGTATCTCACATGATTATTTCAGTTATCATGGCCTACAGTTCTAGCTAAGATCATCAAAAGAATCATCTGTAGATGCAAAAAGAGCTAAACAGGAAAACTCTGATTGGTTAAGGGAGTCTCCAACTAAAAGCAAAAGGTAACTTTTCCTAAGAGTGTAATACCTGTCTTGGTCCAAACTGCGATATTCTATTGACCAAGTAACTGCAATGAAAGAGAGCCTCAGTTTCCCCTTGAGGAACCTTGGTGTGTAAATAGCAGCCTCAATAGCAGCCTTTTCTGCTGTGGAAAATAAAACATACATTTCAGGTTTGGAGATGTGATATGCTCCCCTTTAGGTTCTGACCAAAAGAGCTGACATGAAAATGCAACCTCATGGACTCAGACTCCAATTCTGGGGAGTTTCACTTTTGTTGAAATTTAAATCATCAGGGAATAAAAGTCACAAGTAGAACAATATTCATCGACACCCTAGAGTAAGCTTGTATGTTTCAGCGCACCTTATATGCTTCAGAGGACCCATAATTCTGTCTCACAAAGAATTTAGAAACTTTTTTTAGTATGGCAGGTTTTAGTGCAGAATAAAAGAAGTGAAAAATCTATGTTATAACCTTTACAGGCAGTTCTCAAAAATATATGTTATTGGGACCTATAATCACTCACTATGTTAAGTATAAATACATGCCTGTGTATTTATATTATTTGCTTTGACTGATCAAATTATAGTAAGCCAAAGGTATTTTTTTCTGAGTACTTTATAATATTTTAAGGATTTTGAGTAATTCACATATTAAGATTTATCTCTGAATTACTTCATTAATAAATTTATCCAAGTTCTTATTAAACATTCGGCATTGTGGGATGCCAAGAGAATCAATAGAAGCTACCCTTGAGGTACTTACAGCCTATTCAAATCAGCAACATAAAATCATATTAAAATAATTACTCATTTAAGCTCGATCTAGGAAGGCAACATAGTCTTAGTTGATTCTTTGTTCATAACACATAAAGCTCCATGAAGTTTGGTTGTTCCCCTTTCTTAAAGGTCAAAGATTGTAATTTCTAATATTTCCCCAGTCTCTAAGTATGTTTATCTATGAACAGTTAAAAGATATGGAAATGAATTTCAAATATGCGTGGTCCTTTAAGTATGCCCTTGAAGACAGTGCAGACCTTTTACTCTTAGATGACTAAGCACATGCCTGAGGCTGAGGCTGACATAAACCAGCCCTTGCTTTTCCCTTTAGCAACATAATCATCTATACAAAGTCTGCCTCAGATGGGCAACCAACAGTCTTCTCTCTGTGGTTATCCTCTCTCTTCTTCCATCCTCTGGGTCCTCTCTGGTGAAAATAATTTCTTTTAAGCCACTGAAAGTTCATTTCTTTAAAAACATGATATATGGCTATTTAGAAGTTCTAACTCTCCTTTTCAACATCCTGAAATAATTCAGTAATGTATTTTCCTAGGTAATCCCAACGTCTCCCAATCCTTTGACTTTCATCTCATGTGTCTGTAGCAAGTCCAGAGCCCTCTGCCATAACTCTGAAGATTACCAGGACACATCTTTTCTCTGTGTCACTCTTATCTTTCATTCTGAACTCTTGACTTCTCTTTAATCACCGTGGCCTCCTTGCTCACTGTTCATCAAGGTGTCATCCTCTCCCCACACCACTTGGTCCCAAAGATGAACATAAATCATTTTGTCCAGCCCCATTAACACAGAGCTAGTGTGCGTATTAGATGGTCCTGAAGCTTTGGAGTTGATGGTGGAGAATCACAACAGAGTACACGAAATAATTTGAAACTGAGTATAGATACCATGTTTCTTGAGTTTTTTTAGCCATTCCCGTAATAGAGGGCTCCTTTGTGCCTGTCATCTCCTTAGGCACAGACCTCTTTTGATGTCCTTAGGGCTTCAGAACTGAAAGATGCTCTCTGCTCACTGTCTCTCCTCCCCATCCTGCTAACCAGCAACATGGTATCAATCCACATACAACAAATCATACCAACAAAAAACAAAACATTTTCTAAGGTTAATAACCTTTACTTCATCACATACAGAATGTGTCTATTGTCTTGACTTCTCTCTATAGGTGCTTCATTTCCCATTACTACAAAGCCTATTAAAGAGCTTGCTTAAATAAGAGAGCAGTTTTCCCCAGAAGTGAATTTGTCACTACAGAAGACTTAAGGAAGTTAACAGACCATGCCCTGCAATTTATTCAGTAACATTTCCCCTCCTCCTTTCACGTGACATTGCGTTTCTTTGTTTACATAGTCATACACCTTCTACCTGGAGCAATGTAACTCCAAACAGCGTTTCTAAGAAGTGGTAATCCTGTTCCCTGGGAAAGGACCGCAGCAAACAAATCATCTGAAATAAAAGTGAGTCATTTGGAAGAGGCAGACTGGCCTGGCTGGGAGGAGGTACTAAAACATGACACAAGGGAACTCAAACTTCATATTTGGACTGAGCATTTGAGCACTTAGGTCTTTTGAACTAGGCTTACGGATACATGAATATATCTACAGTCTCATTAATCCTTTGTCTTTGAGCCAACAGTGGAAAATCAGCCCTTTGCAATGATGTATCTGCTTCAGTCTCTGTGTGCCAACATCAACTTCCAGCATTTTCAAGCCAAAGTTTTCTCCAAGCCAAAAGGCAAGAAATACCTCCTACTCCAGGTGGGAAACCTGCAATTACTGACAGCTCCTCGAGGCTCTAGAATTCTCTCTTCTATCCCTCTCTTCCCCACATCCTTCCACTTTTCCTTCTTGTCTCTTTCCACTTCTCCCATGAAAGCCATCTCCTCCCTCTCAGTTCCCGAATGCGTGCTCTTAAATCGGAGGAAAGGGTAGAGGGGGACAAGCGGGAAGGCTGCAACGCCCACTGTCCTTTTCTCCCCTAAGACAGACGTTTTCTCCACACTCCACAACCTTTTCCTCTCTCTGATAGGTTTGCTGTTTTCTTGACAACTTTGTAAAATTGCATTCCTAAGTTAGTTCATCACTGTTTTTTATTGTATGCTCTTGAAACTTTCCAGAACCTTTAACCATGGAGGTTTCAGTAAATGGAGTTAGCATTTGGGCCCTACAAAGAGTCAGAGACAAAAATAAGAACAGTCACTTGGTCAAGAATCTTTATACAATATTTAACCATCTGAGCTTACAAGATAAAGGACAGACAGTTCACTCTTCATAACACGGTCAGCAAAACTGGGCTTATAGCAGGCTTTTTGGTCCTTGTTATTTGCAGGAACGCTGAGTTCTCAAAGGAGAACTCTAGACTGAATTAAACTGGTCGACCCACAAAGTATGCGTCATATAAATATTTAATTGCATAACTACATAGTTGTCATAGTGAACCCTTGTCCCCCTTCTTTACGAGTAACTAGCTTGGCATCTAGGCAGCATTGTCCGCGTTATAAAAGGCAGAATTACAGCTCTTCTTTGAAAGAAAGTAGTTAATAAAGTAATAAAAGTAAAGTGGATAAACCTAACTTCTAGTTTGGAGATCACTGCAGAGATAACTCAATTTCCTGAATTTTTAGAATGTAGAATTTGTGCTCTTATGACTTTCCTGAACGATACGGAGACAGACTTCTTTTTCCTGAGAAGCTACGTGGCATTACTTCATCCTCAGATTCACTTTTGCCCTTGGACTCTTTCTCACCCTTCTCCTCCTTAGGGAGAGAGAGAGAGAGGGAGAAAACACTGTTTCAGCCAACTGGCTTTATTAAAGCTTTCTCATCTACAAGGCATGAGAATATGTTTATGAATCTGCCTCTCTCCTAATTGGCAATAAGATGTACAATTGTTCTTTAATTAGAACCTTCTGAGCCCCACCATGTTGTATAACCCAGGTGTTTAACCTACCTCAGTCCAAGTGAAAGTTGGTGACGTGGGTCAACTGATAATTTTATTTAATTATCAGACAGTGGAGGATTAACTAAATATTGCCACCAATGAATCACTGAGTTACTTTCTTTGCTGGTTATTAGAGCAGGGGAGGGTGGAGTTATGGAGGGAGTGTACTGGAAATCACAGTAAGCTTGGTTACTAGCCTTGATCCTGACAAAATTTATCTGCACGGGGTCAAGTAAACCCCCAAGATTGCTGGAACTTGATTTTCCAATCTGTAAAAATATAATTTATAAGATTCTCTCCAGGTCCCAGATTCTGTAATTCTAATCAACACAGAAAGAGATTGAAAGACAGAAAGAAATATATACTTGCGTTGCCAATGGATTGGTTATTGCAAGATTTTGTGGATTTGAGAAACTCATATTTAGTTAACACTTTATCAGTCATGTTTTACTTTTATGACATTTTAAGAAAAATGTTTGCTAACATTGTTAAGGGATTTCTTAGCTAAACTATAATCAGGAGATATCTCTGAAACTATTTCTCTTCTTGTCTCAATTCTATCTCTTTGATCTACTACAACTTGCTGAAAATATCAATGTCACTGACAAATAGAAAAAGATACAGTTAATCATACCTCATTGAAAATCACATGATTGCCTCTTTTCCCTGATGTTTGGCTGTAAACGAAATCCAAGAGCAGTATCTTTTATTTGTGTGTGTTCTTCTTCGTGTATGGAGAACATCAGGCAATGACTCATCTTGTTGACACACGGCCAGCCCAGCTGGATAGGCACAGAATGCATTTCATAACAACAGTGACAAAGAAAAAAAGACAGGGAGAAAAGTGTGTTTGCTTATTTAAAAATCTATATGGCTTACTGCTACAGACACAAGATGCAAACTTTTCTAAGAAAACAGCTTAAAAGAAATGCAAGCTGTTTGGAGCTAATCAAAAATTACTTTAATAACTGTTAATACGTCTTATACTCCTTGAAGGTAGCTATTCCCTCTGGAAACCTCATTATCCCTCACCAAAAAGAAGCAACAGTTTATGAATATCACCACAATGTCACTCCAGTGACAAGTTGGAGATGTAAAAGATAACATAAAAATACTCTACAAGAATTTTGGAACTTTTTTGAAAAAAATAAGAATAGGAAAAGGATTGTATATAAGGGGAAAAAAAGATAGTCTGTAAACTTTTCAGAGATTCGATAAATGAAATTAGCGATGTCTGCACTCTAGCTTTGAAAGGATGAGTCATTTGGCACAGAGCAATGTCAAAGAAGAGACGTTTCAACAGAATTGTCCATAGATAACATTTCCCAGTGCAATAAGTGTAAATGACATTGCTACTCATTCTGTCTTCTATCTATGCAGTATAGAAAGTTGAATTAAGTTGTTAACTGGATAGTTAAAAGTAAAGCTTTTAGGATATGGGATAGTTTATAACATGCATATTGTCACTAGTTTAAAAAAAAAGCTCCTAGAATTGTGACAGGAAAGATCACTTCTTCAGACTGCTTATAGAGAAGGCTTCCCTGAGCTAAAGAATGTATGATTCAGAAATGGGCACCTTGGCAAATCCCCCATTTAGATGGAGCTCAGGTGAGCTTCTCATTCTGGTGATGAAAAATCATGCCAGAGTGCCCGATCCAGCCACATTCACCTTCATGTGGAGATTGACGATAGTGATGCTTCGGTAGTGAGGAGAAAGATGCATTATCTTAACAACTGATGCAGAATTTCCCTTAAGGAGGATACTTAGTTTGTTGGAGGAAAATATCTTGGAAAACATTTAGAAGTAGAAAGTGAAATTTTGAAGGCAAGGAAAAGTCTGCCATGGGAAAAGACAACTGCTTTGAATTTCTATAAACAAGAAACTGGGGGTGAGAGAAGGAATAAAACAAGACTCATAGGCAAAAGATGACCTTGCTTACATGATCAGAACCTGGATCCCAATATTCTGAATCAGGAAGAGAACTTTAGGAACATTGATCTTGAAGTGCATTTTTTTATTGTGGTAAAATACAAATAACATACAATTTCCCATCTTAACAATTTTAAGTGTACTTTAAGTGGTATTAAATACAGTCATAACATTGGGCAAAATCACCACCATTCATCTCCATAAGTCTTCATCTTGTAAAATCTCTCCAAATTGATCTGTAGCTTCAGTACCATCCTAATCAAAATTTCAGCAGGACTTTTTCAGTGAAAGTTGAAAAGTTGTTTCTAAATATTTATCTAAAATCAAAGGAAGTAAAATAGTGAACAATCTTGAAAAATAAGAATAAATTTGTGGAGCTTACATTCTCAACTGAGGAAAAAATTCTACTCAATAGACGATAATGTACCCCTTGTATGTTCATATGAAAACAAAATGAATATCAAGCCCTACCTTATACAAAAGTTATTCTGAATATATAGTAGAAATAAACATGAATCTGATAAATAAAAGAAGAAAACATGGGACTATCTTCTTGTTTTTAGGATACGTAATGATTTCTTACACAGAATATAATAAGAGATAGCAATAGAAAAAAAATCAACAGATTAGACCTCTTAAAAATTAAATATATATACTATTCAAAGACACATTTAAGAAAGTAAACAAGGAAGCTAGGCAATAGGAAAAAATATCATCTCTATGCATATACTAGATAACATACTTGTATCTAGAGGATATAAAAAAGTTGTACATCTCAATAATAAAAATACAGACAATTAAAAAGTGGTAGAGCACTTGAACAGGCACATTACAAAAGAAGATATAGGAATTGTCAATATTTATTAGACATTATTTATTAGTTTTTAAAGAATTTCAAATTAAAATCATGATTAGGCAACAACTTAATGCTCACCAAAATAGCTAAACTTTAAAAGACTGACAATATCAAATGCTGTGGAGGAGCTGGAGTAACTGGATCTCTCATATATTTCTGGTAGATGTGTCAAATGGTACAACCATTTTGGAAATCAGGTGTTGAGTTTCTTGTAAAATTACATATACACCGACCCAATGGCCAGAAGTTCCACAGTTGAGTTGTTACTTGAGTACAGGTGATTTTCTGTTTACGATAGCCAAGACATGGAAGCAACCTAAATGTCCATTGACAGATGACTGGATAAAGAAGTTGTGGTGTGTGTGTGTGTATATATATGTGTGTGTATATATATATGTATATATAATGGAATACTACTCAGCCATAAAAAAGAATAAATTAATCCCATTTGCAACAATATGGATTGACCTGGACCTTGTCATTCTAAGTGAAGTGGGCCAGAAAGAGAAAGAAAAATGCCATATTATATCACTTATATGTGGAATCTAAAGATAAAGGACACAAACGAACTACTTATTATTTATAACTTAGATGACTGATTTCTTGAAAATGTGTAAGCACATTTAACTGTCCTTTATGATTGGATTATTGCATTCTGTTGATTCTTATTTTCTATGTAGGTTTACAAAGCTAAAGCTCTAAACTATTCTTAGAAATAATGAACAGTACATATGTGTAAATTTTGAAAAATATGTGCAGTGTATTGTATATACATATTTACATGCAATATATTGTATATGTGCAGTCAAATTGTAACAATTCTACCTAATAAACTGAAAAATGAAAAAAAAAAACCCACCCATGTAAACACCAGAGAGAAAGAAGACGGAAAAAAAAAGAGTACAGGTGATTTTCTTCTCTTTTACAGATAATCAAATCAAGGCTCAAAAAAGTTAAATAGCTTGTCCAAGACCACATAGATAGCAGTTAGTAGGAACAGTTCTTGAACTCAAGTATCTTTCTGCATCTGGTGCTTTTTATATTGCATCTTATAATTTTGTTGGAGTTTATACTGACATTGCTAAACCATTTTTTTAAGGAAGCTTACTGTTAAATTTAAAAAATCTGAATACCCAATACAGAAATTAGTAGGTAATCAATTTATTTATAAAATAATTTTAGAAGCTTTTATTGTCATTTATATTCATTTTTACTAAGTTATACTTGACACATAGTATACTAGTTTTAGATTTACAACTTACTGATTTGATATCTTTATACATTATCAAATAATGATTACAATGTCTAGTTACCATCTGTCACCATACAAAGATGTTCTAATATTATTGATTATACTCCTTATGTGTACATTATATTCCCATGACTTATATATTTTATAGTTGGAAGTTTGTACCTCTTATTCCTTCACCTATTTCATCCATCTTCCCATCCCCACCTCCACCCTTCTCTGGCAACTACCAGTTTGTTCTCTGTATCTATGAGTCTGTTTCTACATTTTCTAAATCTTTGTTGAAGTTCTCACTGAGTCCTCCATTCTTCTCCTGGTTCCATGAGCCATGAGCATCCTTATGACTGTTTTGGCTTTTTTTTTTTTTTTTTTTGAACTCTTTATCAAATAAATTATTTATCTCCATTTCATTAGTATTTTTCCCTAAAGTTTTATTTTGTTCTTTCTTTTGGAACAGATTCTTCTGTTTCCTCATTTTATTAGACTTTTGGTTTTTGTTTCTATGAATTAGGCAAAACAGCTACCTCTCCTGGCCTTGAAGGAATGGCCTTGTGTGGGAGCATCCCCTGGGTAGACTGCTTGTTCGTGGTGGCTTTGGCAGGCCAGCTGGAGCTGGAGTGAGCCCAGGAAAGAGGCAGTCCCTTGCGAGTGCTTCACCTGAGGCTGCCTTGGAGGGACAGCTGGGGCTGGAGCTAGAGCAGTGCAGGTTGGGGGTAGTCTTGAGGGGACTCAAGTAGTGACAGTTGCCAGAGCCCCCACCCACCGAAGGGTCTCCTGCAGTTAACTGCTCATTTGGCAGAAGTTCTAAGGTTAGTCACTAAATAGATTTTCTTCCTGTGCAGTCTAGGTGCTCTTAAACTGCTGGGGTTTTTGTTGTTGTTGTTGTTGTTGTTGTTGTTGTTGTTGTTGTTTTGCTGTATATCTCACGGCAGGCTGACAAATTTATGTTAAAGCCCCTCAGCTACACCCCTTTTTATTGCAGGTCGCCTATGCCAAGTGGGGTCTCATGGATACAGTATCTCTCTTTTCTACTCATTTCTATGAGGTCGTTCTTTGTGCAATAGCTATTCAATTTATCAGGAGACAATGTTCTATATGTAGGTTTATATTCAGAATGTCCATGGGAGGAGGTGAGCTCAGAGTTTCAGATACAGTAGTGTTCCTTGCCCTTCCCTTAGAGGGTTATTTTTGATTACATGGTCCTCTAGCTTATTTAGAAATATTTAGTTTACACTTAGGTTTTAATATTTGATTAAATGAAGCATATCTTTGGGGTTTTTAAGTGTTTAATTATTTGAATATTTATTTGGTTTGAGAGGTTAAAACAGAAAACGTGCTTGTTTTAAGGTTTCTCAGAAAAATATAAAATCCTTGCTTTTGTTAACAGGACTAAAGATAGAAGTAATTATTCAAGCTGAATAAGCTTTCAATTAGAGTTGCTCCCTTTGCCTTTTCCTCCACCCATTACGCAACTGTCATTATTCAAAACTCAGCTCCTGCAGCATCTGCTGGGAAAGCCTTTTCTCTTGCTCCCCACCGCCCGTCACGGGCTGCTATGTGTTATGAGTGCCACTGAGAATTTCTGTAGCATCGTGAGGCGGTGCACATTTAGTTAACTGAGTGGGCTGTGGAGATATTTTGCCAAACTTTAATTCCAAGCTCTACCACTCACTTCCTGTGTACTTCTGACAAGTTTCCTCAACAGTTCGCTCCTCAGTTTTAGCTGTCTCTACTGTATGGGATTGCCGTGAGGCTTGAATGAACTAATATTTGAAAGGCATTTGGAGAAGTGCCTTTCCCAAGGTAAGCACTCAATAAAACATTAGCTATGATAAACATGATTCCAGGCTAAGCACAAAGTATTACAACATTGATTATCTTTGTCTGTCTTCCTGAATACATTAATGGGTTGAAGGAATTCAAACAGTTGGACTGCAATCCCTTCTTCCCCTTTTCAGGGAGTAATGGAATGCTTTGGGGGAGAGGAGAGGGTGTAAAAAGAAAACAAGTTACCTAGTCTTTCTTTAATCTTTGGGTCTCTGGGTAAATAGACTAATAATATTTACTAGGAGGAAGAAATCTTATCTTTAAATACCCTTATCCAGATTCCCCTAACTAAAGGATTATTGATAGTAAATAAACCCAGACTCTATGAGGCATAGATCTCCAGAGAATGTCACATAAGCTATATAACCCTCTGAGAACACTAAAAACGATGTTTCATAAGTTAAATAATGTAAAAGCTCCTCACCACGTGACGATCTTTGCCGTACCTCCTGTGGGGCCTTCATCCATTACTCTGGACCAAAGTACATGGTACATGTCCATTCAGAAAGGAAGGACATGGGGAAACACATGGAATGTCTCAAAATAGTTTAAATGTTTGCTTCTTAGTGGGTTTTTTTTTTTTTTTTTTTGGTGGTAAGGGAAAGATAGCCCATACCTCTGAAATTAGTAATAAAATTTCTCTTTCATGCGTGTCTTATTTGATAATCTGTACCTGTATTTGCTCAATTATAAATTATTCTAACTTTAGAGGCTTTGCCTTTGATCTCCAAGACCATTAATTTACTTGATTCAGAATGCAGAATAGATACTGAAAGACTTCTGAGAGAATAAAGATATAAATTTTTCTGTCTGTTTTCTTGAGCTGTAGATAATTCTTTTGCATCCACTCAAGACACATTTTTTTTTTCTTCTGCCGGATATCTCAGTGAGGCAGGAAATCTCTGAGATCCCTCATGTTCTCTCTGTATCTCAGCAGGTTTGGGACCACCTGGACATATCTCACATTCACTCAAGGGTTGGCACAGTTTAATTATCCTGAAACTTGCTCTTATTTGGAACAAAAGTTAGATCGTACTTTATCAGAGTAATTATGGGAATATATGTACAATTTTATGTATATATTTGTTATATATTTTTTTTCTATTTTAAAGAATCTCAGTTATTGAAGCTCAGTGGAGTATCAATAGATAAATAAATGACTGATAGATCACTAGATCAATAGATATGGGACTAGTTCAATGACCTCAAGAATTGCTATCTTGATTTTATAAAAATTTAGAAACTAGTCTGATGTTTTTCAGCCTCTTTTAATTGCTATTTGTTTAAATATTATTTATTGTTTAATATAATTTAAAGTGAGCATCTAGGCCGGCCTCAGCCAAGTAAGGGAGCATTTATAGTTAAATGTGTAATTATAAGGAAACAATTATAAAAAAGCATTTGCTGTGGCAGGGTTACTTCTCTGCCTCTGCTAATGGCCCAGTCTTCCAAGTGGTCATTTATAAATGCTTTTCTTGGTCTTTGTCACACTTTGTCAGAATCACTTGTTTGTGTGCTGATTGCCTTATAGAACTAAGGTCACACCCGTATGTAGTTCTCAAATTCTTTGGTTAAGAACGTGAGCTAACAACCATCCTTCCATTTTTGCTTTCTTGCCTCACTTACAGTTTACCACTTCCTGGGAAAAAATAAACCTGAATTCCCAGAGTACTCACTACACAGGCAGCATCCAGGAGCTTGTGGGAAGATGGATGGAGCAGAAGGAATTGGCATTCTTTCCTATTTAGTAATAGGTTCCAAGGCTTTTTCCCCCTTAATATGTATACTTTGATTGTTTTGTCTCTAGGTTCTATGGGAACGCTATGTGAATTCTAATATTGAATTCCTTCCTAACAGTTTATTTTGACTAAAAATTGTAAAGCTTGCATGAAATTCATCATTATGGGATTTTACCAAGTGGATAATAAGGACACACAGACTCAATAAAAAGTAGTAATGTATATTTACATAAATTTCCCTTCTAGTTCATGTTAAGGAGAAATGAAAGGGGACACCAATAAATGCGAGAGGATATCCAAAACTGAGGAAGGAAATATTCATGTGCTGCATCTTTCTCAGAATTCTCTACAGAGGTCATTCATCTTTGTTTTTAGGGTATTGGTAATGCTTAAGTTTTACTTGCATAAAATGACAAATCCTAAAAATCACATCATTTTAATCTACCTGCCATGTTCTAAGACAAAATTTTTGCACTTCCTTACCATACTCTCTTTAGCTTTTTTTAGATTGAAATATAGTTGCCAGACAATATTATGTTAGTTTCAGGTGTACAAAATAGTGATTCAATATTTAAATATATTAAGAAATGATCTCCATTATTAGCCTACTAACCATTTTTCTCCATAAAAATTTACTACAATATTATTGACCAGATTCTTTATGCTTTATATTACATCTCGTGACATATTTATTTTACACTGGAGGTTTGTACTTCTTAATTCCCTTCACCTATTTTGTCCAACCTGCACTCTCCTCCTTTGGCAACCACCCCGACCCATTTGTTCTCTGTCTCTGAGTCTGTATTTGATTCATTTTGTTTGCTTTGTTTTTTAGATTCTATATATACATGAAATCATTTGGTATTTGTCTTTATCTATATGACTTATTTCACTTAGCATGTTACCCTCTACATTCATCCATGTTGACCCAAATGACAAGATTTCATTCTTTTTTATGGCTGAATCATATTTCACTGTATATATATGTATTTACTTGTCGTCAGATGGTGGTGTCTGTAACAGGAGTTATCTCCCCAACCAGGAGTCTGGATAGATTCCCAGAAGTAGAGCTGAGTCATAGGTTCCCTCAAGCATGAAAAGTGAAAAGGCCAGCCCAGGGCTACCTTCTACAGATGTATATATATACGCACACACACACCCCACATCTTCTTTATTCATTCATTTATTGATGGACACCTGGTTTGCTCCATATCTTGGTTATTGTAAATAATGTTTCAGTGAACATACATGTATTTTTTTAAATTAGTATTTGTGTTTTCCTGAGAAAAATTACTCAGAAGTGGAATAGCTGGATCACGTGGTAGCTCTATTTTCAATTTGTTGAGGAACCTCCATACTGTTTTCCATACTGGATGCACTAATTTACAGTCCTACCAACAGTGCATGAGGGTTCCCTTTTCTCCACACCCTCACCAACACTTGGTACTTCTTGCATTTTTGATAATAGCCATTCTGAAGTGATATTGTGGTTTTGACTTGCATTTCTCTGATGATTAGTGTTCTTGTGCATCTTTTCATCTTTCAGTTGCCTATATATATATATTCTTTGGAAAAATGTCTGTTTTAGGTTCTCTGCCCATTTTTTAATTGGCTTATTTGTTTTTTGATCTTGCATTGTTTAAGTTTTTCATATACTTTGAATATTAACCCCTTATTGAATATATTACTTGCAAATATCTTCTCCCATTCAATAGGTACCTTTACCATTTTATTGATAAGTTTCCTTTACTGTGCAAAAGCTTTTTAGTTTACTGTAGTCCCATTTGTTTATTTTTGCTTTTGTTTTCCTTGTCTGAAGAGACAGATACAGAAAAATATTGCTAAGACTGCTGTCAAAAAGCTTTCTGCCTATGTTTTCTTCTATAGGTTTTATGGTTTCAGGTCTTACATTGAAATATTTAATCCATTTTGAGTTTATTTTTGTAAATGGTGTGAGGAAGTAGTCCAGTCTGATTATTTTCCTTGTGCTGTCCAGTTTTCCCAACACCATTTATTGAAGAGGCTGCCTTTTACCAATTCTATGTTCTTGCCTCCTCTGTGTTTGGGGGTGTGTGACACTTTATTTTTCTCTTGCTGCCTTTAAAATTCTCTTATCTTTCTTAAAAAAACTAAAAATAGACTTACCATATGATCCAGCAATCCCACTCCTGGGCATATATCCAGAGGGAACTCTAATTCAAAAAGATACATGCTCCTCAATGTTTTTAGCAGTGCAATTTACCATAGCCAAGACAATGAAATAACCTAAATGTCCACTGACAGATGACTGGATAAAGAAGTTGTGGTATATTTATACAATAGAATACTACTCAGTCATAAAAAAAGAATAAAATAATGCCATTTGCTGCAACATGGATGGACCTGGAGATTGTCATTCTAAGTGAAGTAAGCTAGAAAGAGAAAGAAAGATATCATATGATATCACTTCTATGCGGAAGCTAAAAAAAAAGACAAAAATAAACTTTCTTACAAAACAGAGACAGACTCACAGACATAGAAAACGAACTTATGGTTACCAGCAGGGGAAGGGGATAGGAAGAGATAAATTGGGAGTTTGAGATTTACAGAGATTAACTACTATATATAAAATAGATAAACAACAAGTTTAAACCTTATAGCACAGGAAACTATATTCAATATCTTGTAGTAACCTATAATGAAAATATGAAAATGCATATATGTATGTATATGTATGAAACATTATATTGTATACCAGAAATTGACACAACATTGTAAACTGACTATATTTCAATTTAAAAAAAGAAAAAATTCTCTATCTTTATCTCTTGCCATTTTAATTATGATATGCCTTAGTGTGAGTCTCTATGGGGATGTTGTTTGAGACTCTCTGTTTCCTGGACCTGGATATCTGTTTCCTTCTTCAGGTTAGAGAAACTTTCAGCAATAATTTCATAAAATGCATTTTTTGCCCCCTTCTCTCTCTTCTTCTGGGACCCCTATACTGTCAATGTTGGTTTGCTTGATGTTGTTTCAGAGGTCTCTTAAACTATCCTTGTTTTTGGGGTTTTTTTCTTTCTTTCTTTCTGCTGGTCCAATTAGGTGATTTACACTATTCTATGTTCCAGGTCTTCTGTATCACCTAATCTTCTGTTAATTTCTTCTGATGTATTTCTCATTTTGGTTATTATATTATTCAACTCTCATTGGTCCTTTTTTATTTTTTTCTGTTTGTTGAAATTCTCACCACATCCATCTATTCTCCTGACTTCAGTGAGCATCTTTATGATTATTATCTTGAACTATTTATTGGTTAGATTGCTTATCTCATTTTGTTTAGTTCTTTTTATGAGGCTTTGTCTTGTTCCTTTGTTTGGAACATATACCTCTGTCTCTCACTTTGCCCAATTTTCTGTGTTTATTTCCATGTATTATGTAAGTCTGTTACAGCTCCCGATCTTGGAGGTATAGCCTTATGTATATGTCCTATGGGTCCATGCTCCCCACTGGCCACCAGAGCTAAATCTTCTTGTGGTGCCCTCTAGGTCAGCTGTATGCCCCTTTCTGCTGTGGTGGAGCCAACTATTGTGGGTGGGCTGGTACACGTGGCTGGCCCCTGTCCCAGCTGGCTCTGAGGCCCTGCCTCCTGCAATTGTTGCAGATGCTCTAGTAGGCAAAGCAGGACCCCAGTATGGCTGGTTGCATGCCTGGCAGTGTACAGCTGCTACATGTTCACTGGTGGATGGGACAAGCCCACCGCTAATAGGCTAGCAGGAGGATTCCACAGCAGTGCTTGCCAGCACCAGTGTCAGCACGGTACAGGATCCCCAAAATGGCCACCACCAATGTTTCCAGCCCTAGGGGCAGTTCCAGCTGCCTTCTGCCTCTCTAGAAGTCTCTCCAAGATCAGCAAATGGATTTGACCCAGGTGCCTTTCAAACTAATGCCTCTGCACTAGGACTCTGAGCATGTAAGGTTTGGCATGCATCCTTTAAGAGCTGAGCCTGTTTCTCACAGCCTTCAGTGCTCCTGAACATCAGCATCACTTGTTTTTCAAAGACAGGCATTCTGGGTGCTCGTCTTCCTGGTGCAGAATCCTTGGGTTGGAGAGCCTGACATGGGGCTCAGATACTTTGCTCCTTGGAGGGGAGCTCTGTGGTTACGATATCCTTCTTGTCTGTGGGTCACTGATCTAGAGAAGTGAACTCTAACTGGACTGCATCTCACCCCTCCTTCCCATCTCTTTATATCTTTAGTTGTGGAAAATCTTTTCTACTAGTCTTTGCTCTGTGATTAGTTAGAATTTTAGTGTGCTTGTGGGATGTGGTGAGTTTAGAGTCTTCCTACTCTGCCATCTTGATCTCAACCTTACACTCATCCTTCTCTTCAGCTTTAACACTGTCCCTTTGTTTGTGCTAAATGAGTGTTAATTGGTATTTGCAATTAATTGCTTTCAAAAGATAGGCTGAAACTCAATGTCAATGGGATCTTAAAAGTCATATAGCATCCACTAAACTTCCTCTTGCTTCAGGTTCTTCTGCATTATTCATAGCTCAGTAGGGAACCTAAATTTTATTTCATTGGTTTTCTAATCTCTCTCTGTCTTCTATGTAGTTCTTGTCTGGCCCATCCACATTGTTTACTATTGTACAACTTTCCTGAATATTCTGAAGAAATATCTTTCACCAGGGAGTTACTG
This sequence comes from Camelus bactrianus, assembly GCF_048773025.1. Taxonomy (NCBI): domain Eukaryota; kingdom Metazoa; phylum Chordata; class Mammalia; order Artiodactyla; family Camelidae; genus Camelus; species Camelus bactrianus. Next base: position 65,987,635 of record NC_133543.1, read on the forward strand.
TGGTTTCAAATTCACCAAATTATAATAGTAGCTAACACTCCACAATTCTGAAACTTAATTATTTTAGTGTTTAAATAAGTTTATTGTAAGACTTTTATTTCTGTTAATTAAAAGTGACTAAGAATCAATTTTAAGAAACCATCTTGAAGTGTTACCTTGAACATGATCATTTAAAAAGAAACAAACGAGTAATATACTGGGGGGGGGGGTGATAATAATAGCTTTTAACTAGTGAGTTTTATTCTTTAATTCATCCCCTCAACAAAAGGTTTATTTAATACAAAGTAGGCAATTTATTATATGGCAGGGGAATGCCGAAGGATTTTTATTACTAGGCCTGCTAGAAAGACATTCTAGCTCTCTTTCACATGAAATACTGCCCCACAACTAGTACCCAATGTATAACATCACATTCACACCTCATTCTGAAACATACCAGATTGGAAATTATTTCCTCATAGATGAAAACCTGTATGTATATCTATTGATTTTCATCATATGAATATAAAATCTGAAACATTTCTGCAAAAGGAAAAGGTGAGTTCAAGCATTAACCTGTCCATATGGTTAATACATATGGATAATTAAACCCAGTGTGTTCATTTACAACACTTTTCTGTAAGATGAATGAGACACGTGCAATTGGTAAATGGAGGGTGATGTAAGTACAACATGAATTCAGGTAGGTCCCTGTGTAATTTTTCCTATCAGTTAGTTTGTATGACATCATGGCATTGCAGTGGAATGCAAAGCACACTGGAACAGTTAATGTACCAGATCACAGAGGGATACAGTGCTGTTCAGGAAGTCCATTCATTCCTCATGCTTTCTCTTGGCTCATGTGTTCAGGTTTTGAAGAAGACACTGGTATGCAACTGCTGAAAGGTTGCTAATTTCCTTCAGCTATTTAAATTATACTCATAAATATTTGCCCATCTCGCACACATTTTATTTAAATGATGTATCTGTTTAATTTTAATTACTTTTCATGCATGTGCTGATCCATATTTGTCCCTGACAATAAATCATTAATAAACAGTGAGTCAGGATATAGCAGCTCCTTGGTTAGTTGTTTCATCCATGTGTTTGCAATGTGCTAGGTCACACCATTTGCAGGATGTTTGTATATTCACTGGGGAGCCATGAACAATGGAACTGTGGAAATATCTGGCTTCATGTTGTACTACAGAAAATGGAAAATTCTGAGGACAGCTGTGTAATATAAGCAACAGCTGGAACAACTATGTCCCAGAAAAATGGGAGCCTTGGGTATCTGTGTTATCAACCAACTAAAATAAATATAATGCCCTTTCCCAAGTTGAATATTTAAAGTTCAATTTCATAAGATTTAGAGTAAATTTTACAGTACAGTTGACATGCACAATATATTTCTACTTATTATTTGTGTATCCTCAACCCATTTATTATGAAATTATAGTAAATGTTAAAGTAAAACAAAAATGCAAAGGAACACAGACTGCCAGACTGTGCTCTCTAAGCACAATTTTCTACTAAAACAAATCAAGATTCTTTGGGGGAAAATGTTGATTTCAGATCTGGGGGAGGAAACAGTGACTACTGTTTTAGCCCAAGTTGAGCCTGAGTTATCCTTTTATTGAAAGCAAGGAAATGATTGACTATTAGTGGGGTCATGGCAGAATGAAATAGGTGCCAAATTGGAGGGACTTCTACTGTTTAAGTATGGGGCAATTGGACATCAGAGAGACTACTGATTGAAATAATTGAAGCATATATCATATATAAAAATCTATAAGTTCTTATTGATGTTTTTAAAACTTGGATATTTCTAGAGTTTGCAGTGGCCCCAATTCATTGCTTTGAATATTGATAAAGAAAAGCTTCAAGTGTCTATTCTACCTTTCTTTTGTGGGCTATATTTCAGGCTAACCAAATAGTTAATGAAAGAAAGATGAGTCTTTTAAAATAGAAGGATCACAGTTAATGAAAGGAGAAGAAATGACAGAATTAAAATGTTATCATTTTCAAACACCATGGATAGATACATCAGTAACCAACGGCTGCTAAACCATTAGGGGGCAAGTGGATGGGAAACTCCACAGAGTCAGGCTGATTTCGCCTGAACCCACTGCTAAATCTTAGCATCACTAGAAGCGAATATACAGACATTTAGTGCTTCCCAATGTGAAAAAATAGAAAGTAAACAGCATTCCATGTGAAGTATCCTTGCTAAAAATTGTTACCTGAATACAAGGAAGCCTCTGATAGAAGTTTACAGGAAATACAAGGTAGAGGGGATCATGTTAAATGACACTGTGAGGATTCAAAGATTCAAATTAAGAATCAGAGCCATTCTTGAAAACCAATATCCAAGTTTTGACATGTAAAGGGAACAAAAAATGAGGGAAGTCTGTTTTAAAGTTTAAAAGCTCTAAGATACATATCAATCGGACATCCTATTTGGATCCTAACTTGAGCAAATGACTTGCAAAAACAAAAACAAATACATTTTCATACAACTGGGGAAACAGGATGAGTTTTAAATAAATTAAGAAATTGTTTTTAATTGTTTATTTTGTTGGACATGATAATGGTATTGTGGTTATCTTTTGTAAACATCCTTATCTATTAGAAATATACACTTAAGTATTTACAGATGAAATTCTTTGATACCTGGGATTTGCTTTTTAACACTCCAGGAAAAAAATCTGAGCAATAAACAAAACAAGAAGTTCAGAATACTGACAATTGTTGGAGTGATAAGTTACAGATTTAATTGTGTAACTGTACTTTCTAAATGTGTGGACGACTTTTGTAATATAAAGTTAAAAAGAATAAAAGAAAACAAGATAAATAAGACATCATTGACTGAGTACAGAGTGACCAGAGATGATATCAGTGTATTTGAAAATTTTAGTGAATGCTGAATGTGGTAGTTGACATATGTGTGAGGGATGCTTGTTTAGTGTTAAAAATAGCACAAGAATTCTGCTAAAAGGAAATACTGAGGCCATTACATAAGAGAGTATACAATATCAATATATAAAATGATAGATTTAACAACCACTCTTAAGAATTTAAGGGCATGATTCACGGATGAGCCCATATTCTGGCATTTGGTTAGTTTCCAATCAGCTGTGAACATTCTCCACCTCCCCTGAGCAATCCATTAGAATTGGGTGGTGAGACTGGGGGAAAAGTCATGCACTATGTAATTTTCCCCCTCTGTGGAGCCAGGGAGTCAGTTAATTCCTTTTCAGTGTTTGTAGAAGAAGGCTCTGAATCTCTGGGAGAGATTGTTAGTGGGGTTTTAACTTCATGAATAGGATTAATGTCCTTATAAAAGAGGCCTGAGAGAGCTCTCTTGCCCTTTCCACCAGATAAGGACGCTGAGAAAAGTTGGCAGTCTGCCGTCTGGAAGACAGCCTTCACCAGAACCGTGCTGGCACCCTGATCTTGGACTTCCAGCCGCCAAAACTGTCAGAAATAAATTTTTACTGTTTTTAAGCCATCTAGCCCACGGTGTTTTGTGATAACAGCCCTAACAGTCTAAGAGGGTGACCATCATTAATAAGCTCGTGATTATTTTTCATTTTCAAAGAAATGTGTTTCTTCAGTCCACTAAAAAGACTTAAAAGCAATGACCAACTCATAAGTGGCGGTTATCACAAATACCCAGATTCTGAGCGCTTTTGTGGACAAACCCTAAGGAGATCCCCCAATGACCTTTGTACAGCCTCCTTATTTCAAGCGCAAGCAGAGCCTGTAACTTGCTTCTAGCCAATAGAATGGACAGAGATGACGGGATATCACTTTCATGATTACACTATGTTATAGAAAATTCCATGTCGTCTGACTTTAGTGAGAGAGATTCTGCTGGGGCCTTGAAGAAGCAAGCTGCTGTGATGTGAACTACTCACGGAGAGGGCCAGGCAGTGGGGACCTGTGGGTGGCCTCCTGCCTACAGCCAGCGAGAAGGTGGGCTGTTAGTCATCAGCCACAAGAAGATGAATTCTGCCAACAACTTAAATGAGAATGAAAGCAAATTCTTCCTTAGTCAAGCTTCCAAATAAGAATGCATCTTACCAAAATCCTTGAGTTCAACCTCGGGATACCCTAAGCAGAAGACTCAGTTAAGTCATGCCCAAATTTCTGACCTACAGAAACTATAAGATTTCATAGATAACTTTTATATATATAATCTTTATATTTATAGACATTTACGTATTAAAAGATTATAGATGTATACGAGCATGTGTGCATGTGTATATAGATATAAGTCACTAGTTTGTGGTAATTTGTTACATAGAAATGGAAAACTAATACAGACCCTAAGTACTTTTTCTAAGAGGAACAAAGGATCCTTGAAAGAATGACTGGTTTAAGGTTTGGGTCTGAAAATGTACTACATAAGGCTAGAACACGTTGTCATACAAGGAAGCAGAACATCCTCAAAGACCATCATGGTTTTGTTAAAAAGTACGTGGGGACCAACTTAAAGGAGCTGCCTAAATATGAGTAAATTTGCTATCCAGAAAAACAATGACATTCCAGGGGTTCAAAAATACCTAAAATAGATCCTTGTAATTTTGGAAGTTATTGTGCCAACATCTCATGATCCTGAAAATGATTAAAGAGAGAGAAAAAGGCAACAATGTTATCTTTACTGAAAGAACTCTATTGAAAGCTAACCAAATAGTGGGTGAAAGCCCTTTGTAGGAGAATATTAGCAGAGAAATGCAGAAGGAATGATGAAATTTGAATATAAGTATTTTGCAATCCCTAATGAAATAATGAATCTAGGCCATCATCATCAATTGCTGCAAAAAAAAAAAAAATTAAGTGAAAAGCTGATGGTGTCACTATGGAAAACAGTGTAGAGATTCCTCAAAAGACTAGGAATAGACTTACCATATGACCCAGGAATCCCACTCCTGGGCTTGTATCCAGAAGGAACCCTACTTCAGGATGACACCTGCACCCCAATGTTCATAGCAGCATTATTTACAATAGCCAAAACATGGAAACAGCCTAAATGTCCATCAACAGGTGACTGGATAAAAAAGATGTGGTATTTTTATACAATGGAATACTACTCAGCCATAAAAACCGACAACATAATGCCATTTGCAGCAACATGGATGCTCCTGGAGAATGTCATTCTAAGTGAAGTAAGCCAGAATGAGAAAGAAAAATACCATATAAGATCGCTCATATGTGGACTCTAAAAAACAAAAACAAAAACAAACAAACAAAAACAAAGCATAAATACAGGACAGAAATAGACTCATAGACAGAGAATACAGACTTGTGGTTGCCAGGGGGTTGGAGGGTGGGAAGGGATAGACTGGGATTTCAACTGTAGAATAGATAAACAAGATTACACTGTATAGCACAGGGAAATATACACAAAATGTTATGATAACTCACAGAGAAAAAAATGTGACAATGAGCGTGTATATGTTCATGAATGACTGAAAAATTGTGCTGAACACTGGAATTTGACACAACATTGTAAAGTGATTATAAATCAATAAAAAATGTTAAAAAAAAAAAAAAAAGCTGATGGCATCTTTACAACAACATAAAGCTGACCACCTGAACTCACTTAATCAATCTTATCATCACTTGAAAGAGCGACTACCAGACATAATGTCCTTTCTTGTGCATTGCAGTAGGAAGCTCAAAGCACGACCTGTGAAATGCTGTTGCCAGATATTTGAACATGAATCTCATCAAGTCCCAGATCTATCACATTTTTAAACTTTTATTTTGTGATAGCAGACGTTTAGAAATGTTCCTAGAATTTTCATATTCCTTTTGTCCAGCTTCCCCAAATATTCAGATTTTGCTACATTTATTTTATTTTCCTTTATCCTCCCGCTTCTTGCTCTCTTTATCTCCCTCTGTCTGACTGTAGGTATGCATAATTACATATATACATAGATACATTCACATATATATATATATATATATATATATATATATATATATACGTATTTTTTTCTGAACCATTTGAGAAATGTTATATGTATGACACTTTACATCTATAAACTTCAGGATATATTTTTTTAAAACTAGGGCATTCTCTTACTTAGCCATAGTACAATGATAAAAATCAGGAGATAATTATAATATAAAAATATGAATTATTTTATATAGACCTTATCAAATTTTGTCACTAGTCACAATAATGCCCTTGATAGCAAAATAAAATCTCTCATTATGCACTGCTTTTCATTTTCATGCCTCTCTAGCATCCTTTAATCTGTCACAGCTCTTCAGTCCTTCTTTACCTTTTGTGATACTAGCATTTTTGAAAAGTGCAGTTGACTTGTATTTTTTTTTTTCTTTTGGACACTTTCTCTGGATTTGGATACATTCCATTATACGGGAAATACAGGAGATGGAAGAACATATTAATAAAACACCACAAGGAGCAATCTAGAATGTGAGAAATTCCACTAAACAAAAGCCCACATTTCTTCAACAAATAAATGACAATAGAAAAGAAGGGGTAATTATTATGGATTTTAAACATTTAGGAACTTAGGAACTTAAAGAGACATGTCCTAGTGCAACATGTAGACCCAATTTGGACTCAAATTTTAACAAGTCAGCTTTAAAATACATGTGTGTAACAGTGGGAGAAATTTGATATAAAGAATTAGTGTTGATTTTTAGGTGTCATAATGGTATAATTATATTTTTTAAATAAATGATTCTTCTCCCTTGGAGATATATCCTGAATTATTTATGGTTAATATGAAGACATATCTGGTATTTGTTTTAAAAAAATATCTAGTCAGGGTTGAAAGTGGTAGGCAAAAATAAACATTGATAATTGTTGAATAGCTTAGGATGAGAGGTACTTGGGGATTTGTTACACCATTCTTTTACTTTTGTGTATACCTGAAAGTTTCCATAATTAAGAGTTAAAAACAAAGGGCTGCCTTACCATGAGACTATTAAGGGATCAAAGTCCTTGAGCTCATAAAGTATCGATTATCTGACGCCTCTGGTATGCACATTAGAGAAAGTCTAATGGATGGAATTTGGTCCAAGAAAGTTCTGGAAGCACACATAATTTGCATGAACTGGTGACCCTTGCTTGCAATAGTCTCTTCTTATTCCAGCATTCTCTCAACTTACATCAGTGTCACAAATGGCCTCCCAGAAAATTTCTTACAACCAGTTGACTAAAGAGAAAAATATTTCAGTCTGCTTAAGGTTCCATACCATAAGCATATAGCTGCTGGACGTGCCATTCTGTGGTAGAAAACATGACTTTGATGGATTTTAAAGGATAATGGAAGTAGAAAACACTTCCTGTGGCAAAATTTTGAGTAGCCTGTCTTTTACACTTTGCCTGAGATGAGCTGAAGGTCAGATTTGCATCAATTATGGACAACTGCTAGTGATATGTGTGGACAGTCAGGAACAGAACTGAAGGATCAATGACAAGATGTTTTGTGAAAATTCATGGATCTTTCCAAATTGGCTCAGAGTACGGAAACAGTTCCTTTGCGGAGGAGGTTCTTAATATCCAAATGGAAACAAACAACTGCCACGTGGATGCTGATCACTCATTTCCTTCCACATCAGCCCTAGATCAATGGGCTTATGGTGGCAAGGATGGCTTTCATTTTAACCGTGTGACATTTGCCTTTTTTTTTAACTGGTCAATCTCTTAACTCCCCTTCAGGTTTTTGGGGAATTTCCCATCTGATGAGTCTTGTAGTCAGTAGGGTACATACTCTTCTTATTATAAAACTGAAAATGTCTGCTTTCTTTCCAAGCCCCTCTTAGGGTTAAGGTACATACACAGGACCTAGGTACACTGATTAGATATGTCCACCTCAGACTTTGAATCAGGAGCTAGTGATGCTGAGGCTGGGACATAACATATAATTCTCCCAGGAGGTCATGATGATAAACAGTAGAATTTAGCTTTTGGGTCAACAATAGTAGAGGATCTGAGGGTAGCACCCAGAGTCTAATATATTCAGAGTGGGTTTATGTGAAAATTAAATTTTTATGTGCAGTTAAGTTGCACAATGTCCCAACTGGTTGCGCTTTTAACAGCTCATTCGTGCCACTGAGATATGGATGCCACATTAATAATAATTGTGGTTAATTTTAAGGCTACTCACATCTTGTTCTGTTTCTCTCCTTTGCTCTTGTTGCTCATACTCAATTCTTTTGGTTTTGCCCTTTTCTTATTGGTGATCTGGTTGAAAGGAATGTCTAGACGTGGTTTTGTCCCTGAATCACCTTAAATTATTTGACATTTGAGTGAAAGTCTTTCTTGTTCCTTTATTTGGCCAGGCTTTCAGAATACATTAATCCAGCCCAGGTGTAGACTCCAGGTTCCCATTTATCTATAAAAGGGAATCTAATATTGAAATCAAAGTACTATGAAAACAAACTAATAGACTTTATTTTCCCCATTTTAACTTTCATGTATTTACCTCACCTCTTCCTAGATATTTAAAGCAAATCTCAAAGACATTTAAAGTTTGGTTCAGAAAACTTTCTATGCTATATGCAACTTCAATAGTTTAAAAACATATATTCTACTTATAGAAGAATTATTAACAACTTTGCTACCAAAGGAAGAAAACTATAGCAGATACAAAGATAGATTCTAAAATATCAGAAGGTAGAGATGATTATTTGTGGCATATTCAATTGGATCAACATTTAGTGTGATTAAAAAAAAAACTAATACATCCTGTCTCTCCTTATTTTTATTTTTTTTATTTTATTTTTCCTATTCAGATTGAAACATAGTCAACCAGCCAAACAATAATTATTCTAAGCAACTGGTTAAGATCTGGCACTATTTGGATTAGAAAACAGGGGAAGAACCAGCACTTTGATGGGAAAAAGAGCTGGTGCTGAAGATGAAAGTTGTATAGCAAGAAAAGACAAGTGATAGAGAGTATTGACACTGAAGATCACCTTTATAACTGCCCGTCCTCCCTGCTGTTTACTGTCACCAGGTCACAGACGAAGGGCAGCACACAGAGACCACTTGTACTTCAGCAGGTTAGCAGAGTGTTCTTGTTGAGCTGGATAAAGCAGGTCAAGGTGTATTATTATTTTATAAGGTTGGTGATAACATTAAATGAAATAAAGCAAAACCCAAACAAGTATGCAAAAGGCTTTGCTTCTACCCAATTTGCTTGAAATATGGCTGTATTCTTTGCTTCCCAAATTTCTGAAATCCACATATGTTAAAAAGGGGTAGTAGTGGAGTCCTCTTGTCATGGGCATGGTTTCCCTCACAGATTCGTAAGGAATAACTTGGCAGCTCTTACAGCAAGGTCGTAGAGAATCTTCCACAAGAGAGAAGCAGTGCTAACCCAAGGTAAAGGTGAACTGTTCTGTTGCATCGTGCCCCAACGGAGGCTATCGTGAAGACCTGCTGATTTACAGTGTGTTTAATGCAATAGCTTTACTTTTGAGGGTCTTTGACTATGGAAAAAGGGGGCCTGTTACGCTTTTTATAAATAAAACATCCTGCAATGGTTCCACTGTTTTCCTGCTCACTCAGCATAGAAGGAGGTTACAGGGAGCAAGTGAAATACAATGCTATTTCTCTCTTTTTGCTCTACGACAGGAAATTATATTGATAAGACTATAAGTTGCTGGTGAATAAAGAAATGAGTGATGTGTATTTTTCTTTTTGAGGCATTCTTCCTAGGAAAGTCCTGAAGTTTTTCCTAGTGCTCTGGTGGCCTTCTCTAGTACTAGATTATATATCTCAGTGAATAAAGTAAGCTATAAAAGTCTTCTCATGTTGGTTTCATGGAAAAAAGAAACCCCGAAAACCATGTGCATAAAGAAATATAACTGTTAGTAGATAATTTTAAACCACACAGATCTGTCATAGACAGGAAAGTATTTTGATGACTCACTGTGGTTATCTTGACTAAGCATCTCCTCATTTATTAACTTTCTAACTAGTTTCTTTAAAAATATTAAATTAACTTTGAGATCCTCTTACCATGGCAAGTAAGTGGCTAACGTGTTTTTCCAAAACTCTGTGGGGAGTTGTAATTTTCTGTGGAGGATTTTCCTAAATGTTGAAATGCCCTCCCTGGTTCCCAATGACTAAGTTCCAACTTGGCTGGAGTGTTTATAGCAAGACTTTGGAAAACCATTTTTTTCCCAGAGAAACATCTTATGTTGAACTCATGTTTCTGCAGATATATTTGTTTAGGTTAAACAAAGGTTGCCTGAAACTGAATGCTCCCAGCATTCGGGCCCTCTGTCTATGTGTGGTTCAGGCCGAGGTGACAGATAACATTTCTCACTCTCAGCAGTGCATTTTAGAGTGATTGGACAAACCAGGCACCTTCAGCTCCTCTAAGTCAGGGAGTCAGGCTGGGAATGTGTCAGTGAGACGAGGCTTAGTCCCAGCCAAAGTCTGGAAAGACTCGGTATAACACTGCAAGCTTCTGGGGCTGCGTCCAGCACTGACTTAAGACAGGAAATGTGTTCTCCGATGGCACCTGGTCAGACCTAGTTGGGTCTAAGACGTGCAGAAATCACAAAATGTACTTGAGGCTTTATAGCTCCAACTGGTAAATTCAACATTAAGCCTCTCTTTCCTGCCTTCTGACCTAATAGGAATTCTCCCCTTAGTTGTGTTTAAATACTACCAAGTGTGTTTTGGCTTTTAGTAAGTAGAAAAGCAGAAGTCTAGAGCATGTGCCATGTCTCTGAATTTGAGACTGCAATGATATCATAACCAAAGGGAGCACCATTCATCACATGGGGCAGACTAGAAAAATCAGGGAAAGAGATTTTTTTCTATAATAAAATCCAGACTAAAATTGAAACAGTGAGAGGAAAATGCTGAAAGAAAAAAGAAATTAACTAGTATACTTTAAAACTTGGAAATATTTAAACTGAGCTATTTAAAATTTATGTATATGCATACGTATCATATACATGGAAAATATACACATATGCAATGTACACATACAGTATATACATAAATAAGATGCCATTGCCAGATTATTATGCTTACTACAATTTTGCATTTGGTACATATATTTTTTAATTTAAATAAATGCTAAATTTAGAGAAATGTATTTGGGTTTAACTTTAAAGGATACTTATTCTTATTTTGACAATCCGTTTGCCATTAGAGGTACTGCTTTTAAAATAGTCAACCCTTTCTACTTGGTTGAGTTTAAGGGTGAAACAGAGACTACATCAAAGAAATTATGCAGAGGCAGTAACACTGATGAAAGCTGAAAGTAAAACGGCTTTGATGCTAAATCCCAGACACCTTTGTTTCAAAGAAAGTCTAATGTAAATTATGATGATTTGTTCTCTCTGTAATCTGAGAGAACGACTTAATAAGAATGTAATGGAGTAGAAAAGTTTACGCACGTACATGAACATGTATCATACAGAAAAAAGAAATATTACATTCTGCGAATGAGATAAAAAGCCTGAAACAACGTGGCTTTATACAAAGTGAATTATAAGCCTGTGAGTTTAAATCAAAAGAGTGAAATGAATTGAAAACTTAAATCTCAGAGATAACCGTCTAGTTCTTCTAATAAAAAGGAGTAATGAGCTCAAATATGGAGTTGGAGTGTTTGTTTTCTTTCCCAGACAGCTTTGTTTATAGAAGGATAATATCTCAGGCTTCCTTCATTGCTCAGGTCCCAGAACAGTTGAAGCATCATAACTTCTATGAGCATTGGAATTTCTTGCAGAGACCATTATTATTCTATGGTTCTTAGATCTGACAAAATTGATACACTATTTTCTACTGTCTTCACAAATTCAGTAGTCAAGTCCAGAATAAAGTTTAAAAAATGTCAACCATGCCATATTCCAATTATTTCTATCATTTAAGCTCATTAAAGGTAGAGTCATGGTTTTATATCTCATTTAGATGAAACTTAGCTAGTATTGTTGCCAAGTGGCCATAAAATAATACATCTGAATACATTTAAAAGGCATTCATCCACATTTCCATTTACTTAGCAAGGCCCTCTATGAGGGGTCTGTGAGTAGTCTGGCTAAAATAAGCAAAACCATGTCCCATAAAATCACATATGTTATTTCTTCAGTGGCTAAAATAAACGTGAAAATTACTCTGACAAATGAGATAAATCATGACTGTTTTACCCTCATCCATTTCCTTACATGAGATAAGATGTGACATGGGAATGGGGATAGGAAGGTACATGGCAGAAGAGCGACGGGAGGCGGGATGAAAGGAGTCAGAACATACATACACTAGAAGAACTCAGAGATGGAAGGCAATTGACATTGTGTTTATGCACTTACAAATGCCCAGCGTGTAAATCTTTGTTTTAATATTTCTTTTCAGAGCTTGTTTTTCATTTTAGGTCTGTGAAAACTCATTCAGGGGATCTAATGTCATTTACCATGAAGATAGTCCTTCTTTATACACCTGCCAAAATAGAAAACTGGTACTCAAACAAATACATGTACACACGTTCACAGCAATGTTATTCACAATAGCCAGAAGGTGAAAACGATCCACTGCCCATCACTGGATAAATGGATAAACAAATAGGGGTATATACACATACAGCAGAATATTATTCATCCATGAAAAGCAGTGAAGTACTGATAATGGGCTTCAACATGATTCAAAAGGTAACATATTGTTTATATAAAATATCCAAAAGAGTAAATTCGTGGAAACAAATTTCAGATTGGTGGTTTCCAGGGGTAGAAAGTGGAGGAAATAGAGAGAAACTTCTCAAATGAGTGTAGGCTTTCCTCTGGAGTGATAAAAATATTTTGGAACTGGATAGATGTCATAGTTGCACAATAATGTAAATGTGCTAAATATCACAGGATTGTTCATGTTAAAATTTTAATTTTATATTATGTGAATTTTACTTCAATTAAAATTTCTGTAAACTTTTCAAAAAGGTAGACCTTCTAGTCAGTAAGATGCAAAGTAAATTGGCTATTCAAAAGGAAAAGAAATATTGCCACTCACAGAGAAGAAGTAATTATTACAAAATTTGGAAAATTTACAGAGCCTTTAATACATGTTCCTAGGAGCATACTGATTTTCTCGTCTCCAGAAGTTATAAAAAAAGTTTTGTATTATCAGTAGGATCTGTGGATTTAAAGGCACCTATATATATTCACATTTTCAGTAATTAAATACCATTCTAGTACATGTGACTTCATTGTATTGTAACTTTTTTGTATTAATAGCTCTAATTTTGTAAAACATTTAATCTCTCTAGTACTCAATTCCTCTGACTGTAAATGGAAGACATTGACTTGCAAGTTGATGTGAACCAGGGGCATAGAACAGAAATACTCATGAATATACTCTATCCCACACCTTGTGAATCAGAAGTGAGGGGACAGTGTCATAGCAGGCACATTTTGAAAATTTCCATCTTCTCACATTTTGATTAATAACCATGAGATCAAATAATCTCTACTGTCCCTTACTTTTCATATTTTATATAATTATGGCCAAATTATGAACCAATACCATTAGTGGACTTTCATACATTCAAAATATAACCACAAATATCTTCTCAAAAATATTTTAATTATTGTTTTTTACACAGTTAGTTATAGAAATTGCTTACAAATTTTAATTCTGCATAGATGAACTTTAGATTTACTTGTTGAATTTTTATTTCTTCTTTTAAGATATGTAATTTTTGGATATTTGCAAAATGTATGAAGAATCTACTGCTTGGAATTATTGCAAAATTTCTATTTTCCCATAGATTATTCACTAAAAAATGTAATGATTACTCATAAAATGACATGAAGAAGTCAAATTTTCGTGGTTAGCCACAAAAATAGGCAGTCAGACAGTCACTTATTACAACAAACAATTCTTGATAAACTGCATTCTGAAGACTACAGAAGTCAACCAAGGGACACAAAAATCACCCCAAACACTAATATTGAACCAGAGAGGAAAGATGATAGGTAATACATGAAACTTAGACCAAAAACAAGCTGCAGACTTCTGGGTCTAATTTTGAATCACGCCAAGTACCCCTCAAAAGGAATCATATAATCATCAAGAATGGAGAATAGCAACAGACACAATTCAAGCATGAAGATATTTGGTATTTGGTTTTTCTGATTCAAGGTATTTTCTCATATTCCTAAAAGCCTGATTGGGTGCTATGGAGTATAGTGGAATGAAGTATACAATTTTCTTCTATTTCATGTTTGTTGTTCGGGAGAGACAGGATTTTCCTGTCTTGAGAGAAGCTTCACATATCAGTTCTGCTCTTTTTTATACAATTTCCTTAGAGAATAATTTTGGAGACAGAGAGGGTGTATGCTTTGTTTCTTATTTGTTTTTGCTGGAGAACTAACTTCCGCCTTCTTTTCTCTCTGTATGTCCACCTCGCTACAGGATGTCACCACTTCTCCCTGTATATGACTCTTCCCCAGTAGCAATACTTCTCCAAAACTAAAACCTATGGTCCCACTTACTTTTAAGCCATCAAGTCCCAAACTGCACTCAGTGCTTTGGCACTTAGTGTTGGACTTTTTTTATTCTGAGGAAAATTTTGTATGTCCTTCACCTAAGTCTTCTGTATCCATTGACTCTTTTTCATTGTTTCTTAAGCCTTACTTTCCCCTACTTCGCACTCATAGGGTTGCAGCAGTTGGCAGGGGAGCACTGCTGGAATTTGATTTATATCAACACTCACAGGTAATTTGAAGTTTGTGGAATCCTGTGTCTCTTGGTAGTATACAAGGTAAAAGCTGAGTGCACTGTTATAAAGGACATGTGTGGGGGTTCAAAATAGGGGAAAAAAAAAAAAAAGAGGGGGAGAGATTGGATCATTGAATCCAATACTGAAGTCCCTGTGGTTGAGTAGAGCCCAGATCTCTATGTCGACTCTGCAACTTTGAATCTCCATGAACTCCACCTCTTGCTCCCAATTAAAAGTGACACCTGAGTATCGTTCCAAACTTCCTTCTAAGGAAGAAGATAAAATCTGTCCCTTCCTTCAGCCTAATACTCATTCAGACTACATTAAGTGGAAAAATTGAAATATGCATAATTGTTTTTTGAAACATGTATAATTTGACAGCTATTCAATGATAACAAGGATCCAAATAATTTTTATTTCATGCCTCTAGGAAAGACAAATGTTAGAAATTTATTTTACTTTTTTTTATGTTGCCTAAAATATTTAATATGGATCTCAAGCTTCATTTGCCTGCCACAAAATAACTTGGCAATTATTTAGGGATTTCCAACATTGCTAGTTAGATATGCTATTAAAGATGTACTTACTTAAACATATTTATGAACAAAAAGTTTTTCATCATTACTATCATAGAAAACACAGTTACATGACATATTTGATGTACTTTGTTTAGGCTTAATAGAATTAATTAAAAAGAATTTAATATCACGTCAAATATTATATTGAAAAGGACTTTGAAAACTTAAGACTCAACACAAAAATGTAGGCACTATACTCATTAGCTAATTATTAATTAACCAGAATCAGAAAGATGTATATCAGAGCTTCTTACTCTGAGGGCAATGCTTCTCTCTTATAATATGCTAGCATATTTTCAAAATATATATATATTACATATATATATATATATGTAATTTGTTAAAGACCATTACAGTAAGTCATTGATATCAAAATTATTATCATATGTAAGTATTTGCTGTATATACCTGTTTTTGAAAGTTGGAAAAGGAGTTAGAGAAAGAAGGGAGGATTCAACATCTATTTATTTCTAAGAACCATGTATGAATCCAGCAAGGAAGCTAATGTGACAAGCTAAAAACAGGTTGCCCTTGAAGCTTTACTGTGATACATATTGCTTGTGTGACCTTGTGACCTTACTCCAAACTAAGCCTCAGTATTCTCATTTGTAAACTGGATGATTATAAGGATTAAATGAGGTTAATGTAGAGTCATGTACATGGAAGGCACTTGATACTTGTTGCTTCTTGATCCTCAATTCTGCCCCACACAAAACACCAACTGTTATATAACAAAACAGTTGAATATACCAAATAAATTTTCTCTTTTTAATCATATTTATATTTTTTGAGTATCTATCATTTGCATAGTACTTTACTAAATGTATGAGAAATTATGTAAACTTTATTATTGATCCTTTCATGAAATGATCATGAATTCTAAAGGAGAGACAAGATACACAAAGCATTTCATCATATAAATGAGTTTCAAATAGTAAAAGAAAATTATATATGACTTTAAATTGACATATTAAAACTCATGCTTACAAAAATATATAAAGCAGGTTATAATAATATCCTTTTTTAACAAGGAAAGGCAAAGGATATTATGTATAATTTTTAAATGGATTATGAAGACAAGGTTCTATATTTTCTGTCTTCTCTTGCTTAAGAAGCTCCATAAAGTGTAGAGGTCTTTGTCTTTTTTGTTTACTGATCCCTAGTACATAAATCAGAGCCAAGCAGATGCTCAATAAATGTTATTTTAAAGTGAATATTGAATGAATTCAAAAGATAATGATTCTCAAGACATAATCAAGGAGAATGTTGCAAGCTGAAACAGAAAAATAATCCTGAAGGATGAGTAGGTTGGGTAAGTCGTGGGATAGGAGGAGGATCCAAGTGGAAGGACTGGCTTAGGTATTGGTGAGTACGTTTTATTATTCAGATGCTAACATTTGATATATTATACAAACTAGCAGGGAAGACAGGCATTAATCATGACACATGCTGCCAAGAAGCCAATTAAGGAAGGAGAGTAGCCAACTGGATTTAGCAATAGGATTCCTTGTAACTTTAAGATTACTCTCAGTAGAGTGCTGGAGATGGAGGCCAGATTGTAGATCAGATATGCAAGGGGGATAAAATGGAGATAATGGGTCTTTCAAAAAGTTCAGTAGTGAAGAAATTATGTATATGTCAGTAGTTACACTCAAGGAATTTTTTAAAATATTGTCTTTAAAATTAGAGAAGCTTGAGCATGTTTAAACAGTAATAAAAAGACAGAGAGGTTAAAGATATCAAGTGAATCAAGAATAATTGCTTGTAAAATTTTCCTCAAAATGAAGGAAAGTATCTAATTCAGATCATAAAAGGAAGGGATAAACTTGGGCAGGAGTAAGATACTGTGATAAGCAAATTGGCTACATTTTTTGTTCAAAGTTTCTCACAAAAATAGTCAAATATTCTGAAAGGCTGTAAGAATTGTATAATGAACACCCATAGTCTCACCGCTTTGATTCTATGATTAACGTTAGGTGATATTCATCACGTATCTATCCACATTTCCATCCTATTCATGTATAATTCTATCTTAGTTTTGATACATTTCAAAGTAAGTTGTAAATGTCAGTACATGTCACTGCTAAGTCTTTCAATGTGTGTATCATTAACTATTGTTTGGTATTTTAAAAACCTTTTTTGTGATAAAATTAAACAAATGTGGAAAGCACAAATATTGATTGTTCCACTGACTGAATAAGTTTGGAAAATGCATTTACCTATGTGAGCCAAATATCTACCAAGGCATAAAATAGTTTCATCAACTCCCAAAAGTTATTTTATGTTGCTTCCTAGTACATCCTTGCCCTCAGCCCACTGTTCTGGATCTTTTTAACCACAGATTAGTTTTGTCTGTTCTAGAATGCCATATAAATGGAACAATACAATACGTCTGTACTCTTTTGTGTTTTGAGTTCCACCCATGTTGTTACAGATATCTGCAATTTGTATTTTATTGCTAAATAGTAATCCATTTGTGTGAATATAGCACAACTTTCTTGTTTATTTTCTTCTTGACAGATACCTGAGCTTCATTCTTTTAGCTATTATTAATAAAACATGAAAATTCTTGAACAAGCCTTTTCATGAACATATGCCTTCTTTTTCTTGGGTAAATACCTAGAAATGGAATTTCTGAGCTTAGGAAAGATTTGTGTTTTAACTTTTGTATAACTGTCAGATCGTTTTTTTCAAATATGGTAATACTATTGAAGAATTTTTGCCATAATTATATAAGATTTCTGGGTTATTTTATATAAAATTCCAGTCATTCTGGTTGATGTATATCTTCTATGATTTTATTTTGCATTTTCCTGATGATCTGCAAAGCATCTGTTCAAATATTTTGTCTATTTTTACTGGGTTGTTTGTCTTTTTATTATTGAATCCTAGGATACTCAGGAAACCAGTCATTTTTTTTAAATATATGTTTTTAAAGTATCTTTGCCCAGCCTGTATCTTACTACTAATTTTTTAAACCACTTTATTGAGTTATGATCAACATCCAAAAATATGTACATATTTAATGTGCACAATTTGATGAGTTTGGAGATAAGTATATATCAATGAAACCATCACCACAATCTTTGCCAGAAACATATCCATCACCTCCACAATTTTTCTCCTATTTTCTTCATATATGTTGTGTATGTATATGACAAGAACACTTAACACAAGAACACAATAAAATACAGTGGTATTAACTATAGGCACAATGCTGTACAGTAGATATTCAGAGCATATTTATCTTTCATAACTGAAACTTTGTACCCTTTAACATCTTCATCTTTCTCTCTTCCCTTAGTCCCTGGGCTCATACCATTCTACTCTGTTTCTATGAGGTTTACTGTTTTAGATTCTTCATATAAGTGGTATTGTGGAGTATTTGTCCTTTTGTGTCTGGCTTATTCCACTTAGCATAATGTCCTCCCAGGGCATCCATGCTGCTGCCGATGGTGGGACTTCCTTTCTTTTTTAAGGCTGGATAATATTCTACTGATGTATATACCACCTTTTCTTCATTCATTCACTGATGGACATTTAGACTGCTTCTAAATCTTGGCTATTGTAAATAAAGCTGCAATGAACGTGGGAGTGCAGCTATCTCTTTGAAATCCTGATTTCAATTCTTTTGGACATATACCCAGAAATGGAATTGCTGGATCATTCTACTTTAAAATTTTTGAGGCACCTCCGTAGTATTTTCCATAGTGGCTGCACCAATTTACATCCCCACCAACAATGTACAAGGGTTCCCTCTTCTCCATATTCTCATCAGCACTTGTTAGCTTTTATTTCTTGTATTTTTTTTAATAATAGCCATTCTAACTGGTGTGAGGTAATATCTTATTGTGGATTTGATTTGCTTTTCCCTGTTGATTAGTGAATATAACCCTGTATTTTGTTTGTTTTTATTTTGTTTAGATTTTTCATGTTTGTTCAAAATAAAGGTTGGTCTTGATTTTCTTTTCTTGAAATAACTTTATAAGTATTGATCCTATGCTGGCCTTATAAAAAGGGCTAAGAAACATTTTTTTTAATACATACATTTTGGAAGAGATTGTATAAGATGAATGTCGTTTTTTTCCTTATTTTAAAGAAAGAATTTACCAGTAGGGTTTGGAATTTCTTTGGAGAAAGAGTTTTTATAATTATAGATTTAACTTCTTTAATAATTATAAAGCTATTCAAATTTTTTATTTATTCTTGTTATCTATTTTAGTAAGTTATTTTTCTTTCTAGAAACTTACACATTTCACTTAAATCTTCACAGTCCATTATGGAAGTGACTAGCTATTTAAATTTAAATTAATTTAGATGAATACATTTAAAATGTTGTTCTTTAGTTAGGCCAGTCACATTTCAATTGCTCATTAGCAATGGCTACTATACTGCCATTGGCTACTATACTGAATAGTGCAGATTATAAAACATCTATTTGTTGTAGAAATTTCTACTGAACAGCACTAATATAAATATTTTAAATTCCATAACACGAATCTGTATGATAACTTCTTATCTTTTTACATGTCAGTGGCATCTAAGATGCTATCTCCTTTATACTACTGATATTACCCATTTTGTTTATCATTTTCATTAAAGTTATTATTTATTCCAAGCAATCAGCTTTTGGCTTTGTTGTTTTTTTCTATCACATTTATGGTTTGTTTGTTTTTTCTTAATATTATTAACTTCTGCTCTTTATAGTTCTTCTCTTTTATTTTTTCTTGGGCTTAATTAGAGTTCATTTTCTATACTTGATCTTGGCCAAAAGGCCAGATTGGATTTATGAAACGACAGAGAGGTCTTTGTATAAGATAAGATATTAATTTTAATATTCACAGTAAAGTGGTTCCAAGGAATGACAAAATCCAATATATGGTTATGGGAACAGGTCACTGAAGGGGAGATGACTATAGTTAGAAATGTCCCCAAACAAAAAGTATTAGATGTGTGAATGTTGACATCACCTAGGATAGTGAAGGCACTTGAAGAGGGAAGGGAGAAGGTGAGCTCAGTGCTAAAATTGTTAGTTAAGATTAGAAGTGCCCAGGTGGGCATAAAATGCACATATAAGGAAAGGAAATGTATAGTATTTCTAGATTTTCTGAGCCTTAAAAACAAGGGGTTTTGCACAAAAGTAGTGGAATATCGATCTGGACACAGAATTGGTACAAAAGTACTCAGGGGAATTTCTGTGTAAGATGTTCTTCTTATAGCATCCTTTTCCAAAGGTATTGCCTATAATAATTCATTAACATGTGTATAATAAAGAAGTAGATATATGTCCATTTCCCTCATTCTGATTAAGTATAGTGGTCATATATTTACATGTATCAAATGTGTGAATGGACACAGCTGTCTTAGTTTATACAAAAACTTTATGTAGCAAAAGTTATTCAACAAAATAAAAGTTTATCATGTTCCTATCTCAGGATGCTTAAATTTACTTATTTATCTTCCCATTTACATGATTTGGTATCATATAGACATAATTCAACTTGAGAAAGTACACAGAATACGGCCTGTCTGTTACAGTAAGGAGTTTTCAGTGAAATATCAATCTTATAGTCTGCTTCTCTTAAGAACTCTTAGGAGTTTTCACAATATAAATCATTCACAAGAATAAAACTGGTTGCAATTAGCATTTTATCTCTAAGGATCAATTAGCAGAAAGAATTTTATTGTTAAAGCTACAAAGAAAGTAAGAATGTGACATCAGATTTCTGACTGCTTGAATGAAATGCTTATAGGTCTAGTATCTACATTAGCAAGACAGTTACAGCAAATTTTATGCCTAAAGACATTTCTGCTTTCTCCAGCTGTGTGAGTTGAGTCATTACCTCGAGAAAATCCATTCGGTGGCAAGGGAGAGATTGGCTATGTTCACTATGTGCTTTGTAGGAAAGCCAAAGTATATTTTCCTTCTCAGTGTAGCAGTCATAGAATCAATTTCTGCTGTATTTATACCACAGAAAGTATTTTCAGTATGTCTAGTGTTAGTAGACCAAATCGGCCTCTAGGCTTCTGTTTGCTTTCCTGAGAAATCAATAAAGTCAGGTAGTGATGGAAATCCCATCTGTACAAATCTTTCCACCAAGGTCTCAAAATAACATTAAAAGAAGTAAAAAGTATCTTAATTTGATCTCTGAATGTAATAAAGTGACAAGTGTGTGGGACAACAAGAGAAGATCTAAGGGCAGCTAAACGTAGGGAAAACTGATTAGATCATGGCCAAACACTGAGTGGTAATATCTAAAAAAATATTTCACAAGACCATGGATGACAGGAATCAAGCATGGAAATATCTGTGATAATTCAGATTTTAGATTCTATTAGGATTGAAAAGACACTCTTCTGTAGAAAACACAAATCCAAACCCTATAGCTAATTTAGTAGAGAGGACAAAACATTGTTTTAATGAAATGTCTGTGTTTCTTTCTGGAGTTATCAACAACTGTGAGATAATAAGATCTGATTCAAGTATTACCCTGGTTTGAATAAGAGTAGAAGTAAGAATATATTATTATCAAACACTTCTTTGAAGTATATTTGTACAATGCATATGCAAACACATATATCAACCATAGAATAGGTCTGAGGAGTGTGTTTATTACCTAATAATCAGAAATCCCCAGATTGTTTTCTCACACAATTATAGCTATTATTATGCTAGCATCATCTCTTTACTGACAAGGTTGTATCTAAAATTCCCATTATCAGAGTTACTTTTTGAGATAAGATGTAGTCTTGGAGTTGTGTATGTAAGGTCAGCATAAGATCAAAACTTATAAAGTTACTTCAAGAAAAGAAAATTAAAACCAACCTCTATTTTGAACAAATACGAAAAATCTAAATAAAATAAAAGCAAGCAAAATACAGTGATACATTAGAAAAATAATACATTATGCCAAGTGGGTTTCATTACAGAAATAAAAGATTGATTTAACTTGTGATAATTAATCACTATAATTCAATAGTTTAAAAGAAAAATCATATAATCATCTCAATAGTTACAGAAAATCCATTTACACTTATTCAAATACGTAGCAAAAATCCAGTGAAAGATGTGCAAAATTTCTACACAGAAAACCATAAACACTATTGAGACAAATTAAAGAAGACCTAAGTAGAGACCTGTCTCATATTCATGTATCAGAATACTCAATAATACAAGGATGTAATGTCTCCTTAACTTTATGACTTCATTTCAATCCCATTTAATATCCCAACAGGATCGAAAGGCGTCTGGGTCACAGTTTTATACACTACAGCCCGTGGGCCAACATTGGGCCTATTGTCTGTTTTGTAAATAAATTTGTATTGGGACACAGCCACACCCACACCCATCCTTTTACACATTGCTTGTGGCAGCTTTTGAGTTACAACAGCAGAGTTGAGTAGTTGACAGATATCATGTGGCTCACAAAGTGGCAAATATTTACTATCTGTCCCTTTATAGAAAAACTTGGCCAATTCTTGGTCTAGACAAACTTAAAGGAGAAGAACAAATCTGGGGGGCTAATACTACTGAATATCAAGACACTATAAAGTAGTTAAGTAGTTAACTCCCTTTATTATAAAAGTAATTTATCATTATGTGATAGACAAACACAGATAGACAAATAAACCAACATAACAGATTACAGAATTCAGAAACAGATCCACACTTATACAGGCATTGAATGAAGACCATAGCAGTGGGAACAGCATTATGTTTTCAGTGAAGGTTTCAAGCCAACTCTATAGTGTAGGGAAAAAAATGAATCTTGACCCCTACCTCATGCACAGGGGATTGTAGACCTAAATATGAAATATCAAACAACATAGCTGGTAGGTGAAATCATAGAAGAATATCTTCATAACTTTTAGCCATATGAGGGCACAAAAATACTACCAACAAAGAAAACTTTGATTAATTGTATGACATTAAAATTAGAAACTTCTCTTTACCCCAAACACCATTAAAAAGATGAAATGGATAGCCACAGTGAAAGAAAATATTTTTAGTATACAAAATAAACAAAGGAAACATATTAGGATATATAAAGAATCCCTAAACACACATTGGACTTCCAGTCTTGACGCTGACATGTAAAGAGCTTGTAAATTGTTACTCCCACCCTTACAAGAAAAAGCAGCTGAACAATCTGATGATCAACAACTTTTCTTTGACCCATCAGACCACTGAAGTTTCAGGAAAAACCACCACGTCATAATCTGGAGGGACAGGCAAATCCAGAAAGTCAAGGTCAAGATCTGATTACCTGGAGTAGAAGCCACATGAGCCATAAATTGGTAAAAGTGCTTAAGTGGTAAACTTGGTGAATTGCTGGAGGCTCAGTGTGGACTAGCGTGAGAGTGAGAAACTCCTGAGGGCCTCCATCCTCTAGCAGGCTTTACCTCCAGGAAGCCCACTAGATTCTCATTGTGAACATCTGGGGAAAAAAAAAAAAAAATCCCTTCTTGGTTCTGGAAGGAAGAGGGAAAGAATAATCATTCTGAAATACTCTGAGAGACTTCTCCATAACAAAAGTCTATTTTAAAAAGAAAAAGGGCTTTTCTAAGCCTTATCCTACCTGGGGGAAGGGAATTCCTCTCCATCTATCTCCCCCTAATTCTTCTGCCTCTCCAGAGGCAGGGGTGGGGATGGGAGGGAGTGCAAAATGTAGTCACAGGTGTTAGAGCTTGGAGGAAACAGATTGAGAATACTGCAGCCAGAAAAAGGAGTTAGGGAATAGAGAGGAAAAAATGTATCACTGGAGATAGAATTTGTGAACGCTGCAGCTCTGAGACCCAGGTCCATGAAAAGGATTAAGATTTAATTAGAAGCTTACGGAATGTTCCACTCACTCACACCACACCATTTATGGAATATTCCTTCACATTTATAGAATACTCCATCCAACAACAGCAGAATACATATTCTTCTCAAGCTCATATGGAACATTCACTCATATAGACCATAAAACACACCTTAACACATTTGAAAGACTAGAAATCAGACAAATTATGGTTTTTTTTACCACATTTGAATTAAGCTTAAAAAATCAATAATAGAAAAATAGCTTAAAAAATCCTAAATATTTGGAAATCAGACAATATACTTCTAAATAACCCATGGGTCAAAGGAGTCTAAAGATAAATTTAAGAATCCTTATAGCAAAAGAAAGCAAAGACAAGTTGAAGTTGAATTTAATAAAGCAGGGGAAAGACCTTGAATAGACAGTTCACAAGAAAGGATTTTTCAAATAGCTGATAAACATGTGAAAAATTGCTCAACATAGTCAACAGAGTATGCATTTTAATATAAATTAAAATAACATTTTAGAAATGACAGTTTTAGGTGGTGAGAAGGACAAGTCAACTGGAATGTTGATGAAAGTATAAACTTGTAGAATAACTTTGGAAAATTGTTTGACAGTATCTGGACATGTGCATATGCCATGATCCAAGACATTCTCTTCAAGGAATATACCAAGCAGTAAAAGTACCAAAAAAAAAAAAAAAAGTTTTTTTTAAATACAAGAATGTTCACAGAATTATTCATAACAGCCAAACCAGAACATAATGTAAATATTCCTCAATAGTAGAAAGCATGACTGAATTGTGGCACAATAACACAAGGGACAAAATTAGCATAGAAAATAACCAAACATGCTACACGCAACGACATGAATGAATCCACAGTCAAAAACCTGAATGAAAGACTCAGCCTGAAACAATCCAGACAGTATGGTTCCTTTCATATCAAGTTCAAAAAGAGGCAAGCTCTGAGGGCCCTTCTTGACGATAGGAGGCAGAGTAGAGGTTACCTCTGTGGAGGGACACTACAGTGATGAGAAGGGTGATGCACGAATGGCGTTTCTAAGATGCTGGTGATGTTTTACTTCTTGACTTCGTCGGTTACATGGATCTGCACTTTTTGTGACAGTTCACCAACCTGTACACTTTGATTTTATGTATTTCCCATAGCATGCTTCACTTTGATTAAAAAAAAAAGTTTATTTAAAAAATTGAAGATAAAATACCAAATTTCCTGGTGAAGAATATGGTCCTTAATGTCCCAGCACTTACGACTCCATGCCACCCAAATATTCCTATTCTCTGCATCTGAGATATTGATATTGTCTTAAAATATCTAAAGAGCTGTTTTAGCAGACTCTTGAGGAGGAAAAAAATTAAGTTGTTCATTTTGAAAATTTGACTTACATTCCAAGAAGTTATGTAATTTCCTGTCTGATAGAAGAAAGCTCCTTGTTCAAATAATAAATGACCTTTCTGTGTCCTCTACAGTATTAGAAAAACATCCTTCTGTACAATTCTTTTTAACTTTTCAGCATCTTTTCAGGGCTATTGATGTTCCAGCCAATGTCAGAGAAGGGAGCTGAAAGGCCTGTCTTTGGGTTCCATGACTGGCTGTCAGCTCAGGGCCAGGGCCCTCAGAGTTGCTAGCTTAACTGCTTTATGTTTCCGCTTACAGATGTACATAATTCACCTTAATGCAGTAATACAGCGTGACTATTCAAGACTTTTTTTGTTCATAAAGCAAATAAGAAAGTATAGACGTTTAAGTCAGATTGCAATTTGATAAATGTACCTGATCTCTGATCATCAGACTATTAAAGAGGCAAGTGCAACCAATTTGTTTTAATCAAAGGATTTTCTTTCAAGCAGCCACATAACAAATTGCATCCTTGCATTAATATAGAGTCCCTTGAATTCTAATTTCAATTGTGAATTTCAACAAAAATATTTTTCATTATTTTGTGGACAAAGTGATCCAGGATTTTTTAAAATTATTTTGTCCTATTTTAGTTAACTAATCACTGTCAAGCCCATCTTTAAAATATTTAAAGAAAATAATAGTTATGTGCATCAAATGCATTGATTCAAGATATTTTATTCCTCTAGGGAAAAAATTTGTTAAAAAAATAAATAATCTGAAAAGCAGATTTGTATCTCGTATTTTGAAACGAAAATGAGAAGTGGGAGCTTTGTTTTATGACTGGGGGATGCAGAATGCTGACTATTAGAAATTTCTCATACTAATCTAGCTCTGGTGCATCAGAATATATACAGCAATTATTAGCAGAAAATGAATTCCTGCAGTCTCCTGGGCTGCACACTGTGGATTGTGGAGTGTTAATTGTATCAGTCTTTGCTAGACTTCTTCCATTCAATCAGCCCCAAGCATTAGATAATTTACATATTGGCCAGCCAAGCACTACCTCATTATATAATGGTCCACACTGGCTTTTGCATTTATTTTTTCTTTTTGCCGTTTCTCAAATATTTATCTTCCCCTTTTCCTTTCAAATTAAAAATAAGCCTGGATGACTCCTGTAAGATGGAGAAAGAGGCAGTATTGGGTAATGGAAAAATGAATAAACTTGGAACTGGGAAGCTTGGCCTCTAGCCCTGGCGTTACCTTTCAGCATTTCTTCGGGCACCTCAGTCTTTCTGAGTCTCAGTTTCCTCATTTGAAAAATGTGGATAATGACTCTTGTTCCACTTACCTCACTGGTTGTTGTGAACAACTGAGGTGAATGTGCAAGCTCTGTGAAAACCTATTACATAAATGTAAGGTGTTGTTATTACTTCTATTTATTGGGACTAGATTTCCAACATGGTGTCCCTGTGCCTGTTCAGTCACTTCCCTTACGTTGAATTTATTTTTTGATGGACCTGGAAACTTCAAAATCTATCCAATGTTGTAACCTGTAGGAAATATTTATTGAACGCTTTAGCAACTAAGCTTGTTTGGGTGAAAGTGGTTTGCAAAGACTACCACGTGTCCCGTTTTATGCAGTTACAGAATTAAAGAGGGTGAGGGGAAGCATCTCTTAGGAAATCTGAATCCCTGGCAATCTCTGTGTATTTATTAGTCTAGAGCAGAGGGGCTATCCCTTGTAAATGTGTTACCAAGGGGCACCCAAGGCCATTTGCTGAAAGGTATTGGCTGTAGTTCAGTTACTTCTAAGTAGCTTCCAGATCTTTTCCCCCATGACCTTACAATTTGGCTGCCCTTACGAGGCAGCACCACTCTCCAGGCTCTCCCGGCTCTCCCTTTTCCAGACTGTAGCAGGGCTCTCCACCCTTCTTACTTGCCTAGACATGCCAAAGCTTTGAGGTTTCCAAAAAGCAAACACAGCCTGATCCTTCGTCCGGTGGTTGCTTTTGAGCGTCTCAAACCATTTATTCCATTTATTGGACTTGGAGACGTGGGATAAAGAAAACTTATGGGAAGGCTCCTGGAGTTTTAAAAAGGGCTGACTCATGTGCCCTAGGTCACAATGACCTTTTGGAGTCCCCAGAACTTTCTCGACATACCCTCCGATCTCTCTGACCTGTTGCCAGCAGCAGTATCAGGGAAATAGCAGTCCATGCTTCCCAGTTGACTAGCGCAGCCCCCAACCACAGTTGGGAAATACAGCCTGAATGATGGCAGAAGCACCCTGAATCCCACGTGGCTTTGTGTGGCAAGAAAACAGCTGGGTCCAGTCGCTTTACATAAGGATTTCCTAAACTCGTCAAGGGGATTTAAATTGTGAAACGGAAAACACTGGCCTTTTTTCTCATTTATTTACATATTAAGTATTTATTATTATGCTAGATTTCATATACTGCTAAATTATATTTTTCAATGCTTACAGCAGGTGGTTCCTAATTGGGTTTCACAGAACAGTGCTGAAAACTGCGTGTAGAATATTGGCAATAAGGTGAAAGGAGGGGTGCGGAACAGTTGCCTAGAACAGCACTACTAACATGTTGGGCACGACTTTCTCTCTCTTCCTCAGGAGGGTGTGGTAATCTACTCAGCCAGTAGAGAAATGGTTTTTTAATATCTCAGCCAGGGATCTCTCAGAAATGCTTTCAATTCTCCACGTTGGTCTTAACAACATTTCTATATTAAATTCAATTTCCACTAGTTCATACCATTTATTGGTGGGAAAACACAAAACTCCATCAAAGTTGCCCATATCAATCCGTACATAGTCTTATTTGACTACTGAACATTTTATAATGTTGTCCATAATTTAATTTTATAATCCCTCAAAATATTTCGTATTTATTTTCTTGTTTCAATTTCAACATTTTTCTGGTAATTTCACAAATCTTTTCTTTGTGTATGTCTGAGCCACTACAAGTGGTATGGATTTCCAAAATGCATTTTTTTTCTAAGTAATATTTTTTTCTTCAAAACTTTTTATTTAGATGCAATTTTAATCTGAGAAAGTAGCCTCCCCTACTTCCACAGTCAGTGCTGGAGACACACACTTTCACTTCCCACTCTGGCCTCTTCCTTGTCTGGGCTTCATCCATCTTTCAGACTTTAAGTGAAATAAATGTCCCCCCCTTAGAGGAATTTTCCATAAATTCTGGGAATAGTTTAGGTCTTTCAGTAATACACACACGTAACTCCCAGTACTTAGGTTCATGTCAAATTATACTGTTCTTAGTAAATCCCAATTTGTATAATTGTTTGTGTGAGTTTAATTGCTTCATTTCAGGACTTCAAGCTCCAGGAGGGCAGATAGCAGGCTTGTCTTGAACACTGTCAAATTTCCTTTGCTTACCAGAGCCTAGCACTCAGTAGTAGCTCAAAAATATTTCATATGAATGAAGAATGAATAAACCAACATCTCTCTGGCACACAATTCCTGATGAACCTAAAACATGTAATCCTGACGAAACCTGGAACAGACTCAGAACATTTATACCCAGTAGCTGACCAGGTATAGAAGTGAAAGGGGCAGGAAAGTCTGCTCTCTGATTCTCGCTTCTGTTCACACAGGTTTCATCAAGTCTTTTCAAGCTATTTGCAGAATGCAAAGCCACAGAGAGAGGATCTGTGTTTTGACTTCTGATACCCTTTGATGGACCACCTGCCAGCTTTAAGTCAAAGAGCTTTAGAGTCTAGCCTAAGACATGGGGTATTCTCAGCGCTCAGTCAGCTCAACCATGACACAGTCTGTTTGATTCACTGGTTCTTCCCTGCAGGATGCAAAAGCAGAGATCTAGAAGTATTCCTCCCATTGCTCTTAGAAGTTGTCAATAAGTGGCTGAAAATATAAAGGACGGGGCATATCTTTAATTCAATTTTTCACCATTTCAGTTAAAAAGATTACCAACAATCATGCTTTTGTAGGTCCCATTGCACATATTAATAATTTGTCGTTCTTTCTGATTACTCAATCATACTGAGGCCATAATCGTCTTAGTCTGCTTACTTGCCAAATATTAAGAAACAATCATTTCTTAAAAAAGCCCAGAGCAGGGATGGCAAAGACAGCAAATCCTTTGAGCCATTTTATTAGACTCTAAAGAGCCATTTTGATGACAGTATTCGTTTGCTTTAATGGAAACAGACTAAAACCAAATTCTCTCTTGATTTCTCAGTTAAGAAGCTACTGCTCGTTGTATTCCCACAAAGTAGAATTCTTAACGCCCTCTTCTGTAAAGACATGTGACAAGAGGCTCGAAGGCCCTAATGATGATCATGCAATCTTTCAATTCTGGGTAAACTTAAAACTTCGATTTTTTTTTCCTAAGCAAATTAAACATCTCTAGGTCAGTTTATTTATTCTGAGTTCATCGTTGTTTGTTTTAGATATATGTTTTGAAGATATGCTTTGAACACAATATATCCATTCAACAATTGTTAACCAAGTAATAATTGTCATCATCATAGTCTTTACACTTAATTTAATCTTAAGATGTGGGGCTTGGATGTTGATTTGAAATGTTTGATAATCTTTTGTTTCCCTTCACCATAGTGCTTATGCTGTCAAAACCAACACATGGCAGAACTTTAAGGACTAGTGCCAAACATATGGTCTCCACAACCAGTCAGCACAACTTTTGGAATTCTAATTGCAGAGAAGGGCCAAATGAAAATGCTTAATTGCACACATATGACCAGTTGAGGATTTCCTAATAGGCTGACTTCTCTAAGGCCTGTAAATATCTGCCATGTAGAACAGACACATTTAAATGTTGCAAGAAAGACCATGATTAAAAACAGTCTTTTAACAGTTTTACGTTTTTTTAAGATATGAAAGTAAAATGTAATTTTCACATATTTATTTAAACATTTAAAGGGCCTTTTCCAAAACTGTATGTGCTCTAGAAGTGCGTGCTAATGACCCTATTCATTTTTAGCCTGAGGCTAGCAGAATTAAGGATGCAATCATTTTCCTTAAACTAAATACATAATAATTCCATGAAAATAACTACCACAGCAGCATGAATCTAATGTCTAGCTAATGCTGCATTTATATTAAAGTACTAATTATGGAATCAAAATTTTCCGCTCAAAGGATGCTAAAGATCACCTAGTTAAAATATTTTATTTGATTCATGAGAAAACTGAGATACACAGAAGTTTTTTGACTTGCCCAAGCACACTGCTTGGATATAGCTGAGCCTAAACTGAGCCCATGATTTCATCACCAAATCCCAGTGTTCTTTTTATTACATGAGTCTATCATGAAAAATATGTTATCCCTATTAAAAAAAAAAAGATTTGAATGGCTTCTTAAGACTTTGTTGAAGTGATTATTTGCTCAGGAACAAAATGAATGTAATTTTGGCCTTTTGTTCAAAGGACTTTTATTTTTTAGAGAAGTTTAGGTTCACAGTAAAATTGAGAGGAAGATACAGAGACCTCTCACCATTATCAACATTCCCCACTAAAATGGTACATTTGTCTTATTTGATAAATTGAGATATCATAATCTCAATTGAGACATCATAACCGTCCAAAGCCCACAGTTTTTAGTGTTCACTCTTGTTGTACATTTTATGGGTTTGAACGGATGTACAATGCCCTGTTTCCATCATTACAGCATCATACTGAGTATTTTCACTGCCCTAAAAATGCTCTGTGCTCCACCTAGTCCTCCCTCCCCCCACCCCCACTACAGGCAACAACTGACTGCTTTACTGTTTCCGTAGCTTTACCTCCTCCAGAATGTCATATAGTTGGAATCATACATTATGCAGCCTTTCCAGATTGGCTTCTCTCACTTAGCAAATGTGCATTTTAGGTTTTTCTGTGTCTTTTCATGGCTTGATAGCTCATTTCTTTTTAGCTCTGAATAATATTCCAGTTGCCTGGATGTACCACAGTTTATTTATCCATCCACCTACTGAAGGACATCTTCATTGCTTCCAAGTTTTGGCTATTATCGATAAAGTTGATACAAACATCCACGTACAGGTTTTTGTGTGGACATACCCAGTTTCTTTGGGTAAATACCAAGGAGCATGAGTACTAGATCATATAGTAAGAGTACTTTCAATTTTGTATAAATCTCCAGACTGTCCTCCAAAGTGGCTGTATCCTTTTGTGTTCCCACCAGCAATGATGTGAGGTCCTTGTGCTCCACAACTTTGTCAGCATTTAGTGTTGTCAGTGTTCCAGGTTTTGGCTATTTTAATAGAAGTGTGGTGGTGTCTTGTTTTAATTTTCATTTCCCTGATGACTATGAAACATCTTTTCATGTGTTTATTTGCCATTTGTATATCTTCTTCATTGAAGTGTCTAATAAGGCCTTTGGCCCATTTTTTAATTGAGTTTTTTGTTTTCTATTGTTGAGTTTTAAGAGTTCTTTGTATATTTTGGTTAACAATTTTTTATCAGAAGTGTTTTTTGCAAATATTTTCTCCCTGTCTGTGGCTTGTCTTCTCATTTTATTAACATTGTCTTTTATAGAGCAGAAGTTTTTAATTTTAACAGAAGTCCAACTTATCAATTATTTCTTTCATGGAATCTGCCTTTGGTGTTGTATCTACATAGTCCTCACCATCCACAAGATCATTTAGGTTTTCTCCTATGTTATCATCTAGAAACTTTATAGTTTTGTGTCTTCTATGTATGTCTGTGATACATTTTCAGGTAATTTTGTGAGGGATGTAACATCTGTGTCTAGATTCTTTTTTTTTTTTTTTTTTTTTTTTGCAGGTGGATGTTGAATTGTTCCAGCACCATTTGTTGAAAATATTACCTTGGCTATATTGTATTGGCTTTGGTCCTTTGTCAAAGACCAGTTGAATATATTTATGAAAGTCTATTTCTTGGCTTTCTATTCTATTCCATTGATCCACTTGTCTATTATTTCACCAATACTGCACTGCCTTGGTTACTGTAGCTTTATAGTAAGTCTTGAAGTTGGGTAGCATCAGTTCTCCAACTTTATTCTTCCCCTCCAATGTTGTGTTGGTTATTCTAAGTCTTTTGTGTCTCCATACAAACTTTGTAATGAGTATGTCAGTATCCACAAAAATAATTTGCTGTGAATTTGATTGGGATTGCATTGACTATACATCAGTTTGGAAAGAATTGACATCCTGACAATACTGAGTCTTCCTACCCATGAACATGGACTATCTCTTTATTTATTTAGTTTTTTTCTTGAGTTTGTTCATCAATTTTGTGGGGGTTTTTTTTCACATAGATCTTATACATATTTTGTTAGATATATACCTATGTATTTCAGTTTTGCAGGTGTTAAAGTAAATTGTACTGTGCTTTTAATTTCAAATTCTGCTTGTTCCTTGTTGGTATAATTGACTTTCATGTACTATCCGTGTATTCTCCAACCTTGGTATTATTGCTTATAGGAGTTTTTTGTCAATTTTTTTTGGATTTTCTACATGGATGCTCATGTTATCTATGAATAAAAATAGTTTTATTTCTTCCTTCCCAATCTGTATTATCTTCGTTTCCTTTTCTTGCCTTATTGCATTAGCAAGGACTTCCTTTATGATGTTGAAAATGAGTGATGAGAGGGGACATCCTTGTCTTGTACTTGATCTTGGTGAAAAAGCTTCAAGTTTCTCATCATGAAATGTAATGTTAGCTGTAGGTTTTTTGTAGATGGTCTTTATCAGGTTGAGAAAATTCCCTTCTATTCCTAGTTTTCTGAGAGTTTTTTTTTTTTAATCAGGAATGGGTGAGTATTGGTATATCTGCTTTTTTAACCACAGTTCAATCATCTAAACTTGTATTGTTTTAATGTTTCTCTCCCTAATGTATATGGCACAAGTCTATTATATAAAAGAAATCTAGAACATGTTACCTTCCTTCAATGCAAACCTACTCTACCACTTTTCCTTGAAAAATGATGATAAATCTGGACTGTGAAATGCCTTTGCATAATGAATTCCCCTACAATATTTTCTAAAGTAAAAGATTTAATATACCTGTCTGACTTTAATTTGAGAGGAAAATATGGAGAGAGAGGTCTTGTTTCTTAATCTAGAATACTGTATCTTATTTTCAAATTCTATTTATTCCATGATTATTTCCTCACTTCTTTATTAACCTCCCTTTATGTCTCTTTCTACTGTTTACACACTTCTTAAGGTATAAGCAGCTTTCCTTGTTGAGAGTTTGCTATTCATTCATTTTATGTTTACTATGTACATGAATCTTTTTAACTTATATGCCAAGTACATTTAATATTATACCAAGCATATTCCATTTCTATACCAAGTAAAGCCTTAGCTATTCATGCTAACTAAAGGATCAGGGATGTCTTCCCTAAAGAAAGAGATGGGGAAGAACAGTCCAGGCTGAGGGAACAATATAAATGAATATGTGAGTCTGGAAAGTGTAGGGAATGTTCAGGAAATAGTGAGTGATCTTGTATTACTAAAACAGGCTTAAGCATATGGCTTGAAGATCAGATCTAGTTTACAACATGTTTTCTTTGGCAGACTAATGTTTTTAAAATGTCAGAATTATTTGTCAATATTTAACAACTAGGAAACCTCATATTACACTTCAGATCCTTGGTTTGTCTTGAAATACTGAGATGGAAACTTTGAGATTGCTTCTCAACATGGCAGTATAAATTTATCAGGCTAGGCTTAATTCAGTAATAAACAACTGCAAATTTTCAGCCGCTTAACACAATAAATATTTATTTCTTCCCAAAGCGATGGTTGAACAAAGGTGTTCCTGATCTGGTGTCTTTCTGGATGGTTCTCCATCTAGTAGTATATCAAGGGCACAAGCTCATTTTATTTCATAATTGAACCCTTCTCTAGGTCTTTGGAGTTCTTTCCATTCAGCAGGGAAAAGAGGAAAGAGAATAGAGAATTATGTATGGTCGGATTTGTGGTCCAGGCTTAGATATGGTGTTTGTCAGTCTCACTCATGTTTCATGAATCAAAAGTCAAGGACATACCTCACTTAATGGCAATGAAGGGGGGAAATATACTTTACTTGTGTACTCGGGAGTGAAAGAAAATGGTCTGTGTACTATAATTAATATCTTGTAGTAACATAATGAAAAAGAATATAAAAACAAATATATGTATGTATATGTATGACTGAAACATTATGCTGTACACCAGAAATTGACACATTGTAAATGACTATACTTCAATTTAAAAAAAAAAGGAAAAAAATCTATGTAATAAACAGTTATATATAATTTATATTAGTCTGCTTCTGGGATTTAAAAAAATTATATTCTTTGTGCATCTGGCCTCAAAATGAGTAACCCCACATACAGACATTTTCTTTTCAGAGGTACAAAGAATAGAATTCATCTCAAAAAGGGAACTGTCCCTAGATGCAGGCAGCTGTTTTCCAAACTCTATGTCCATAGAAATGACTGAGCTGCTAGAAGGCATTGGAGCATGGGTAAACTGATGTAGTTCCACCTGTAAGCCTCTTAATACAAGGGGTGATATTTTAAAAAATATTAATGTTCTTTTCAGTGTTTTTGTGCAACTGATCGTATCCCTCGAAATATTTAAGAGTTTTAGAGCAAGAATGTAAAGACAGTGTTAATATATTGCTTCTTATATTCAAAGTCGGAATTTTACAGCAAAGCATTGTTGACAAAGGAAGGAATTTTCTAAATTTCTCCCCCATCTATGCCCCCTCTACCTCATATCTCCCACTGAAATATCAAAAGTAAATCTTGGTTGATTAAATCATAGGGTTGTGCATAAGGAAGATTCCAACAGGAAGAGAAATGGGGGGAAATCCATTTCCTACCTGCCCTAAGGAATTGTGAGGAAAGAAGGGGACAGGAAAAAAGAGCACATGCAAAGGTCACATTTGTCTCTTCCACTCTCAGGTTGACTCCAGGATTGATGGTTGTTTAGAAATATCAAGATAAATTAGAGGAGATTAAGGACAGAATGCTTTCGCTATGTTCTATGCAAAGGACTCTGGAGTAAAACTGCTTCCTGTGCAGCTGATGCCAGGTCAAAGGACACTTGGTGGTGATTTATTGTTTGGACAGAAAAGCCCTTGATAGTTTATCTTCCTGATTGGAGTGGGTGGGAGCAAGGCACAGATGACTGTCTGGAAGGGCAGATTGCCAGAGCAGGGAGGCCAGAGATCATGTGGGGGATCACCCAGTCAAATGGGTGTCACAGCCAGGCTCAACAAGTTCTTCAACAAAGCTGAATCAGCAAGAGGACTTTGTGTCTCTGGCTAAGGCAAGAGAGATCAAGACACAATTCACACAGACGTTACCTTGGGCAGGTCAATCTTAGGTAAGCTAGAGCCACTTAGAAACCAGAAGATCCAAAGGACACAGAGAAGATCTGAGAACTCCACCTCATCAATGTCAAAGGTTCCATAAGTCTCCTGCTACCATAACCAAATTTCTGTCTTAAAGAAGAACAGGGTGGGGATGGAGGTATGAAGGAAAACTGTTTAAAATAACTAAAGGGACTGAGTTTGCCAATGAGACTAAAAATTATGTAGTTTTGTTAATTCGCCTCTTGTCTAACAAGATACATGAGGAAGACTATTATCTATTATAGGCCAAATAAGGATGCTAAAATATTTTTTAATATCTGAGTGATATTGTTTGTAAATTATGTCCTCAGTATATTAATTTTGGGATATTGATTACATGTCTTTAAATTTTGATCTATTGCTACATTTGTTTGCTCTTTATCCTTACATGAAAATTAATAATAATAATAATACTGAAAGTTAACATTACTATATGCTAAATACAATCCCAAAATATTTACATGAGTTAGCTCATTTATTCTTCACAAAAATCTGGTGAAGATACTGTTATTATTCCAATTTTTTTTCCAGATGAAAAAAAAATCAAAGTGGAGAATGGTTAAATCATTTGCCAAAGGTGTAGAGCCAGGATTCCAACCAAGGCATTCTCACTACAAAGCTTGCTTTTTAAATCACTGGTTTTAAGACTCTGATTTCATTACACCGTTCACTTTGATCTGAAACTGTGTCAAGTAGTTTGCTTGGCACCAAGTAGGAAAAATGTCTGGATGAATAGAAGAATTTTTTACTGAGCTGATCATGTCTATGTTTTAATATGGCAAATACATTTTAGATTATTTCTACACTACCTTAAAAATACATTGCACTTGCTTAAACTATATGAGTTTAAATCTCCTCTGGTAGGATTTCAGTTTAAAGTTTCTCTGTTGGTCTGTTTACGGTTATAGCTTCAACTGAGAAGATGCATGCAAGTCATGAAGTGGAGACCTTTTAGCATAGTGATTAACCTCAAGTAGTCTGTCTTATCATTCCCCTTATTCTATGGGCTACTTCTGCACTTTCGTTCTCCTTTTCTCCATTCCTTTTACTCATTCATTTTCCTCGTCTCTACTTTTTTAAGTTTATCTCATTCTTTCCACGCAGATTCATTAATCAGTTTCTTTTGGTGGGGACTATTTTTCTTCATTATTCTTTTCCCCTCTTCTATCAATAGGATCAGTTCAACAATGGCAGAAATTATATTAAAATAAGAGGCAGAGATTCTAAGTCATTTGATGTTGGCCAAGCCATTTAATTTTTTAAGACTCTGTTCCCCCACCTCTAAAATACAGGATTCAACTAGAAAGCTTCTAAAATTTACTCTAGTTTAAGGATTCTTAATTAGACTTGTTGAGTTTGTTATTTACCCTATACATAGAACATGATGGCACGATGACTTTGGGATGTGTCTACATAATGCCAAACATTAAATCAATTGAATAAAATTATTTAACCAGTCATCTAGATGTTTTGTCTCTTTGACGCTAAACATCTGGGAGAACCAGATTTTGTCATATTTAACACAATACTTAAGCACCACTGCATAGGCCTGGTCAATCAAGATATTAGCCAAACTGATTGTATCTAGTCCCCAGTAAGCATTTCTATATATAAATGAGGTTCTTCTGTCTAATACCTGTGTTTGAATTGCAATCATTTTATAATTTCTCAAGAGCTGGTTGAAATTTGAATAAAACACCAGATATGTGGTGAACCTAGTTTACAGAAAGATTTATCTCACTAACTGATTCTATGAATAGCCTAGTTGAACTTGAAGATGAAACAGATAATCTGGTTTCCTATAGACATTTGGATTTTGGATTTTGGAATGCTTAGAAGAATCAATTCCAATGTTACCAATAACTATTACTGGCATTTAACAATTCATAGACGTATCTTCCTCATCTGTACACATCTATCCTTGTTCTTTAAAGCCACAGCTTGTTCATTCCACTTGATCATTCTTTATTGATGATAAAGCCTATGGTCACCATCCTTCCTATAAAAATAACTGAAGTACTTGAAGATGCTGCCTTTCAGGGTATCACTTTCCAGATGTGTTGTATAGAGGATCTGTTTTATTTTTCAACTTAACACTTATTTGCCATTGTCAAAGTATGTGGTGTGTTCGGCTGATTGCATAGGATAAAATCAACAGTTATGATTATGTGGACACCTTGCTTCAGGATTATGGAAGAAGCCTGGAAGCAAACAAAGATTGGAGGCTATTTGGAAATAGGAAGAAAGTTTAGTTTAGTTCCATGATTCATGGTAATAAAAATTGCTATTTATTGATTAGTTCTATTATAGACATTTAAAAAAAAAACTATAACATTTTCATTTCAAACATTAAGACACAAAGTTTCAAAAGAGCTAAGAGAACTGCCCAGTTAGACAAGTAACTGTCTGCACCAGAACTCAAACTCTGGTCTGTCTCTTCCAAAATCCATGCATTTTCCAATACACAATATTGTCACTATACCAAGAAGGTCAAAGGGCCTTTATCTCATGTAAGCCTTACAGATTTATTTGAACTGTTTTTGCAAAATTTTAAAAGATAACTTTAACGTTGTGGTGTTTCACGTAAGATCCAGATTTCTGACTTCTCTAGAAAAAGTCAGAAAGTCTATACCAATTCTACAATTAGGGAGGTAAAAATAAATAGTCTGTTTCCCTTTAAAATAGACATACATTACCCAGTTCACCTTAGTCCCCACCATCTTTTTTACCTCCCTGTCAATGTGTGTGAATATCCATTGTATGAAAATATTAAATATTATACCATTAGATTACTGGAATAATGCCCAGCCTAATTAACTTACTTAAATTACACACATAGCCTCACACGCATGTGAAAACAACTAGATATTAAAACATAGGAGAAGAAGCCAGAGTTGAAAAATAGACATATTTAAATGATGTCTTCATTTTAATATCATCAATTAATGAATGTGGTGAATCTCCCTTCAGTCCTAAATAAACATTTACCTGTAATTTTAATCATTAAAAGTATGCTCAAATTCAGGTTTCCATGAATGGTAAAAGAAAGGTATCAAAGACATTGCACAATTTTCACACACAAAAAATGTGACACATAGGCAGTGTGGGTTTGCCATAGCATCCAGATGGAATATATGATGTTGTCTAATCTATAAAATGTATGAAAATCTTTCCACTCAAAACAATGTGATCACAGAGCCAACATGTTGTTGCTCCCTATAAGACTATGACACATACACATCTGTCACCCAGCTGCAAAATCCAGATTTCCTAAAAATAAGAAGTACTATTTTCAAATCAATAAATCTTAACAACATTAATTTTTTGGATAAATGTTTTGAGCCAAATTCCATATCAGATGCCAAGTCCTATCCTTTCGATCTATTATGATTTTGCGATGAACCCAGAAAAGGTAAATGGCATTGTAAGTTAAGAAGTGTTGTTTTATATAGTCTTGCCCTCATAGGTCTTTATCAAAAGATAACGTAGTCTCATAAATACATGGTACAAGAGTCAGATTGTAGGGAGTAGTAGCACCATACAACTTTGAACGTGCAAAGTTCCAAGAAGTAAAGTTGTTGGCTGGAGGACCCCAAAAAGAAAAAAAAAAGGCAAAAGAAGTAATAAACAGTATTAAACACTTTCTTTGTTTGCTTAACAAATGTTATTACATGCCTAATGTTCTGGATACTGGGCCAGGCATGGTAGATACCATGTTAAAGAAACCCAGACGTGGTCCTTGCTCTCATGCAGCTTGTGTTCTAGAGGAAGGGAAAGGCATTAATTACAAAATCACAAGCAAAAATATTCTCTTCCAAATGCTATGAAGGACATTTGATCAGGAGAGAGGTGGCCTCCTCAAGGAAATGAGGTTTTTTTCCCTGAATTCTGAAGGACAATTAGTTGTTAACTATGTGAGAAAAAAATTGATTAACATGTTAGGCTGAGGAAATTGCACATATTTAAACGGCATATGGTGGGACACATCATAGCGAATATAAAGGGGCTGAGAGAATTGCACTATGGCTGGGCAGAGGGCAGCGTTGAATGTGAGATGAGTCTGGGGACATGGGAGGAGGCAGACTGTGAAAGGCTCTGCTTGATATGTTGAGCATTTAGTAGGAAACAAATGGAAAGCTTTTGAAAAGTTTAAATGGAAAATAGGTTGATTTATGTTATGAAGAGATCACTCCGACTGCCATATGAAGAAGCGATTTAAAGGAAGCCAGACTGAATGTGGGTGGTAGACTAGTGCATTTACCACATGTGTTGGTTATTTGTGGCTGTGTCCCAATTGACTCCAAAGAATCATGGTTCAAAAAGCAAACACCTATCATCTGACAGATGCTGTGAGTCAGGAATCTGGGCACAGCATAGCTAGGTTCTCTGGCTCCAGCTCTCTCACAAGATCGGAATCAAAGTGTCCTCTGGAGCCATAGTCACTTCAGGGCTCAACTGGAGGAGGATTCACTTTCAAACTCACTCACGTGGTTGTTGGCAGGATTCAGTTCCTCACAGGATCTCAGTTTTCTTGCTGGCTCTTGGCCAGAGATATTCCTCAATTCCTTGATACTCAACCTCACTATGGGCCAATTCATAATATGGCAACCAGCTTTCATCAGGTGAGCAAGTGAGAGAGCAAGGGAATGAGAGCAAGATGGAAGCCCAAGCCATTTTGTAACCCAATCGTAGAAGTGATGTTCATTGGTCACTAGGTATAGCCCTAAGAGTGGGCTATAATACATGCACATGAGTACTTGGGCGCAGAGATCCCTGGGTGCCATTTTAGATGCTGCCTATCACACCAGGTAAGAGACAATGGTAGCTTGGATTAGGAAGAGATGAAGATGTGTATGGATTCAAGAAGTATTTGTCTAAAAAAAACCAATCAAATAATTTGGTGATAGATTATTATGGGCTAAATTGTGACACCTCCCCCCCCACCAAATTCATATGTTAAAGCCATACCCCCAGTACATGAGAATGTGATTACATTTAGAGACATTTCAAAGATGATTAAGTTAAAATGAGCCCATTAAGGTAGACCCTAATCCATTCTGACTGCTGTCCTTATAAGAAGAGGCAATTCGAATACACAGACATTAGGGATGCACGTATGCAGAGGAACGACCACATGAAGACACAGCAGGATGACAGCCACCTGCAAGCCAACAAGAGTTGCCTCAGGAAAAACTGATCCAACAGAAACCTTGATCTTAGACTTCTAGCCCCAGAACAGTGAGAAAATATAGTGCTTAAGCCACCTAGTCTATGGTATTTCATCATGGGAGCCCAAGCAAACTAATACAGCTGTCAACTTTGAGGGTGGGGGAAATGGAAAAGTCAACAATTTTGGTTAAGCTATTTAAAAGAATAAATGGTGATGCTTTGCACTGATAGAAAATACTAAAAAAGGGTCAAGTCTGGACAGAGTCTTTTTTTCCCCAATAAACAAATGTTTATTCCCCAACTATTATGTGCCAGGCACTAGTTTATGCTTAGGGATAGAACAGAGACAAAACAAGGAGCCATTGCCTTCATGCAGCTTACATTCCATGTAATGTGTGGGTCTGCAGTTCAGGAAATCTGAGGTGGAGATAGATATTTATAAATCACCTGAATAAGGAAATAATTAAAGTCATAGGTGAGCAGGAGATACATATGTAGAGAACAGAAGGTAGAAACAAACAGTCACTGAAAAAGGGAGATGGTAGGACCAAGTCTTGAGACGCTCCAACAATGAAGACAGATTACTGGGGAATGAATCTACACAGGAGGTAAGGGGAAAAGGAGGAGAGTAGGGAAAAAATGTTTCACATAAGCCAAAGGAGGAGAGTGTTTAAACGCAGGGGACACACAACATCTATAGCTACACATAGAACAATTTCCTTTGGGAGAAATCCAGAAACTAGTTGAAAACTCCTACACACCAAGCAAACAATAAAATATCCCCATCACTTTAGAGCTTTTCCTCTAAGATCACGAACAAGGCAAAGATGCCTACTCTCACCACTTTTATTCAACATAGTATTGGAAGTCTTAGCCAGGGCAATTGGACAAGAAAAAGAAATAAAAGGCAACCAAATTGGAAAGGAAGAAGTAAAATTGTCTTTATTTTCGGATGACATGATATTATATATAGAAAATCCTAAAGACTACACCAAAAAAGACCTTTTAGAACTAATAAATAAATTCAGTAAAGTTGCAAGATCTGCAATTGTGTCTCCCAGGGCTGCCATTTTCTAGGTCAGCTACAGCAACATTCCTGGAGTGTGCTTAATAACTAGGATGTATTCACAAGCAGAAGGTCATCTGTTGTTTGCTGGAGACAGAATTCAAGAAGGGCTTAATTTCATGATTTTATAGAGGCCCAGGAAGTGTATTTCCTCCATGTGGTTTTGGTTATAGGAAAACGTATAAAGTACATCTCTGACTCAACTTGTGGGTGGTCAACTTGGAGGGGGAAGGAAAGTAAACAAAGACTGGTTCTGTAATACGTTAGGTTGTTGCAATTTTGTGTTTGTAGAAGCTGCCTGAGAAAAGATAAACAAACATATGCTCAAATCAAGTGAAAAAAGAAAACTTTTTGTTATATGCAGCTAAAATTACACAGACCATACTGCTTCTTAAAATGGAGAAAGCTAAAGATATCAACCTTTAATCATTTTATTATTCTCTTCCACTCCCACACAGACACAAGCACACAAAAAACTCTCCTTAAAATTATCTTTGCAGCCCTAATAATCTGCAAGTTAACTTCAAGTAAACCAAAGCTCCATTTTACAAGTTTTCTTTGTCCCATATATTTATACTATGTACATATATACTATATATGTATATAATATGTATTTATATTATATACATATTATATACTATATATTATATACTATATAATAGTATATATATATAGTATATAATATATAATATGATAAAAATTTTTAAATATATGGGTTTTCATATCAGGATATAATAGAGACCCACATAGAACCTACAGGCTTTCTTCACAAGGAGTCACAGCACTATGGAGTTGAAGTTTGTTTAAAGAAAATATGATTGAAAATTTTGGAAATATAGTGTAGAATTTTTCCTATCAGCTAAAAAAACTCTGTGTTCTGTTGCATCTAATCAGTTAATATAGAACATTTACCATATACCAATAAAAGACACAGGTGAGGATTCAGAGTCACATAGATTCTGTGATTTTAAATAATACAAAATTTATTTGTCGAGTCTCTGAATATAAATACTGATTAAAAATCACTTTAATGTTATTTTGCTGACAAATATAAAAAAAAATCAACTTGCAAGCAAATCTCTAAGAAAATGGCCTCATTCACATGATCTGTATTTTTCTGATGGATGAATATGGGGTGTTTCTCTGTTTATAATTATTTCAGTTAATTCAAGGAACTTTTGAATGCAAGTTAGTGTAATTTGGGATCATGCATGCATCAAATCTCACACTTGGAAGTGTTTGAAGTATCCCTTTTATTATAAGAATAGTTTCTATATCTTTAATAATCATCTCCTTTCATCATCAGGTGTTGTCTCTGAAAAAAATATAGAATCTTAAAAGAGGAAGATACACAAACATTTAAAGCACTTTGAGTAGTTTTTGTTGGCTCTTTGCTCTTTACAACAGTAATGTAGACATATCATCAGTGTGCACTGATGAGGGCTAAAGCTAAAACAGAAACTGAGAAAACAATATGCAAACCACAGCTATTACATGTAGCTCTTTCCTGCTGAGAAAATCTAATTGAAAATTGAAAATTTTTATTCCATAGTTTAAAAAATTACCAACCTGAATTATTTAAAAACATAAATACTTATGAATCGGGGGAAGATGTCATCAACTTTGAATCTTTTAACCAATTAGTTAATACTGTTTTATTTAGTTACCATGCAAAGGGAGAACGTGATTTCTACTTAATTTCAAAGATTTTTTTTTAAAGATTTTTAATGGGACATTTCTTTGAAATTAAGAAATTTTGACCTTAAGTTTTTCAAATCATTAACTAGTCAATTCATTTCCTTGTCAAAGAGCAGGAAGTAGGGTCTAAGGGGTAGATTCCCAACAAACATATTTCATGATAAAATAGTCTCTGACGCCTAGTTAACAATCACTTTGAAAAGGTATTTGTAATTTGCTTTATTATTTTTTTTCAGTGCTGTAATCAGTGCTGC
Source organism: Camelus bactrianus (assembly GCF_048773025.1). NCBI lineage: Eukaryota > Metazoa > Chordata > Mammalia > Artiodactyla > Camelidae > Camelus > Camelus bactrianus. The sequence goes on from NC_133543.1 coordinate 66,031,653, forward strand.
AGATTTTATTTTGCTCTTTTACATTGAAGGTCTAAAAAGTCCTGAGCTTTAAGAAGCTTTGAAAATGAAAAAAAAAAAAAAAAAAGACTATTTTTAGCATCTAGTTGCTTACTATTCTTTCTCCTTCAGGTAAGGTGGCAAAATGTGGAATGAATGGGTTCATTCTTCCTGAATGACTTGGAGCCACGTGTGGTCTATCCGTGTGTGACTATGAATCATGCAGTTTTAGAAAATGAAGGACAATGAGTCAAGCCCAAAATTCTATAATGAGAAGTTTAATTTTTCCTAAAACCGCTGAATATAAGTGAAGATTTCGTTTTGTTTGCATGTAATTTCTATCTATGCTTGAAGTAAACAGAAGAATTTCAAAGATTTCTCAACTATGGCTGAACACATACTCATTTCACAATTATTTATTGTTTGTCATCTGCTAGTAACTATATTAGTATGGCAGGCATAGGAAAATGAAAAATAAGTCTCTTTTTAGGGAACCATAAGTCAATATTTGAAGTCATGGAATTGGTTGAGATCATCTAAGGAGAGACTCAAGATTGAGAATAGAAGGCAGATGACACCAACATTTTTTTCTTCCGGTTCTGTTGAGTTATAACTGACATACAGCACTATGTAAGTTTAAGGTATACATATAATTATTTGACTTATATATATTATGAAATGACTACACAGTAAGTTTAGAGAATACCCATCATCTCATATGGATAAAAAATAAAAGAAAAAGAAAAAATATTTTTTCCTTGTGTTGAGAACGCTTAGGATTTACTCTCTTAACAACATTCATATATAACATACAGCAGTGTTTATTATATTAATCATGTCTTACATTACATCCAGAGTACTTATTTATCTTATAACTGGAAATTTGTATCCTTTGACCATCCTTCATTCAATTACCTCTCTCCCATCCCCTGCATCTGGTAACTAGAAATCTTATTTTTTTTCTATGTGTTTGCTTCTTTGTTGTCCAAGTATAATTAAGCTACAACACTATGTATGTTCCTAGTTGGTGCACAACATAGTGACTCGATATTTCTACACATTACAAAATCATCACCACAGTAAGTCTAGTAACCATCTGTCACTATACAAAGATAATTATTATTATTCTTGACTATATTCCCCATGCTGTACATGTCTTCCCCATGACATTTTTTCTGTAACTGGAGGTTTGTTATCTCTTAATTTCCCTCACCTATTTCACTGATTCCCCTAGTCTCTGCCCCTCAGGCAATTATCTGTTTGTTCTATGACTCTGTTTTTGTTTTTTTCGTTCTTTTTTTTCTTGCTTTTTAAATTCCGTATACAAGTAGAATTATACAGTATTTTTCTTTGTCTGAATTATTTTACTTAGCATAATATCCTCTAGGTCCATCAATGTTGCTGCAAATGGCAAGATTTCATTCTTTTTATGGCTGAGAAATATTCCATTATGTACACACACACACACACCCATCTCCTTTATCCATTCACCTATAGATGAGCATTTAGGTTGCTTCCATATCTTGGCTATTGTTAATATCGCTGCAATGAACATAGGGGTGCCTGTATCTTTTCAAATTAGTGTTTTTGTTGTCTTTGGAAAAAGACAAAGAAACAGAATTTATGGATCATATGTTAGTTCTGTTTTTAATTTTTTGAGGAACCTCCATGCTGTTTTCCATAGTGGCTGCACCAATTTACAATCCCACCAAGAGTACATGGGGGTTCACTTTTCTCCACATCCTCACCAACACTTACTATTTGTTGGCTTTTTGATGATAGCCATTCTGTGAGGTGATATCTCATTATGGTTTTAATTTGCATTTCCCAGGTGACACCAGCATTTAATGAACTGGTAGAAGACTATCCCAAAGAAGATTGAGGAGTGGCCATGGGAGAAGAATAGGAAAGAGTGGTATCAGAAAAGAAGGGCAAAAGACGTTCATGAAGGATATCGGTTAGATTTCACCAAGATGTTTTTTACTTTTTTTTCCCTTTCTTTAACAAGACTAATATTTTTAAAATAATCCCCAATTTATATTACATTACTGGAAGCAAATACCCCATCTGATTTTTCCCCACACCCCATCTGATATTTCTGTTTCAGTAAAGTAGATAGAGATGTCAACTCAGGGAATTAGAGAAAACCATGGACTGTAGCCAACCACTTCCCTTCTCACGAGCTGTGATAAAACAAAGCAGAGAGTAAAGGGATAGCTGGTGGGTGAGCTATATGGATCCAAGCCTCCCCTTTCTGGACATTGGCCTGGAATGTGGCGAATGTGTTAGATAAATTGAGGAGAATGCCAAAGGAATGAGGCTCTTGGAGAAGTAACTGATCTACGAGGTGATTTCCTGCCAACAAGAGTCTTTGCCAGTAAAGCTATGAGGAAGGCATGGTGTAGTTGAGCTGGGAGAAAGAAGTCAGGTCCTCATTTCATAGGATCATGGGTACCAGATTTAGAGCCAGAAGATCTGTCATGGAGCCTGGCATGCTGTGGCAAATTGAGAGATCAGAGAGCCAAAGAATACCGGGGGGCCAGGTGAAAAGTCAGAGAGGTGTACAGCACCAGCGAGAGTCCAAGGGACGACAAGTCAGCAAAGAAGGCAACCCCCGTCTGAGCAAACCAAGAATGAACAGGACACGACTTAATCAGTAATCTCAACAGAAGGACCTTGGGCAAGTCAGGTCGCCCATGTTTCAAGGGAGAGCCCCAGCATGCACCTACCTACCAGCATAATGCTAGGAGATTCCCTCCCCCTACCCCCATTATCAAAAGGTCATAAATGCCTCTCCCTCACATCTCTGGGGGAGGAATCTCAAAGTTCTGAACTATTATTCAAAATGATTGACTTAAATCTAAAGAGACTCTTCAAATTATATTCTAAATATTTAACTAAATTGATTTATATTTAATTTTCCCAGTTCCCACCTTGCAACTATGTAGTGGATGAGGTGATAAGGGATATAAAATTAGTTTTAGAAAATAAGGAAATTGTATAGTTTTTTCCTGCACATGTAGTATAAAGTGAGTAATTTTTCCACCAAACAAATATGCTTCATTTGTTTTGATTTCTCATCCCTTGATAGAATTTTTCTGCAAGGTTGACACTTTGTTTGAAAAGAAGAGATAAATGGGATGAATAAATGATGTCAGAGCTCTCCATTGTCCCAGAAACTTTCTGTCTTCAAGCACACACATATATTTTGGATTACTAGGCATCTAAAAATCTTTGATTAATGACTGATGCCTTTTGGCAAAAGATTTTTAACAAGAGAGATGCAATTGGTAACTATTGGTAATTGAGTATATATTGAATATAGGATACACGGTAATTAGTTCTAGATAAAACTTGGAAGACATAGTATGCAGAAAAATAAGGAGGTCTGATTTATGGATGTTCCTAGGAGAAGTGAATACACATGGAGCATTGGACCAAAAGCATCCAGTTGAAGCACTGAGGCATTGGGCTATTCAGATAGGGAGAAACTCCAAAGCATAAGAGAAGATATTTAAATTAAGGGGAAGAGGAACTGAAGGGTAATACCATTTAACATTTATTTTTATATAAAGTGCACAAAGATTTTTAATCATATATGACATTCCATTGGACCTTCACACCAACCTCAAGATATCTTATCACCTCTGATTTATCAGCGAGAAGCCCAAGATTTCAAGTGGTTAAGTGACTTATCGAAGATCACATCACACTCAGTGGCAGAATCAGACCTGGAATCCATGACTCCTGCCTCCATATCCATTTCTCTTCTGATTACAATTACACCACAAACTATGCTAACTTCATAATTTTGCACATGCCAGTTCTATGTTTGTAAACAATCCAAAATAAGAAAAAAATCAGAAAAACAAAAAAACCCAAAAAACCAAACTAATGGCTCACCAACTTCTAGGGCTATAAACACTTTAGCTCATGCAACCCAATCTAATCTCTTCAGCTCTGTTTTTCATTAATATTTAGATTTGCTAATATGTGCCTAAAATCTAGGATTAGTGTTTTTGAAATGTTTTTAGTAAAAGTGATTTCACTTTGTCTAATGTAAGAAAAAAGATGACATGGCATATGAGAGCTGCTTGCATTCCAGACTTGTCAGAATGAGGACAAATGAAATATAATAAATTATATCAATTGACAATGGCTCTTGGGAGCCATTCAATTGTATTTGGGCTGTAAAGCTACGTGATATATTTCTGTATACTAGTATAGTTGCTGTTATTCAGTAGAGATGCTTGAGAATGACAAAATGCACTTTCACAATTATAAAATGACAGACTTTTATCTTTATTGTTCAAGAAAAAGAAGATTTTTATAGGGGCATTTAATGGTAAAGGTATTTTGAGAAAATCCCAGCTAATTTATTAAAACATGAGGAAGATCTGCTCCAAGGAAGGGAAGAAACAGAATTAAGAAAGAAGTTTAAAAATGACAGCTGTTCTCCCTGGTTGGTTAATATGCTCGTCATCATTTATGAGTCTATCTTGAAAAGAAAGACATCAAGTTACACAGCTTTCTCTTACCGAGTGTTTTTATAGTACATTTTTTCATCTTCCAAATTTTAATTTTTCTGTGTGTTCTGTTATAAATGTATTTTTCCGTAAGTCATTTGTAATTAGATTGTTGTTCATTTAGTCTGACAATCTTTGTCTTTTAACTTGGACAGTTTTAGTGCACTTATACTAAAAAGCAATTACTATTGTTGCTTTTGCTTTAAGAGGTTGAAAGTCAGCTGATTGTCTAATTACCACTATTTTGAAGGAATATGTCATCTTTGGATACACTTAAATTTTCTCTTTGCTTTAGATCTTTATTTATTTATTTATTCATTGATTCATTCGTTCGTTCATTCCATTGAAGTCATTAAATTTCTTGAAATTGTGGGGAGGGCTTCTGTGGTATGTTTCCTAATATTCTCAAAATTCTTCCTTCCTTACTTAAACATGCCTTGGTTTACAGTAAGCAGAGTACATATGCTCGTCTCATTGATAATAGGCTTGTCTGTATAATGTACTTTGGACTGTAAAATGTAGAAGGAAGTGACAGTGTGTCAGTACGTAGACAAGGCTCTATGAAATGTCAAGGGTTTCCATTCGTCCCTCTTATGCTATTGACAACCACCATCAGAAAAGCATGTCTACGTTGCTGCTGGTTGCAAAACGAGAGTCATATTGAGTGGCATTGAACTTGGTCCTCAGCCAGCTTGAAAACTTGTGAGCAAAAGTGAATTTGTTTTATTGTGGGATACTCACATGCGGGAGTTGTTTGTTACATGGTATTATTGATGCCAGTTTCTGAGTGCTGCAATATCTTTCATCAGTTTTGAAAAATTCTAAGCCATTAACTCTTTTTTGCTTTTCTCTCTCTGTCTTCCAATTATGCATATGCTAAACATTTTTACCCTTTGTCTTTTAGTCACAAATGAAAATTTCCATCTTTTGATAATTCTGTACCTTGTGTGATTTCTTCTAAACTATATTCCAGATTATACCTCTATAAATTTGTTGACTCTGATTTTTAAAATATCTTTGGAGGGTTTTTCCCCCTGTAATTTCAATGTGGTTATTTTTCAAATATCATTTTTGATAGGTTCCTAGTTTCAGTCTTACCTTGTATTATTTTTTTCTCAATTAAAATTAGGATAATAGTTTCTTAGTCTAGCTCTGATAATTTCATAATCTGAAGTGTTTACAGTCAGTTTCCTTTTTCTTTTATTTCTTCTAGTCCACAGTCATTTTCTTTGTGACTTGTCTTTTATTACTGGTTATATTTTTTAAAATTTGAACCTATGGAAAAAGTTCTTTTTTTTCAGACAAGGTTTATGTTCCTTTCTGACAGACGGCTAGGGACACTCCCTGTCCATGTCCACTCTAAACCATGCAGAAGTTTCAAATTCCTTGGCTCGTCCACAGGTAGAGACCTGGATTGTAGTTCCATGCAAGGATTAGCTCCCTTCTTGTTTACATTCATCCAGAGGTTGTAGCCCTTAGAGTTCAAATAACGTGAAGATCTCCTATTAGACTCTCCATCTTATGTATGCCCTCCACTTTGAATTCTGTCCTCTTCATTATAGGCAGTTTTTAATTTTTTAGGTCAACAGATGCCAATAGGCAAAAGTAGTTCCTATGCTTGCTTTCCTACTTGATTTCTAGCATTCCCTTTATTTTGCCATCAGTATTTGTTTACAATTTTGTCATTTCCTAAAGTGCTTCAATGAGGAGATTTTATTCTTTTAAAAATATTTTATCTAAGTTTTAAATTGCTTTGAGCAGGATAAGGGGTCTGAATAACCTAATCCATCATTGTCAGAAACAGGACATGTCTCACAGTCTTTCTAGGCCTTCTCATTATACTGCTTCATTTTTCTGTTTAATTTCCTTTTCTTGCATCTGTTCTTTCCACTATCTTACATGTTTGCACTGGAATCAATCCTGACTAAAATTAAAGTACATTTTTGCAAAATATAAAACAGCAGAAAATCAGTGTTGCTGTTAGTCTGACCGTCATCCTTTGCTTTTATGCAGTTGGAAACAAACCCTTGCCTTGGGCCCCAATTTAGTAGGGTCTTTTTTTCTCTTCTGTGTGAGAGATCTTGTCTAGAAAGTCTGGAAAATTTTCTAGCATGGTATCAATGCCTTACTTTTCCAACTCTTCTTTTTCATTGCTGAAATCTTGTCTGTACTCATCAAACCTCATGGCTAATGTTAGGTTTGTTTAGCAAACACCATCTTGATGCAGATGTCTGACCTTTATCCCTCCAAGTTATCGCCTACATAAACCATTGTTGTGGTGCTTCATTGGCCTCATGGAAACTTCAGTGCCATTTTCTGAACCTCTTTGGTACTGACTGCTGATGGAGTTGCCTCCTTTTAACCTACTCTCTGAATGCCAAGTTCTCCCTCACTTTACCCCATCTCCTACAGCTGCGTATATGGTATACCCACAGATGTCATCCTTCTCATGGACTAAATGTACTCCCATAATCTGGTCCATCTTTAATGAGGCTATCTATCAACTTCATGAACCATTTCAGAAACTTCCATGTTATAAGACATGACCCATCACCATTTGTCAGTGAGGGGTAAAGAAAAAAGATGAAAATTAATCTGTTCGTTTAATTAATTACACATTTTCCTGAAGGTATGATATTTAAAGATAAGTCAGCAGTATTTTAAAAAATAAAAATTTCTACTAACAATAGGAACACCTTTACATTCAGCCTTTGAAAGTTGATTGCATTGACAGATTCTCCCAGATGAAATTTATTAAATGTACTTCTCTCAATATTTTGGCTTACTTTTGCAACCTAACTCATGGAGGAAAGGTATCAGACATAAAATCTGAATTACAGCTGTGTTGTTTCCAAATGAATAACGTCTACTGGGTGAGACACTGAGTCAAGGGTTTAGTTTGCAGCATAAGGAAAATATTTGTGAGTGTTGCTGGAAAAGCTGACAGCCTACCATATGCAGCCTCCCTTTTAGATAGAGGAACGTGGCAATGAGAGCAAATTGCTATTTTGGCTAGAAAACCAAAAGCAGCTTTTGTATCCACGTCAGTTGTATCTAGGAGAATCTCTGTTTGATTACAAGTAACCCTCATTTGCTTTTCCTTGTTTTAGAAAATAAAGTTATGAACTTTTAAAACATTAAAATAAACTTCTTGCCTTCAATTCAGTGAGAAAAGATTTCCTGGAAAAAGGCAGGGAAAGCATTCTTATTGCTCAACACAGAATGTTATCAAAAAGAGGTAATAGGCTTAAAATTGAGTCCACTAGCCATTGCTTCCACAAGCGTAAATAACATGAGTGTTCTGTTGACCTAAGCAGAATGCAAATTAGTTGAGGCTGTATTTTCTATCGATTCATTATTGAGATAACATTGTAAAATTTCTATATTGAAAATCTGGGTTCTTATTTGGTGAAGTTCTCCACATTGATGAATTTTCCTAGACAGTTAACACTAAGAGTTATTGACAGTAGTAATGGCCTTTCAGGAAAAATGGACTTAAAATTACTAGGTTGCATGTACTTTTAACTCAATATTTAAAAACTTGATCTAAATTTAAAACTACTGGCGAGAATTTGATGGGTTTAAGTTGACTAGAAAGCTCAGTTCATTAAGTCTAAAGGGTATTCACTCATTCTCATTTTCGAACCAATTTGTTCTAACATGTGAATGTATATGAAGATGTAACTTGGCTATTTACGTACCTTGATGGGATTGAAAGGATACTGTCATAGCAGTCAGGGAAGTGCATTGCCAGCACCATCATAAACTAGCTGTGTAAGTCCAAATAAAGAGCAAAACCCTTCTTCTCATGGTAAAATGTTTTGAAAGCTTTAAAAAAATAACATCATGGTGAATAGGTCATTGAGAGGGCAGACTAAACTTTTGCATAAATCCAAGTATTTTCCAGGATGAATTGACAAGTAGATATTGAGTTAGAGACTTACATGGCATGACCTTGTCTCATGTAGTTCTTCATCTCCACTCAGAGACAACACTGATAGACGAACAGAAGTCAAGGAAAGACGATCTGGAAGGTCATTATCAGTCTTTCTTGTGCAACATGACAAAAGACTGAGTGCTCTGCCCACATGAGTAATAAGACTTCAGCATTAGGAGTGTTAGGAGAGGAGTGCAGAGCACACAGAGTTAATTGAAGGAAAATGAGCTAATGAACTCTAGGGAGGCAACCATATTGCAATATAAAATGTTTTCTTGGCTTCTAAAGTAAGAATTGATTTAATAATGCAATAAATGAAGTAATGTGAAAACAGAGAGCCAGTATCAGCCAAAACCTGCTAGCAAGTTGATGAACCTGGCCTCATTTTTAAAAAGCCATGTGTATCAGCAAATAAACACCATTGTTCACAGAGTAAATACAATACAAGAATGTTTCAATTTAACAAGTTAATTTTAGGAATAAGTTGAAATCATTATTATGGATGATTGAGTTTTTAGCTAACTTAAAAAAAGTCAAAGGCTTGGTCTGTCTGTTTATACAAAAAAGCTTAGTAGTCAGTTTTGACTATTGCAGTCAACTAGATCGATTACCATATGGTCATTTATTAATAGAGTCTAATGATCCTATTCAAAATCAGTTATGTCCTTTAGAGTTGATTTGAAGAAGTTTTTAAGTCAATGTATTTGGCACAATATAAGAGACCTGAGAGAAGAAAGGCAGAAAAACACAAAGAAGGGAAAGGAAATATCGTCTCTGATGACTCAACTGAAATTAGATAAATTCTTCTGGGATTACCAACTAAAAGTCTTTTAGTCTTGTTTTAAAAAGCTGCTTTTCAAATTTGTTAGACATATGTGAAGTAAATTAAAACAATGATGAAATTAGATAGTGCTGCCAGTAAACTTGCCCACTCTCAAAGGAAAAATGAAATAATGTTCTAGAGTTGAAAAATAACTCTTTATTATACTGTACCAGTATGGAAAATTGGCTAAGCAATTAGAAATACATGTAACGGCATTCTTCACCCCTTTCCTTCACCTAGGGAAATAAGAAAAGAGTTTTATGATGTAAGATGTCAACAGATTAATATAATTGCTTTGCAACACTGTAAATTCAAAACACAAAATTTAATTAGAGTCCCTTGCCAGTATATATAATATTGCTAGCCATTATTATCGCAAAACATTCTTGATTAACTTTATCATTAACCTTATTGTTTAAAACAAAAAGTGGTACACAGTACAACTACTCCCTTGGTTTACTTCAGAATTATTAAGTTGTCAAACAAAGCAATATCTCATGTAATTGTAAAGGAGAAGACTATTGATACTAGTATCTAAAACAGACTTGAAAATCATTATTTGATTCATCCATATATGAAATTCACAACATATAATAGAAAGATAAGAAAAAGAAAATAGGAGTGGAAAATAGAAGTGTTTGGGGTTTTTTTTTTTTTTTTTTGGTTTTATTTTAACTTTAGAAATCAAAAAAGAAAGAAAACTGCTATACAGGTAAATATCCTCCATACATTTTCTACCAAAAAGTACATGGGCTGTAGAGTTTGTTGCTACAAGAAAAATATTTGGGAACTGGATTTTTACTAAAAGATTGTTGTGTGTAGCAGATTGTATACAGTGGTTTGTTCCCTTTAACTAAAAAAGCCTAGCTAAAAATGTTTTTATCCCCTTTATAAGCTTTACAGAATTTTTTTTAAAAAACAGGGAAAAATAAGGATGAGAGAGGGAAGGAAAGAAGAAAAGAAGAAAGGAAATTCAAATCTATGTAATTTTTCAACAGACGTTATCTTTCACCTACCCACTCAATGTAGTTCCACCTTTAAATGACCTTATCTCTGAAAAGTATGTACATAATACAGAAATTTAATAGCAGACTTTCTTAGTCCAGTGATTTCAAAATGATATTGAACTAATGAATTAACTAAATAATTGTCATCTCTCATAACTACATATAAGCCTCCAAGTAACAATAGGAGAACCAGTAAAGTGATGTCTTTTCTTTTTCGTGGTTGCAAACATTGATAATGATGCATGAATCCAAATAATAAACATTTTGTAGTTTTTTGTATGTGGGTCTCTACTGAAATTGCCATTCTTGCTGATATCATGTCATGATATGGTCTTGTTCTTTCTTTCTGATGTTGACCATCTTCTTCATAACACATTAATAAAGTAAAGGCATGTGGTAAATTATAAAATTCCAAATCCATATTTCTTCTGTCTTAATTGAGCCAGTGGTCAATCTGATACTTTTGTTCAAGATTTTGAACCAAGAATTTTCAAGGAAACAACCACTGAGTCACATTAATTATGAAATATTAGAAGGTCCTTTAGACACTCAAACACCACTGCTCATGTTCTCAGACCCATTGAATTCCCTAGCTTGAATCATCGCTTCTCATGTCACCAGATTTCCCTGGCTTTCTTCCTGGTGATTTAACTTTTGCTCAGATTCTATAAAATGCCTACATACATTTCCAATAAGTGTTATGCTTAAACTAAAATATGTTTCTGTTATTTGCACATTGAAAGAAAATTATAGCATTTGGTTTGTGTGCATGTGAATGCACTAATCTACATCCAGTATCCGTATTACTAAAAACCACTTCTCTTGATTTGAAAGAGGGAACTTACTCAAACATGCAAAACTGGAAAATACATTTTTTTGAAACTTAGAAGAGACACTCAGAAACTCTGATATAGATCTTTATATTTTCTATTATAATCTGGTCCTGGCTCTGTATTTAGAACAGTTTATTTTCATTCATTGCATACCTTTTGCTGAGAAAGTAAAAGCCACTATATTTTTCTGAAAGGATTTTTGAATTTTTAACCTGTATAAATGTCTGCTCCTTTCTCACCAATGCTTATTGAATCAAGACATTAAATATTGACATTTTATTTTGGCTAATAATTGATAAATATAGAAATTTTCAAGTCTAATGATACCATGGAATTCTTACTAAGTTCCAGAAAATAAAACAAGACATAGAAATACACAGAAAAGAAAAGAATTTAGGTTGTATTACAGAGCTATTCACTGCGGGCTCTCTGCTCCCCACAGCCTCTAATGATGAGGCAGGGTAAACGGTTTTAAAGTAGGATCATGCTTAAATAAATACATTCTCAGCCACCCAAACTGTCTGCTGATTTCTGAAGGTTTAGAAACATTGGTGAATGTTTTGCATTTCTAGTTTCTGACCTGGATTGAACTGGACACACTGAAATAATGTGAGAAAGATTCTTGTTTGGCTAGAACTGGAAATAAATCTGCCAGCATTCCCGTGAGCACGCCTTTCTTCTGTCCAGCTTTTGACTGTTTGAAAAGTCGGGTTATGTTAGACCCGGCCCTGAATCTGAACTAGAGCTAAACTATGAAACTTTTCAAAGATTGATAGAAATGTCCAACCCAAATTTGTGAGGGCAGAGCTTGTAGGGCAGTTGAAATTGCCAAAAGTCAAAAACATCTGGTGAGAGAAATAGATTGTCAAAATCTGTGTCAGTGGATATGTTGTCCCATCCATGCAGTTGAGGTGACCTAAGAGTAGCTTCTCACCCAGCATGTGACCAAATCCACTCCAGATAGAATTTCCCTAGCAGAGGTTTTTGGGATATTTTAGTGGTAGTCTATTATCCATGCTCAGTGGGACGAAGAGAGCATGCCAATAGTTAAATCCCCATTTAAGTCTTAGCATACCAACCTCATATTTCACTAATAGGGTATTCGAGATGGTGTAATTTTGTAATTTATAAGTAACTTGAAACTTTATTAGTCTTCAAATTGATCTCCTCCCACCAAACGTTTTTATTTGAAATTTTTTTTTTTTTACTTTTAGAGTTACAATTTTTCTGAACAGGAACAAAGAGTAATGACTAATCTGGGGCTGTGTGTTACTGTTATAACATTCTGATGTGTTTTTTTTTTTCCTTCTTACTTATTGTTCTATCTTGTTCAAACATAACTTGGTTCTTTTAGAATCATGAAATATAGTTGAAAGTCTCCTTCAAAGGTCAAAACATCCCAGAATATCCTTTTGAGGAAAGGAGTGGCATGTTACCCCCATGTTACGCAAACATTAGATTTTGCTATGTCCACAGAATAGTCACAAATGGAGCCCATTTTTGCCTTTTCAGTCACCAGTGAAGAAGGAAACCAGCTGGCTCTTCTCTTTTGTATATTCATCTTTTATATACTTAGTGATCGGGCTCATCTCTCAGTGTTTAACCAAGACTAAACAATAAGGATCCTTTGGACTTTACTCACCACTTTTATTCCCAGCTCATTAATAAGCATGTGGATGACCCCTGAAGTTTTCCTAAGATTTTTCTCCTCTTAACTTGTAGGATTAAAAGCAGATACAGTAGTCTTAAAAGAATTTGGCCAGCCCTGAAGAACATATGTTCAAAGGATTTCTTACGGTTCTTTACGTTTTTTGTACATTACCTGCTATAATAAGTATGACACATAGCTGGCATATGTGCTCACACTGAGTTTGTTATTTCACTCACTCCCAGCAGTGCTTTGTGAGCATGCTAATAGCATGTATTTTCTTTCTGTGTCTGCTGTTTTCACCCCAGCTCCCGTCAAGTAGCTAAATATTTACATTTGAGTTTGACTAGTGGTCAATCTGATGCCTACAACCACATGATGTCTACACGGCTGTCTATATATGAGGGGTGTTAAAACATTACCACCATTCATGGCAGAGAAACCAGAAGCATCTAAATTCACCTTAATACTTCAATAAATAGGAGAAACTTTTAAATAGGAAAAGCACATTTCAGAATCAAATATGCAAAGATGAATTACCCTGTGACTGTTGCTCCAAATCAAGTTGGAATTAAGCTTTCCAATGGGCTCTGCTACATAATTATCTCTAACAAACACAAACAACCAGAACCAACATTCTTAAAGAGTTGGTTCCCAAAATTGACATTTGTTATTAACAACAAATTCAAAAGCATAATAGTCCATCATATGATAGACAGATTTCTATATTCATTGTTATTGTTTTATATAACCTCTGTGCCTTATAGCTAAAAACAAGTTGTCTAAATATATCTATTAATGAGAAAGTAGTTATTATCTACCTCGATTTTTTTGGGGGGGGTATAAAATATTTACAATGCTGAAACTCTCACCAAATACTCCTCTCTAGATGTCTAGGTTTGTTAAGATACTTTTGGCTACAAATAACAGAATACCTGACTGACAATGGCTTAAACCATAAAAATACTTATTGTTTACTTAACAAAAACTCTCTCAATGATGGTCCAGCAGCTTAGGAATGTCATCAAAGATCTCAACTTTTTTCTCTCCTTCTGTTTTACCATATTTTCATATTTCCCATTTGTCTCCTGATTGATAGGTGTCTGCCATAGCTCAAGATATTAAGATGTCCATCTTCAGAGTAGGAAGAAGAGGAAAAAAGAAGAGGCTCATCTAATATTAGTCTCATATTTGTCTCTTTAATTGGGAAATTAATTTATTTCCAGAATCACCTCCTCCTAGGAGAACTTCTCTAATCACTTGGTCACTCTCCTCTGCAAGAAGTCTAGAAAAACAAGCTTCTATCAAATTAAAATAAAATTATAATGATTGGAATAAACTGATCACAATTCATTTCCCAAGTTTGGCAGATTTCCTTATTTTCTAGAGATCAAGACTTCTCTGGCCACGACTTAAACCAACTGGACTTCAGTTAGCAGAAAAGTAAAGTTTGAGAGCAGCTATTGGTAGGCAGCCAAAAGTATCTACCACAGTAGCCATCCTCTCCGAGCCTTTATGTACTTAAACACATATCACTTATAACCAAACATGTCTTGGAGAAAATATGTTTCAGGAAATAGCACCAGACACTTTAATCTGAAAGTATGATCTGAAAAAAGGCTGAAAGGTAGAAACTAAAGGGCTCTCCATATACACAAATTGAAAAATAAGAATGATCTCATCTGCCTCCTCTACCGCATTAAATGTTGGAAGACACTTGCATACCATCTACTGAGCTTTCATGTACAAAGTTTAGGACCCAAGACGTTTTTACTCATGCAATACAAGCAATAGCAAGAGCTTCAAATACTCAAGGACTCAGATTGCAGCCCACATAGTCTTCATGAAAAAAAAAGTTATTCAAAACATACTTCAACCAAAAATAGCAACCAGTGTCAACCTTCTAAAATGTAGGTCAGATCATGTCATTCTTCTGTTTAAAACTCTCCAATCACTCCCTATTCACCTTAGGGTGAGTTAGCAATGGTCAAAAGGGCCAAAAACCCCAGGGCCTGGTTATTTTTCTTACCTCATGTCTGATTATCCTCAGAGTTGGTCACTCAGCTCCAATCGCAGTAACTTCCTTGCTATTTCTCAAATAAGCCAGGCAAATTCCTACCTCTGGCCTTCACAGAGACAGTCCTCTCTGCTTGGAATACTTACCTACAGTTATCTGGAAGACTCACCCTCTCATTTTCTTACTCGAATATCTCTTCTCCCTATGGCCTTCTCTGACCAAAACTTTACTTGATTATTCTTAATCTTATTCCATTTTCTCTGCTCTTGCTGTCTTCAATGTGTGCTAGCATATGGGTTCTGTGTCTCCCACATCTATTTACTTTTTTCCATCCTTTTTCCTCTTTTTGCTGAAGTCTGAGCATTTTGCTCAACTTTATTTCCAACGTTCTCTTTTTTAAAAATTGAATCTATATTAACATTTTTTCTGTGTATTTTTAATTTTGAAGACTTCTTCTTGATCTATGATTACTCCTATTCCTTAATAACTTTTTTTGCTTTATGGATGATATGTTCCCTCAAATATCTCTTAGGATACACATTAGAATTTTTAAGTTCTCTACTATTTCTCGTATTATCTCTGCATCTGGGATCTGTTGTTCTGTTGTTTGTCCATCTTGGTCTTTCTCTTTCAGGCTAAGTATTCCCCAAAGGTCTAATAATCCTTCATTAACAATTCATATTTATAAACAAAAATTGATTTGAATCAGCATAAATTGTTATTCTTTTCAGTAGTGTGTATATATATACACATACATATATATCAGTCTTCCTAAGTTGGAAGGGCTGACTGAGGGTCCCCTTGTAAGTTGATGGTTCCTATTGAAAACCAAGCTTTCCATTATGCTACGTACCTGGGAGTAGGAAGGCTAGCTCAAGGACTCCACAAATGCCAAAGTAATGTGTTGGAAGTAGACAACTTCCCTATAGTACACTTCTGACAGGCACTGCCTCTTCCTATACTATTGTAGAAATAAGGTGTCTTTTCAGGTTCTTTCTTATTTCCTTCACCTCACTACGCAAACTCTGATCGACCCCTCCCCATGTCTATTATTCACTCTGTATAGAAAGTAAGTCTTGGATTTCCATCTCTGAACAAATGTTCTAGAATGCTGTTCCAAAAATGCATGGGAAGATGAGGAGTTAACTTAGAGCATATACGTTTCTTTGGCTCTTCCAAATCCTGCTCTTTCATTGTCTGCCAGCTCCAAACTTTGAATTTCTCTGCAGCTCAGTTTGGAAGAGCTTCTCCCTGATCTGCACCATCTTCCTCATGCATCTGTTCCAGTCTGGGACTTTTTTTTGCCCATCTGCTTTATCTATTATATAACCCCTTCCGATTTCAGAGTCCCAAATGTTTGTCAAATCTCTGGTCTGCTGAGGGAATCCTCTCTGGTTTACAGTATCACCAGAGACTCATTATGGTTTATATCTTTACTGCCATTCAGTGAGATCTGTGGATGGAAGAGAAGCTCATGTGTGTGCCCAGTTTGCCACTGTGATGAAAACCAGGTACAGTGGCAAGAAACATATTTCAGATGAAGAAATTAGAATAATGGGAGTAGGAAAGTGAAATTGGGATTTTCCTAAGAGAAACTACCATGTCATTCCCTATTACTCAGATTTTAACCCCCAGGATCAGGAACATCATTATGTTTTTATATTCTTGCAACTTACCTCTCTTGGCTTCTCAAGGCTTCTCAAGAAATGTAATATACTGGCCCACTGGAACTAACATCTATCTTTTTAGTCTACATCTAGGAATTTCAGAAAAGGTAAATGTGGAAGTCAGCCAGAAGACCAGGCTCTGGTCCTAAGTTTCAGGGCAAAGATGGCAATAAACTTCACCAAAGAAAAGGATGGTCCAGGTTCCAAACAAAATTTTTGAATATGGCATTAACTTTATAGAAAACAATCTGTAAAATGTCATGGATAAAAATTTCTCAAAATTATTTTAATAACCACTTATTCTGACTCTTCTGCCTTTGCTGATTTTTTAAAATTCGGCCCTTTAATTTGTTCTTTGTTCTTTCCATCTCCACCTCCTCTGCAAAATCCTTTAAGAAAATAATTCAAGATGATAGACAAGGCAACATCTTAACTTCATTGTGGTTTTCCATCCCTTAATAATTATCATGACTAGAGAATGACAGATGCAATTGGCCCAGCAGCCTAATACTAAAACTCGGTTTTTGAGAACAAAAATGAAGACATCAAAGCCAGCAGGACGAATGCAGGAGGCACAAATGAACTACATTCTCTAACTTAAAACAAAGGAATGAGAATCCTTTTTTAAATTGATGACTCAAGGACATCAGGGCAAGAGAAAGTGGGATATGCTAGGATTGCCCCGTTTGATGTAGGTATTAATTTACCATTGTTTTCATGTTTGCCTGAATGACTGCTGAAATGTACATATGTTTATCATGGCTGTCACTTAGTCTGAAGTTTCATTAGATGGTGGAAAATCTCCCCTAGGAGGCTTTATAATTAGCATAGCCAACCATCATCTGTTTTGGATGATTTTGGAGACAGAATTTTTAGGTCCCTTCCAGCTTTAGCCTGTGTCTGGGTCTAAACAAAATGAAACATTTCCAAACAATTTTCCCAAATGCACACTTCAGCATTTTCTGGTGCTGCCTTTTCTCAGCTATGAGTATGAATTTGGAAACCACCACTCACTGTGCTTTATCTCAATACCACTCACCCCAAAACACACTTCTAACTATGGTCCTTCAAGTACACGCCAATCCCACATTGTCACACCTGCTTCCCCATTCTTCCCCTACTTCACTCCCTCTCTGTACTTAGTACACAAACCTGCTTACTCTTTCTTGCTCATCAACTAATCCTTCATTTCCCCTCCAAGTCAGGCTGCCCAACTGCAAAAAGCATCATTAAATCACATTTTGTATATTCTTTTTTTAAAACATTTTTTATTGATTTATAATCATTTTACAATGTTGTATCAAATTCCAGTGTAGAGCACAATTTTTCAGTTATACATGAACATATATATATTCATTGTCACATTTTTTTCTCTGTGAGCTACCATAAGATCTTGTATATATTTCGCTGTGCTATACAGTATAATATTGTTTATCTATTACACATTTTGAAATCCCAGTCTATCCCTTCCCACCTCCTGCCCCCTTGGCAACCACACGTTTGTATTCTATGTCTATGAGTCTGCTTTGTATTTATGCTTTGTTTGTTTGTTTGTTTGTTTGTTTTTTAGATTCCACATATGAGCTGCTCTGAGGTGAAGTAAATCAGTGTTTCAGAATGTGTTTTCTCTGGGAAATTCATTTCTATTTTCAAAGACCCAAGTTTTTACATAAATAAGATAATTTAAAAATTTGACTCTGGTAGGTAAATAGATGTCACACCTGTATAAAATGATTCATCACTGAGGAAAATTATTTATCAAGCTCGAGATAATCCATCTTTGATTTATGGTATAACATTAATCTATCTCTAATGTATATATTATTACAAAAATTCTAAATAAGATGAATATATCTAACAAAAACACTTAAGAGTCAAGTAGGTCTATGAATTCTTTCTTTCCATTGACTTCTATTATAAAAAAAGAGTAGAAAAAAGTGGAAATAATGGTAACAGTAGCTAATGTTCTTGAGCTTTTGCCATGTGCCAGGCACTATTCTCAGCACTCCGAATGGAAAGTCCATTTGATCCTCACAACACCCCCATAGAGTGCATGTTATTTCTATCCAGATTTTAGGACTAAGAAAATGAGATATAGAGATTTTATGTACCCCACCCAAGATTACTGCTACTAAGTGGCAAAGTCAGGATTCAGACCTATAATCTAGTTCCAGAATTCATGGTCTTAACCAACATGCTCTAATGCCTCAAGATACAATAAAATAGTGCTAAGTAATAGTAAGGCCTTGAAAAAATTATTTAATGGACAATAAAACTGATGGAGCACCAATCATGGTATTGAACATCTGAAACATTATGGGGTTACACACTGGGAAATTTTACCAAAAGAGGTTAAAATAAATAGTTGCTTACAAGGAAAAAGAAAACTCGAAGCCTTTTCCATAGTAAAGTTATGCTATGCACGTGCTACATTTACAGAGCTACTGTAAAATGACAGATAAGTACACAAAATACATTACCAGAAGTGAAGTTATGCCTGCCTATGAGGCAGTAAGTTTCCTAGTGCCCATTGTGCAAAGGACACTTTACACAACAAATGTTTGCAGAATTGAATAAACATTTATTGCTAACCCTAAAGGGAATTATAAGTGCCTTCTTCAAATTAAATTGAATTGTGCCTTCCTCAAGTTAAACTGAATTGAATTCTATTAAGATTTATACACTTCAGAGTAATCTTTTTTCAGAAGCCTCCAGTAATGTACAAGCATGTAATTGCTTTCTCCATCGACTATAAAAATGTTAAAGCAGAGCCATTAGCAACTTTCTAGTCTAATCCTCTCATTTACAATAGAGAAAAATAACCCAAGGGTGGTTCACTGACTTGCCCAAGCAGCAAGTTCATGGCAAAGTGTGCCTGAAATCCAAGTCCCCTGATGCCTCGGTTGACTTGAGACATGCACATATGTGTATAAATGTGCACAGTTCTATCTGCCTTCAACCGTCCTTCTAAACACTGTTGCAACTGTTCTGAAATCCTAGCATTAAAAGATATGCTTATACATATTTGTCTTCCCTACATACAATGTTTCTGCCAAAACTACCAACCGTGGACTTGTAAAATCTCTTCTCCACCATTATGGCATTCCACACAGCCTTGCTTCTGACCAAGGAACTCACTTCACAGCAAAAGCAGTACTGCAATGGGCCCACTCTCTTGGAATTCGCTAGCCTTGCCATGTTCCTCACTATCCTCAAGCAGCTGACTTGATAGAATGGTGGAATGTCTTTTTGAAGGAGGGGGGCAATACCTTGTGGGATCAGTTGAAAGGGTTCCCCAGAAGGCTGTATATGCTCTGGATTTACATCCAATATATGGTGCTGTTTCTCCAGGAGCTAGGATTTATAGGTCCAGGAGTCAAGAGGTGGAAATGGGAGCAGCAACACTCACTATTACCCCTAGTGACCCACTAACATAATTTTTATTTCCCATTCCCATGATTTTATGCCCTGTTGCCTAAAGATCTTAGTTCCAGAGGGAAGAATGCTTCCACCAGGACATACAACAGTGATTCCATTAAACTTTCAAGGTACAAACTATTGGGTATAAGATAGGCTACATATATATGGAACTACATGAAGAATGTAGCCAATATTTTGTAATAACTGTAAATGGAGTGCAACCTTTAAAATTGTATAAATTTTTAATTAAAAAAAAAGAATATGAGATAGACATGTCTCAAGTGTTCATTAATTTTAAATGCAGAAACATAACTTAGAAAGCCAGAAAATGTGTCTGGTAACTAAAGTACTCCTGCTAACTGACTGCCTTTTACATTTGGAAAACTGTCAATAGATTTAATTATAGTCAAAATGGGATCCAAAAAAATTTCCTTTTATATCCTATTGGTTTTGATTCTTTGGAGAGTGCTAATGCAGATATTTTTTAATTATGTCAGTAAACTAAGTCAGCTGCTACCCAAGATTTTAAAAGAAGGAAAAAGAACAATGGCCTGCCTTCTTACACTTTTCACGAGTTGGTACTGCTGTTGGTGTTTTGGTTGCCAAGCAACTGCTCATTGCAGGCTTTCTGCAGTCCCATTGGTAGGCAACAATTTGTCATGTATCTGGAGAATGATCTCAGCAGACATCTGGAATTTGTCCTGCTGTAGCATTTTTATTTCTCATCTTAACTTTCTTTATCCTAAAGTAATATCCACCTTCCCAAGCCTAAGAGAATGCTGGTGCTAAGTACATAGAGGGAAGCATCATCTAACTGCCATCTCTTGGCTGTCTTGCCCACTTAGCAGCTCTTAGACATAAAAGGAAAATCAGAAAGTTGATTATCTAGCACACCATGTAAACAGAATCATGTGTTAATTCCTTAAGATCATATTTGTCCATGTATTTACTAGTATAGATTAATTACAAATTTAACTGGTATAACAGCTGTGGTTGTCTCCTCCAAACCTAGTTGACTTAGCCCCAACAAGTATCAATACAATTTTGTGACCAAGATTGGACCCTGATTTTTTTTAAGATACTCGTGATTATTTCATCCCTTTTGCCAGGGATTGTATTAAAAAATGAATTTCTTCAATTAAAAAAAACCATGAGTCTCTTAATCAACTTGGCCTGAGGAAACATAAGAAAAAGTACTCAAAGGGCTTCTAGGAAGTTCCTTCACTTTCAAAAATAAGTTACAGAAAAAAAAAGTCAGTCTCCTTTTCCCTTTCTGCCACTGGATATGAGTAAAAAACATGTAGCCCTTATTGCTCCTGAAATAATTATTCAATGAACTGAAAAATTCCTAGGCAGTTTCACATCTGAAAATTAGTATGACCAAAAATTACCTCATAAGTTGAGTGTGAAAATTAAACTGCCCATCCTGGTGCCTAATAACAAGTGGCAACTATTATGATAAAGATTATGATGACTGTTCTTTGTACTCTTGTTACTACTACCACATGATCGTGGCTCATCCCGGCTGCTCGAATTCCCTCCTACCATTCCCTCCCTTCCTTGTGTGTCTCAGAGAAGCTTACCTGAAACATACCTGCCACTCAGGTATTTTTTTTTCCTGTTCTAGTTTGCTAACCTCAAAACAAGAAGCAAAGTCTATTCCTCTCTTGGCTTTAACGTTCTCATCAGTGAATGAGGGTTGATGTCACATGGTGTCATGCATGTTGTTCTGTGAATGACTGAATGTATTCACTGAGCATCCCTTCCAATTCTGACTTTTTATTATACTTGAGAATTAAAAACTCTCCTGATACCTAAAAAATATTTCTTATTTATTTTACCTTGAAAAGTACTGGAAAACACTGTAAGGTAAAAATGTCCTTTAAGTCTACAGATACACACAAAAAACAAAACTGTATGAGATTAGAAGAAAAAGCCCCCTCATTTACATTGCCCTACCCGAGCATACCCAGCCCAAGAAATTCTATCTCCTGAAGGCAACAACTCACAGTTTGAAGTTTATTTTTCCCAGCTTGTTTATGAGAAAACTTTAAGGAAAAACATAGACATGAAAGTAATACAAAAATTTTTTACCGATATGTGCTATACTAAGTTCTTCACAGTTTCTGATTTGTCAAGATGTACATCCAAAAGCACACATGCAGACACACACACACACACACACACACAGAGATATAGTGTCAAGGTTTTCATATAAAGTATGTCTATATATACATGTCTATATTATACATATAAATATATAATATAAAAGCTATATTTTCCATAAAAATGAGTAATGTGCTTATTTGTCTTATGTCATGAACTTCTTTTATAACCAAGTCCATACATATCAATCATTTTTTATAATTGCATATTATTATACTAAGAAAATATACTATAATGAATTCATCATTCTCCTACTGTTGACATTTTGATTGTGTCCTCTGCTTTCCTAGAAACTCCATTTTACAAGGAATATCTTTTTTTTCCCCATTTTTATGTGTTGGTATTTTTGATTTTGCTTTGTGAATGAGATTTTTTTTTAATTTCAATTTATAACTCACTTTCAGTATAAAGGAATAATTGCTTAGTCTTATATCTTATATTATCATAAGTCAGCTTATAACATTTCTTATCAGATTTAATAGATTTTTAGTTAAATACCTTGAATTTAATGATATTATACTTTCCTTTGTGATGTTTCATGTGATGAATTCTGCTTGATGTATTACATTTCATAAAAATTCCAAAAATTATTTGAATAATAATGATAACAAAAATTTTCCCAACCTCTTACCACACAGACATTTATAGAATATAGCTATTTAAAAATATGTTTAAAATATTTTACATATTATTATTAGTAGTAGTCTATCTTTTACGTATTTAAAAATATGTAAAAATAGACTGCTAATAATTTTTTTTTACTTTTTTATTGAAGTATAGTCAATTTACAATGTCATGTCAATTTCTAGTGTACAGGACAATGTTTCAGTCATACATGAATATACATATATTTGTTTCCATATTCTTTCAGCATAAGCTACTATAAGACATTGAATATAGTTCCCTGTGCTATACAGTATAAACTTGTTTATCTATTTTATATATACAGACTGCCAATGATTTTTTATTATTTTTAGGAAAGTTTCTTCCATTATTGTTTTTTATCAAGCATGGATGCTGCCAATCTTTATCAAATGCTTTTCTGGAGGGTAGCATTTCCCAATGTAATTGCTTGGTTTTTCTCCTTTAATTTTTTAATGACATAAATTATCATGGTTGAATTTCCCCGCATTGAGTCACCTTTTCATTCTTGAAATAAGCCTCTTTAGTCATTGGATAATACGCACTGATGTATTCACTTTGTTACACACTTGGGTTTTCTTTAAAGACTGGAACACGTACGGCAAGTGCCTATTTGGCCAATGTGCATAATGGGATAATTGTAAAACTTCGACTCTCAGGGAGTTGGAATCAAGTTCTGACCTCATGACTTAGTCGCTATGACTTAGGGAAAGTAGAATCTCCAAGTCTCAATTTTTTCATCTTTCTACAGAACTATTATGAGTTGCTGCACAGAAATTCTTAAAGGATAAAATGTGGGAAGATACATAAAACCCTAGCCAGGACCTCTTCGGTGAATGTAAATGTACCTGTTTTGCAAGCTAATGAGTAAGGATAGCCGCATAACACGTATATGTGCTTTTAAGTGGATCAGGGTGGCCTTTCTCCTGAATTACAGTGGAATAGTCCAACTGTGTATCCATAAATAGCAAGGGTGATATAAATACTACATTAAATAAAGTATGTCTGACTATTACTGTTTTAATAGTAACAGCCGCTAGTGAGTGGATCTCCTGGCTGGGGTACCTTTCCAGCAATCTGTCTTTTGTATAACAGGACTGTTTGATCCAAACATGTGTTCCTGTTGAACCTTACCCAGGACTCCTTATTTATAACTACACCGTGGCCAGTGTAGTTCTCCTTACATATAATCTCTAAAACATATTTGCAAGTTGAATAGTTACTGCCATTTGAATCTCTGAATTTCTTTCTAGGACACATGGAAAGGAGGAAGGCCACTGTTTGCACAGCCAAACATCCCCTGGGCCCAGAAATTTCCTTTGGCAGTCAATGCAGTAGGTTTCTAAGTATGATGAGAATACATACTACATTGTGAACTGTGAAAGCAGCTACCAGCACTATGTCTGGAATAAACTAGGTTTTAAATAAATGTTAAGTGAATGAATAAATGAAAGGATAAGAACCCAACTTTTTTTGGAAATATCTTAGCACCTTAGAGAACTGAGAAAACGTTTCAGTAGAAAATATAACTAATCCATCCACCCACTCATTCACTCAATAAATATTGATCGAGGGTTTGCTATTTTCCAGGCAAGTCTCTGTGAATACTGTGCTCAGTACGACATGCTGGTTCGTCCACACTGAGCTAAGAAGATGAATATTGAATACAAGTCCAAAATTACTGAGTGATGGAGAAATTCAGTTACACAAACATATAATAGAGAATAAAAATACAGAAATTTTGTGTTATAAAATTATAAGAGTCAATACCTGGAACCCTTCTTAATCTACATTTGCACTGTTAATGCTCACGAATAGCAATTGCATATATCATGATCAGGTTTGAATGTTCTTAATTGTAGTTCAAGGTTTAACATTAAATAAGCTTATTATGAACTCATCAACTACAATAGCAAAGGATGACACACTGAAAAAGAGAACCAGCTTGCGATTCAGCTGTTTAGAGGATGGCTAAACATCTCTTTCCTGCCCATTAGCAGCACAGCACCCAAAAATACTTGAAAACAGCTAAATCTTTAAATGCTAATGTAGTATGAGCCATAAAATCCTGACTGGACAAAAGTGACACAAAAGAGAAAGCAGAACATGTTCAAAAAACCGAAATATAATCAAGCAAAAGTTACACTGAAAATAGTAGGTAAAAGAAAAATAACAGATGAACGTCACCAAAGATCAAAGGTCCCAGATGGATAGTGAAGAAAAGAGTACTTTCAGACTTGTCTGAATCAACAAGCCAGACATGGGCAACTTCTGCTTCTGGTGAGACAAAGTCAATAATTAGTACGCAGTACACTCATTCCTGGCAATAATGATCAAATCCTTTACTGTCTTGTTCCCATAAATTTCTGAAAACAATCATAAGACTCTGAAGATCTGTCAGCTTCTTCCCACACAAATTCCACTATTAATGCATAAGTTGCCCTTGATAATACCCCTAAGAGCCACAAGAGCCTTTCTCATCCTCCTCCCACTCTGATATAGTACGCAGAGCCTCTCCCATCACTTTCCACCCCTATAAAATAATCCGCAAGGAGCTTCAAGGAAAGCAAGATTCTGAAAGGCAGAATAAATCTTTCCTTGAGGCAAGGTGTTGCCAAGGTCTGGCTCTCTCCGTAGAAAATGAAGTGGAAAAGTATTGCGAACACAAAACACATATGAATATTCCAATATACTTGACATGCTTTCCCACTTGGATCCCTCTCATCAGAATTTTAGATGCTGAAGTGTTCCCCATCAACCTAAAAAGCAAGAATAAAAATGTCCTCACCTCCAATAACATCTACATTGTATTCATCAGTCAGACTTTTTCCCCAGCCTTCTGGGTTATTGACCAGATTTTGTACAGAAACAAACTTCAATTAAAAAAAAAAATCATTGTCAACTGTTTCAACATTTTTGATCAGTTCCTCCATTTTCAAATATTCTCTTTCCTTTGCCTGTGTAACAACCTCTTGGTTATACTCCTAACTCTAATTAACTCAGCCTGCTCAATCTTATTGTTAGAGATCTTCAAGGCTAGGCTGCAAGACTTCTTATTCTACACTCTCATCTAAATCTACGGCTGCAATTACCAATCTAGTCAAGTGGTGACTAGATACTCATGTCTTCCAAATTCACACTTTTAGCCTTAGATTATTTCATTGGTTTTGAAACAGGTACCCCTGTTTTTTGAAAGTTCTATTTACACCGCTTCACTTTTACAGAAGACCTACATGAGCACCTGTTCTCGCTAACTGAAAGAAGTCAAAGAGGCTTTTTCAATTGTATATATATATATAAAAAAAGGCGAAAAGTGAAGATAGAGTTCAGTGTTTGTTTTGCAGTGAGCCCATTACAGAGGCAGCCTACCCCTGAGCAGTGAGAGCGGCACCGCCAAGCCAAGCTCCTTCCCCAGGACCTACACTCAGCATCTCAGCATCAAGACGCCATAGCTTTGAACTGCGTCTGTGATCATCTGTCCTTTAACTCAGTTTATTTTGTGCATCTGTTAGCATGTGTCCTAAAGTAATGCTTCTTTTTTTATGTCATTTCAGCTTATGAAATTTTTCCTAGGAACGCTCTACTTTGAGACAGCAGGAGAAAGTGTGTAGCACAGAACTACTATGAGGAACTATACAGCTCCACTTGGATAGCTCAGGTGCACCTCCAGCTTGACATGACCAAAACCAGATCCCCGATTTCTCCCCACCAAAATAAAACTGTACAAATGAATGAGTGAACAAAGCTAATCCCTCTCCACAAAAACAACTACCTGCCTCTTTTCCAGTGTTTCCTATCAATACAACGATCATCCATATTCTAGTTGTATAAGTCAGAAACTTAACATGGTGCTTTCCCTTTCTTCCATATTCAATCAATTATTTAGATTCAATTTCTATATGTCTCTTAAATGCATTCACTCTTCTTTATTCTGTCCTTCACAATCTTAGTATATAGGCCTCCATCTTCCCAAGATTTGACTTCTGTTTTGGGGGGATTTTTTATACATGTTTTTGAGTCCATTTTTAAAATTTTTATTTCTTTTTCTCCCCCCCCCCTTAATGGAGGCACTGGGGGTTGAACCCAACACTTCATGCATGCCAGACATGTGTTCTACCACTGAGCTATAACCACACCAACCCCTAAGACTTGATTTCAGAATTGCCTAATGATTGATCTCTTCATTTTCATTCTTATTCCAATCCAATCCTTTTTCATACTACCATCTAAGAAATGTTTTGAAAGCCAAAATTTCACCACTTTTTCCTTCTTTGCTTAGAAACTCTTCCATGGCTTTTCAGCCCACTGAGAACGGAGACTTACACCTTCATACAGCACCAACGCCTTGCATGGCTTCACGCCTGCCTACACCTCCAGCTTCACCTCACACCATCCACCCTCAATCTTTGCTCCAGCTTCACTGGCATTTTCTCACTTTCTCAAAATGTCATGCTCTCTCCTAATGCAGGGCTTTTGCTAGAACTCTTCTCTCTGGGATTAGGATATATTCTGTTATTTTCCCAATTTTGAAGAATAGTTAGTCATGTCAGATTTCATTTCCTGAGGGAAGAATTCCCTAACACCACAGAGAATGTCAAGACTCCTTTATTACATACTCTGGTAGCACGACCTGCCATTTCTGCAGAGCACTTAGTGTTGTTAAATATTAAATAATAATTTGTGTCATAATCTGATGAATGTCTCTCTTACCCAATACCTCCCTGGGATGGCAGATGCCATAGCTGCTTTTGTCACAGTTATGTACCTAAAGTTTAGCAGAGGGTCTGTTGTATAATTGATGCTTAGTAAATTTTCATGATATAACAAACCAAATGAACTGATTCTGTCGAGATGGAAATCGGTTAATTTGGTGCAGTGAAATAATTAAATGCCTTTTCCCCTCCAGTTTTATACCTCTGACCTACATGGATACGTCTTGATCGAGTAAAATTGACTCTCCAAAATGTCAGTTTTCTCACCCATATACATAGTAATATTTCTGAATGACTAGTTGGCAGCAGAATAAGAAAGAGTGATGTACAATTTTGTACTGGTACCATGTCTTCAGTTTCATAATGCAAAATTTCGGCTCTTACATATCTATGGATTGAAACATATTGTTTTATATATATATATAGATAGATCGATATATATATATCAGAAAACACGATGATATAATATTTAAGGGAGCTGGGCTCTACCCATCTCCAACTGTGAAATTTAGATTTAGAGTGGTCTTTTTTAAATTTAGGAAGAGATATTTTTGACATCTTGCTACAGGTAAGCCCAAAAATGATAGGACATTACACTTCAACTTAAATATGACTGGAGAGAAGTAATGGGAATTCTCTGGGCAATGCTTTACTATGCCCTTGAGAAAGCATCTGATTTTAATTTTGACTGG
Source organism: Camelus bactrianus (assembly GCF_048773025.1). Classification (NCBI taxonomy): domain Eukaryota; kingdom Metazoa; phylum Chordata; class Mammalia; order Artiodactyla; family Camelidae; genus Camelus; species Camelus bactrianus. The sequence goes on from NC_133543.1 coordinate 66,059,740, forward strand.
TAAAACTTGAATATAGTTGGCTAATTTACCAGCCACACAAAGAAAGAAGAGGTATCATTTTAAGTGGTTTATATATTTAGGATGGTTACTGCCAACTTTGAACTGAAAAAAATTGGAGGCCACTGACCAAGAATATATATTCACAAAACTATACAGCTAATATCCAGCCATAATCAGTTCTTTGGAAATTGATGTATAAATGCAATGCATATGTAATATCTGTTAAAGTGTAAATATGCTTTTTATCACAGAAGATATTAAAATTTATTTTATATTTTAATTTAAAAATATTTATTAGGTGTTCATTGACTGTAAGATTCTCCATCAGTCACAAAATGTTTAGCTGACTGTGTTCTATAATGTAATATGGAAAATGTTATATGCCATTTTACTGCTAATATTGAATCAAAGTTTGTACAAGACACTCTCCAACTTCTTTTTAAAAAGCTATAAATGTGATTACACAGGAAGAACCACTAAAACTAGATTCTGAGCACTTTTGAATGAAGAAAAATGGCAAGTGCACATTGAGCTTACAAACTGAAGCCATCTCCTCATTTATTCAACAAATAAATCTGCCAGATACCACACTCTTAGCTAAGAATGTTCCTAACTTCACAGAGCTTAATCCACTCCCCTATCGAAGAATTTTAATCTCAATTTTGGTAAATCTCATCATATAAAGATTCATTTTTTAACTGCAATTATTAAGCTTGTATTATGATTCTTACTATATCCAAATAGTATGTAAGGTTGATATTTAATAGTTCATATAACATACACCAGATAGAGAAAATAGATGTTTTGATTTCTCGCTAATTGTGTTATTCTGATTGCTATTTTTTCAAGTATTTTAAAAAATTTATCTCATGTTTATATAAAATAAAATAAAAAATACTGTGCCTAGAAGTGAAATTGGTTTTTCAATTTCTTTCAGTAGCAGAGACTTCATATTTTAAATTACTCTAAGTCAATTATGAAAACAAATTTTCTCATCTGTTCCTCAGCAATATTTATACACTTTCTAGATCCACCCCACAGGTTGGAAAGAATCTGCCTGGTTATGTTGTTGGAGAGATGTATTCACGCTGCTGGAGAGAAGCATGAATGAATGGGGTGTGTTCAGGGAGCAGCAGGAGTGTTTTTCTTGAACCGTATTGACTGTTCTTTAATGCCAGTTGACTCATGCAAAACCACACACACTTCCAGCACAACGAGGGAGGAAGGTGTCTATTCTCCATTCATGTTATTTGAGTGAATTTTGAAAACCAGCTGTCCTATCCAAGAAATTTTTTATCATCACAAAATGATATCCTGCATTCAGGTGAACTACATCTGGATATAGATAGAAATACGCCATGCACAACTAATACTATAGATGAATAATGTCAGTGGGCAAAATCAGCCATGCATGCCTCATCTTGACACTCTTCCCTTTGTCTTATATTCGTCAATGACATGAATGCCTCCAAATTAAGGCCAGGGAATATCTTTATTTGTATTTATGTTACCAGTGCTTAGCAAACATTTAGACTTTTAATAGGTACTTTAAAAATGTAAGAGTAGCAGTAAAATCTGCCAATTCTCCATTTAACATTCTAATCAATTAATAAAGGAACTCACAAAGTATGGAAGATCTTCCATACAGAAGATGGTCACAAAGACACCAGAATTGTATCACCCAACAGCTTAGATTTTTGCTACCATCCCTGCCTATTCTGTTGATCTTCAGTGGTGCTCAATTTTGTTTGCATAGTGGAATCACTTAGGGAGTTTTTAAAAGGATCTCACCCAGATCACATCTCAGATTAAATAAATAAAAATCTCTGAAAGTGAGATGCAAGAATCTGTATTTCTTAAAGCTACCATATTGATTTCAGTGTACAATTAAGTTTGAGAAACATTTTGGTAGAAAAATTGTATCCCCCAAAAGCTTAGATTCTTGCTGAAGAATGCAGTTATTTCACTGATAAATTTTTTTAAAGCTATGCTAATTTCAAAATTGATAATAATAAAAATAACTAATTTAAACAGAATTTCTTAGAGAAAAAATGATTATTTCAGTTCCTCAATCCTAAATTGCAGGATATTTTCAGATCAAAAATGAAAATATACATGTGCTTAAAAAATTACATGATGTGGTAGAAAATATATTAAAACTGAAGGAGGCTTCCTGGGTTTTCATGACCTTCATTCTTAAATTAAACTGCACTTCGCAGTTTTCTCACCTGTGAAATGATGAGGTTGGGCTCAATGATCTCTGTGATTCTCTCCAGTCCCATAATTCTACAACTGGTTTGAAGGGCATCCCAAGTGATTATTTCAATCAATTTCTAAAGTGTACAATTTTTCATTTGAGGGAATATCTTTTAAAATTACAATGAACTGGGTGGGGGTGGGTATAGCTAAATAGTAGAGCACATACTTAGCATTAAAAAAATTATGATGAACTAGGCCTTTGATGGCAATGAAAGTTCTTTGTTTTATACTTAAGAGGTCTATTAAATAAGAAAAATAAATCTAGATTCCTTTGATTATGATGAAGCATTTTCTTTGGCTCAAATTTGTTAACATTGACTCCAGATACCAAAATCCCTGCCCATAGTCCACATGAATAATTTCAACACTGCTGGCTATCATCTTCTGCAAATCAGAGTTTATAAAATAAGGCTGATTCTGACCAAGAAAAGGCTTTACCAACTAAAGAGGACTATACGAATTAATTCTAGCTGTCACCAGTCTGTGGGAAAATGATGTGAAATGTATTATGGTAAATATATTAGAGTAAAACATAAAATTAAGTCCATTGTTGAAAATTTCACTCTGAAGCTTAATATCATATTTAATCTTCTATCTTTCTTTCATATTTTTATAATTGTTGATGGGGTTAAGTGCCCAGTCTCTGTGTCCAAAGTCAGTTAGTGGCAGAACCAAGGCTTGGAATCTATATTCTTGACTCAAGTCCTGGGTGTTCCCTGTTATGCCGAGATGTCATAACCAGGCACATTGTTAGTCAAGTTGCTTTTTAAATTTTTTTAATTGACAGAATTTTATATTTGGTTTACAGTGACTAATTCTTCAGTTCTTTTCAAGGCAGAGGAAAGGACTGAACAGACTCTCACACTCATGCTTGGAATCCATTTGGGACAATGGCATAAGAGAATGCCAATGTCAGTGATGTTAGGAGGCAGCAGAAGAGACAGAGCCCTGGGATCAGAGATGGGAATCATAGTCTCAATTCTGCCCTCAAATGACTATCTTCTTGGACAAACCACAATCTCTCTGGGCCACAGTTTCCTTAACAGTTAAATGAAGAGGTGTAGATTGAGAATTTCTTGTACTTTCTTCTTCAGTCCCTAATTATAATTTCTTTAGTAGCAAACAATAGATGGTGTTCAAATTTACCAGGTTATCACTTTTAATTAAATGTGCTTCCTTCTATGTAGTACAGACTTTGTCTATAGTGAATAACCTAACCTATAGATGATCAATTTTTTCTTGAGTAGATGCTTAATTAAATAATTAAAAGGTCTCATTATGCCTTTGAAAACCATAGGAATTGAAATCTTTTCTTTGTGGTTTTGACTAAATTGCCAAAAATGAGCACTAGGTACCTATTTACATTGCATTTTTTCTTTACTTATAATATGTTGACTAAATTGTAAACAATTTCTCTTGATCTAATAATATTAAATATTGAACAAATTTATAAATTTGCAGAAATTGCATTCTAATATTCTAATTCTAATTATATAGGTATTAACAAATCTATCTGTATCTAAAGAGCTATATAAAAAATATCACTCTGTAGACAGAATTCTAAGGTGACTCCCAAAATATCCTGTCCTAATCAGTAGGATTATGAATAAAACACAGGTAGGAGGCATAAGTACAAAGGAACAATCTCTGGGACTGAGAAATTACATTGAAACTAGTTTTCCCATAGTATATGTTACTAAAAAATGTTCTTAAATGTTGCTATAGCTATACTATGACTACATTTCTATGGAAGTAAATGAAAAGTATACTAAGGCAAAATCATTTTGAAACCATCAGATGATCAGAACTAAGCTGGGAAAAAGTTATTAAATTGTGCCACTCAATCCTTCAAAAAATATCTGCCAACAGATAAGAATTTTGATTGTGACACAGTTTATATTGAGATAGCCATTATGGTCTTAATTGGCCAATAATGACAGATGCTCTAATCAGACAGTTCCAAATTTCTAGAATATAGGAGATATGATAGAAGTTCAAAGGAGTATGATAGTACTTCTTTCTAAGGCAGCTTATAACAACCTGTGAAATTGATCTTGCCTTTGGATGATGAATACTTCTTGGATGCAAGCAAATAGGTGTGAAAGGCACTACTGTCCATTGACAGATGACTGGATAAAGAAGTTGTAGTATCATTATACAATGGAATACTACTCAGCCATTAAAAAGAAGAAAATAATGCCACTTGCAATAACATGGATGGATCTGGAGACTGTCATTCTAAATGAAGTAAGCCAGAGAGAGAAAGAAAAATACCATATGATATCACTTATATGTGGAATCTAAAAAAAAAGACAAACTTATTTACAGAACAGAAACAGACTCATAGACATAGAAAACAAACTTAATGGTTACCAGGGGGAATGGGGTTGGAAGGGATAAATTGAGAGTTTTTGAGATTTGCAGATGCTAACTATTATATATATAAAATAGATAAACAACAAGTTTATACTGTATAGCACAGGGAACTATATTCAATATCTTGTAATAACTGACAGTGAAAAAGAATATGAAAACAACTATATGTATGTTAAAAAAAAGTTGATTTGTATTGAGTGTGCTGTCAATACAAAGGAAGTCTAGATATAAAGATGTAAAAAAACAATGCTCATAATGATTTCATGAATATCAGACAATGAATTTAATAACAATGACTAATACTTATCCAGCCCTTACTTAACTATATGCCAGGACCTATTCTCTCTCTCTTTATATTCGTAGTCATGTAATTCTCACAAAAACCCATTGAGATAGATACTATTGTTTTTTCCACTTTACAGATGTGGAATTTGAGGCAAAAGTGGTTAACTGATGTGCCCAAGGTCACACAGTAAAAGAAAAATTTGAAACCAAAAATGTCTCATATGCTACTCTCTACTTTTTACCACTTAGCTTAATTTTTTTAACCCACACTTACTTTTCTCTTCTCTGTGTTTTAAGAAAATTGGCTACAGTGAAAAACAAAAACCCATCATATTCATGTGTAATTGTGGAGATGTGTATGAAGATTTTTTTTGTTATTACTTTAAGAGTTAATAGGAGAGAAAATGGCCACATGCAAACATGGATTCGACCAAACACAAACTTAGTGAACTAAAAAGAATATTTTTTTGAAAACTCATTTGCAAAACTAACAAGCAACAGTTGCCTTGTGGGTAAATTTCCCTGTGAGCCTTTTTGAACCCTGAATTATTTTAAATATCTAAGGCAACATTTAATATGCCATTTATTTCAAAGAGCATATAGTTTATAACTCTGAGCTGTCATTTATCCCCAGTTCCCACAATTTATCACACAGAGACCACAGACTTGGATACTCTTTTCAGAATTTAGCTGGGGTTTCTTTCATCTAGTTTTTTAAAATTGAGATCTATAGAAATGTCTTGTCAGCTTGTCCTTTTCAGGCCAATAATATGTGATAGAACTAACCATAAAAACAAAGTTAAAAAGATGTTTATTATAAGAAAAAAAAAAAGAAACAGCATTTTATGTGGTGATTGCCTGTGATTCTTGATTGTACTGAAATGGAAAAAGAAATATTAAATTTACTAGCAATTAGTGATTTTTTCCCCCTAAATTTGTGCTTAGCTACTAGTATTTGTTGAACTTGCCCTTCTTGCATCAGTCAAGTTCAAAAAGCTAGAGAAGCATACTTCCTGACCAAGTGGCCAATCAGGCACTGGATATTTATGTATCATTGATGTATTTTATTCCAATGATAGGTTTGCACTTTTTGTTGAAAGAGAAGGCTTTTCATTAATTCACTACTGATGTACTGAATTTAACTGAAAGCTGGAGAGATCCCAAAGAAGTAAGACCATCAAAGCTTGCATAAATATTTAGATACTGATCTATTCAAATGACAGTGTTTTGTGATAGTAAATTAATTTTTTATTTAAAAAATTTATTGAAGTGAGCAAAATTTGAACAATTCGTTTGTATTTCTCCAATGAAAATTCTTTGAACATACAATTTTCCCTAACTTAGTTGAATTTGATGTTTTTCCTTTGACTCAGGAAGCCCCTCCTGTGGTCTTCTCATGTTTTCATTGTCTTTCAGTTCACTTTAGAGGTCTAACTGAGCCAAAGAATTCATCAACTTTAAAGGAAACCACTGAGATTTACATGGTTTTATTAAACATTCCTCTAAAGTTATTTTGTTCTAACTTGACTGTATACAGTCCCTGTCAAAAAGCATATTTGTTTTCCTTCATGTTTCTCTGTCTTCTCAAAGCTCTTACAATTTTCTAAAATGGATACCTAACGATTAAATTATAATCCAACATCTAAAATAAATCTTGAATGCTTTAATCCTTTAGACTTTCAATTCCCTGCAAAGATGGGAAGTAACTAGTTTCCTATACCATGAAATACCTAATTTTACTTGTGCAGTGTTCAATAAATATCATCTAAACGACCTCTCAGCTGTCTGTGCATATGTAAATAAGCTAATGTGGAATATTTACTAGTGCTCAACAAAATTTCCTACAGTTTCTTTCAGCAGAAATGTCCTTCTGTAAGTTTTCTACTGGGAGCAAATCTCAGGTCATGTGATTTTCTTTAGCCCATGAAGGGATCAGAAGTGGCATGCCAATTACTGGTGAGAACAATAAAAGTTGTCTAATTCTCCACATTCTCTTCAGCTGACAGGCAGAACCCTGAAGTTTCCTGTTAATATGACAGCGGAGCCTTCATCAGCCTGATTCCTTGAGTGATCTTGATGAACAAAACCCTCACCAAACTGCACTGACATGTAGCATAAGAACAAATAAATTTCTCTTGTCTTATGAGTTCTCTGTCTATCTGGATACAAGTCTTTTATCAAATGCATGATTTGCAAATATTTTCTCCCAGCCTGTGACTTGTCTCTTCACACTCTTAACAGTATCTTTCACAGAGCTAAAGTTCTTAGTTTTAATAAGGTACTTTTTTCTTTCCTTTCATGAATAGTGCTTTTGGTGTTGTATCTAAAATTTCATAACCAAATACAAGGTCATGCATATTTTTTCCTATTTTTCTTCTAGAAGCTTAATACTTCTGCATTTTATACTATATCTTTGGTCCATTTTGAGTTGATTTTGTCTAAGATATGAGATCTGCATGTAGCTCATATATTTGCATAAGGGCATCCAACTGTTTCAACATTATTTGTTGAAAAGTGTATATATCTCCACTGAAATGCCTTTGAATTTTTGTCAAAAATCAGTTAACCATATCTGTGTGGGTCTACTTTTGGGGTCTCTATTCTGTACCACTTATCTATGTGTATTTTTTGTCAGTACCAGACTGTTTTGATTCTGGTAGCTTTATAATAAATCTGGTATTGAGAGTATTCAAACTTTATTCTTCTTTTTCAAAATTGCATTGGCTATTCTAGTCCCCTTGCCTTTCAATATAAATTTTAGAACACTTTTTTTATGTCTATGAGAAAACTTGTTGGGATTTTGATTGAGATTATATTTCATCTTTAGATCAGGCTGGGAAGAATTGACATGTTAACAATGTCAAATTCTCCAATCCATGGACAAGGAATTATCTTCTCTTTCTACTTATTTAGATATTATTTGATTTCTGTCATCAATAATTTGCAGTATTCCACATGCAGATTCTGTACACAACTTGTAGATTTATAATTAATTGTTTCATTTTTCTTTTTGGTATTACTGTAAATGCCATTTTTTTTTTTTTTGAAATTTCAAATTCCAATTGTTAATTGCTGGTATATAGGAAAACAACTGCCTTGTGACTCTGTTGCTTTAAGCCTGTGAAGTTTTGGAGTTATTTGTTACCAATTTACTATCTTGATGAAAATTGTACCTAAGGTATGCTGATTCCCTAATAAAAATCTGAAACATGTCTTACTGTATTAGGGATCTGGTGGTGGGGAAAAGTAGTGGAAACTGAAAAGATGGAGATTTGTGATCCACAGCATGGTGAAACATTTGCTAAGGTTTATAATAACACGAAAGGTAGATCATGTTCCCAGGGCACTTGTAGCTCTGGGGGAATATATTGGAAAGCAAAATGTTGGTTATGTGTTTTGGTTACCACTGGATAGTTTGGCAATAAATTGCAAAAAACAAATGAACTCAGGAAAGAACTAGTCAGTTTCCAAAACAGAGAGAAAAGGGATAGAATGAGTCCAGAAGTTACTTTTTCATCACAAACTATGAAAGATAAGATTGAGAAATGCTTTGTGGGCAAAATCCATTAAAACCTTTCAAATGGTTAAATTACCTCTGGGCCAGAAGCAAATTAGGGGTGTGAAATTCATAAGTCATTTAAGTTAAGAAAAAGAATGATTAGATCCCAGGTCCTCAAAGTATCTGAGACTAAGGAGAGAGAATCAGAACATGGAAGGGAAAACAAAGAAATGTAGCAGTTCTGGGAGCTCTGTCTTAAATAATACCACTGGTCGGGTTACTAGCCCAAGAGCTGACTAAGAGCAGATAGTAATCTTACGGAGTTTCTGAAGAGTCTGTTCCTTTTCCAGACTTTAAATGCTCTTTGGGCACCCAACCATATATAGGCAGGAAAAGAGTTGTGAAAGCAGACATGCATATTCCCCAGTGTCCATTTAAAATATGGCCAAGAAATATATTGGAAAAGGAATACTCTCCCAGAGGGTGTAGCTAGTGACTTGAAAAACAATGAAGAAGTTCCTCCCAAGGAATAGAATGAGGGCAAAACTGAGGAACATTCCATACCCGCAGGGTAGGGAGCCTCATAGTATCTTCCCATTGGAATTTTAGAATTGCTGTGAGCTAGAATCTGTAGAAAGTCCCCCATTCTTCCTCTTTCTGAATGAGAGTATTCTTTGTTTTTCTTTGCCACCATTGCATATTGTGTGCACATCTGGTTGGAAAGGTGGTGCATTTTATCTCCTTTTGGTTTGCCATTCTTCGGAACAAGGGAAGCCACATTATGACCTGACGAGTAAACCAATGCACATTACTCATAGATCCTGGCTTTTAAGTTCCATACCATGACTGGAATGGATTTTTGTATTTTCTTTTCTGAGTTGATGATGGGTAAGTTCTACATGTGGGAGAGTGAACATAATACTTGCTGATCAAAAAAGCAAACTGTGATAAACATTACTATTATTCCCAGAGAGTCCTGATTCTCCTCTCCTTCCATGAACATTCACTCCAAGTTATGCATTGCTGTGGGACTTGTTTTGGCCAATGGAATATGAATGCAAGTGATGTCACTCCTGAGTGGAAGCACTTAAAAAATTCAGTTCTCTACATTCTTTGACCATATGATGCCTAAGCCTGAAACCTCATGTTCAGACGGCAATAGAGCCTCGATCGAGGTGGTTTTCTGAGCAACACCAATAAGCAGGTTGCCCTTTGCCAATTTGGATAACACATGTAGCATGAACAAGAAATAGATCTCTGCTCTTTTAAACCATTGAGATGTGATGATCCTTTGCTTGGTAATCTACCCTGATTTTCGCATGGGGTACATCACTTAACAACATTGACTCTTTGATGGATTAAAACTGAACAATAAGTTAAGATATCCGGATTCTGCAAGACATTCTCAGAAAAAAAACCATGATTTTAGTTGACGTTCTATATCATTCCAAAATGTCGTAGCCATAATAAGTATACAAGAAGAACAAGATGTACAGATCTGGAACAAGGCAGCTTTGTGAAGCTTATTTTTTGAGCCCTTCCGCTCCCCTTGTCTATGGCTATTCAGTCTCTAGAGAATCCTAATCTCCACCCACCAGCCCCAGCCTCTAAATACATAATTGTACACAACTTAGAGCACAATGATGTAACAGTGGTGCCATTTGGAGTTAGTGCAAATTATCTCTATTATTTTGTTTGGAAAGCTTGGAGAAAATGATATGGGATGTGAAAAATAATGAACAGGTTTATACACATCTAGGTTAGAACCAGTATTCACGCTTCCCCTCTTCTTTTTCATACCCTTCTTTTTCCTTTTCTCTTTTTTCTCTTTTTTTCTTCTACTTTCAGTTTTACTATGTCTTAAAAAAAGATAGTTTTAAAATAGAATGCAACAATTTGATGTGATATCAGGAAAATATACATGATGATGTGTTCATTTAAGGTTTTTTTTTTTTTGTCTCAGAAAACTGTTTTAAGACGTCTTATCTATATATTATATAAAAATCAGAATAAATTCTATTTTAGAATTTGAAAATTGAAACAAGTTCATATGAAGTTTTGTAACAGGAAATTAAGTTACTCTAGTTGATGGAAACAAATATGACTAAGTAGTAATATAGGATCTCAAATTTTATAAACAGAAGTGTGCTACTCATTATACTGAACATTTTCAGTAAATATCAAAGAAAATAAATATTAGCATTTTATTCTAAAATGAAGGTGGGGGTTGGGGGTATAGCTCAGTGGTAAAGCATGTACTTAATTAGCATGCACAAGGTCCTGGATTCAATTCCCAGTACCTCCATTAAAAATAAATAAATAAAATTAGAAAATAAAATAAAATGAAGGCAGATATTTAATGAAATACATCCTAGTTCTCTTATTTCCCAAGTATTGTACGCTAAAACATTTCCTTACGAGTTTAACACCTAGATATGGCCTAAAGTTCCCAATGACAATGACCTTTGGGTGTAAGACATTCAATGCATAACATACTGATTTCCAGTGACAAGAAATTAACAAACACTTATTTGTGAACAGTATTTTTTTCAATATCATGTTCACACTAAATGGAGTACATATTGATTTCGATAAAATGATTTTAAAAGTACGAATTTAAAGAGCTATAAAGTGTCAACATAGAATATGCACAATAAAGTAAGACTGTTAGTGTAGAAGGCATTTTGATTCTCTGAAGAATATGTTCCCAGGATCAGACTGTCGACTGAGGGCTTTTTTCCATGACTGTGATGAGACTCAGCTGGGCCGCTAACAATCCCCTCCAGGGAGCTGGCAAGTCCAAGGGAGGTTGCTGCAATTGGCCCCCCCACCCCCACCCTCACTCAACTGCCCTCAGTGAAACTGACTGGGAAGACAACAGTGTACAGACAGAGAATTCGCCATCAAGTTGAAAGCAGTGCCAAAACCCACTTTATTTAATGTAGGCAGTGACTTTCCACCCACAGCTTCCATCTCCTCTAAATGTTCCAGTCCTGTCGGCTCATGAACAATCTTTTCCTGTGGACAACTGCCCGTTTCTTGATTATCATATTTTCTTTTCTAACTTTGAACTGAATTATCTTTCACTGGTTGAAAATCTTTCAGACACGTCCCCCAATAAAAGTTAACTCTTTCTTTGAACTTTTCTTTTACGAATGGAAGACTTAAGGATATGAGGCTAGCTTGTACCAAGGTGAAATAAGAGTTAGAAAAGTAAAATTGAATCTATATATTTTATTGGCACAGGGAGGAAACTGGTGAAGGGAAAGTGGTTGAATTTACTTATTTTTTTAAAATTTATTCATTTTTTAAAATTTTTTTGGTGGGGGGAGGTAATTAGCTCTATTTATTTTTAGAGGAGGTACTGGGGATTGAACCCTAGACCTTGTGCATCCTAAGCATAGGCTCTACCACTTGAGCTCCACCCTCCCCCCAATACTACATATTATTTCTTTCAATGTAGACCTCAATCTCTGATACCATATTTGTTTTCAACTTTTTGGAAGGTTGCATTTAATTTATTCTCATATTCACTAGTATAGCCCCACAGATGCTGGTTTTCTCTAATCCAATTCTTTTTCTTAGCATTCTTCATTATAGCTCATCTGACTTGACTAGAAGATACTATATGTAACTTTGTTCATAATTCAATATGGCTATGTTAGAATAGAATGATAGTTTAACCAAACTCATTAAAATCTTATTACTATTTAGTAAACATGATAATAAAAGATATGTGAATGGTAATGGGGGACTTCAAACACTCATATAATTATCGAATCAAGAGAATCTATATGGATGCTCTTGAATTTTCATCCTTCATGGAAAAGTGCAATAAAAACTATTGACCAGCTCAAATTTACCTGGAACAACTGGTTTTCTATGCAGAGAAAATTCCAAATTTTAAAACTGTATTTCACTAGGAAAGTATTGTTTGAGACTCAGCTCTCATGAGTTATTGGTAAATTGTTGGTTTCTTTGGATACAGGTATAAGCATTGACCCATATACAAATATATCCAAGCTATATGAAAGATGTTGTCAATATGTCCTATCTTTTACGGGAACAGTTCAAGAGACAACTCTAAAATAGTGAAGGGTATGTTTTTTTGGAATAAACAATGTTTCTAAAAAAAAAAGAAGACTCTTTGGCTGTCACATCCTAATGACACACGCCATTTCTAGTTCCCTTGTAAATGCTTCCATTTCATTTGAGGACAGGTGCCACATGAGGTCAAGGGTACGGTGGTTAGAACACGTATTGCACATTGGCAGTAGTAGACATGACTTCTGGATGAAAGAATGAAAAGTTAATATATTTCCATTCAGGGTATTAGTTAAAAGCTCAGTCTTAGGTGATGATGACAAGTGGGTGGGGAGGGCCTTGTATGGTTTTATTTATCTTGTTAGGGTTTTAGAATGTTTCAAAAATATATATACTGTTCCAAAATAAACCACTTAGGTTTAAATAAGATAATTGGAGAATTTTACAAATGTTAATGGTGCTCTTTGATGTAAAAAAAATCAGCAAAGGAAAAAAATATGGCTTTCTATGCATAATTGAGGCATTAAATTAGTAGTAGTAGTAATAATAACAGTAATGTTGTATTTGGCAAAGAGAAGCATCTATGGAAGTTCTAAACAAATCACAATTGTCACAGTAGCAGATCTCTGTCCAGATGGGAGGTGACAGCAAGATTTATTTTTCATTAAAATTCAAGGCTTCTTTCCATGTTTACTTAAAGCCTCTGCCAAAATCCACCAAAACTATTAAGCAAGAGCACTAGGTATAACCTTCCTTTTATTTAATAAATTAAAGGATTTCTGAAGTGATATTGATTACTTGCCATTTTTGTCTCTTCTTTTTCTTAGCTTATAAATTTTAATTTGAGACTAGGTTAATCTTGACAAGTAATCTTAACAGATATAGAGAATATTTATTCTCTGACTTGAAGAAAAATGTCTTTCCATTCATTCATTTATGTAATATCAAGGCCTAGGGTAATAGTGTCCTGGCAGGCAAAGCCATAGTATCTTACACTGACAAAAATATGGAGATTGTATGAGTTTTCTATTGCTGCTATAACAAACTACCACAAACATAATGGCTTAAAACATTTATTAGTTTACAGTTCTGAAGACTGAGTCCAAATGGGTCTCACAGGCTGAAACCAAGACAGTGCTTGCATTCCTCTCAGGAGGCTCTAGAGGAGAATGTTTCTTTCTTTTCTTTCTTTTTGTTTTTCTTTCTCTTTCTTTCTTTCTTTTTTTCTTTCTTTCTTTCTGAACTATACTTGATTTACAATGTTGTGTTAGTTTCTGGTGTACAACACAGTGATTCAGTTAAACATCTATATTTATATTTTCTTTTTTATAACAGGTTGTTAGAAGATATTGAATATATTTCCCTGTGCTATACAGTAGGATACTGTTATTTATCTATTTTATATATACAGCAGTTTGTATCGACTAATCCCAAACTCCTAATTTATCCCTTCTGCCTCCTTCCCTTCTGGTAATTTTTTTTTCCTATGTCTGTGAGTCTGTTTCGGTTTTGTAAATAAGTTCATCTGTATCACTTTTAGATTCCACATATAAGTGATGTTATATGATGTTGTTCTTTTCCTGACCTACTTCATTTAATATAATTATCTCTAGGTCTATCCATGTTGTTGCAAATGGCATTATTTCATTCTTTTATTATGGCTTACATTGTATATCTGTACCACATCTTCTTTATCCAGTCATCTGTCAATGGACATTTAGGTTGCTTCCATGCCTTGGCTATTGTAAATAGTGCTGCTATGAACATTGGGATGCATGTATCCTTTCAAATTAGAGTTTTCTCTGGATATAAGGCCTAGGAGTGGGATTGCTGGGTCATATGATAAGTCTGTTTTTAGTTTTTTCAGGACTCTTCATAGTGTTTTGCACAGTGGCTGCACCAAATTACATTTCCACCAACAGTATGGAAGGTTCCCTTTTCTCCATGCCCTCTCCAGCATTTATCGATTGTGGACTTTTGAATGATAGCCATTCTGACTGGTGTGAGGTAATATCTCATTGTAGTTTTGGTTTGTACTTCTCTGATAATTAGCAATATTGAGCATTTTTTCATGTGTCTATTGGCCATTTCATCTGTTTGTCTTCTTTGGAGAAATGTCTATTTCGGTCTTCTGCCCAATTTTTGATTAGGTTTTGTTGTTGTTGTTGCATTGTATGAGCTGTGTGTATAGTCTGGTAATTAAGCCCTTGCCAGTTGCATTGTTTGCAAATATTTTCTACTATTCCATAGGTTGTCTTTTCATTTTGTCTATGGTTTCTGTTGCTGTGCAAAATCTTGTAAGTTTGATTAGGTCCCATTTGTTTATTTTTGCTTTTATTTCTATTGCCTTGGGAGACTGACCTAGGAAAACATTGCTACAATTTATGTCAGAGAATGTTTTGTCTGTGTTCTCCTCTGGGAGATTTCTGGTGTCCTGTCTTATGTTTAAGTCTTTAAGCCATTTTGAGTTTCTTTTTGTGTATGGTGTGAGGGAGTGCTCTAACTTCACTGATTTACATGTGGCTGTCCACCTTTCCCAGCACCACTTGTTGAAGAGACAATCTTTTCTCCAGGGTATATTCTTGCCTGGAGGAGAATGTTTCTTGCCTTTTCCGGCCTCAAGGGGGTGCCTGCATTATTTGATTTGTGGTTTCCTTTCATCTTCAAACCAGCAATGGCTGGTGGAATATTTTTCACATATCACTCTAACACTAACTCTTTCGCCTCCCTCTTCCACATTGAAGAGCCCTTGTGATAACCTTGGGCCCATACAGAAAATCCAGGATAATCTCCCTATTTTAAAGTCAGCTGATCAGCAACCTGAATTCCATCTGCCTCTCATTCCTTTTGCCATGGAAAGCACCATAGACACAGGTCCTAGGACCTAGAATATGATGTCTTTGGTAGTCTGCTTTGCTGCCCATCACAGAGCCATTCTGGACACATTTGTGGAGAGGAACATCTTCAGGAGGTGATTTTCAATGTGAAGCACGTGGTTATTAATATATCCTCATGAACTTTCCTAACAACAAAATCCATCTGCTTCTTTTCCTAAGGCCACATTTTCATGATTCTAACGTTTTCCTTCTTTGGAGAAAAAAATAATTTCAAAAAAATTCATTTTCTTTAAAGAAGTTTCTTGTTAGAAATATATGCAGGCCTACAAATCACTTGAAAGCTTTGTAGAAAAAGTTATGAAATTTTCATATGTTAAAAATGGCATGTAAATCAGCAAGTTTCAGTAGACAGACTGATTCTTTAATAATGATTGATTTGTAAGGAACTCTTCAAATCTTCAGTTCTCTCATTTAAAACTTTGCCTAATACCTTATCATATTTTTATTTTATGCATTAAAAGAGAACTTTACCTAATTGAATGTATACAATCTTGTTTTTTAAACACTGTAAATAGCAAATTTAACATGTAAGCTATTGTATGTTTATTGTTTTATATTCTCTAAAGGTAAGAATATAATTGGGCAAACAAGTGTGTCACCATCCTCCCTGTGAAGATGAGGAAAGGAGGAGATTATCAGTGATTTAGCTAACCTTATGTGTCTGGAAAACGGCACAGATGGCTTTCAAGCCTAGGGATTCCACTACTTACAGGGAAGGATGCTTTGAACCCTGGCATTTGTTATCTGAGAAAATCTATTAGGAAACACTCATTTTAAAAAGCAAACAAGATTAGAGTCCATGATCATAAGAGTGATTTTATGAATGTTCAGTAGAAATGAATTTATATAGGTAGATTTCAGCTTTCTAATACAATAAGCTCAGTCATTTGGTATTTTTTCTATGATTTTGCTTATTATCATTGCATGAATTGAATCTTTGTTGTAAACCATTGTATTTACATTCATAAATATTTTCTTATATTCATAGTTGGTATGAGCTGAGGTAGGAACATAGTCAAAAATAACACGGATTTAAAATTTAATTTTCATATTAAAAAACCCCACAATACTGCTAACATGTTTTTGCAAGATAGCCTTACCAAAATTCTGAGTATTAGGGAGTTTTTCTGAATTCTTGGCATTACAATGTTGAAAGCATTGGTAGAAACTGAACTGCAAAGCCACAGATATCATTTTTCCCTCAACAGAGTTATTTATTTTAAATATCGAAAATTGGCTACTCTCAGAATTAAATTTGAAGTCACTTATGTTTACTTAGTTGGCCTTTTGTCTGTTACTGTATATTTTCCTTTATATACGTAGGAAAAAAAATCACTGCCAAAGTTGTTGATCACCTCTTACCCACATCCAGATATGGCTTCTGTTTTTTCTATATTATTTCTAGAAGTTTTGAAAAAGAACCATGACCTCTTCTCAATTTCTCCAATCCTCTCCCTTCTGTTTTTGTTCTAATTTCCTCTCAAGAGTTGAGCCGTTCAGCCTTCTCATATATTTTCCCCTATAAACCCAGAATGTTTTCATAGCACTCTTTCCATGTGTCATATACAAGTAAGGTCATTCAAGTAGATGTGGTTGATGGCTCTCTTACTTCTACTCAGCTCTGACATGATCAACCTGTTGCTGCCTACAAAAGGAAATCGACCTCTTCATGTGTACTCCTTTGCTTCTAATACTTATCTGCTATTAGTATATGAATAACCTCCTGCTTTTGATAACATGGAGACATAATTATAAAGCCAAAACAAAAAGTAAGAAAGAAATAGTCTAACCACTAAGTAAAGTAAAATTAGAACTACATTAGCATTTATCACAGGCACAGCGAGAATCTGTTCAGAAGATTAAGGATGAAACCTAGAAGAAGGAGAAATTGTGATTTTTGTCCAAAATGTTTTACATGACTACAACTTTATTTTTTCACCCATTGATTTTTCCTCCCTTTAAGAGTAATATGTATATCACAAAAATGGGATACTATACTAAGATTAGTCACCAGGCTCCTTCACCTCTGTTTGTTTGCTAGAAAGTATGCAAAGTTAAAAACTGGAACATTTAGGGTGGGAAGTAGAGGCCAAAAGAAACTAGGAAGAATCTAGGATGAGATTCAAAAGAACTGTTTTCAAATATGTGAGAAGCTCATCTACATGGCTGATTTATAATGTCATGTGCATTTAAAAATCAAAGTAGAAAAGTCATTCCTCTTACTCTGTTAGTTGCTCCAAGCCATACTATTTTTTAACTTGATCCATGGTTTCGGGTGAGCATTGTATATTTCTTGAACTTTCTAAATTGCCATCATATTTTTGTTCTTGTTGCTGATTAAAAAAAAAATGCCCTCTTTAACTGATCAGTTTTTCAACAAAGTTGTCTTGTTTTCCTGAAGACATTTTCTCCTGGAGGCCCCCAGCGTGTGCAGCTGTTTTGCACACAGACACACATACACACACACACACACAAATCTTGATTATCCTCCCTGATCACCCCACGTATCACTCCGCTCCATGTATCTACAGGCACTGTCTCCTCCTGGCGTCTCTTGGGCAATTAGACTCTCATCTCTATCAACCTGCCCAACTCTGTCATTTGTAGGGTTCTGGGCAAGAGAATAAACAGGTCCATGTAGCATACGGCTAGATAGCTAAAGGCTATAAATCATGTTAACAAACTGCTAATAAATTATGCTTTATCCCTGTACTTACAAATACACATTCATAAAAATATATTTTAATAAAATATGTGTTAAGCTATGGTTTGTATATCACTAAAAGTCAAAATAATATCAAGGATGACAGAAATCAATTATTATTGTGCATATAGGCATTCTGTCAATGACCTGACATTTTTGGAAGAAGAATAAAATCAAGATATAAATAAATTATCATATATTTAGTCTATAACATAAGCTTTAATTCATTTTCATTTTAGCATAATGTTATTGTACAATAATCTTAGAAAATAAGAAATAAAATGTAATTGTATTAAAAATGTAAGTGTAAAAAATAAAAATGACTAAATTATACTTATACTTATATATTTTTCCAAAAGGTTATTTTCCTAAATTATTTTAAATTATCTATTAGAATTTAGAGGCAATATACAATTATAATTAATAAATATCGAAAATTTAAATCAAAATTATTTAAATAAAGCTAAATTTGTCATAAACCTTTAGAAATTAAATTAAATACTGTTATATCACTTAATGTCCCTCTTCTTACAAATTTAAAGAGTCATAACACACTTTATATATGGTATGACTAGATCCCAGAGAAACAAAGTTAAAATAATATATTTAAGATTACAAAACGGTAATATGTTCATTGTTTAAAATTGCAAAATATCCCTCACTACTATGAGCAATACTCAGGAATATAATGCTAATTTGTGAGCATCACCAAAACCGCAAAATGGAACAAAAAGAAAAGCAAAATAAAATAGATCTCAGCGCTACCAGGAAAGGACACTTCACTAGGCAAGAATCTATGGTAATCATGCTGCTTTAATGGAAGGATATGACACATGAATTTGTTTTTTCTCTTGTCTAAGCACTTCTGCCATTCAGATCCTCTGGGCACTCCTAATTGTCAGTCCACAATTTTGGCATCACACAAACTAAAATTTTCATTGCATCAGGACTGGGTTGACTTCAGCTTCTGAATATTGGGCAAGGGAAACAAGAAGGGCTTCTTAGGGGTCAGAACGGTTTTAGTTCCAACCGTGGATGCTTAGAGTAAGCATCCATTGGGTTGCTCTGCTTTGCTGCCAGTGCTGGATCCTGAGTGACAGAGAAACTCATGCATACCTCAATGCGCAGTGAAGAATTAACTTTACCCAAAGAGAGGTCTGGTCTTTGTCCTTTGCTACTGGGAAATGATTCTAAGTTCCTGGAATGTCTTACTGATAAACACATCTTTGCTTATCAGAGGCTTTGGACAGCAGACACTCTAACAATGTAATTTGTGATGGGGGGCTTTAGACAATGCCATACGAGTTTGGACTTCCAAGAGGAACTGGACACTAAAGGCATTAGCCAAACCTCTGCAGAGAATGGTGTGCTGGAGTCTAACTGTCAGCCCTGTGGGTAGTATGTGAACACCAGTAGACATACTGGACACCAAAGACTAGAGTGAATTTCTCTAGTTGAAATATTGAGTATTGTCTCACTTCAATGCCAGGAGGATAACATGTCTGAGAATAACAGGAGCTTCAGGCTCAGAACTCTCCCAGATTTGCCCAATATGTTTCTTTTTTTGGCTGGTTCTAATTTATACACTTTCACTGTAAAAAAAAAAAAATACTGTAATTGTAAGTATAGTGCTTTCCGAACTACTGTGAGCCATTCTAGCAAATTCTCAAACCTAAGTGGAGTTTTGGGAATACTTGGATTTGTCATTAGTTGGTCCAAACTTGTGACTGGTATCTAAAGTGAGGGCAATATTTTGAGAATTATTCCCTCAAACTGTGCAATTTGCCTATACTCCGTTGCACTGAAAGTACTTGCTTTTCTTAAAAGATGTTAAATTTTTATTTTAATTGGAATTTTAAGATTAATTCTTTTAGGAAACTTTTAGGGGAATCCAACTTGCTCTTAGGCTTTCATATTATAAATATGTATATTTGTTTTTTGTGTGTTTGCATGTGTGACCCCTTTAAGGCAGAGTGCCTATGAGAGGGGCCCCTCTCCTAGTCAACATGTGATCCTGTCCCCCAGAGCTCCTGTGTACTTAACTTTAGTTAATCTGTAAATAATGTTTACCCACATTCTCTCTTACAAGAAATCCATTGTCTGTTGATCATTCTCCTTCCCCTTTTCTTCACTTGTATGTACTTTTTTCTCCATAGCTTTAATTAGGAATAATAAACATACAACAAACTTCTTATAATTAAAGTTTAAAATTGATAAGATTTGATATACATACATACCCATAAAACTATCACCAAACACATGACAATAAACAATTCCCTGCCTCCAACTTCTTTAGGTCTCTTTGTAATCCCTCTTTCTGCTCCTCCCACCCACTCCATCCCAGAAAACTGTTCATTTGCTCTATGTCATGATAGATGAATATGAATTTTATAGAATTTAATACAAGTGAAATCATACATTACATACTCTTTTTAGCCTGGCTTCTCTCACCCAATATGATTATTTTAATATGTATCAGGATTGGTGAGTGACTCAATAGTTCATTGCTTTTTATTACTGAGTAGTTTTAATTACTTAGTGATTACTGAGTAGGATTCCATTGTGTACCAAATTCTATAATTTGTTATCCATCGACCTGTTGTTGGAAATACAGATTGTTTCCGGTTTGGGGTTATTACAAATATCATTCATGAACAAGTATAAACATATGCTTTTATTTACACTGAGTAAATAGCAAGGAATGAAATGACTGGGTCACATGGAATAAGTATGTTTAACTTAAGAAAGTGAAAAATTGTTTCTCAAAGCATTTGCATTGTTTTACATTTGTACCAATAGTGTATGAGAGTTTCAGTTGTTATATATCCTCATCAACACTTTAGCATCTCATCTACATTTTAATTTCAGACTTTCTAATAGATGTGCAGTCTTATCTCATTGCTCGAATTTCTGTTTCTCCAGTGACTAATCATGTTGAGCATCTTCCCATGTACTTGTTGCAATCCATATATACTCTTTGAGAAAGTGTTTGTTCAAATCTGTTGCTTTCTAAATTTGGTTGGTTGTTGTCTTATTATTGAGCTTTGAGAGTTCTCTACATGTTCTGGATACAGTTCCTTACTAGATGTGTGGTTTGCAAATGTTTTGCCCCCATGTGTGGGTTCCCTTTTCAATTCCTTATCAGCATTGTTCAAGCAGCCAAAGGTTTTAATTTTAATTATGTTTCTTTCACTTATCAGTTATTTCTTTAATATATTATAATTTTGGTATTGTATCTAAGAAAACTTTCCCCAACACAGGATCAAAGAATTTTCTCTCACACTTTCTTCTAGTGATTTTAAAGTCTTTGGTACCAGTTACATTTAGGTCTATGTACCATTTTGAGTTTATTTTTGTATAAAGAGAAAGATAAACATTTTGTATATAGAGAAAGAGATTGGTGAGAGTAATCCCCTCACCTGGTCCTAACTTCCAGGTGCAAAATAAATGAGTCATGGTATGAAATGTACAGCATGGGAAATATAGTCAATAACTACCCAATCTCTGTGTATGGTGACAGATGATAACTAGAGTTATTGTGGTGATCATTTTGAAATGTATAACAATATCAAATCACTACGTTTTGTGACAAGAACTAACATAGTGTTATAGGTCAATTATACTTCAAAAACAAACAAACAAACAAACTCACTGAAAAAAGAGATCAGATTTGAGGTTCCCAGAGAAGAGTGGTGCGTGGAGGGGAATTGGATGAAGGCAGTCAAAAGGTGCAAACTTCCAGTGAAAGACGAATAAGTGCTAAGGATATAATGTACAAGATGATAAATATAATTAATACTGCTGCATGTTGTATATGAAAGTCATTAAAAGAGTAAATCCTAAGAGTTCTTATCACAAGGAAAAAATTCTTTTCTATTTCTTTAGTGTTCTATCTGTGAGAGCTTATGTTCATTAAACATCATGGTAATGATTTCATGATGTATGTCGACAAATCATTGCAATGTACAGCTTAAACATCACAATGCTGTATGTAAGTTATATCGCAAAAAATCTTGAAGAAAACAAAAAGAAAAGACCCTGAGTCCAGTGAGGGAATTTATAGATAAACATTAATTAATTATTAGAATAAATTAATTGTGGTTTCTGTGAAAGTATGTGAGTGGAAAATTCCCTCTTGCATCTGTATGCATCACCAAGTTCTTATTTGACTCCAACTCTTGAATAAAGTTTGGCTGGACATGAGAGAAAAAAGAGACAAAGATATGGATCGAGGTTTGTTATTTTTTTATAAATGGATATTCAACTATTCCAGTATAATTTAAGAGTTATATTCTTCTTCTTAAAGTTGACTTTGCATCTTTGATGAATATCAGTTGACCTTGTATTCTATTCCATCAATCTGTTTCTTTATCCTCACTCCATCATCACACTGTATTGACTACTGTAGTTTAAAAACTATCATTATTTTGTCTATTCCAGGCGATTTGTATTTCCATAAGAACTTTAGAATGTCCTTGCTGATTTCTACAAAAGAAATCCTGGTATAATTTTGAAGGAGACTGCATTAAATTTATAGCTCAATTTTAGGAGCACTGTGTGTTCCATTTTGTAAACTAAGCACCTCTCTCCATTTACTTAGATTTTCTTTGAAACGTTTTATCAGTTTTGTAGTATTGAGTATCCAAGCCTTGTACATATTTTTTCAGATTTACTCTTAAGTATTTTATATTTTAGTGCTATTGTAAATGATATTTATTTAAATTTCAACTTCCAATGTTATCTTGCTACAATATAGAATAAAATTAATTTTAATATATTTATCTGGTATCCTGTAATGTGCTAAACTCAGTGGCTCCAGTTTTTATTTTCCAACCATTATGCCTTTCATTTGTTTTTCTTGCCTAAGTCTTTCACCATTAAGTATCAGTTTAGATGTAGATTTTTGATAGAAGCCCTTTATCAGGTTGAGAAAGTTCCCTTCTGTTTCTAGTAAGCCAAAAGGTTTTTGTCAGAAATGGATTTGGATGTTGCCGAAAGAATTTTCTGCTTCTATTGGGATGATCATGTCTTTCTTTTTTCTTTTTTTTTTTTTTCCTGCTCTGTAAATGTAAGTGAACTATACTGATTGATTTTCAAATGCTAAGCAAACTTATCATTCCTCAGATAAAACCCAGGTGGTCAATATGCTACACTTTTAAAAGTATTGCTGGATTCAATTTGCTATCATTTTGCTAAGAATTTTTGTATCTATGTTCACAAGGGATTAAGTTTGCCACTTTCTATTCCCATGATATCTTGATCTGGTTTTAGAATCATGGTAACGCTAGTCTTACAGAAGGAGTTGAGAAATATTTCCTCTTGATTATTTTTCCTGATGAGATGGAGTAGCACAGATGTTACTTCCTCTTTATTGTTAGAAATTATCTCTCATCTAGAACCAAATTTTCTTTCTGGAAAGGTTTTTAATTGAAATTACATATTTTTTAATAGACCAATGGCTATTCAAGCTATCTGTTTCTTCTTGACTAAACATTGTAGCCTAATATAAATTGTCAAATTTACTGACATAATTTTTTCATAGTTTCTCCTTCTTATCTTTTTAACATCTGTTGGAATGTCACCTCTCTCATTCCTAATATTGGTAGTTGATTTCTTTGTCTCTCTTTTTCTTCTTTTCTTCTTTAGCCTGACCAGAGTTTTATTAATTTTATTGACCATGTCACGAGCCATCTTTGGTTTTATAATTTTTGTATTTTGTATGGTTTTCCTATTTCATGTTACATTGAGGTTTTTATCTAAAAATTTATTATTTCCCATATTTTGAATTTCATATAGGCAGCATCAAGTTGAGCTTATTTGTTCAATTGGATAAGTTCTATTTTTAGTTGGGTATTTAGGCCATTTATATTCAAAATCATTAAGGTTAATTTAAATTTCTCTATTTTTCTCTCTGTCTTTGGGTGTGTATGTCTGTCTCTATTTCTGTCTTGCTTGCCTGCTCTTCATATATACATGTATTTTAAACTGTATGAGAATATTACATAGCCCTTTTCCCTTAAATATTGAAAATAGCAATGTTTTCTCATGTAATCACAATACAATGAATTTATATTGATACAATACTTTTATAATTTAGCATCAATATGCTCTAATTTTGTTGGTTGTTCTAATAATGTCTTTTATATCATTTTTCCCCTCTAGTAGAGGATCCAGTTTAGGGTCAGATATCATGCTATCTGCCATGTCTCTCTAGCTTCCTTTAATCTGGAATATTTCCACAGTCTTTCTTTATCTTTTATGACATTGACATTTTGAAGAATAAAGTCTCATTTTAAAAAGAATAAGCCTTCATTTTAAGTCAAATGTTCTTTTTTTTTTTTTTTTGCCTGATGTTTCCTCATGATTAAGTTGTGTAGTCTCAGCTAAAATACCACATAATTGATGTGGTACCTTTCCAGATAATCACATCTGGAGACACATGATGTCCATCTGTCCCTCCCTGGTGACGATAATTTTGCTAACTTGGTCAAAATAGTGCCCAAGTCTCCACTGTATAATTATTGGTTTATCTCCCTTGAAATGGTCTGCAAATATTCTACTGTTAATGAAAAGTTAACTTTGAATTGATCATACATTCATGATCTTGCCTAATCCAATGTATAACATGATGTTTTTCAAAATCATATTTTCCAACTCAAGCATTCCTTCCATATTTATCACTTAGTCCTTGGTATTTACTGTAAGATGAAATCTCCTTTCTCCATTTATTTATTCCTCTATTTATTATCAATATGGTCCAAAAAAATCCCATTGCTCAGTTGATTATAATTCATTAAGGTATATAATTATTTTGATACTCAAATTGTCCCAGATTTGGCTAGAGCCCCTTCAAATTGTCATGTGTATCCTTATGATGTGTTCCCATCATTCTTTTTTTTTGGTGCTTCCTTACTTTCTGGCATAACAAGAAATGCCAGAACTATCCTGTACCTACTGTGCCCCAGTCCTGTATCAAGCATTTGTTTAAAGTAACTTGTTTTATTGTAACAGAGAGGGTAACAGAACAAGATATGGGCACTAGGTAAGTTCATTGCTACTGGGGTGTCATTTCTTCTTGATCCTTTCCTCGGACAGAGCTAGGAAAAATATGCATGTATATATACATACACACATATATATGCACTTATCTAAACTATATCTACTCATAGACATATATACATGTGTACATAAACATGAAAACACACACTAATAAACATATTTAATAAATCATGAGTTCACACCAGTACCTCAATTCCAATCCATCCCTATTGGGCTTGTACATGAATTTCTCTCTTCAATATCTATTGTTTTTCCACAGTGAAAACTCCCAATAACATCAATACATTTATTTAATTATTTAATACATTTAAAATATTTTCAGAATTGCTTTGACTATGCTAGTACAATCAACAAAACTATTAAAAAGATTTTAGGATTTGTTTGTGATTCTTTACACTGCATTTCAAGAGTGTGGATGTGTAAATACTGTGCCTATAAATTATTTTGATTAGTTTATTTTTCATTATTTTCCCTATAGTGTGGTTATGGTATTCAGTTGAAATACAATTAGGTCCCTTTGTTTCAGTGTTTTTTTGGCTTTTGAGTTTCCCCTTTCTCATTTATATTAATTTATATTTAAAACACATAGAATGTCACATCCATTCAGATGTCAAAATTATACAAAAGCATATACTCAAAGTGTCATTCTCTTTCTCTTATAACTTCTACCTTATTCTCCCCTCAAATTTTCCTACCATTTTTGTCTTTTCAAACTTCTTTGAAACTTTGATTCATAAATTTCAAAATCAAGCATTTGAAATTGGGGAAAATACAACGTTTATATACTAATTATTAATTTGACTTCCATTGTTTTCATTGTTCTCTTAGCTCAACTCAATGAGAATAGTTTTATTTGGCACCCAAAAACTGTAAACACAAACATGAAGACATGGATTATTGTTTGGCACCACTGGGTTACAGTAGTGTCATGCATATTGCCCAGAGTATACAAACGTGTGTATGTGGGTTTGTGTATAACATCAAGATAACATGGTAATACAAAATCTCATAGGGAACTCATTGACCTTGAGAACTCATCTGTGAATCCAAGTACAAGTAATATGTACACTTTTCCAATTCTCTCTTTCTCAGGAATTTTACCATAATTCAGAAAAAAAAAAAAAAGAAAAATCCTACCCCCTTTATTAGTTTATGTTAAGCCATTGTTTTTTGCTCTTCAGTGGCATATATTTTTTCATGGGTATATAAATGGTGATATTTAAAAAAAAATAAGTAGTATATGTAGGTTTACTTAAATACATGTACATATTCTTCTTAATGGTATGAATGGTATATATAAGGAAAATCCTGAACTTAACTGAAAATTTTTTTCACATTCTTCATTTGAGTTTTGGTGGGAAGTGTACTCATTATATAGGATTATTTATTAACTGAAGAATGAGTAGAGAGTCAATGATAACAATCAAATTATGGATATAAAATAAAATAGGAATAGCCCAAATACTTGTTTTCTTACATCTCTTCCTCCTTTCTTCTAGTCCACGTCTAAGCCAGCCAGCACTCTGGCCCCACATCACAAAGTTGCTCAATACTTTTTCCATTTCAAAATCTCACTCCAATCATGTTTTTTTCCAATTATGCCATATGTTCATTTGACACTCTTTTC
Source organism: Camelus bactrianus (assembly GCF_048773025.1). Classification (NCBI taxonomy): domain Eukaryota; kingdom Metazoa; phylum Chordata; class Mammalia; order Artiodactyla; family Camelidae; genus Camelus; species Camelus bactrianus. Next base: position 66,086,490 of record NC_133543.1, read on the forward strand.
TCTCACTTCTCAGATCTCGTTTTAACATATCAAGACGTTCATTTTGTATTTCTAGAAATCACATTGCAGTAAAGTGACAATTTTGTGGTGAATTAATATCCAGCATATTATCAAGTCATTTTGGTAGTTGCAGATAAAGCAGTAAAACAGTAAGTAGCTAGTATTAGTATCTAATATTTGGCTTTATGTAATAATACTTGACAAGATTTCATTTTCTTAGGTTAATATTTCTTAATTTAAGTCTTCTCTCTCACACTTTACTCCTTTGTTCAGTTAGGAAATGGTTGTTACAGTCATAGGTGTCTTATATAAGCAGAACAAGAAGAAAAACATTACACTAAAATGTGAGTTAGGGCTATTATGACCAAAAAAAGCTCAAGACACAATGAAACAAATAAGGAACAAAATGTGCACGTGTCAAATTTTCCTCCTGTAATTTAAAAACTTTGTTGTGAATGTTGTTTCATTTTGTTTTTCAGTGTATACGTAATTTTGTCAACACAGTATGAAAGAGGAAGTTCTGTTTAATAATATTTAGGAGCTCCCCATCAGCATTCTTAAGCATGAAGATCGAGTTTAGTTCTCTAATGATACCAGATGCTGTACTATCCTGAAGCATTAGCTCATGCTCTGAGGAGAAATTCTAACACGTGGCAGATTCAGCAAAGAGATGGATTCCAAATCCTTAGCGGAGTTCTGAAAGATGGCAATAACATTTTGGCAAGGAAAAAATCAATACACATGACACTGGCAGCCATTTCAAGCTCAGACTGGTTCCACCCGTTTTCTTCACCTACATTTCCAACTTTGTTTCTAAAACGCTTACTGTTGCAGATTTGAGAGGAATGGACAAACAGGAAGCCTCTCATCAGGCTATAAATGTGTGAGGGATTTAGAAGCCCCTGTAGCACAGCTTCTAGGTCCAGGCAGGTTCAGATTGGAAACACTTGGCCTCAGTATCCTTGAAAGATAAGGGCCGATAGGAAATTTGATCAAAGTCAGGGGACATAAGAGGAAAGTGAATCATTTGGTAGTTTGGGTTTGTTCAACAAGTCTGTAGATAATAGAAGTATTGGGCATCCTGGAAAGCTTTGCATAGGCAGTGTTAGAACAACTGGAAACACTTATTTAACACAGCAACTGATAATATGTGGGACTTGATTGCCCAAGGGTTGATGCTGCTGAAAGTTGTAATACTTAACTAGCAATTTTGAGAAATAGATAGATAATAAAGTACAATTAGTTTAGAATTACTTGATTAAAAATCTATCATGTAGAAATGACCTCTGAGAGGATTCCCATCCAGTTCTATCCACGGAGTCACTCTCAGTCTCACAGTGAACACTGGGCTGAGTGAACCATGTACTGGCCAGGAGGGCATTTTAATCCTCTCACTAAAATACAGTAAATTTATTAAACATGCAATCTGTGTATATTCACAGAGATTACTTTTTATCTGGCTGAAAAGATATATATTTAGTACCTGTTACGGCCTAGGGAGTATATTGGGTTAAATAAAATAAGACAGTGAGTTAAAGATAACATTGAAATATTTTCTGCTGGATTTTAGATGTGCTTTTATTATCTAATTAAAATTTTTAAGATAAGAAAATTTATCTCCATGGGCAATCTAAGCTTGTCTTCTTTTAAATACAGAATAAAGGCTAACCCTCCCAGTTCTTACCTTTCCATGCTTTCTTATTCATTCTTTCTCTCTTTAATTTCAACAAATATCAAGTGCATACCTTAAGCTAGGCAGCATGCTAAGTTCTAGGGATCTGTATATAAGTGAAACAAACAAGATAACTTCTTCATGGTACTTAGACCCTAATAGAGGACACGGAGGAATAATCCATTTAAATAACATGTGATGACCGCTTTGAGAAAATGCCAGTCCTGAGTACGTACTTATTAGGAACAACTAGCTTTTCTGCCCTTCAGGGAAAGCTTCCTATGGCAGGAGCATCTGACACTGAAGAACGCACAGGAGTTAGGCTAATAAAGCGGGTTGCGAGAAGAGTGTGCCAAGTAGAATGTATGGGAAGATCTGGAGGTAAGAAAGAAGATGATGCATTTGAGGAACTTAAAGTAGTTTAGGACAGTCAAGGTGAAGGCTGGAACATTAGGAGCTGAGACAGCAAAGTGAGATGAGGAAAGCTAACGTGACTCTTCTTAAAATGTAGGGTTTTCTTCTAAGGGTGGTGAAATGCCACTGGAAAGTTATAAATTGGTGTGTGGCAGGATCAGATTTGGATTTTAGAATAATTTGTCAAGAGATGGTGTAGAGAATAAATGTAAAAAGAAGAAAGACTGGAAGCGAGGCTAGAAACTAGAAGGGTGTTACCCAAATCCGGGCAAGAGATGGACTCTAGGGCTGGTCTCTAGGGTAAGAATATGTGGCACTGAGGAAAGTGGTCAGAACTGAAGTAGATGTTCAGGGTTTATGTCTCCATTCATTTGTTTTACAAATATTTATTGAAGATCTACCATGTCCAGTACTTGGTACTTGAGTATTAGGTGCTGGAGCTACAAGAAAGAACAAAAGGGACAAAAGCCGTGTCTTCATAGAATTTATAACCCAGTTGGAAAGATAATAACAGAAAAGTAAGTAAAATATATAGTATATCAGGGGATCATAAGTGGTGAGGAGAAAAATAATGCAGGGAAGAGAAGGCAGAGGGCAGGTAAGGATGTGAGATTTTAAATGAGATAGTCAAAGAAGTACTCACTGGGGTGAATTTGAGCAATGATCTGCAGAAGACAAGGGAGCAAACCAGCAGATACTTTGAAGGAGGGATGAAGAGGGGGAGAAGGAGAAGAAAAAGAAAAGAGATTTTAAATGATACCTAGATTACTCTAAAAATAAACATGATAGAACTCTTTCTCAAAAGCATTGCAAAGTACCTCACTCCTTTAACACAATATCGTAAATAGCATCTCTTTCTTACTGGTGAACATTATTGACAATACTGCAGAATAGGGCTTCTTCAGGGGCTAATGGCTTGTGCAGACATGTTGGCTCCAACACTGAATGTTTTAAAGCATTTTGATCTGGAAATAAGAAAGAATAACTAATCTGCCTTTTAGATTTCTTTGATCTATCCTCTTTCCTACTTTCTCTCCTAAAGAAGCTATGGGGTGCACAACCTGAATGGAACTCTTTTTTTATCAAGGAGAGGGAAGAAGTATGATAGAAGCTCTTTGGTTCTCAGAAAATTGTTCATTGCTCAATTTCACATTCATAAGACTACTCTGGATGGTTGAGGATGTTAGAAATGGTACCATGTTTAATCTTCTCCAGATAGCATAGAGGACAGAAAAGGGTAGCAAGATCATTATAGAAGAGGCTAAGGTTGGAATTTAGATGTAACTCAATGAGCCGTTTCATGTGAGATTGGTGGAAAATACAAGCAGTATCATTTTCAAGTTTACTTCCTTTGGAAAACTCATCTTGACCCCGGTAGACTAGATCATGTGGCCTTTACATGTTTTAGTACCACTTTTACCATAGCATTTATCATGCTGAGTTGAAATTGCTTCTTGTCAGTCCTGCAGACTGGACTGTAGACTTATTAAAGACATGGATCAGGTCTATTTCATCACTCAGTCCTATGCCTAACATTATACTTAGCACATAATAGGCACTCAGTAAGTATCTGTTTAATTCATGAATGAGGGCATAGGTCAATTCAGCAGTCATATTTCCCTACTAGGATCAACTAAAACCTACCAACTTCTTTTTTTTCCACATCAGCTACTACTATGCAGCCATATTTCTCTTCACCATATTCCTATGCAATCAGTTTTTAAAGGATGATTTTATATTTATCTCTTACACAACTTTATTATGTTGATATCAGCCCATTGTCACTAACTTCTGAGATTTTAATTTTAACCCTCATGCTACCACACAACATGTAGCTTTGATTTGATAAGAATTTGTGTTATATCTATTAGTTATTATTTTATAGGCATAGTAGCTAAACTGATTTCACACCTTTTATTCCAGTATCATCCCACCAAGAGGTCTTCACTTATCTGGCAAAGGATAATACGAGAGCCTTTGCCAAAATGCACTAACATGAACTCTGCAGAATCAGGAAGAAAGCTCTGATTAGCCCCCAACATGTAGAACTGATCAATTGGAAGGTAATAATTTTGAGATTTATGTCCTCTCATTTTTAAGAATATTCAGTGTTCTCTACACAAATAAGGGCTACATTGTTGTCAGCACTTTCCTAAGTCAGAGTGAAGCATTTGATTAGAAATGCTAGAAGAATGCATGCATGCAAGCCCTTGAGCTTTCTATAGGACAGGATGACTCAGGCTCAACTGCTGTGACAGATAAAGACATGTGACAGCCAGATGACAAAAATGCTTGCCATAACTCAGCAAAGCAGTCATGAGCAGACTAACCACCTCGTCTCTGCATCATGGATGTTAACAGTCCCAATATTTATTAAGCAGTTACTTTTTTAAAAAATGCTACATCTTTTGATGTGAATGTCTTTGATCTCCTGGTATAAGAAACATCATGCTTGAATTGAGAAGGTAAACTTCTTTTTCCCTTTTTCTAGGCTTATTTCACTAAATTGCACACAATAGAAGAAAAAAATAGATGTCACTTACTGATAATGAGAGTTTGTTAGCTTATTGCCTCATTGAAGCATCCTATTCAAAATTAATACATCAATTAATCAGCCTACTCCAACTGAAAGCAAAAATGAACTCAAGTGTAATAAAATAAGTAAAAATAAAAAAAATTACTCTAGAATAGGTATAATCCTCTATTTTAAAGTACAAAAAATTCTAGCGTAACTATTATGTGAAAAACATCCATATATCAACTCCAGAGAGAGCTTAGATAGCTTAACAGCTCAGAGAACACTTCATGTGTAATTTAAAAGAAAACAACAACAAAAAAACATGTTTGGTCGTCTTTACCTGTGTTTTACTAATGTGCTCTACAAAAAAACAATGATATTTTGTTAAATCCGGAGAACAGATGCATCTACTTCTGTGGGAGCTATTTGGAAAACAGTAACTGGTATAGAAATTTTTTTTAAAAAAACATTACAAAAGGGAGAAGAAAATCTGAGTAAATAATTGAAACATTTTTCATCGAGAAAAAAATGTACTGTGTGATTTTTAAAGAAAATTATCAAATGTTTAAACTAGAATAAATCTCAATCAAATTATGTTGAAAACTTATCACTTCATAAGTGAATTTATTCCAAGAATGGCTAAATGATTTGGTCAATATCAAAGAATATAGATAACATCTTTAAGGCTAAGAATTGTACATTACTTTTCTGTTTATACCCTAACAAACTTAGTGCGGTGCCTTGCACACAATAGGTATTTGAAGAGCAGAATTAACTAATTGATCAGAAACTGTTGGGATCATCAAGCAGACATCGCTTCCTCCTACAGGCACTTACCTGAACTGTTGGAAAGTAATTTGGAGGCAAACATGTAGAAAGTGGACAATGTCCTTGAAAATCCAACTCTATAAAGTGAGAGAAATGACACGCCAAATAATAAAAGTAAAGAAAGAATAAAACACAAATTGGAATCTGGTTAGTTGCTTTCATTTAACTGTGAAGAGTCCACAGTGTCTCCCAGTTGAGCTATTCATGCTCTTCAGCTGCTTCTTGGCACTGAATCAATGTGTATATTCAGATTTTGTTTGAACCAAAATGTTTTTCTTTGAAGAAATTGAAAATTAATTAAGCTCTTTAAAGAAAATGATAAAGAGAGAAAGTGATAAAGAGAAAGCCAAGCTGAGAAAGGTTGGAAAGTCTATGAACTACTGTTGTAAAGAAAAGCCTATGATCCTTTTGGAAATATTTGTCTAAGTATGTCATTTCGGGACAGCTCCCTGCCACATATGTAAGTTTTGTTGGTAACTGTGTTCATTTCTGCACTGTCAGGATGGGATCATTTTGTACAGTTTACAACGTGGACAGGCCCTGAGGGGAGGGAAAGCCTAATTTTTCACTTTCTGGTTTTGTTTGGCTAATCCTAGCTTAATACTGAATACAACAAAATTTGGATGGTCCTAAAAGATTCTGGGGAAAACAAAAATAGGATTAAAAAATGTAATTTAGTAAAAGAGTGAGATTCTACACAAAGATCTCTATATGCAATGTACGTTCACACCATCTCAATTCAAGACAATAGATTTAAAGACTCTTCCGATGACTTTTAAATTCCATAGAGTACTGAGTTTTTTTTCTTTTCTCTTCTTTTCATGAGTACAACAGAAAGAATACTTCTTTGACTACATCCTCACATTATGTGTTTTTCCAAAAACATTTTTCTATCTAATCTATGGAATTGTCTTTAAAATCATTTTATGAGATATGAAAGAAAATTGAAATTATTGCCTTATATTCACATTTCAGTTTTGGATGCAATGTCACACAACGTGACTTGTTTAATCTTATTCATTCAATAGAAATTGCAACAAATTGTTTTTGGTAGTTAAAAAAAAAATTAAGCCTACCCTCAATGAATTCACCAATGGAAACACTGAAAATAATATGTTTCAAATAAATATGTAACTGAGAAAAAAACTGAACTCAATATAGCTACTGCAATTTTTTTGTTGAAGGGGAAACTCATTTAAATATAAAATTTCTGATCTATTTAAAAGCATTTAAGGCTACTAAATTCAACATAATATATGGTGGTTAAATGAATTATATATGTATTATGAATTCCATTTGTATATTACATTAAATATGTATATAAAGTATAGAATAAGGCTGGCACATAGTAAGTACCACATAAGAATTGCTTCAATTATTACTATTATCAATTATTTTAAAAGGTTTTGTTTATTGTTTTAATTATGGACAATCATCCACAATTACTTTTTCATGAAAATAACCTTCTTCATACTAGTAAAAGCAAAACATGAAAACTTACTTCATAATTCATTCATTAAATAGATATTTACTGAGGACTGTATGTGCCAGGAATTGCATCGAGCATTAGATATTAATATTGCTCAGATTTTATTTTGAGATGATTGAAGCTCTCTGCATTAACACTTTTTAGGGCTCATGCTAAATGGATAGTCAAAAGCAAATTTCTGAGAGTATTTTAATTGTGGATACTCTCTTCTTCTTCCTCACCCCTTCAACCCCGTTCCTTGCCTTTATCTATGCAAACTAACATTTAAAGGCCAAGCTTTTCCTCAGAAGCTTAAAAAAAAGATCATCTCTTGGATGGTGATCCAAAATAAACAGTTCAAATAAGATATGCTTTGGGAAAATGTTAATAAACTTGCCCTGGCATATTATTTGAGTTTCCTTGTATTATTTTCATTTGGCAAGGATTTTATCTGGGGACTTAAAAAAAAAAAAAAAGAAATGAAGAAAAATCTCATAAGACTTTACAGATGGATACTTTTATTCTAAAGTGATGATTTTATAAAACCATTCTTCCAGGTTGAGAATTAGGAAATCTTTAATTTAAATTTAAAAAGTATATAAATTAGACAGGAAACATAATAGAATCACCAGAAAGCTTAGAATCATTGGTTTTGGACTAGATTCTCAGCATCTCATCAGTCAGCAGGTCCTCACTGAGTACTTGCTCTTTGAGACTGCGTGCAGGATACCAGGGCAGCAGTGACCACCAGGACAGGCACAGCCCTTTCCCCATGGGACTTTCAGTCTTGCCGAAAATATAAAATAAGAATTATGAGTAATCAAGTAAATTATCAAAATGAATAAACAATGACCAGAAAATAAATGAATTGCTTCAGGAATGTGGCCATCCAATATGGCCCACATTTTGGCATTCTTTTTCAGTATTTTTAAATCCTATATCTTTAGATTTCTTTACCCCAGACTCTTGATGCCCATTTACCCTAAGTTCTAAGCTGCTGGAAAGAGGAAATGCGAAGATAACCATTTAGTTATCTTAGTTAAGGAGAAAGAAATTTAACAACACCAATGGAAAAAAACAACTGGGAAGAAAGCTAACACCATGGTGGGGAACCCATGAGTACCCAGGTGGCTATCATAACTGCGGTTGTTTCCTCTAGTTCACTTGTCACTCTTTCTTCTTATTAACTGCTAGGAAGGAGTTTGCTAACTAGTATGGCTGCCATCATTAACAATTTGGTGAAATTCCAAAATCCACAACCCGTAGAAATTTTCCTGGATTCCCTACTTGGAGAAACACTGCAAGCAACTTACGGCACGCTAAATCAGAAAGGTTGGCCTGGAAAACCATTTATGTAATTTCTCTGCTTTTGTTTTTGGGGACTCTTCCAAATGAAGTGTCTAGAGAAACAGATATAATTGTGAGCAGGGTATGCTAACGTGGCTTCAACAATGATTTTACTTTTCTTGTAGTTTTGTACTCGACATCATTTTTTCCAGTGGTGTGTCATGCTGTCCCAATTGACAGTCTGGCCATATTTTGCTCTGGTGTTTACCATAGCAAAAAGCACAGATATAAAACTACCTTCTTCAACTGGATGTTAATTTCAGTGAAATCTCTCAAGCTGGACCCTCTCCCCTTTTCCTCTACTCCATCTATATGATTTGAAAGAGTCCATCAGTTCTTGATTATATTTTGAATAGGAAATGGTATTTTAAAATAATTTAAAAGCCTATTTGAGCTATGGATTTCTTCTTAATTTGTTAGTAATTACAAGTAATAACTAACAAACGTAATTCTTTCTTATCTCTTCCCTTCCCTACGATTCAAGTATGTTACTTACACCACTTCCAATTATGAGAGGAGGAGGGCCAGGGAATTTTCACACAGTGTTATGCAGTTTGATCACAGATTGCCTCCAACTATTTCCCTTAAGCTGTTGACCTCCCACTGCCAATCACACCCTTACTGATGTTTTGGGAGTGACTGTTTTGGCTCATACCAGGCAGCAATCACGAGTGAGACAACCCTGATGCTGAATCTAGGTCAGTGAGGCTGCTCACTTTGAAGCTGACCTTGACCCTAACAACCAAAAACTGGATTCAATTCCGACACACAGGAGTCCACTCAAGAATACTATTCCCTGACTTCCATCTATTCCTTGGTACACTCAGCTAAATCAGCTGATGTTCCATACTTCTCCAGGGAATACGCACCAATAAAGCAAGCAATGCAAAGCAAGGCATTCACAATTGTCTTACATTATGCGTAGGGTACCTTTATTTGTGATAGGAAAGGGAAATTTCAGTATTTTGATGACTTGATATTTTACATTACCTTTTTCCTTTTTAAAAATTTCAAGTGCAAGGAAATTGAGTCAAGGGAAGTAAAACAGTTCAAAAGTGTGAGAACTCCATTTTAAAGTATTTTGTTCTCCTAATGCTCATTTATATGCCATTTTTTAAACTTCCATTGCCAAAGTAAAACAGATGAAAATTGTGATGCATTTCTAGCTTAGCTATTTAAACTGATTTTGAAATTAATTTTTGACTTTCCTGTCATTTACTCTGATAATCCTCGGCAAATTACCTGTTTCTTTCCATTTAAAAAAAATTTTTTTTTCCCAGTGGTTTCTGACTTGTGATACTTATAAACACAGAGTTTGACTGCTTCCAATTTGTTTGCTAACTAGTTCTATTGTTTATTTTTTTCTATTTTAGAAATAAATTCATAACATCTGGAAGTTTTAAAAATCCATTATAAATCCAAAGACTTCCTATGCTGGAAAGAATGACCTTTTTTCAGAGTGATGGAAATACTGGGAATAATTAACTTATTGAAAATTACATGAGTTCTAAAGGGTACAAAGGAAATAGATTACTTCACATGCATTTCATTGGATTAAATGTTTCATATTGTAAATCACATGCCACTTGATATTTATTAATTGTAGACTCTATGCATGGCCCTGTAATAGCTGCAACTGGGTATAAAAATAATGAATGAACCTGAATCTTGCCCTGGAGTAGCTTTCAGTCTAGTAAAGGAGATAAAACACTGTAAATTAAAAGAAATTAAGAGCCATGGGAAAGGTAAGGGAGACTAGAGGAGGAGGAGAATGATCTGAATGGGGAGGATCAGAGAGATTTTCCTCAATTAGGTAATCTTTGGGTTGGGTGTTAAAAATTGAGCAGGATTTGAGCATATAGGGATGATGAGAGATCATTTCACACAGAAAGGCATTATAAGCAAAGGCATGGAAACAAATAAATATGTTAGGTACTGGGAAAAAAAAAGCCATTTGATTTGTTAAGAGGTTAATGTCTGAATCAGAATGAGTGGCATATCAGAAAATTATCTAAAAGTGTGTTGGGGTGGGGCTGGTAAATGGAGAGGATGACTGGATATGAAAGAATAGAAATAAAATAATATTAATCTACTCAGTATCATCATCCAAAGATTAGCACTTTGAATAATCAAGATGGCCTAATTTTTATGTGGAAACTTTCTACTTGGAGTAGTTTATTTTCATTAGTCAGATGTTTTGACTGAATCGCTTCATGAAATGAATCTAACATCTATAAAATGGTGAAGGGTAGAGATCCTGTAAATTCTAAGAAAACTCTGTATTATTAAACATCTAATTTTCCCCCACACTTTTATTTACTTTTTAATAAGTTTAAAACTTTGAGGGATGCAGCATCACACGGACTTTGTGTCCAATGACCTTAGCAGAAAGATTCCTTCAGAATTTGGCACAAATCATGCCACTGTTTCCATGGGCATGAGTGGAATGGCTTTTTCACCAGATTTTTTTGGTTTTGTTTGGTTTGCCACCAGGAGTCACTGTGTTCTTTGCTTTGTCCACACAAGAACATTTCTTGCCCAAGTAGAATTCAGTTTTATTTCACACATTAGAATCTTCAGTTTTAAGAAGAGCTGTGTGGTGGTCTGTCTGGTTCTGGAGATCCCACTTAAACCAGGAAAAATGGCCTCACAGCCTTTCAGATGTATCTGCATGTTAGAAATCTTGTTCCCAGCAGGCATCCGCAGGCCCCAAGATGGCAGAAGGAGATTGCCTAGTATTTTAACTACTCCATTCCAATCCAGTCATCCCTTTTTACATTTATCATATATTACCTTTTATCTACACAGGACTGTGCTTACTGCTGTGCATAATTTTTAAAGGGGGATGGAAGTAAAAAATAAGAAGAGCCTATAAGCAGGAATAAAATAAATATATAAATAAACATAAATATAAAGCAAAGTTACTAAAATGGACATTGCCTCATGAAAGCCAAGACTCCAGAGGACAATACTTGGATTCTTGGGAAGAAAATGAGCGTATTTAACATAGTTTTCTTCTACCAAGAATCTAATGTTGAAATTATTCCATAGACTAATAACATGCCTAAATTTAGAGCTTCCTTAAACATGATTTAAAGTATAGACAAAAATTCAATCTTCAGACAATTACACAGAATTTTTTTTAATATGCTTTTTCTTTAGTGGAGGTACCAGGGATTGAACCCAGGACCTCATGCATGCTAAGCATGCACTCTTCCACTGAGCTATACCCTCCCCTCACAAGCAGAATATTTTTCACATGAGTAATAATGCTGACCTGAAGAAGGGTTAGTTGCACAGAGCAATAGTTGGGATAAGCTACACCTGGAAAGGCCACATTTACTTCCATTTATTTTGGGAGAGAAAAGCAGATGGCTCTAAATTTCTGTGTTCTAAAGAATTCTTTGGATTAAAAGATCCTAAATATGGCCCCTCATGGAATATCTGCATATAAAAATTTTGAAAGGAATTAAAATCAGTTTCCATTTGAAGCATGTAAATCCAACAAGTTTGGGTTTGGCCTATCTCATGCTTCTATCAGAAGATCGTGATTTGAGCCTTCTTTTTATCTTCAGACAGAATTGGCTTCTTTTGAAAAGCTATTGCAGCTGTGCTGGATACCGCTGAAAATTCCTATGTATGACTCAGATGACAAATTATATTTGATAGAGAGTCTAGTGAGATTTGCAGAGTGGAGCCTCAATCCTGAGAATGATTAAGTTAACTGAAGACCCAGCAGGGAACTTCTGAACTCCTACAAAATGTTACATCCCAGACTCTGTGTCACCTTTGTGGCAAAATTTATAGAATAATCATACTGTTCTGGGATGAGGCTGTATGTTAGGTAATAAGATGGATGCCAATTTTCCATGCTTTTAACTATAATTATAGTAATTACAATGGACAATAAATATCATTGAAACAGAAGTATATAAAGACTTCATCCCAGGAGGACATAATTACAGTACTTCAGAAACGTTCACAATTTGAACATGTACATTAAAGCAGTTTCCAGAAAATTTTACTGACTCAATTTTTGGTCAACCTCTAAAAGTATATGTGAATATAGTTTAAAATATATGTGCATGTCTATTATATATAAACATACACAGACACATATAAACATACAAACACATATGTGAATTCTCTTGCATGCCCCTAAGATTGAGCTCCATCATTCAGCATAAATTAATGAGTATTTACTCAAAATTTTTAAAATTATAGCAACACTGGAAATTGACTAGAGATTAATGACTAGCCAAAATCAGAATATTTCTTTTTTAATTGACCATTAACTCTACAACTGTACCCTTTCCCTTTTCTCCATCTTTTTACAGTCCTTCCTTAAGAAAAAAATGTATTCTCCCAATTCCTAAATTGCATAAAAACATTCTTACCACATCAGTGACTAATCCAAGTGGAAAACATGGTGAAAAAAGTTTGGAAAGTGTGCTACTTGATTCCAATTCCAATGAGTAATTTTAAGAGTCGTGTAACCTCTTTGAACTTTCTGTTCACTCTTGGGGTAATTTTCAGCTGAAAAACACAAGGAGAGAAATGCAGAACCTCAGGCTTAATAGCAAAGGATATAAAAAATAGGTAAGAATAGAGATTCTTAGTGTTTCCAAAATTAGTACATTGTAGTACACTTTGCTTTACTAAATGTCAATGAAATGTGAGTTATGCCAAAAAATAAAATTTCTAGGCTAGGGAGAAGTGGTTATCAATACAGTTCTATAGGAACAAAAGTAAGGAACAATTAACTTTACCTTGGGGAATAAGAGAAAATTAAAGAAAAATGGTCTTGCAGAATTGATCACAGTTATTGAAAAATTTGCACGTCATGTCCCACTACCATTGCCTCAATCTTAAGATACATCTGTAGCTGTAGATATGCCCAAGTCCTTCAACTACAACATGACACTTTCAACCACATTCTGGCTCTACTACACACGTATTGGTATTTCTTTAAATTATTTTAAAAGGAACACATCTTTCCAAACATGATTTCACCATATAAAGTAAGTGAACCCATCCACCTCTCTAGGAATAGGAGAGAAAACTTGCATACTGTATTTTACAAATTGGATTGTATGCTATCCTATTTTAGGCCTCAATCCTGCTATGGAGTCAGTATATTTTTAATTAAATCTTATCACAGATCCATTTTAAAGGGACTTACAGTGATTTAAAAGCATATAGAAAATGTCCATAGAAAAATGCATCACCTTTGCTTAAAAAAGAAAATCACACATGAAGCAGTACAAGTGAGAGAGAGAAAGACTTCCCTTCCTGGTGTTTTTCATGGTGGAGATGATTGATTTTCTTATTGCTATTGAAGGGAGCGCTGCTGACATTAGCTGGCCTACTGAGTTCATCACAGCTGTGCTTATGCATCTCTCCCAGGCTCCACTTTCCACTGAACTGGAGAAGATTTGAATTTTTGTTTGATAATTGCCACACCCTTGCTATGCCTCATCTTTCTAGTCACTTTCTTTGTGAAAGGAGAACCAGATTAATCAGTGCTTTAGTTGTTGCAGACGCTTAGATTTGTGTTAACACTCTAAATGCAATCCAGAGAGCAAAACGACATGTCCACGTGAGCTGGTTAATATCAGGGAAGGCAGGGATGTGTAGAAAGAAACGTGTGTCTAGATTACTATGAGGACATCAGCTCTTGGATTGCATAATCGAATTCACCAGTGTGTGTACTTCACCCAGTCATGACACCAGCTGAGATCCACACCCATCTGGACACTGTATTAGAAAACATTTTGATATGAAGAGGAAAAATAAGATCTAAGACACAGAATGCAAAGGATCCTGGTGCAGGACCTCCCGATATGTTTGAGGTAGTGAAGAATACTAAATCAAAAAATCTGGCGTGTGAGATTCATCTCTGGACCTCTCATGGATAACTTAAAACCCAACAATACTTTTGTGTGCAAAATATCAACTAGCTCTATTTTTTTTCCAGCTAACTCTAAAATGAGTGCATCAATCATGAATTTTTCTCATGCATATAAAACTTTCATTTGAATAGACAAAGTAAAAATGTGGGGACAAACCAAAAATACAATAGAAATTGCACATGTAATATCTGAAATAAAGCTTAAAAACCATTATTTTCAAAATAATATATCTAACTTTTCACACTGGAAAACAATTCTAATGAAGAAATTTAACACAGTTCAACCTTTATTGATCATTTAAAAATAATAAGGTAATAAATACAAATATATGAATTTTTTATGCAAGTGTCAAAGACACCAGGAGAAAAATGAATCATGTTTCTGAATTGGTTTGAACACAGGAAGATTTTTTTTTAAGTATAAAATGAAGATGACTGACTGGAGGACAGAAAGATGTATGTAACAGTTTTTTCCACAACATCTCTACTGTGATCTAGTAACGAAGCTTATTTTCATGACTGTTCAATTGTTTTTTTTTCCCTCAAGTCGTGACTCCTTAGTCCAAAATCAGAAGATGCAAAAGAGATTGGTCCAACTAGTCTTCTTTTCCTGTCACCAGATGATGTCATCTACATTGAGACAGGCTTGTGCTTTTTGTCACTGGGCCTGTAGGGAGGGGAGTGTGCCACTGTCCCTGCTTACAGAAGAGATGTGCACCTGGGATTGTCCAAATAACACAAGAACTGAGTGAAAACTGAGTAACATGAATTGGGAGAAAGAGAAAGAAGAGGAAAACAAGTTTAATGGAGAAAAGTTTTGAACTAGGTATTAGAGAAGTGACTTCCATGAATTGGGGGCAGCTGGGGGAAATTTTATGAACACATATATGCATGGAGAGGAGCATGGTTAAGTTGACATGAAAAAAAATGAAGTAAATGCTGTTGACCTTGATTAGAATTAATAACTCAAGGAGAATGCAGAGATGAATAAAGGAACTCTGGATTGATGATGAGGGTGTAAAGAATTCTGTTGATTACTAGAAATAACTTACAGTTGTGGACAAGCATATTTTTCTTGCAAAGAGATATCAAAGACCAATAAATGGCATGTGCATCTCTTTCAAATATGACCCGGAAATTACTCCTTAGATCCAGAAATACATTGAAAAGCTATGTGAATGTGGTCTGGTAATTATACATATGAAAGTCTAAATTTAGAAATATTTATTTTAATATTTATACCAATCCAGATAAAATGAGAACTTCTGGTACTCTTTTGATATTCCACGCAATAAGCTCTTTCTCTTTCTGCTTCTTACAAAGTCAAGAACTGAAAAGGCTAAATTTTGCTCTAGAAAAATCCATTTCATCTTTCACAAGCAGCACAAAATTTGAAATCTCACAAGGAATCGCTCTTTCACTGGTAAAGACACTTGTGAGAAATAGAAAGAGTTACAGACAAGCATCTGACTTTCAAGGTGTCACTCAAACATACCTTAGACGCTTAGTCTTTTGACATGTGCCTAAAACTGAACTTCCAAGACCCAGGGGGGTTGGATGAATGAAAGGGACAGGGGCTTTTCTTTCAGTTAATCTTTTACAGCTCCCTATTTAAATTGAGTTAGGGTGGATTCTGGCAAAATCCCAAGAGAAAAAAACTTCTAGGAAGATCAGATTTGCAAATTAGTCATGCCCAAGAAAAGGGCATCAAGCAAGTTCTCAAAATTATGCAGTCGCTAATGTTATAAGGGGAGATTTTAAAAAATCCATACATCTAATGCTTTATTACAACACCAGGCAGGGCTTTTTCATGTGTATTCTGGAGTTACACAAACATACATATGACTAAAGTATGTAACAAACTTATACATAAACAGATGCACACAAGCTCCAGATGTGCTGTTTTTCTTACTTTGTGGGTTGTGTCTTCCATAAGGGAAAAAAGACATATTAATCATTTCTTTTACTGCTAAGGGGATGGGTGCTGCTCTCATATTTCAGAAAGGGGCTGGAAAGTGAGGGAAGCCAAACTTTTTCCTATTTAAGGCCAAAGCACAGGAATCTCAGTGGCTGAGTTTTATGACGGGCCCGGTGCTGAAGGGCAGGGAACAACCGATGGTGCTACTTTGAACTGCTTTTCTTTTCTCCTTTTTGCACAAAGAGTCTCATGTCTGATATTTAGACATGATGAGCTTTGTGCAAAAGGTGACCTGGTTACTTTTTGCTCTGCTTCATCCCACTGTTATTTTGGCACAACAGGAAGGTGAGTAGGTACCGATTTCAAGAAACTTTATGGGGTTTGTGTCTTTACTTCTCCTTACAAATAGGTAGAAAAGGGTAATCCGTCTCCTAAAAGCTGATTTCCTCTGGAAGCTCCCGGTTGTGAAATGTAGAAATGACCAGAATGCTGCTTTTTCACATTTGCTTAAAGAGAATATTGTCATTTTTGTATTTTAAAGTTCTCTGCTTGCTTAGGATAAAGATGTTCTTGCGCTAACTTGTTTTCATGTTAACGGCACTGGAAACTTTTAAAATAGCTTTAAAAAGTTTCCCTCCTGGATTGTTAACATCTTGGAATGCTTCCCTGGGAGGTCTGGAAGTTATTGGTCTCTTGTAATACTTTTATGCTCTCCTTTGTAAGCTGGATTCTTTGTCAGGGTAGAGTGTTAAGTAAGCATTGTTTACCCAGTAAGATAATGCATTTAAAAACTAGCATGCATTAAGAATAGTCTAAAAGAATAATACTACATGTTACTAGACTCACTGAATATATTTCTGTAAAATGGCAACAAGGTAACAAGGGTTCAAACTGTAAAAATGTTTCATCATTCCTATTTTTATTGTGTTTCAAGCACTTACGTGGTGGATTAACACTTATTTCCTAAAAATTGATTGTTAAGGGTTGAGTGTTTTCTGCATGTTCCACATTTTAACTGCATTTACATTAATAAAGAGAATATTTATTAAAACATTTTCAATAGGAATGCTTGACTTTTCTGCAAACAGGGTAAAGCTACTAGTACTGACTTCCAAAAGTTGATTTGTGGTATTTTCTAATAAGTGCAAACAATGGTTTTTATCTTCTAATTTCCTCAAAACCCTTTTTGTTTCATTACTTGATTGTGTGAAAGGATTTCTGTTCATTCATATGTTTCTCCTCGTCATGAAAATATTGAGCATACAGGAATTAAAGCTTTCATAGAAATAAATATTTAAAGGCTAAATTTGAAGAAGCTAGAAGAAATCGTGACACATCAATTTCTATTTGCACATAATAAAAAATGTTTACTTTTAAATGTATAGTTTTGGCAAATGCAGTGTCTGAAAATAGTTTTTCAGTTTTAATATTAAATATCTTTAATGTCCTCACAGGTCAAATATGTAAGTGGGGGGGGAACTCCCAGGGACATTTCTTCAGTTCTGTTCAGCCTATGGCCACAAAAGAAAAGAAACACCCATCTGCCTTGTTTCCTTCACTTCCTCTCCTCCTCAGTCCCCTTCTCCCCTTCTTTCTCCACCTTCTTATCTCTTCTGGACTTCCTCCCCCTTTTCGTCCCTCCACTCGTCACCCCACCCCCTTCCTAGGCAAGGCCATCTCTCCTCATCTCTCCTCCTCCCTTTCCCCTTCTTCCATCACCCCCCCCATCCCCAAGTGTCCCCCCCTCTGCCTCCATCTCTTTTCTTTCTTCCCTCTTCTTGCCTCCTCCCTCTTTCCTCCCCTTAAATTCTCAATCTTCCTTCCTCTCTGTCCCTCTCCCCTCCCCCTCCCCATTCTATTCTCCCAGAAGATGCTACAAATCCCAGTCCTTGAGTAGGATACCAAATGACTTCTGCTACACCCCCACCTCAAGAAAGATTTTTACCTTTTTTAAAGCTCTTAAATTCTCCTAATGTCTAGGGGGAAAAAAAATCACAAAGTTCCCATTTATTGGAAAAAGTGCAAACCTTTGGTGTTGAGTTCAAAAGAGTGACAAAATATTTGTAATTGCCTGGTGGTTCCAATTTTTCATAATCATTATGGCTATTTTTCTTCTCCACTCCACTCTAAAGGGGAAAAAAAAGGGTTTGATATTTACAGGATCTTTATATCACATAGATTCTTTTTATCTTCCCTTTTCTCTTTAGCTGCAGATTAAAATTAATAACAATAACATTTTCCTGATATATTTGCATGTTTTTAGGCTCGAAAGAAGCAGCTTACTGCTTTTGTCATGGAAAAAAAAAGTTTAAGCTTTTTAAGATAATACAATTTATGTTCCCTGTAGGTTTTACCAAAAAAAAGAAAAAATCTTGCTAGTAGATTATCTTTGGGGAAGTTATAGGAGGTGGTCAAATATACAGCACATCGAGAATAGTCATATCTAGTTCTGGGTTTCTGATAAATGCCCTGAGGTTCCCAGAGAGAAACAGAACAGCACTAATGAACACTAACTTCTAGTCTAGTCACACAAATTTTCTGGAGCATAAAACATGTCCTCACAAAGAATTTTGATCGTTTTACAAATCTTGTGAAAGTTCTATTTAATTCATGTATTTTATTCCACCAATGGAGAAATATGGTCTGTTTTATATTTCCTGTAGATTATAAACATGCCAAATTTTAAGCACAAAGACTCGCCACCTAGTGGCTGGCAGACACTTACATTTGCATAATCAATGCCAACAAAAATGTTACCCAGCTGGATTCCGTATTTTATCATGAGATTTAAAAATATCACATGTATGAATGTCAAATATTAAACTCTACTTTCCTAAGAAAATACGTATATTACTGGTAAAATATTGTCAAACACACATCCTCACACACAAACACATAGTAACAATATTCTAAGACTTTGGAAATGGGCTTCAATGTTATGGCCATATTCAAAATTTCATATATAACTATTCCACATAAAACATGAAACTATTTTTTTAGTATTTGTCATTTCTGATTTTTGTAGAATACTTGACATAAGTATTTTGGTCTCTCCCTATTAGATAGATTAAAATTCTTAAAGATATTATTAAACAACATTGCTTCATCAGGGCAAGGAGATAAACTTTATTTTAATTAAAATTATTCTAATATTTGAGGTTATATTTTATTACTCTGATAATTCCACTATGATAATGAACTGTAGGCCTTTAATTATTTTAAAATTAAAGTCCACCATAAATGGATTGAGAGAATCAGTTCCTTATTACAGGTTATTATGTTTTAAGAAGGAATTTGTAACTGATCAAACAACATTTAAGTTTTCTGGATTGTGTTGCCCCTAAAATTAAGCATACCAAACTAATGAAAAAAAAGCACAAAATCACTAGAAACAATTATACTTTTAAGAGGAAAGGATGCATAATTGCTCACATATTTAAGTGTCAGGCATCTAACACAGATTCAGGGCTTTAGCTGGTATTACACAACTAGGAACCAAAATTTTGTTAAATCTTAGGTAATTAGAGAATACAAAATATACATTAAATCCAGAATATCTGAATTTTCTTATTTTTGTAACTGTCATTGATAGGAGATACTAAAAAATCGTATATTGTCCTAGAAAACATATAAGCTAATATATTTCTAGAGTTTAAAAAAAAAGATAGTTTTTTTCTGTTTAACACTTTGAATTGGTAAATCTACTTTTAAAGTAGGAAGCTTTTTTGTCACTTAACCAGAAATTATCTTCAGTTCTGTAATAACATAAATTCCAAGTAAATAAAGTACTGATACAAAATTTTGTGTTTTTCATTCATGATACTTTGTATTTCCTACCCACCTCTATAGTATTCAACATCAGATGATCTCAAGACCTATCTATCTATATGTAACTAGGATATTCCAATTAAAGTCTGAGAGTAAACATCTCCATCTTGTAAGAGAAAAAAAGCAAAGCCACAGCAACCCTTCTGGGAAAGGAGGAGAGACCATGATTGTGCGCTTTTAACTAATTCAGATTCATGGGTTGATGGCTTACCTACAGACTGATTTTTAAAAATCAAGAACCATTGGATGTAAGTTTTCCAGGAGTAGCGTTGAGACTAAAAGCCCTCACCAAGCCCCGTGTTCCACACCCAGAGTTGCTTGCCAGACCTTGGGTAGTCACTCAGGGAGAAGAGTGCCATCTACTGAAACCCCATGGTTTCCAACATGGATGACTCCAGCGCACAGTTCCAAAGATTATGTAGCTCAGTTCTTCCGTTTTGTAACATCAAATGATGTCACCACCTTGAAGTGATTAAAGTGGATTGCTTAAGAGTTAAAGTTTTAAGGATAAAAGATGTTATTGCCTTTGCTGGACATGAAGAACATTTGTAAAGTTTCCAGGTCTACAGTAACTTTCTGGAAACGTCTCAGTGGGCTGTTTCTTGTAAAACAGTTTTCCCTAGAAAAAAGGTCCATGCTATTTTCCACACTCAAAAGAAAAAAGAAAGAGAAAAAAAAGGAGGGGGTGGTATGGTGTAAAAAAATCTGGAATTTTCAAAGGGGAAACTTTGCCTGTTTCATGTCAAGATGACAACGGAAAAAGTGAGATAGCAATTCTTACACAAATCATTTGTTAACTGCAGTTTGGGGAGTTACATTAACCACTAGAATTTCTGTCTGTGCCTAATGAAAACACAGCAGAAATGGATTCCTTTCAGATTAACTAATAAAACCCTTGTATTTTCCATGACTGAGGTCAAGAACTGCTGTTTAAAATGTAGTCTTGGTGAACAAAATGAAAAGTTCAAAGAAAAGCACAAAAATTAAAATGCCCCAAAGATGTAAAAATTGAAGACAAAGGGTCCAGAACCTATTAAAAGTTAAATTTGCTTTGAAAACTCACATGAAGTAATTACTGCTTCAGCAAAAGGGCACTTATTTTTCTGAAATAAGTTTGTTTGTTTTCTATAGAGTGTGTTGTGCAGAGGACAGCAAAGAGGAACTGGGTTTAGCAAGTTAATTAAAATCAAAGCCACTTTCTGGAGCTGCCTAGTATGTTCGTATTGTCCAAATTTAGATGGGAACCTTTTAATGAAGTTAGAGGTTCATTAATACGAATCATTTTGTAACTGTATTTTCTGAAAATGAGCATCTTTAGTGAGACACCCTAAGGATGTTTTTTGCACTGGCTACATGGGCCTTATCTGTTTGCTGTTGCTGCCATTAGGATTCTGCTTCTCTGTATCTAGTAAAACATGTGCTAAATTCCCATCACAGTTAATCCTGTTGGTGGTCTGGATGTCATTAGGGTGGTCTTGGAGATAAAACTCCTTTTCGTTAAGGTCAGGAGAAAATAAACAACAGAATTCAACTCCAGATGTTATCTTCTTGTTTTGAGGGTAGACAGAAAAGATGGTCTGTAGAAGAATGTTATTCCTTTGAAAAAAAAAAACCCTACCTTTTAGATTCTGATTTTAAGCTTGCAGGACTAAGAAACCATAAAGGGGCAGAGCTTTGAAGTTGACTTCTTTAGTCCTACCCTGTCCTTGAAACTGCAGAAAGAGAAGAGAGTGCAGTAGCTGAGAGCATCAAATCTAGAGACTGCTTTCCTAGGTTCAGATCTTAGCTTTACCCCTTATCATACAATCTTGGGAAAAATCACTTAATGTCTCTGTCTCAGACTCGTCATCTATCAAGTGAGGGTTATGACAGCACTCACCTCGAGGGAAGATCAAGTTAAACAGAACTGCAGGCACTCAGAACAGTGCCTACAGCATAGGAGATACAGATTACAAACTGACTGGTATTAATTTTATTAACTAAATACCTGGTATTAACACTGTTAAGTAAAATTACTATAAGGAAGAAACTAAAATACTTAATGATTTATTTATTGATAAGGAAAGTAAGATCCAACATTTTGTAAAAATGTAAAATTTAAGAATGTTTGCCAACTACAGTTATACCAGTAGAATATATTTTCCTCAGTATTCCCATAATTTGTCATGAATCAGATTATATTACAATGCAGCTGCTGATTGTAGATATATGATACTTTTCATTCTAATTCTCTAATAATTTTTACTTTTCACAGGACAAAATATTAATCACCTTAAAAGAAAATTTCTAATTGGAGACATAAAATCATATGTGTATAAATAATAAAATAAGGAAACCCCTAGAAATGATAATTCATAAAATTTTTGGAGTTTTTTGGGGGGTTTTTTTTGTTTGTTTGGTGGGGACAAGTATAAGCAAAACAACATTTCAAAATTGAAACTATCCATCCATTTAGGTCTATAAATATGTCCTTCAGTTCTTTTTGTTAATTCATCTAACATATTTTAAGATATTCTGATTAACATATGAGCAGCAGAAACATATTTAATAAAAATGTATGCTCTCCAAACATTAAAATCACTTAAAAGCCAAACATATTTCAGTTGGAAACTATATGAACTTCCTTTACTCACACTTGCAAAATATTTGACTTTCCACAGTAACAGGAAAATGATATTATGATAATTTGCACTTCACATCTATTAATTTTAGATTTGCAGATTAAAGAGCACATTTTCTATGAGGAGGAGTCAATAAGAAAAGAAGAAAAAAAAATTAAACTTGTCACTCAAGCTAAACTAACAATTTGATTGAATGTTTTAGGGACTATTATTTTACACCAAAAATGGAATTAAAACAAACATAACTTGCATTATTTTTTAGTCACAAGAGTGCAAATCTAGCAAATCAGCATAAGTTAACACTGAAGAGTAGAATCCAAAACAGCAAAAAGGAAAGCTTATAAGAACATCTAAAAACGTTAGATTAGGTTCCTTGGTTTTATTTTTCTCTAAAGTTCCAAAACAGAAAGCTAGGAAATAGAAGAAACAGAGTGAATTATGTCATATACTAGCTTCATTTTGTTTTATAATTTAGAACCCAGTTATAAAACCAGGAGATGATTTAGCCTAATACATTGCTTGTATGACCACCAATAAATTTATTTTCAGGACTGTTCTTTATACTAAGGAACAGAAACAGGAAGTGACATGAGGTGGAGTTTAAAATTAATTACAAATTGGTACAGGGAGACTTAGGTTAAGCAATAACAATACAGGAAGTAATTGGAAATCTGTTACTTGTCCAGGAGTAAATATGAGGTTATTTGTCTTTTATTTAACATTTTTCCAAAAGTATTTAACTTATATTTTTAATCAAAGCTGCTCTGAATTTAGATACCTAAAAAAAGAAGAGAATAATATAGGATAACTATTGCTTCTGAATTCCATTTTCTGTTTTATTTCTAAATGCTGCAAGTGGTTAACTAGAGCATTTTATTCCTCCTAGAAACAAACATTTTTTTCCTTATTCTGCCATGAATTTTCCCAGGTATATCTAGGCTGTGGGACTAAAATTGAGGACCACAAGACATCTGTGTAAGAGTTTAGCTTCCAAGAGAACATATTGCCAACCATATTTTGTCATGCACAAAACTAAAAATTAGAGGAAACTCCATAAAACTCCCTATTCTTTCAACAAGGGTGGCGAGGTAGAGCATCAGGGAAAAGTCTTGACTTTCAGCTACAAGTTTCTACAGGAACTGACTTTTCAGGACAGCCAAATTTCTTTCAAATGGATGTGAAATGAGTTATGGCAATCAACAAAACTGCCTTACTTCTTACTTTCCAACCATTCCAACTTTCCTCTTGTACTTAGAACAACATCATTGTAAAAAAATAAAAATAAAAAATGGTACACTAAAATAACTCAACCTTTATACTAAGACCTCCATGTTTCAAAAAGCATAACACACATGGTTTCTAATAAAATTTGGCAACAAAAGTCTAAATAATTTTCATTTATATAACATTGGGTTTAACCCAATTTTAACAAACTTACTTACAGTTTTAATAAGTCAATATTATGCTCACTTGTTTAACAGTTTGAAGGCCAAATGGAAAATACTGTGTTTCTAGCTTATGATGATACCTTCAATGAACATGAACATAGGGAGATGAATACACAAGGGAAAAAATTATGTTAATTTTAAGGCAGATTAAGAACATAGGAAAAGAGATAATTAAAATATGAGATGCTTGATCCTAGTTTTAACAGTTATCTCATTTGTCTTTAATATGCCATCAGTATTCAAGAGCTAATTTGTATAAAATATATCCTACATTAAATATAGAAAGATATTCTTTAGGGGGTAATTACATTTATTTATTTATTTTACTTATTTAGTTTTTTAATGGAGGTACTGGGGATTGAATCCAGGACCTCATGCATGCTAAGTACGTACTCTGCCACTGAGCTATACCTTCCCCCTAGAAAGATATTCTTGATCCAGAGACAGAGTTAAAAAAATCATTAGTATAAACTAATAGTATCATTTGCTTCCCCCCAGCTTTATTGAAGTATAATTGACAAATAAAATTGTATGTATTTAAAGTGTACAACGTGATGATTTGATATACACATACATTGTGAAATGATTGCTACAATCAAATTAATACATCCAGCACCTCACAGTTACCTTTGTGTGTGTGTTGAGGCGGGTGGTGGTGGCGAAAACACTTAAGATCTACTCTGTTAGTAACTTTCAAGCATGCAATACAGTATTATTACCTACAGTCCACATTCTGTACACTAGTGATATTTTCAAGGAAGCTGAGAAGCCTGAGATCTACCTTATTAATGGGAAAATCCTGAGCTAAAACTAATCTGTTGAAACATTTCATATAGGGTTAATTTCAAGGAAGTTTTAAAATGGTTCATTTTAAAAAAAGGGAGCCAATGTAAAGATTGAAGAATGGATTTCATGTAATTTTATTAAACAATCTTCTATCTCATGAAAACTTTCGGACGTTTTCTGAAAACCAGTGAAATTAGTTCCTAAATATAAGATGTCAGTTCTGCCTAGAGAATAATGAGTTTAGTGCCTAGACCCTTTTATATTATTACTGTTCATAATAATATGAAAAAGGTTGCTCTTCTCTTAAGCATACCTTTCAAAACACCATTTAAATAGGCCTCCTTCATTCTCATTATGTAAGCATGTTGGCATTCAGCTTTTATGTTCACGAAGTATAAAGGAATTCTCCTTTAAAAGCTTAGACGATGTTTCTTTCCAATGTTCTCATCTGTCTCAAACATGGAGGAGGACCTAAAATAACTTCTTAAAATAAACAGATTCTTTCTGTCTACTTAAAATTGCAGGGAAACAACCATGATTTCTTTCATTAGCTGTAAGCCACACTGAGTAGTTGTAACAAGTAAGAATGGACTTTTAAACTTCTTGACTCCATCAAGGGTGTGGAACCATATCATTAAAGTTGTATCTGCACACAGAAATGGAAATGAGGACTGGAGGGATACTGTAGAGTCCATTGGTTCTAAAATTCTCCTTTTTGAGTGAACTTTTACTGAATCAGCTAAACCTCTAAACCCAAAATATTTAGCATAACTTCAGATATGAAGAGGATATAAAAAGGGGAACTTGAAAAGGTGACCTTCGCAGCTGTATGTAATACCCAGATGGAAAAATCTCAGGACCCTCTCAAAGGCCTCTTGGCCACAAGACACCAAAAGATGTAGTTAAACCACTTGCCTCCTCCCAAGCAGGCCTCTTTTCCGCAGACATTTTTACAAATCTTCGCTCTGAGAAAATAAAATTTCATTGTTTCACAAAACTACAAATACTGAGCAAGCATATGATTTGTTGTTTGCAAAACTTTTTGCAGATGTTTAGAAACGTCTTATTTATTTACTCAAATCCTGGGAAGCTCTCATAGTAATCCTCAGGAACTTAAGTTGTATTCAACCACAATCCACAGCTAATGCTTCAGGAATTGAGACCAGGTTTTGTTTTGGCAACCCCTCAGCTGATTCACTGTTAATAGCTGCTGAAATTTCAGTACCTTACATATAATTAGGAAGCAAGTCTAAAATTTTGGTTGCAGCACATTTTTGACCATTTTAAGCCACAAATACACATGGTCATGATTCATATTTTTCCCAACTATTTTTATGTGTTCTTTGCCAATATTTGTTTAAAAAAACTTTTTTTTTTTCAATTTGGATATTTAAGATTTGGAAACCTCTTTACATCCATATGGGATATACAATTTATTATGTCATATTATGTTGACCTACTAATGCCCAACAGAGCTAGCGGTGATATTCAATACATACAATAAGCTTTGTTAAGGCTTTCCCAGCAATCTGGAAGAGTTTAATGCTGCCAAAAGTAGCTCAGCTTTCCCTGAATTTCTCAACTAAGTTAATAAAATCCAGAAAGTCTTCAGAGTTAGTGACAAAGATCATCTTGTAGTTATGCTCCCACCTATAGTTAAAACAAAGAATAGCAATTGGATAGAAAAACTTGTTTTCTATCACACAATTAATAAGCAAATGTTTAAGTGCTTATGGGTTTCCCATTGGTGTTAAATTTTTACTATAAGCAAAATTAAGATACTTACTGGCCTTAAGGAAAATTGACCTTGGTGTGCCAATTTGATGGTAAAAAACACACTTGGTATTTCAAACAATCTCTTACTACTTAGCAAATTATGTAGGGAGAATATGATGTTCTTGGCAATTTAATTTTTGGATTTTTTTTTTTTTGCTTATACAAAACTCCACAGCATCTGTCTTGTTTTCCAGTTGTTGAAGGAGGATGCTCCCATCTTGGTCAGTCCTATGCGGATAGAGATGTCTGGAAGCCAGAACCATGCCAAATATGCGTCTGTGACTCAGGATCTGTTCTCTGCGATGACATAATATGTGATGACCAAGAGTTAGACTGTCCCAACCCCGAGATCCCGTTTGGAGAATGTTGTGCAGTTTGCCCACAGCCTCCAACAGCTGTGAGTTTAAAGAAAATCTGTACATCTTCAAGATTCGTATTTAAACACAGGAATAAGTAGTCCCAATGTCATAGGAGCCTAAAAGGAAATGAAAGTAATGTCAAACAATTATATGGCTATTACAAGTAAAAGGTGAATGCTCCTGTTTGAAACCAGGGATTGGTTGTGACTTAGGATAAGAAATTGGGACACACTTCATGGGAAAGTCGTTTCTAGCTGTGTAACTTTTTTAATCTATATTTTTTCTATTTATTAGCCCACTCGTCCTCCTAATGGTCAAGGACCTCAAGGCCCCAAGGGAGATCCAGTAAGTAAACATACGGCAGTGGAATGAAATTAGATCCTTGATTAGTTTGCTTTTTTTTTCTTCTAATAGCTTTTCCATATTTGAACTTTCATCATTGAAATGTTTCCTTTAGTACCATATATTTAAATAATGACACACAGTAACTCAAACTGAGAGTCAATAATTGTGCAGTTCAAAATTCAGATTTCCCAAACTTTGTATAATGTCTTCATCCTAATTATCAGTCTGAAAAAGTAAAATATATGTCAGTATACAAAGGAATAAATTATAGTGAGATTATTCAGATGATTTGGGTAAAAATGTAGATTTCCAAGAAAGTGTACCATACTGATTCCATATATTATAAAGCATAGAAGCTGCCATTTGATAATGATTCTAAATCACTAGGATTTTTCAATGTTTTATTGATTTTTATCTCTGATTTTTTTTTTCAGGGCCCTCCTGGTGTTCCTGGGAGAAATGGCGATCCTGGCCTTCCAGGACAGCCAGGTTCCCCTGGCTCTCCCGGCCCTCCTGGAATCTGTGAATCATGCCCTACTACTGGCCAGGTGAGAAATTCTCAGACTAAAAGATTGCCCCTTTTAAATCTACCTGGTTTATTTTCTGTTCTTTAGTCTATATTATATCTCACTTCTGTGGGTTCCTTATATCTATTCTCTGATTTTATATATTTAACAAATTCCTATTAGTGCTTACACGTGCTAGGCACCATTCTAAATGCTTTATAAATATCTACTTTTCCTTCCAAGTCTAATGCTATCACTACTATATCTTTACAAAACTTCCCAACTTCTCAGCAGGCATAAAATATATGCACTATGTTTGAGAAATGAACCATCAACTCCCCAAAGAACTAACCTAGAGAATTGCTGCAACTGTGCCTTATTACCCTTATAACCTTGATAGTAAAGCCTCTGAAAGTTTGGACCAAAAGCAGTTGAAGAGCTATGAACACTCCTTATTGACATCAAGTCAACAGGATTATTTGTCTATGCAACTACTCTTGCCAAGCCTTCAGAGCACATCCTGCTCTTCTTGAAAAGCATGGCAACCAACTAACTCTGCATGTAAAACAAATAACCAAACAAATAAATAAGACAAAATTTCTGCTGCATGGAGTTAGGAGAAATTAGAAAACACATATACAAATCACTATGGGTTTTTTATTTTAATGCTTTTCAAAAATCAATTCAACAGGAAGCAAAGGCTATAGTCTAACGTATTCTTATCTTGGTACCAAACAGAATCCATTGCAAGGTCTAGAATTCAAAATAAAACAATCTCCAAAACAATCCAATAAGCACATGAGACTTTCTATTGTTCTTGTGCTTGTTTTCTATGGGGATGTTCATTTTGGAGTGAATCTGTCGGGTATATTAATCAGAAACCAAGTGTATAAATTTTACTGGTATCATTAACTGTTGAGAAAGTAATTTGACATCTCCATTTTTCTGCCCAAAATGAAAAGGTCAGATTATATGTTCTCAAGGCTCTTTCAGCCTTAGTCTATGATCTTATGTTTCTAATGCTGTGGATATCACTTAGAAACAATATTTTTAGTAAGAGCTAGGAACAAATTATTTAGGGTTAACATTAGTTATAAGATTTCTGCATTGCATGAGCAAGTGCCTCTGTAGGATATCTAGTATCTAAAGTTACAGAGAGATAGAATTAGCAAGATCATTAAATAATACATACCACACTCTCTGGCATGCAGAAAACTTTCTAGCAGTGAATATATGTTGTGTGCATTTCTTTTAAATGCTTTTGAAAAAACAAAACAAAACTATGATCTGTATATCAACATGATCTTATCTATCTGGTCTCTTTGCTACAGAACTATTCTCCCCAGTATGAGTCATATGATGTCAAGGCTGGAGTGGCAGGAGGAGGACTCGCAGGCTATCCCGGGCCAGCTGTATGTACAAGTGCTTGTCAGCATTTTAGAGCACTATTTAGCCTTCCACTTGGTTAACTCTTGAATGGTTGTTCTTCTAGTAATACGGTGTTATTATAGAGTTGTGCAAAATAGCTTATTCTTTGTTAAGTCTGGGAAAGGAAATGGTAGGATTATCATGATCTTTCTATCCTAACTCATTTTTTCTTCACCGCCTCTTATTTCATGCCTGTTTTGCCACTTCTTCCTTCTTTACACAACCACCCATACCAGGGGCACACTGCCTTCATGCTTAGGTCTCACACTCATATATTTCCTAATTTTAACCAAACTTTGTTATTTTTCACTTCCACTTTCCCTCTTTCTCACCTGAGTTGTTCAGAATCTTCTTTGAATGTCCGTTCATGAATGAAACACTGCTTTCTAGATGACAATCCAAGTGATGACTGTCCAAAATCCCAATTCATCTTACCTCAAATCCCTATAATCAAATCCAAATATTTCCAGAGTTTATTCTCTTTAAGTTCAGCTACTGTAAATGATAGCCATTCACATTGTACCCAAAGGGTTTCCCTCAATGGAAATGACTTAGAGTTTTGATAGAAGAAAATAGCAAAAAACATTGAAATCTGGGCACGTGCCCACAATGCATGGTGCCTAAGTAAATGACCCTTGTTGAAGAACAGCCTCTTAGGAGCACCAACCTTAGGGAAGGTTTTCATTTTACCACCAGAAACAGGTATGTATGCGTCAATGAGACGTGAAGCTGGATTCCAAGGATTTTGGAGGATTGCTGCCAAATCATTGGACCCCATATTTGTGACTTCTAAAGCTAGAGAGAACAAAATTTCAGCTAATAGATCTAAATGACCAGCTAAAGACCCTTAACTGGTATAAATTCTAAAAAGAGAATTTTATTGATCTTAGAAGTTTTAGAGCCTGTGATTTTTTTTTTTTTTTTTGGTATCTTTTGAAGCCAGAAGGAAAATTATATTATGTAAACACTTGGTGTTACTCAGCTACATTCACATTATGAATTCTATTTTTCAATCAGATATTCAGTTTTTACTAAAAAACAAACAAAAAACTAAAAATTCCACTAAAATTCCAGAAAAGAAGTTGCAAGAGAAAATTTAACTGTAGTTTATAAATTTGTTATCAGTATTTATAAATAGTATGCTACAAAACTGAAGATTTTCTAGCTTAATCTGTGTTTCTGAACAATGACAAATCAATTGGTTTTAAGTGTAATTTATTGTTGGCCTATATAAACCTTTATGTCAACAGAATTCATTGATACAGTTAGGAACTTTTGGGTTGATTTACATCATTACTTTTAGAAACTGGGATTTACAGTATGCAGATAAATATTTCTACACATTGAGTTTGGCTGCCAGGCAAAAGATGCTTCTCTACTGGTTCCAGTATCATTTTAATATTGTAAAGATTCTTATAGTATTTTGTGTAGATTTTTCCAAATGTCGGGGCATCTCAGGCCCTTTTGGGGAACTGAATGGCCTTTTGGGTAAACTCAGGCTAACATTTTGTAACATTTACCAATAATTTTTATTAACCCTGAGGGAATTTCACTTAGAATGAAGTTTTGGGGATGAGATCTTCATTTAAATCTAATAAAATTAGTTATATCCATGAATAGTTATCACATAATGAGAAGTATATTGTTCTTATTTTTAAAGATGACAGTATCATTCCAGAGGCATCTCTGATGCCTAGATAAAGTGTATTTCAGATGCATTTATTTTGTACTTATCTTTCGAATTTATGTTTCAGGGTCCCCCCGGCCCACCTGGTCCCCCTGGTGCATCTGGTCATCCTGGTGCCCCTGTAAGTATAGCCATTTGTGGTGATTTCATCTTCGTGCATATTGTATGAATCAAGTTAATGCAGACCTAACTGTAACTTAGCCATTCCAGCATGCATAATACCAATTGTAACAACCATTCAGGATGTAAATGAATCATATGAAGATTAAGTTAATTAAAAAATATTTACATGTTATTCTATCCACTAGGGTTCTCCAGGATACCAAGGTCCCCCTGGTGAACCTGGGCAAGCTGGTCCTGCAGTAAGTAACAATTCAATCTCTATTAAACAAATTGACATGTCTATATAGAAACCACCCTCCTTTTCTGAAACATAACCGTAAGACTCTACAAAGTAGAGATTAAATTTATGCTCACATTTTAAAATAATAAATTGTATTTTTATGATAATTGAACTGGTTTCAAAGATCTTTTGGACTCTTTTAAAGGTTTAGATATCTTAGAGACACTTCCTATTTCAGTCTAGGAATTCTCTGACTAATTAGCCACCACAAAGGTTCACTTCCTAGTGCGAATGCAAATTCTCTGTCTCTTAAATATAGATTTAATTTTTCTGTAGTCACTCAGTTCACCAGCATGCTTACTCTTCTGAAATATAATTTTTAAAGCTTAATTTAGTAAAAATAAGCATAATCTAAAAGAGTTTCCCAAGAAAACATGCTGTGTAAATAAGGTAAAGTTAGCTTAATTTAAAATGTCAAAATATTTAGAAATATCTATGTATTTAAAAGTTCAATATCTCAAAAATGTAGAAGTGCATTTGGGTTTATAAAAATATAAATGTGATATAAGATACAGATACAAGACACGTTCAGTTTTTATAAAAATAAGTTTAATAAACAGTAAAAATTGGCTATAAAATAGTATAATATTAACTCAGTGTGTCATTTTCATGATGAGAAACATTGAGAGTGTTTTCTTAAAGTTTTTTTCTAGTAATACACATATATAATAAATTGTAACAGAAAGATCTACATGTATATTTATTTTTTATTTCCTTATTTTTAGGGCCCTCCAGGACCTCCTGGTGCTATAGGGCCATCTGGTCCTGCCGGAAAAGATGTAAGTTTTTAATGACTGAATGGGGATACAGCAAAATTAAACTTGGAATATTCTAAATAGTATATCCCATATTCTAGAATCTTAAACAGAAAAACCTTACTAAAGAAATTGTTGATATCTTAATGACTTTTTAGCTCATATTAACCTTTGAATAGCTATATAGTATTTGCATTGCTACATATACCGTGTTTTGAATTCTAAACTAACAAAACCCCTAAATATGCCATTGACTGTCAAGAAGACTCATCCAGTGAATATACCACTTAACTACAGAAGCAGCTTCTTCTCTCTGTCTCTTGTAATGAAGAAACTGATGTCAGTGAACTTGAAAACTTAAAACACCATTAATATTATGCCATTCTTTCCTTCCTATTTAACTTCCAATGGCAAATTCTTCTCATTGGATTGAGAGATGGTCATACTATTTCAGTGTTGAGTGATGCCTGCATTTTTTATAAGTTTATATCAAGGTGGGAGAAGCTGTCTCCTTTTCTTTTACTAGGAAAGCTGTTCTCACAACCATATGTCTAGCCCAGCCATTTTCATGGGTCCTTGGTGAGGAAGATGCAAAGTAATCAGTTTGCTAATCGGCTACGATGTGTTTTCTCTTACACAAGTTTCTATACATTCCGTATTTCTCCATCTAGGGGGAATCAGGAAGACCCGGACGACCCGGAGAGCGAGGACTGCCTGGCCCTCCAGTAAGTCTTCAGCATCCAGTGAATTAGTTGGAGGAATCACAGTGATCTTAGATTGAAAATTATTGTGTAATTAAATTAAACTAAACTCAAAACTGGAAGGCATTTTACTACTAGATCGTGAGTCTATTTGAAAGTTCATTAATATCTTTTTTCTTTCTTATTTTTTAGGGTATCAAAGGTCCAGCTGGCATACCTGGATTCCCTGGTATGAAAGGACACAGAGTAAGTGGAGTTTCTAAATTGACTATCAGTTATTCCACTTGGCTGTATTTACTTGCCTACCCAATCTCATTATGCAACTGAGTGTGTACCACAAATGGTTGATTCTGACTGGTTGCTTTGATTTTCTAAGTCTATCAACTTTATTAGTTGACCAGACCAAGTAGTTATTTTACAGAAAGTAATAAAGCTGGTTTTAGTGTATGGAAAATACTTGTGAAAGAATAATTTAAGTTTCTTATCACTACTGTCAGAAAAAATAAAAATATGTTATTGAGAGTTATTCATTGACTTAGTCAGTATGATTTACAGGTTGACTCAAATGACTTTATTCTATGCAAAACATTAGGTAGAGTCAACCAACTGAGCCAAAAATCTATCAACTTAATAGAAATAAAATCTATGAAACTGATATTTGCAACTACAGTTAAGGGAACTTCTTATTTGCACTAAATTTTACTTTCTAATTAGTTCAACTTTTTTTTACTATAAAATCAAGGTTCAAAGTCTTCAATGCACTTTAAAGTTTTAAATTATTCATGTCCATGTTGAAAATAGTGCTATGTGGTTAAAAGCTAGTTATAAAAAATTTAATGTAACATTTTCAACCATTCTAAATTGTTAACATATCTTAACATTTCTTCTACTTTTATGTATTTCATAGGGCTTTGATGGACGAAATGGAGAAAAAGGTGAAACAGGTGCTCCTGGATTAAAGGTAAATCATAACAAAATCGTATTTTCATCAACAAATTCATTTAAGTGTTATGTTATATATAAGATTTATATTTGGGGCTTTAAAAGTTTTTCTAAAATTTAGCTAAATTTTGCATTTTAGGAGCTAAATAACAGCGACTAATTGAGGTATTCTATTAAAACTTCAGTGGAAGTGGATAACTGTCTATGTCCCCAAGTAACATACTGATTACTTCTGTTTAGTTCTCAAGTTTTTAAAATGCAAGAATTGAGATTTATAGTAAATAAGATTGCTAACAAAAAATTAATATTGTTAAAAGGTAATCTTTTTCTTAGGTTCCCATAGGTTTTTCACAATATGCTGCTTAAAAAACTATAGATTTCTCCTGTTACACAAATTGGTAACAAATTTATGTGTTTCTAGGGTGAAAATGGCCTTCCAGGTGAAAATGGAGCTCCTGGACCCATGGTAATTATGCTTCTTATCATGTAATTTTCAGTTTTACTATTAATTTCCATCTAACCCAAAACTTGCCTCGCTCCCTCCCCAACTCTTCTTATATATGTCTAGTTTAAAGTAAGACCACACTTTCAATCTTATTCTATAGGGTCCAAGAGGAGCTCCTGGTGAGAGAGGACGGCCAGGACTTCCTGGAGCCGCAGTGAGTATTCTTACTGACATCACACAATTACAACCCAAATCACAGTTAAGAATCTCAGTCAGTTTCAGGCTGTGCCAGTCTGCAGGAAATTTTCTATAAAATCACACTGAACGTCATCTCCATAAAATTTGAGCCATAATTATAGGGAAGAAAATAAGTATATTACGGTTATTATCTGTAGAGAATTTTTGAAAGTGTTAGATTGGCACATGTGCATTAATTCACATTCAGTTCTGTAAAACACAGAATCTCATCTTGCTACATCAGATCATTGCTGTTTATATAAGAATTGTAACAATTTAACTCTGAAAGTATACAATTAGTAAGCAGATTTTAATATACTTGAGGAAAGGTCAAGTCAGTTGAGTCAGGCTTTTAGTCAAAATATTACTTGTGACCAGCCTTTCAGAAATAAGGAGATATTTGAGACAAACTTCTCTTTTCAGGGGTCTCGAGGTAACGATGGTGCTCGAGGAAGTGATGGACAGCCAGTAAGTAACTTTTTCTACAACTCTGATGTGCTTCAAGGTGATGTGAAGTTATGAAATTATGGAATATTGAAATCATATGGGTTGTAGACCCAGAACTAAATATGGCTCATAAATATCTAATTCAGAGCGACACTAAATAAAATCTAGAAACAATCTGGAAACACTAAGCCTGTAAACAGAATTCTGATACTTGGTCAGTTGCTATCATCATATGGTGCTTACAATGCTAGTTAAGGACCACTACAGGATATGATAATTAAAAGAACCCTACAAAATAGGTAATAATGCTATCTCTATTTTATAAATGAGAGTTCAAGGTTAAGTAACTGGTAGAAAGTCACAGAATTTATGGCAGAAGTGATCGGGCACAGAGGAATCCAAATTTTCTAAGATCTATTTTACCACATTGTTTCTCTACGTAATATTCATCTCTGATGATAAATACTATTTTTATATGCATAATTGTCTTCTGTATTGTGTGTATAGTCACTTATTATTTGCTAGTAGTGTTAACTTTCCTTTACTTGATTAAGAGCTCTTTAAATTTTACTCAATTTTTAGGGTCCCCCTGGCCCCCCTGGAACTGCAGGATTCCCTGGTTCCCCTGGTGCTAAGGTAAACATGTATTTCTAAAGAAGAATGTAAAGTATGTCTTGGAGACAACAGAAAATCATTGGATTGCTTCTTAGAAATTTATTATTATTATTATTTTATTATTATTATTTTGCAGTCAAGTGGATTTCTTTGATCTACGTAGATCTTTAAAGTCCTACTTTTGATTCCAAAAAGGGTGTTATCCCCAGCATTCAGCTGTTCTGAGCTCTTCTGATGTCTTGTCTTTTCTTCCAGTCTCTTTCTAGGAACAGAGATAACACAGTCATATGCTTAATTATCATTTCTCTCTGTCTTTATGATTAATGAGCAATACTGTGCTTTAGTTAGAGTATCTAGTCATACTACTCCAGCGTTTGGCAGATGGATTTAAACAGGACTGAATAGTGAACTGGCTAAGAGGTTAGAACTGGCAAGGGGGCCTGACTACTGAGGACTTTATCCCTTAGGGTGAAGTTGGACCTGCCGGATCTCCTGGTGCAGGTGGCTCCCCTGGACAAAGAGGAGAGCCTGGACCTCAGGGACATGCTGGTGCTCCAGGTCCTCCTGTAAGTACCAAAGATGGCTGCTCAGAGGGAGATACTGCCACGTTTATTTCATGAAAGCATACGTTGTAATGCTGCTATCAATTAAAATCATTTTTTGAAAAAAATCTTGCTAAGTTCTCTTCAGTGATTCTACTGTGATTAATATTGAATTAATATTGATTTGATTAGTACTGAAATTGGTAGTTTTTAAGGTTTGTACTCTTCTAGAATTTATGAATTTTATGTTTTATGACGCAGGATGAAGTAGAAGATGGATAGTTCTCTGATACTCTGAAGAATGTGCCCCCAAACTATTACCAATTAGAAAAATTCAGAGAAGGAACAAAACCTCTTCTCCTTAGGTGTTTATTTAGTAATTTTGACAAAGTGCATAATATCTTTAATTTATCCAGATAATGATAATTTTTTGCTACATTTTATGTGTTGAGCTATAGTTGGAGGAATCACCTAATCTCTATATAAAGCACAACACTCACCAGTAAATTGATTTTACAGTTCTATAAAGAACTTCAAACATACATGCACTATTTGCATTATTATTAATATGCTCTTTTTCCCCTCTAGGGCCCTCCTGGGAGTAGTGGTAGTCCTGGTGGCAAAGGTGAAATGGTAAGATGCCACCACTGTTCACTCTCATCTCAACCACATACACATTATTGGCTTCCTTTGCATTTTGCATGACAATACACTTAAGGTAGCTGTTCAGAAAAGGAAGTTCAAGCTTGGCTAATGTTAAGGTTCCTGGATCGTTGTTTTAGGGTCCCGCCGGCATTCCTGGAGCTCCTGGACTGATGGGAGCCCGCGGTCCTCCAGGACCATCTGGTACCAATGGTGCTCCCGGGCAGCGAGGTGCTGCAGTAAGTGGCCCATTTTTCCTTTATCGTCTTTAAAAGGAGCGGCTTAAGTCTCCAAATAAAAATATAACTAGCAGGCTCTTTGTTCTTGTTCCACTGAATTTATATTGATTTCACTCTGGTTTTATAATTGAATCAGGTGTGACTGGTGATGATTTTAGATGTTAGTCTACTCTCTCTGTTTTTTAAGCCAAGGTTATGTTTCATTTAGGGTGAACCTGGTAAGAATGGTGCCAAAGGAGAGCCAGGACCACGAGGTGAACGTGTAAGTATTGCCTAACAGATCTGGTTATTTCTTAGAAATGTATAACACAATCTGGAATTAAACAGGCAAAAACTTTGCCATGAAATTCAATCATTATTCCTATATTGGGATCCTCTCATAGGGGGAAGCTGGTTCTCCAGGTATTCCAGGACCTAAGGGTGAAGACGGCAAAGATGGTTCACCTGGAGAACCTGGTGCAAATGGGATTCCAGGAGCTGCAGGAGAAAGGGTGCGTTACCCCTGGACATCTGTAAGGAAAGCAATAATAGAACCTCACCTTCAGGGGGAGGCAACCATGTTTTTTTCTTAATTTGAGTAGTACTCAATCTCGAATATTATTTTGAAGCATTTTATAATGGGAGAATTATGAAGAAGTTTTAATGCTTTGGACTGAAATATTTGCTTTTCACTATTTCCAGGGTGTGCCTGGGTTCCGAGGACCTGCTGGAGCAAATGGCCTTCCAGGAGAAAAAGTAATTAACTTTAGTTTCTATTTTTATAAATGCTAGTGCTACACATAGCTATATTCTTCTATACAGTTTCCCATTAATTAAAATCTAAATATCTGAATGAAACCTGTTGGAGTTAAAAAAAAAAAAAAGGCATTAATAACTTCCAATGTAAAACAATGATTCCAGCCCCTGCTCCTAGCTTTGTAACTAAAGTCACTTAACCTCAATGAAAATTCTTTATCTGTCAATTGGGAATTATTTATCTCAGTATCACTGCAAGAATAAGTTAAACTAAAATGCCTGAAAGTTCTTCAAAAGCTCTAAAGTGCAATGCAAATATGATTTTATAACATCAAAGATATTTGCTTTTATATGCACCAAAATATATTTCTAAGTTCACCAAATATTGCTTTTTTAAGTGTGTGATGTTTATCAAAGTTGCCTTAAAATATTTCCAAATACGACAGCCCAAGCTGATAGGTAACAGTGATTTGTACTGAGATTGTCAGCAACACCCCACCTCTGTTTAAAGGACCAAAAGAAGTTCTCTAGTTGCAACCTAAATACTGTCAACATCTAGGTCAGCAAAGGCTGTTTTGAATACACGTTGGTTTTTCACCATGTAGGGTGCCCCTGGGGAGCGTGGTGGTCCAGGCCCTGCAGGGCCCAGAGGAGTTGCTGGAGAACCTGGCCGAGATGGCATCCCTGGAGGTCCAGGATTGAGGGTAAAGAGAAACACCTGTTTGATTGACACTGTCATTTACTAAGAGGAAAAGCAAATGAAGAACGTTTGAAAACAATTTAAATCAGACTATACCTTTTGTAGGCTCAAAACAACAAAACAAAATTCCTTTAAGAAAACTTAAGCTAGCATAGAGTGAAGAACAGAAAATGGAACACTTGACTAAGATACTTTATAGACAGAAGAAAAGGTTTTGCAAATACGAGGCTACATATAAGTGAAAATCTCAACTTTTTACAGATAGTTTTTTTTTTTAATTATGATTTGAAAATCAGCTGACTGACTGAAGTTTTCAATTTAGGGTATGCCCGGAAGCCCTGGAGGACCAGGCAGTGATGGGAAACCAGGGCCTCCTGTAAGTATGTTTTTAACATCTCATTTTACAAGCCCAGAGAATAATGAAATGCACAGTTTGGATTAGCTTTAATGTATTTTGTATAGCTTTGATGTTTATTGTATATTTTGATCAGGTTTTTATCAAACCTCTATTAATATAATTTTTTTCTCATTAGGGAAGTCAAGGAGAAAGTGGTCGATCAGGTCCCCCAGGCCCACCTGGTCCCCGAGGTCAGCCTGGTGTCATGGGTTTCCCTGGTCCTAAAGGAAATGATGTGAGTTCCTTCATTCATTTCTTCAATATGTATTTGACAGAAGGCCTTTACTTTCCATATGGGAGTACAGATGGTCAAAAATTGATCTCCACTTCAAAGCACAGAAGTGTAAATGAAAATCAAATACCACCTTTAGGGAACTAAAGCACTTTTATGGAGTTTCGGGCCAAGATTGTTGGAACTAGGTTTCCAACATTTATGGAAACCTAGTTCAAGAAAGTAGTTTTGATTGAGGATGTGCATGTGTGTGTGGAGGAGGCAGATCAAAAACATGGGGGGACAATATAATGAATGATCGCCTTTGGAGACTTAGTAAATAGTGGCTGCTTCTTTAGGGTGCTCCTGGAAAGAATGGAGAACGAGGCGGCCCCGGAGGTCCTGGCCCTCAGGTGTGTACTTTCATCCACTCGTTCCCAGCCTTCTATGAGAGGCATTTATGTTCAACCTTATGACTACTCTCTATTGTCTTTATCTCTGCTTCCCTAACAACTTTTTTTTTTTTAGGGTCCTCCTGGAAAGAATGGTGAAACCGGACCTCAAGGTCCCCCAGGACCCACTGTAAGTTTACTCATGTAAATTGGAGAGGGAAGTGGATGGGAGTGGGGCAAGGGAAGACTTTGGGAATTAAACAGTCTCTGACACTATATCACTGTAGTTCACCAAAGCAATTATGAAGTTTGTGTGTTCAGTTAGCTAGCAAAATACTGACATGGGAATACAGTTTATGTTGTACGTGACTGCCTTGTGTCAATTCTACAGTCCAGACTTTGCCCTCCTTCACACAGTTAATTTTTAAATTAAGCAACTGGCCCGCTGGAATGAAAACTGTGTGGATCAAATATGAAAGGATATTTTATAATGAAGCATCTCATTATATTTTTCTCCCTAGGGACCAGGTGGTGACAAAGGAGACACAGGACCCCCTGGTCAACAAGGATTACAAGTAAGAACTTCTTGTTTAAATCTCATTGGGCACCTACTTTTACTGGTACTTTCCTTTAATAGCTGTATTTGTTGAGTTATTGAAAGTTCAATTTTTTTTTGCCTACAATTTATCTTAAGCTTGAAATATGTTGAATCTGTCTTCTAACTGGAAATAAAATAATAAGCAATGTTAATAGACAGGCATAATTTCCACATCTATTCCAGGAAGAGTGCACTCATAATTTAAAAAAATAAGCTCACATAATTCTATATGTTTATACTTATTTTCATTGTAATTTAAATTTATATAGCTAAATTCATCTCACCATACTCATCAGTTAATTTTTATGCACAGCAGCAGAAAGACTAGAACATAAGTTTGAGCATGGGTTTACAAGATATGATGATCATATCTCTGTCATTGAATTTTGAGAGCTGCAAATTTTTAACACCTAGAAAAGACTGCTAAAACCATATTTTGTATATTTTCAGAAACATACTTATGTAAGAGAAGCTTTTCTATAAGCAATGTTTGAAGGGATTATACAATACAAATATGCTTTTTTGTAGGGCTTGCCTGGAACCAGTGGTCCTCCAGGAGAGAATGGAAAACCT
Organism: Camelus bactrianus; assembly: GCF_048773025.1. Classification (NCBI taxonomy): domain Eukaryota; kingdom Metazoa; phylum Chordata; class Mammalia; order Artiodactyla; family Camelidae; genus Camelus; species Camelus bactrianus. The sequence goes on from NC_133543.1 coordinate 66,126,924, forward strand.
GGTGAACCAGTAAGTCGCACGCTATGTTTTCAAAACTCAGAAATCCAAAGAATAAATAGTAATCACTTCTAAAGTACTGACTGTTGCATTTTCCCATGCTATGGAATCTGAGTTTTAACATTTAGTTTGAAGTAGTCATTAACAAAACAAAGAAAAATTATTCAATCAAAACTATTACATGGAAAGTTTGAATTTTTCTGTAAAATAAAAGGAACTGAAGAAAGAGCACATAGCTCAAGATTTGACAAATTGTACAATATGCAAATAAGTCAAGTGTGTATTTGCTTAAGCTGACGTAACATAGCTTCTGACAGAGGCCTAATCGTGTAATGCCCATCCCTAGGGTCCAAAGGGTGAAGCTGGTTCACCTGGAGTTCCCGGAGGCAAGGTAAATATTTCAGCTTACTTTCTGATTTCTCCAGTGAGTTATAGAGCAGTAGATTAGTGACACATTTTTAGTGTATCAAACCAAAATATTCCTTTTTTACGAAGTGCAGCATTGCAAATGTTTGGTGGATACAATTAGGGTGATTCAAGATATTGCCAATATGTTAAATTTGCTTCACCTGGAAATTAAATTTTCTGACAAATAAACACTGTAGAATCAACAATGGGCTTGAAATTTCAAAAGAGAAACCTTTCTAGTGCTTTGGAAAGCCATTTTGGTAGAAGAACTTCAAATTTTTGCCCTTGTGAATAAAATAATTGTAATAGTTTCAAAGCTAGAGCCTCAGAGTGGTATCCAAAGTTCCCTTCTTTAGACTAACTTTTTTAAAAGTTTCCATTTCTCACTCAGTTGGCAAATGTCTTTTAGAACTATAAAAACTTACAAATTGTTCAACAATATAACTTGAGAACCTCATTGTTTATATCAAATTAAAGCAATTTAGGATGTTTTTGTTGTTTTTAGCATTGGGTTTTCTAACTGGGATATTTCATTTTTCGATGGCAGGGTGATGCCGGTGCCCCTGGTGAACGTGGGCCTCCTGGAGCTGTGGGGCCCGCAGGGCCTAGAGGTGGAGCTGGCCCCCCTGGTCCTGAAGGAGGAAAGGTAACTCCACATAATTCAATTCACATAGATCTTACAAAACGCATTTCATTTCTTTCTTGTGATTTACTACTTTTCCTTTAATTTCAGGGAGCTGCTGGGCCCCCTGGGCCACCTGGCTCTGCTGGTACACCTGGTCTGCAAGGGATGCCTGGAGAAAGAGGGGGTCCTGGAGGCCCTGGTCCAAAGGGTGACAAGGTGCAAACTTACTTTCTGCTAATTATGTAATAAAACAGACTTTGTAGATTAAGGAAAGCAACATTGCTGGAAAATAATCTATTTTCAAAATTAATATTATCATTTTAAAGTAAGGGAAGTTTGAGATGGATTCCTAGAGCAACTATTAATCAGAACACCTACTATACGTTACAGCAGATCTTGAGAGTTGGCATATTTTCCTTGAGGATGCTTCTAATCTGATGACATTGGCTTTGATTTGACAGGGTGAACCCGGCAGTTCAGGTGCTGATGGTGCTCCAGGGAAAGATGGTCCAAGGGTGAGTACTCAGATTGGGGAGAAACAGACTTTATCTGTGTGTGGAATAGTCCTGCACCTCAACTTCTATTTTTTCCAAAAAATCCTCATGATAAATTAGACCATACTTTGCCACCTTCTGGGCATTAAGAAGATCCAAATGACTTGATTGTTAAAATTCTTGATTTATATCTATCACTACCTACTAGTTCAACAATGACCTGAGAATGAAAAAAGTCTCAAAAGTATGATAAAGATTACAATCTAAAGTCATACTGAGTCACTAAAATCCAAGATAATCAATAACTGCTCTTGAAGGAACTTTTGGTTTCAAAAAACATTGAAATTCTGGGGTACATTCATGCCATGGAATACTACTTAGCAATATAAAGGAGCAGGAGAACATCTCTGTGGTTGCCGAAAGTTAGGAATAGGGGAGGGGGAGTGGGTGTAACTATAAAGAGGTGACAGGAGAGAGTCTTATGGTGATTGTACATTTGAATGTCTTGATTGTGGTGGTGATCAGGCAAGGCTACACATAATAACACTGCATAGAGCTACATACACACACACACACACACACACACACACACACACACACACACACACAAATGAGTGCCTGTATAGCTGGTGAGACCTGAATAAGCTCTATGGATTGTACCAGTGTCAGTTTCTTGATTTTGATACTATACCATAGGTGTGTAAGATATAACACTGAAGGAGGCTGGGAGAAGGATGCACAAAATTTCCCTGTATATTTCTTGGCAAACTCCTATGAATCTATATAACTACTTCAAAACAAGAGTTTGGTTTTTTTAACCCATTAAAATCAATTCTATTCACATTAGCAAGCACCAAGATATGACTGTAGAAAATAAACTTGGTAACTAAGTCATTAGATAGATATTATTTATACTGTAGCTGCATTAAACAAATTCATAAAGACATCACTTTTGACAGACAACATGGGTAAGCCATCATCAGATTTTCAAAAAACACCTAATATTTTATTTATGTAATATAAGCAAAATTTTAACATTCACAAATGTCCATTTAAAAATGTTAATATGTATAACAATGCTTTTAGTAGTTAAATAAAATATTTTGAATTATCATGCAGTTGAATAAGGCAATGCATTTTAATTTTAAAAGATATTACTGTAAGATCTTACATCACATCTTATTTTCTGCAATAGAAAGAAAAAATGAATCAATAAATACCCACTGAATTGTGTAGTCCTTTAGACTCATCCCCATAGAATCTTACGTTTTCTAAACTGCAGTATTTACACTCTGAGTAAAGAGCATATCATTCAAGCTATCAGAGAAATCATATTATCTGGTTTATTAGGTGAAAATATGTCTGTATATATGCTCTTTGATTAATAGAGAAAATGATGCTTTTTATCTCCAAAATTAAAGTATTTTTCTATTTTCTTTAGGGTCCTACTGGTCCTATTGGTCCCCCTGGCCCAGCTGGTCAGCCTGGAGATAAGGTAACACAACACTATTTAGAAACAAAAAGAAAATGTCTTTTGTTGGTTTTGTTTTGTTTTGTTTTGTTTTGTTTTGTTTTGTTGCAGGGCATTAATTTTTTTTCTCTTTTTTAAGGGTGAAAGTGGTGCCCCTGGACTTCCGGGTATAGCTGGTCCTCGTGGCGGCCCTGTAAGTGTTAAAGACATCTCAACATAATTTAACCCCACACAGGCAGCAGCTAGCTGTGCTTCCTTCTTTAGCAATCCTGCCTAGTGGCCTGAGTCTCAATGGTAGGATACTGTCTTTGGGAGTCATATGACATGCAAGGGAAAGTTAAAGTTCTTAAATCTAAAATTTACAAAAGACCATTTTAAGTCATGTCACTCTTCCTAAATAATTCTGGAAAAAATATGAAAATTGTATTAGTAATATGCCTTTGTAAACGAGTATTTCTTAAAGCTATAGGATCTTTGCCTAAGGCTCTTTCTAGGTCTAAAATTCTCTGCCTTTAGGATTTGTGGACTCAGGACAGATATAGAGTAAATTATTTTAATTAATTGTTTAGCTAACTGAACCATTGATTTCCCAACCCTTTTACAATGTTTTTAAACCCTTACGTTTTTAGAAGTTATATAATTAAATGTTTTAAACACTTCAAAATTCTCAAATTATTTTTTCTTGCAAATAATATCACATTCTGAGGCAGAAGGAATCAGTGGTTCTGGTGTTGTCCACTTCTCATCTTGTTGAGAAATAGAAATGTCTTCAGAGGTTCGACTGGGTTAGTTAGCTTTGCACACTTTCTGCTTAAAGGAGTGGTAAGATGATCTAGAGGATGACGTGTGCTCCTAATGGGAAGAATGGGAAGATGTCTTCACTGTGACTAATGAGGATATGTTTCACTTCAGGGTGAGAGAGGCGAACTTGGGCCACCAGGACCTGCAGGCTTCCCTGGTGCTCCTGTAAGTATGAACATTTAAACCTCCATGTCATACAGCCCAGAATCACTATCCCGCTGAAAAACAGCAGAAGTATAAGTCAAGTCTGAATTCAAGTCTGCCTCAGCCACTCATTCACTATAGAGTTAGTTTACCCTTTTTTTTTTTTTTTTTTTTTTTACTGTATCTCTATGCTTACTCTTTTTGTTTTGTTTTTAAATCTTTCTACTTTAGTACCATGGAAATAATGGGATTTTTTTTAAACAAAACGCACTCTGATTTACTGCAGAGTAATTATTCTGTCACATTCTACCTAGCAGAGAGCCAAAGAGACCTGTCCTTAGCTTGTGTTTATAATATATTGTCTTTAAAGTCATCCAGTGAAATGTTAAATAATTTGTTTGAAGACAACTTTTTTTTCTAAGACAGAATTTAAGATTGTAGTTTTCAACCAAAGAGACCTTAAAGCACATCAAAATGTTTGTAATCTTTCATGAGTGCCATATTTATATTAGTTGCCAACAATGTTACTTCAATTTATCTTTCCTTTTACTGTAAATATCATGATGTCCATGTATTTTTTCTTTTTTTTTTCCTCATTTTTTAAAAAATTGAAGTATAGTCAGTTTACCATGTATTCTTACTCTTTAAAAGATGGAGATAAGAACACCTGGCTTGCCTTTATGCTGGGTTAATAAGGCTTACATGACACCCTAGAGTTCAAAGCACTCCAAACATTTTTAAAGTTCTTCCTTATAAGATGATACTAATTAAAATTAGCTCTAAGCCCCATCTTTCTCAGATGCGTTTACTGGTGCTCACTTTGAAATGCACAGTCCAAGGAGAGATGACCCACATCTTAACACTTTCTTGATCATTTTCTTTTATCATGGAAATATTTTCATTGACTTTGTTTTGTCACGTCTTCAAAGAATCTTCTTTTCCGAATTTAATTCAACATCTCTCCACCTGAAGAATTCTCCTCTCTGAAGAAAAATAGTGATAAGCCCAGTGTACTGTGAAAGATGTCACTTCACAGGCTGTCGTTGTTTCTGAATGTAGGGGCAGAATGGCGAGCCCGGTGCTAAAGGAGAAAGAGGTGCTCCTGGTGAGAAAGGTGAAGGGGGCCCTCCTGGAGTCGCAGGACCGCCCGGAGGGTCTGGGCCTGCTGTAAGTAGCTCTCTTTCTCTAAGCCATCTAAAGCAAAGCACTTAGGTTTATCAATAATTGCATATTTCATACTGAGAGAGCTAGTCATGGTGACAAGAGTACAGTTTCCATGGGAATTCAGTTCTGAGTTTGAAGCTTGGAGGCAACAATCTAGATATGACCTCATCAAGTTATTTTAATGTCCTGGTTGCGTTACTGTTTTTGTTTTTTGCTGTAGGTTCTCATTTCTGTTGTAGTTCCCCCCTCCCCAATTTTATTGAGATATAATTGTCATGTGACATTGTATAAGTTTAAGGTGTACAACATAACGATTTGATGTATATACATATTGCAAGATGCTTATCACGATAAGTAGAGTTACTGACTTTCAAAGGCTTAATGCTTCTCCCAAATTTTGATTTTGGTGCTATCCTTATAAACCATTTCCATTTCCATTCCTTGTAGGGTCCCCCTGGTCCCCAAGGTGTCAAAGGTGAACGAGGCAGTCCTGGTGGTCCTGTAAGTATCAGTCCTCTTAACTACTATTTAAGAGCATTAATTAATATCAATCTGTTTAAAAATTGCTTTTAAAGCACTAGGTCCATACAGAGATTATAAAATTATAATCACTCATTCATATGTGAGTTATATGTAAATTACAAGAAGAAAACATAAACTGTAAGTTATCTCAGAATAGAATGCAGGTCCTACTACATTTCTTAGACTTTATATTTGTTTTTAGTGGTGAATTACTTGTTCTACTTGATTTTTGAAATTCAAAAATATATCATCATTTCACAGGGTGCTGCTGGCTTCCCTGGTGGTCGTGGTCTTCCTGGTCCTCCTGGTAGTAATGTAAGTACCCTTTCAAGTATTTTTTACCATATATTCCATAAAGGGCATATGCAGAGGATGAGAAACTTACCCATTGCTACTTTTCTTTGTGTTAAATCCCATATAAAATTATTTTGCAGGTAAAAGAGGGAAGAAAAATTCACTTTTTCATTATAAAATACTCAAATTTCAAATATTTCTTTGTAGGGTAACCCAGGGCCCCCAGGCTCCAGCGGTCCTCCAGGCAAAGATGGCCCCCCAGGTCCAGCTGGTAGCAATGGTGCTCCTGGCAGCCCTGGGGTGTCTGGACCGAAAGGTGATGCTGGCCAGCCAGGTGAGAAGGGATCACCTGGCCCCCAGGGCCCTCCGGTGAGTAGTTTCTTTGTTCTATTGATTGACAGTATTTTTATTCTCAATCCCAAATTCAACAGAGGAAAACATAGTCATATAAAGAAGAACTAAGACTTCATTATCTGTCATGACAGGGAGCTCCAGGCCCACTCGGACTTGCGGGAATTACGGGAGCACGAGGACTTGCAGGCCCACCAGGCATGCCGGGGGCTAGGGGAAGCCCTGGCCCGCAGGGCGTCAAGGTGAGTGTAGCCATCTTTCACTGGACCCTTGTTTCCTTTGATAGATAGTCTTCAGAGGTCACTTAACCATAGCAAGTATGTAACGAACAAGTTTTCCTGTAATTAGATGCAAATTCTTGATATTTTCACGTTTTCAGGAAGCATGCATATTATTAAAAGCCTCCAGAACACAAAAACAATGTGTATCATAGGCCAGCCTTCAACATAAACAGAAATAGATTGATATCACAGAAAACTATCTTGCCATCTCAAATACCTTTGTTAGAAAATTTGTCAGCATACTTCAGTTTGCTGACTGTCAGTCTTCAAAGGGGAAATAATGACATCTTATAGATCTATGAAAGCCTTTAATTTATACCAGTTCTCCATCAACTCAATTCATTTTGTACTCCTGATTTTCTTTCACTAATATTACTATAACTTCCTGGTACTTAGCATCTTAAATATCCATTTAGCAAATAAAGTAATAAAATTCTGTTTTATTAGGGCTCACATTTTGACACTTTGAGCACCTGTCTTTAAGCTAAATGTCATATAATATTGTAGTGAAATGACAACATAACATTTAAGTGTATTCAATTTGTATGAGCATATCTAGTAAATGTATAATTTTTAAATAGAGCCAAATGTCCAATGTAACCTAATTCTAATGAGCACCATAAACCTATCATTTCATGATGGCTCATCATTGAATTTTTCTTCCAGTAGCCAAGTCTATTTACACACCTCATATTAGGATGTATTCTGAATGTGATAATCAATGTACTCAGCCCGCTGGTATCCAGAATCATCGGGCAAGTTGGAAGATACAAGAAGCTTGCTTCCCCAAAGTTTTTCCTCTGTGGTAGGGATAGTTTTAGGAACAAATTCAATAGAAATTGAATAAAACAAGGTTTTTCCCTGGGAAAGAAAGACATCTGATCACATCATATTAATTGACTTCTTAGGTAAAAATACAAATTTGTTTTGTTCCTTTGAACACAGGGTGAAAGTGGGAAACCAGGACCCAGTGGTCAGAACGGAGAACGAGGTCCTCCTGGGCCCCAGGGCCTTCCTGGTCTGGCTGGCGCAGCTGGTGAACCTGGACGAGATGTAAGACTTGTTCCTAGAAAATAGCCACTAAGCCCGGTAGTCTTTGATCATTTATTTAAACAAGGGTCAAATTGGGCCTTACTCTGGGTCCAAAAGTGTACATATTGTCACATGCTAAAGTTCTCCTTCTATAATAGATATTCTTTCTATTACAATGTAGAATAGCCTTAACTGTTTATGTTAATTAATATGGATCCAATGAATGATTGTTAATGAAGAAGAATGTGACCTTTAGCTAAATAAAGGAAAAAGTCCAGGGTGGGGAGCACCCAATGTGCAACATTCCTTCTGGGTGAAAATGTTCTGCATGTTATGTGTGATTAGTCTTTTCTTAAATTGTAGATTTCCATTATCAGCTTAAATTACTATGTGTCAAACTTTTATTTATTCTCTCTCCCACAGAATCCTTTTTCAGACTATTTTCCCTAGTCACTTCTCTGTCTCTCACCCCCTGAGAAGCTTTAGAACCACAGATATACTGTGTATCTGTTGGGGCATCATCACCCTTTGCAGGGCCACCCCTGTTGTAATAGCAAAGATTTTTCACTCCCAAGAACCAACTTTTATCCCCTGTAGGATGATATTGCTCCCCTTGCAAATGCATGGCTTAGATGGTGTTTGAATGGTTCCAAAGAATTTGATTTATTTTCTTTCTTTCTTTTTTTTCCTTTAATCAGGGAAACCCCGGATCCGACGGTCTGCCTGGCCGAGACGGAGCCCCTGGTAGCAAGGTATAGCAAACACATGTACAGTGGTCTGTGGAATTAAAACAGGAACTGCAGGTCAGACTTATTTTGGAACTGTGAATTTGTCCACAGGGTGATCGTGGTGAAAATGGTTCTCCTGGTGCCCCTGGTGCTCCTGGTCACCCAGGCCCACCTGGCCCTGTTGGTCCTGCTGGAAAGAATGGTGACAGAGGAGAATCTGTAAGTCCTAACAAGCACCTTCTTTCTTTATATCTCTATCTTCGTTGACAGAGAGCTTAGCGGGTCAAAGATAGAGTGTCATATTTGCCAACCAAAAGATCTACTATCATTTGTTTTACAGTTTTACATGCTAGTCATTCTTTTGGGCAACTGTGGTAATAAAGATATATGAGAGGTTTCTGGCAGTAATCAATGAAGAATTCATCATTAAAATTCAAAATGGTATTAACCACACCAAGTGTATATTCACTTGGTAAATATAAAGCTGAAGTAACAAGATTTCCTCAGCTTCCCTGTTTAGACATCTGGTAAAGCTATAACCAAGGAAAGGACTTAGGAGGAGAAAATAATACTAATTTTCCATAATAGCAGGCACACCATTATTTCCTCCCAATGGAATTCACTTTCAAATAAAATAATATCAATAAATAAACAATTCCCTGTGTGTTTGTTCATTTGTCTCTTTTTGTTTTAGGGCCCTGCTGGTCCTTCTGGTGCTCCAGGTCCTGCTGGTGCGAGAGGTCCTCCTGTAAGTCTTTTTTTTTTTTTTTTGTCGTTTTTAAACTAATTATACAATGTAGGAAATATCCTATTTTCTGGCATGTTCAGGAAAAGGGGATGACTACATACATAACTATGGAACCAAATTTAAACTTTCCTTTGATGATACAGAAAGCAATTCTGGGCCTAAGAGTTCCCTGGGGGCCACGGGTGTACATATCAATTACTGGAGTGTCATACAATTCTCAGTCCAAAACCAAAACAACCACAACAATCTAGCATTCTATGTATGCAATGACTGTTGATGGGGTTTCTAGCTTGTAGAATGTTATAAAATGGACTTGATTGTTATAAATATTTTGTTTTGTTTCTAATGTGTCTCTGTGTGTGTGTGTATGACCTTAATTTGAAATGTGTTTGTATAGGGTCCCCAGGGCCCGCGTGGTGACAAAGGTGAAACGGGTGAACGTGGTTCTATTGGCATCAAAGGACATCGAGGATTCCCTGGTAACCCAGGTGCCCCAGGTTCTCCAGTAAGTGCATCCCTTTTGTTAGAAAATCCCCTTTAGTGCCTATTAACTGATGAGATAGGAGAATATTACAGGCCGATAGTAGAAAAATGTTTATCTCTGAAAGTTTATGCTAAAGAGAGTAGAAATGGATTCGAGGGCTTATCTGAAATAATAGTCGGCGTGAGACAACGGGGAGATTAAACAAAAAGGAAATCACATTTCATCATGGTCCCCATGTTTCTTGATCTGAGCTTGAAAGTACAGCTTCCAAAGCCTTTTAAAAGTCTTCACTCCCACTCACCCTTCTTTCCTTTCAGGGTCCCGCTGGTCACCAAGGCGCAGTTGGTAGTCCAGGACCTGCAGGCCCCAGAGTACGTACCACAGAAAGATATCGGAAGGTCCACATTTTAAAATGTTTACACTGCAGGAAAGCATTCCAACATTATGATATCATGATCGTTTCTTAGGGACCTGTCGGACCCAGTGGGCCCCCTGGCAAAGACGGAACAAGTGGACACCCAGGCCCCATTGGACCACCAGGGCCTCGAGGGAACAGAGGTGAAAGAGGATCTGAGGTAAGACACCACTTATCAGTCGGTGTACTTAACTTGCTTTAATCTTCACATTTTCAGAAACGTTTTGCAATATTTTAAAACTAAGATAGTTAAACAGAAGGCAGTTACCAAAATTAATTTAGGAAATGAACAATGACTTTGAGATAGTCTCCAACCCATGAAGTCTTTCTCCGTCACACTATAACAATGGGGAGAAACAACCTTTCTTACAGTTCGATCAGATAACAGTTATATCAGAATAAAGGGGGAAAAAAAAAGATACAGCCCCGTTAACCAAATGAACTCTGCCAGTGCTGATCTCATATGAGAGAGCTCACATTTATGATAATCATAATAATTCGCAAGTATAAAGCACAATCTACTTCTCAAACAGCTTCCATGGGTCCAGTTTTCCTACTGATACCATTATTCCTAGTACATTCCTATCCCACACCTTTGGGTAAATGGAAAAGAAAAAAAAATTATCCTCACAAGTTCCACATGTGACAATTAAAACACAAATCAGTTAAGTGGTCAGCCCCAAAACACAAAGTTAATGACAAATCTGGGGTCAGGATCTAGGTTTCCTGATCACAACCCCTCTGTCATGTCAGCATTATAATAACTTATCTCATTTATACAGAAGGAAACTTGATAGAGTAAAATTTGTCATCTAACACCACTTCCTCTTACATAGTGGGACACAATACATTTTGTAATACTGAATTGTAGTTATTATGAATTGGTTAACATTTGATCATAAAACAACCCAAATAAATTTTGACTGAAATAAGTATGATGGAACAAGTTATTAATCGTTTATAATGCCTTTTCTGGGACTAGCAACATATTCTTTCAGTGGAGACCAAACAAGTGCACCTCAGTGAGGTATGTTCTTACCTTTCCTAGGGCTCCCCGGGCCACCCAGGACAACCAGGCCCCCCTGGACCCCCCGGTGCTCCTGGTCCATGTTGTGGTGCTGGGGCTGCTGCCATCGCTGGCGTTGGAGGCGAAAAAGCTGGTGGTTTTGCCCCATATTATGGAGATGAGCCAATGGATTTCAAAATCAACACCGATGAGATCATGACTTCACTCAAATCAGTCAATGGACAGATAGAAAGCCTCATTAGTCCTGATGGTTCCCGTAAAAACCCTGCTCGGAACTGCAGAGACCTGAAATTCTGCCATCCTGAACTCAAGAGTGGTATGTTGGGGAATCTTTCACACTCACAGCAACAGGATTACAGAGAGAGCTGCTTGTATTAGAATTTAAGCAAGAGGAAACTTTTACTGTGAATAGAAAACACAGCAGAAAGACTACTTAAAGAATGTTAGTTGAATTGAAACTCCTTGATATTGTAAGAAGACATGAATTTTGCAGGTGTGCTTAAAATGTAATGCCACTTCAACATATTCCAAGTGTAGGAAAATGTAAAGAGAGTTTTGTAGAAATTTTAATACAAATCAGACTTTGGCATGTTTCTGCATACCATCACAAAGTTATTTGAGTGATATACAATGTGTATCACTGTGTTCTCAAGCTCAAATATACATAATTTGATGCAGACATAATTTGCAATTTAATTATTGTAATTTTATTTATTGAAACTTAATTTTTATAATCTAATTATTAATTTTTTCAAATTAAGAAACAAAAAATTCCAGCATATTGTACAGAATTAAAACTAATGTTGTAATAGTATAAGGTTTTGCATATATTGGGTTAATTTTTTATAAAGACAAAATTATTTCATGCTTTCAAGTATCTTGTCACAGAACATTGCCTGTTAGGAGTAATTTCTGAAAATTACTGAAAATAGGAGACAATCATCAATCATGGGGACTTTAGGTTTAGACCTATTGACATAAATCTAAGTTAGAGAAAGCTTACACTATTAAGCAAAACTACATTAAGTAGATACTCATCTTTAAAAAAAGAGAGAGATCTCTAAATATAATACACCAGTCAAAATGTCTTGGCTTAATGTATCTTCACTGTTCAATATCAAGATGCTATTTTTTGCTTCAGTGCTTCCTAATTGTTAACTCTCTTTTACTTCAATAATCTCAGTCTAAAAGTTCCTCTATTATGCTACACTATAAAATACAAATACACAAAATACAAATACACCAGCAGTTAACATTATGAATGCCTGACAAGGTAAACAAAATCATTTTGGTCCAAATCCCATTGCTGGATTTTATAACCAATTCCCACTGTCCTTTTCTGTGACTATTCAGGAGAATATTGGGTTGATCCTAACCAAGGTTGCAAGCTGGATGCTATTAAAGTTTTCTGTAACATGGAAACTGGGGAGACGTGCATAAATGCCAGTCCTTTGAATGTTCCACGTAAGAACTGGTGGACAGATTCTGGTGTTGAGAAGAAACATGTTTGGTTTGGAGAATCCATGAATGGTGGTTTTCAGGTACGAAAGATTATACCATTTTTTTAAGGAAGCCATCCCTACTTTCCCGACTTCTTTGTTCCTCTCATTTGCTCATCACAAAGCAAAGTTAGTCAATAAATTAAAAAGTGCAACAATGTTATATATTCAGGTAACTATTTTTATAACTTGTCTCTCAGGAGCTAACCAGATTATTCTTTGTATGCAACCACCTTTCTTTCCAATTTTAAGACCTTCTTTACTCTAACATCACATGTTATACATGTGATTAAAAACATATTCATACATAAAATATATGAACAACTTACATTACAAAGACCATACTGTACTGCATGAATCCCTTGCATATAATTGCTGCTAAAATGTTTGATCAGCTTTATTTGTTTCCTATCAATCACAGTTTAGCTATGGCAATCCTGAACTTCCTGAAGATGTCCTCGATGTCCAGCTGGCATTCCTGCGACTTCTCTCCAGCCGGGCCTCCCAGAACATCACTTATCACTGCAAGAATAGCATTGCATACATGGATCATGCCAGTGGGAATGTAAAGAAAGCCCTGAGGCTGATGGGGTCAAATGAAGGCGAGTTCAAGGCTGAAGGAAACAGCAAATTCACATACTCAGTTCTGGAGGATGGTTGCACTGTAAGTAACAGTATTTTTATAAACATAGGTTGTAATGAGCTCAGAATTTCTCATTTAACCACACTAACTATTTTGAAAAGAAGAAAATCAAATAGTGAGGGTGAACAAAAGATGGCATTTGATATGAGTTATACTGAATCTACTGATTCATTCCAGGGAAGGTTAAATGCCACAAAAATGGATAGATCTTCTCAACCTCCAGGTGAAAAGCAGCTGATGTAAAAGCAGTTGAAATTTAAATCCATGAGATAAACTTTATCAGATAATCTAGATGGTTACTATCCATTCTATATACTATACTATATAATAGCCATTATATGGACTCAATCTAAAATCTCTTTCCTTTTAATTTTAAAGATTAACTTTAAATCTGCCCTTTATTGTTATCACTTATGAACAAAAGGAGAATTCACTCCTAATATAAGCAAATTCTACTTCTTAGTAAAGCGGTTCTATACCTGGTAACAATGACCGGAAGCAAGGTTTCTAAGAATGGACTGTCTTGTGGTAATCGTCCTGCTGGGTTTACCCTGAAGCCTTACAAGGCTTTTGGCCGACAGTATAGTTAATCAATTGGGAGGATTATAACTTTGAACTGGAGCAGGTCTTACATGTATGGAAGATAACATGGCAAATTGGTAACTCCCTTCAAGCAAATTTTTTTTCCAAACTTCATCAATCAGAGAAAGTGTCTAAGTAATTGTAATGTCATGATCACTCACATTTTTTTTTTTTTTTTTGCTCTTTTTTACAGAAACACACTGGGGAATGGGGCAAAACAGTCTTCGAATATCGAACACGCAAGGCCGTGAGATTACCTATTGTAGATATTGCACCCTATGATGTTGGTGGTCCTGATCAAGAATTTGGTGTGGACATTGGCCCTGTTTGCTTTTTATAAACCAAACTCTATCTGAAGTCCCAGAAAAAAATTTCACACTCCATATGTGTTCCTCTTGTTCTAATCTTGTCAACCAGTACAAGTGACCAACTAAATTCCAGTTATTTATTTCCAAAAGTTTTGGAAAAAGAGTAATTTGATCAAAAAAGGATACTTTTTTTTTTGTTTGTTTTTGCTGTTACATCAAATACGGTTCAAATGCTTTTTGTTCTATTTTTTTACCAATTCCAATTTCAAAATGTCTCAATGGTGCTATAATAAATAAACTTCAACACTCTTCCAATAACACTGTGTTACATTCTTTGAATCCTAGCCCACTTGCAGAGCAATGACTGTGCCTCCCATTAAAAGATAACTTTTCTTGCTGAACTAGTCAAACATGAAATTTGAGAAGACCTCCCTGTTTCAACTACCTCAACCTGGTCAGAAATAGAGATGAATTCTGTAAGTCCCAGAAGATGAAAAAAAATTTGTATAAAATGCCAGAACTTCTAAATCTCACTGATTAATTTCCTAAAATATTGGTTTAAAAAAAAAAAAAAGAGTAGAGTGTAGTGCAAGAATTGAAAGAAATATTTTAAAAGCCATAATTATTTTAATATTGAAAATCAACTGCTTTTAAAGGTGCTTTTCTTTTTTCTTGTCATTGCTGGTCAAGATTACCAATATTTGGCAAGGCTTTAAAGACACATGTTATGGTGCTAATGTACTTTCACTTTTCAGACTCTAAGTGAGAATCATTGCCTTGCATTCAGAACCTAAATGCACACCATCTGTACATGTCTCCTGTCAAAAAGATTTCCTGGTGGGTCACTGCCGGGGAATCTCTCCCTGCATCCTGTAAAAGTCAACAACAACAAAAAACAAATTATGGGGCTGCTTTTGTCACAATAGCACAGAGAATGTGTTGAAATTAAATTCTGTAAGCTTGTATGTGGTTGTTGATCTTTTTTTCTTACAGACACCCATAATAAAATATCATAATGAAACATTCCTGGTTTTTGTCAACTTTTCATAGATTTCAAAAATGCATGTCTGCACTCAGAAACCCTAGTGATTTTTCTGGAAAAGCAGCAGATTGGATTCTAACTCTCTGGCTTAATAATGCAAAGACCTTGAGGAATATGAGGTAATATCATCCATGGTCAGAACAGAGCTAATGCTTAGCGGGGAACTGTGCAAATTTTTAGACCATATTTAGTGGAACCCCTTGGGGGCATATTGAAAACAGAGGGCTTCTATTTGACACAATCCCTGGAAATAGTAAGAGTAAATTAGGGGGTCCCCAAAGTGGGAGTCATCGGGGGGAAATTGCTGGTAATTTAGAAGGAAGTAAGCAGGGACGGGCAAAACAGACATTAATATAAAGAATGATTGCAAACTTAGGCTTTTTCTACCGCCTCCACACACTGCCTCTTTGCCCTCTTGGGTCAGCTCCTTCACCGTGAAGCTATTAAACTTCCAGTTACTGTAACTGAAAATAGTATCATCTTGTATTTCTGACTTTATAGTTTGAGATGTACTCACTCTATATGATTAACATTAATAATAATGCTTTCAAAAATAAAAATTCCATTAGTCAAATGTCAAGACTCTTAATCTGCTTATCCTCCAAGCTAGAGGTAACCAATGTTAGCAGTCCCATTCATCTTTTCAGAAATATTATCTATCTATCTATCTATCTATCTATCTATCTATCTTTCTATCGAGACTTTTTGCATTATGCATTAAAAATTAAATTACTGGGAGTTTTGTTTTAGACATATTCAAAGCCAGCAGTATTTGGTCAAGTCTTTCTCACACTGCATCAGTCTGACAATGACTTTCCTGTCTCATTTTTCATTTATAAGGACTCTTTAATTACATTGGGCTCAACTGGATAATTCAAGATAATCTCCCCATTTTAAGGCTAGTTGATTACCAACCTTAATTCCATCTGCACTCTTAGTTCCTCTTGCCTTGCCACGCTACATAACAAATTCCCAGATTCAGGGATTGGGATGAGGACATATCTGGGAGCTGTTATTCCTCCTACTTCAACAGCAATGTGGAGAAATAAAGAGAATGATGGTGATGACAGCTGTAGTCAGGGCAGCAATAGCCAGTTTTCTAAAGAAACTTAACCAGTGGTGCCAGAAATGTCATCCAATGTCCAGTCTTATGGTGGTTTTGCCAGGATGCTTCTGGGATGTGATTTTGAAGATGGTTCTGAGTGTCAGCACTCCCTTCATATATGTTTATTTTATGAACTTGGATTCTATAACTTTCTTTTAATTTGTCTAAACTTCAAATAAAATCTATAAATTACATTTCTACTTAAATCAGTCCAAGTTGGTTTAGGTTGTTTGCAACTAAGAACCCTGACTAGACTAGCAATTGGTAACAGCAGTGATGACAGAGCAGAAATTCGGGAAAAATGAAAGACTCTTGGATCAAATGATTGTACTGGTTAGGGATAAATGTAAGAAAATACAATTTAGCAGTCCATGGAACAGGATTTATCATCTGTGATTATCTGGAATGATTTGGCCTTTGAAGTCAAGGCTTAAGAAGATGAGTGGCCTCTGCTATATGACAGTATATTTAAATTTCATGAGAGATTGCAGGACTGCAAGGGAGTGTGGCCGCTTTTACTAGTGATGCACAGAAAAAAAGAATGACAAGTTCAAAGCCCTATCTTCTTGGCTCAAGGTGTGGAAGGAAAGCTATGACCTTTCTCTGTGCTAAAATAAATCATAAATATTAAAAAATAGATTTAAAAACTCATCTCTTTGTACAGGTTTGAGATAACTGAAAAAAATACAGATCTTAACTCTGCAGATCACCAAACTTCAATACAAATCTAAATGGATTTTCCAATTCTCTGTTTGCTTGCTTATATCATTGGGAAATAAAGGAACTTTGAATAGGGTTTATGAAAGAATTCTCTTTCAACATTCCTGTTTCACATTAAATTTCTCCAGCCATCTAAAATAATCCCCCTTGTTTCCTGATGGGTAATAATTCTACCTTTCTTGAAATGCAAGATGCCTATGAGAAAAGACCAGTTCTCATACCTCACTACCACCACTGCTTATTGTCTCCAGATTTATAACCAGAGTCAGATCTCGGGATCCTTCAGGGGTATAAAAGCTCAACCTCAGGAGGAGGCTTCCACATAAAAAGTATGGAAGGATTTAGTTAATTAATATTGTCTAAAATCCAGGCAATATGTGTGGAAGTGGGTGGTGAGGTTATGAGACAAAAGAAAATTGTGCAATTCAGATTAGACAAAATTTATCAATATGTCAATATAACAGAGAGTTCTAGGAAGGTTATAATTATTAACATGTTTGGTTGACTGAACCAGGCCTCAGAGGCAGCCCAAAGTAAATGAATTTGAGACAGTACACACTGCTTGGTAAAAGGAGACTGTAACTCAAAAACTTAAGACAGCATGTTGCAGTGGTTTATCTTCTGTGACACAACACTCACCTTCAAGCTAGAGTCTCAAGGTGGACCACCAAGGTCTTGAGAAATACAAGGTGGGTGTGTGATGGCACCTTTGAAAACCTCCTTATGAGTGTGTCTTCAGTTGGAGATGGAAGTACACAAAAACTCAGCTGAAATAAGCCTTTTAGTTTCAGTAGAGAAGACAAGATTCCCTGCCAAAGGGCATTTCCAGACCACCAGAAACAAAGTGGGAATAACTGTAAAAGATAACACTGGCATGGTTTAAAAAAAAAAAAGAAAAAAAAGGCCTAACTCAGAGATATCTTTGGTGACAGCTAATTGATGAAGGCCTCCTAGATGGGGCCTATTGGCTGGGCTGCCTGTGGCAGTTTTAGTTAGTTATAAACAAAAAATTCAGAACAAATGACAAAAATTCAGTGCAGGTGAAAACAGAGCTTAGTTGAGCAACTGCACAGGCACTGGCCTCCCAGACTGTGAGCTCCTAGTGGCAGCACCTTGAGTGAAGGAGAATGTAGGGCTTTGGAGGACGTCCCCTACAGTAACAACAAAGCCGATGGGCACTCACCATGGGCCAAGCACTTTTCTTGTCACTTTAAACATTGATACTACTCACTTCAATCCTGTGAGGTACTACTATCTTCATTTAACCAAAAAAAAAAAAAAAAAAAAAGAGAGAGAGAGACAGAAAGTAAAGTATAAGATGTTAGGTAAATTGCCCAAGGCTACCTAGCTAGTAAGAGGGAGGGCTAAGATTTTAACTCAAACAATCTGACTTTAGAGCTAATCATCTGAGCCATGCCATTAAATGATCTAAAATAGTTATTTTACCATTTCTCCAAAAGAAACTTAAGTTACCATGTTAGATGTGCACTGGGAAAAAGAAAATGCAGATTCTAGAAGGAATTACTGAAGAGTAATCATAATTATCACCAATTCCTAGGGATTCAAAATGTCACTCTTAACTTGAGTTGGGATTTTGATTTCCCATTTCCAGGATGATTCTAACCCATGTACTGTAATTCATGTAAACATGCATTTATTTAGTAAGCCACTTAATCATAAGATTATGATATTAAGCACCTAATGTGTTCCAATTGTTAAGAAAATACCTCACGCTAAGTGAATTTACTACCATCACTTGGTTATCTCTTCTCTAACTCCTCCATTTTCCTATCCAGTCATTAGAGTGAAATAATCACTCTAATATCTTTCCCTAACAATCTCATCTATTTGCACAACTTTAGTCATCACTTTAACTGAAGATAACTCACAAATCTACATCTGCATTTCATTGAACTAAAGACCATATATTGTTTGGTTTAATTAAGAGCCCCACTATCGTTTTCAAATATTTTTCATGAAGGAAGCAATATAGTGGTCTTAAAGAAGATCATTCCAAGCAGAGGACACAGCAATTGCAAAGTCTATTTGAGAGAAGGATGTTCTTGTGTGTTCAAGGAAGAACAAAGGCAGCATGTTTGCAGCAGAGTTAGCACATGGACTAACAGCCCAAGAAAAGACCACAGAAATCATGAGGGAGCAGATTATAGGACATCTTATAGGAAGGGTGACCATGGGTCCAGGAAAGCCCCAGTTTTTGCATTTTTGATGTCTCATAATATTTAGGATTTTAGCACACTCATAAGTATTCTTATTAGATGATATTCTATGGTCACCCTACTCTTACTTGGCTGCAGTGAGGATTTTAGCCTTTGCTGTCAGTGAGATGAGGAGCCACTGAGCAAATAGATGACATGATCTGGCTTACAGTTTTAGAATACTGTTGTGGCTGCTCTTTTGGGGATAGTAGTATGTCAGAGCAAATTCTATGAGAACAGTTAGGAGTCCTTTGTAATAATCGGGTCCAAGGATCATGGCAGCCTCCACCAGGGTAGTTATAGTAGAAGTCATGGAAAGTAGCCAGGTTCTGGATATATTTTGACTACAGAGGCAACAGGAAGTGCTAACAAATTCGAGGTGTTGTCTAAGAGAATGTCAAACACGAATCCAAACCTCTTAATGTGAGTAACTGGGAGAATAAAGTTGCCAATAGGTAAAAGATCTGAGGAGCTAAAAGATTTAACAAGCTGAATCATGTTAAATTTAGAATACCTATCAGTCATCTAAGTAGACTTGCTGGGTGGGACGTTAGATACAAATCTGGAGGTCAGAGGAGAGGTCCAGGTTAGAAAAACAAATTTAGGAGTTTCAGCATATGTATGGCTTTTATATCTATAGAACTAGATGCAATCACAAAGTAATTGAGGGTAGGAAGAAAGGAGAAACTGTATAAGAACTGAACTCTGGGATACATGAATATTTACAGGTCAGAGAAGTGAAAACGAAGGAGATGGAGTAGGAATGATGAGAAACTAAATAAATGTAGTGACTTAGACAGCAAGTGAATAAAAATGTTGTTGTTTAAATTTTAGAATGATAGCATATTAAGAGGATAAGGAAGCTTAAGTTTGATATATTTCAAAGCCACTAAATGCAGATTTTTTTAAATGAGGTCAAGTGAGGTTACATAAATTCTATGTCCTATAGATGTCAAATAGTGATGTAATTAAATCTGATAATTCACACTTATATTATCACTTTATTATCTCTTTCTTGATAGAAAATTGAATACAACTCTACCCTCAAACTGGCATATAAGCAAAAAGTATTTTAGTTATAAAATGTATAAATATTGAGGATGAAATTTTGCAAGGAAAGTAAGAAGAAAAATTTTCCACATCCCATGTCAGTGGACACTTCTTTAAAGTCTTCTTTTTATATGCTGACATAATTGTAACAAACTACATATGCATTTTTGTATGTTGCTTATAACACAATACCATTTTATTCACGAAAAAAAATTTTGGATTTTGGTAATAATTTGGAAAAACATAGAGAAAACATTTTTAAAGTAATGAGCCTAAAGTTAGAAATAACATCAAAGTGATTGTACTTTTATCTAGTTTATATTAGAATTTTACTTGTTTGGGTACTATCTTAGAGGAATGTACTTATGTTTAAAAGTGAGTCATAAACTGAAAAATATTTTCTTTTCAGACATAACTCTCCATTGAGTCATAACTCACTAAATGAGCTTGATACAACATGGGTGAAAAAATTTTATATGACAGAGCACACATGAAAAGATCTCCCCAAATCTTTTTTGTTTCCCAGTTTACCAACCTAAGGTTTTCAGAAATTTTTGAAGAATCACTTGCTGAGTCAGTGTCATAAAGAAAAAAAGGCTATCATCCATAGCCAATATTTTTTAAACAAATTCTTCTCTGATCGTATTTTTGCTCCTCCTTTTTCTTCTCACCTCTTTAAATCTTGTTCAAAAAATATTTCCCTTTAAAACTCCTGAGTGTATTCACTAAAATGCACTACACAGAATGACTTAGCATCCTTTAACCATGTCTAACATAATATTTACTAACAGAAGAAAGGCTACCCTATGTCATCCATAACATTTATAAATGGGAATAATCTACTACAAGCTCCTACTCCATGCTCAGCACTCCGCCAGATACTAAAGGGCAATACAGCACAGGGTTCCTCCTCTTTAGGAATGTATTATCTAGAATAGATAACTTGAACTCACATGAAATGGTACAAAAGCATTCAAGATGGTGAACAATCAAGTGCTAAATTGTGCTGAGCCAACCATAAGACATATGGGTAGTAGATGAGAAAAAGAATTGGCTAGTGGTGATTGTCAACTGAAATAAATGCACAGCCTGAAAGTTGAGAGTTGTTTTATTTGGCGGGAGACTCTCAGATCACTCTGAGGGACTGCTCCAAAGAGGTAGGGGAGGAGCTAGGATATATAGGAGTTTTACAACAAAGACCGGGTAGTTGAAACAATAAAAGATTACTTGTTATCTAAAGAAAACCAGGCATCTCAAGTTAAGGAATTTAGTGCTTCTCTGTGTGTGGGAGGGAGCAAACATTTGGGCTCATTGAATTCATTCCTTTGACAAGCATCTAGCTATCTAGGGCCAGTGTCCTGTCCTTTATTATTCTGAGTCCCCTCAGGGTGCACCATTGTGAGTGGCTGCAGAGGCCGGGCTACAGGCTTGTATTCCCTGGGGGGTGGCGGCAGCCTCTGATGACTTGATGGTTTCAGCATTCTTTGTTTACAGATACAGTTTGCAGTATTTTCCGTTCACATGGTAATAGTCTTCTTTAATATAGACTTAAGATTTAAGATCAGATTTAAGATTTAACAAGATTTAAGAAGATCAAACTTGAGTTCTGCAGTAAAGAAGAGGGGTATACTTTTGCTAAATGGTGGAGAAAAGGAAAGCCACGTTAGAGTAAGAAACAAAGGAAAAAAAGCGGAGACATAGAAGCAGGAATGATTCTTTCATGCCCGTGGGACAGTGAAGAAGGCAGGTTATGTAAATCTATTTCTTTTAATTCAGCTATATTACTGAGCAATTATTAAATGCAAAGCTCAGAACCAAGTGCTCAAGAAGGTCAAGGGGAGTGAGATTCCATGAAATTTAGAAAATAACATGTCACAAAACTCAACATAATAAGTTGCATTAGAGAGATACGAGGCACTTAGAAAGGCACAAGGGAGGAAAAGCGTATCTACTGGGAGGCCTCAGGAAAGGCCATGGTGAAGTATGTTTGGCAAGCTATATTAGCCCAGTTTCAGCAGCAGCACAAATTTCATGTAGTGGTGTAAGAGATAAGGCTGGAGGTACAGTCTGGACCAAAGAGCTTAAAATAGCATGGTGACAGGTTTTTGTCTTTTTTTTTTTTTTTTTTCCTTTTCTAATCTGCATCTCAGTGTAGACCAATATAAAGACCCATAAACAGGTTTTAAATATTAGAAGGCTGTTGCTTTAGGTCAAGGAAAAGGCAGGGAAACAGAGTCAGATTTACAGGCAATGAAGAGATACCTATTGTGGAAGAAAGAAGGATGAATCTACATTTTAGGGAAGAAGAGGATGAGCTTAAGAACCTCAGCAAGAAATCAGAGCACATTTTTTTCTAAAGACTAGACTGAGGAAAGAGTCACAGAGTGTAGACATACTTGCTGGGGAAATTGGGTTAAGAGGGGAAAACGGGGACAGCAAAAGGAGGACATCAGAAGTCACTAAAGAGATGTTTCCATTTAACAACGAAGACCTCAGTGGAAAGTTACACCAGTCTGGTCTTACTCACAGCTTCCTACGTGGCAGTTCACCATGACAGTGATTCATTTGGAAGGGTGGTTGAACATGATAAAATGTGTGACTGATTGGAGAATACTAAATCAGGGGCGGCTAAGGAGATTTGGAAGCGATTCTTATACAGATGGTCAATGAAATCATCTGGCTCCAGAATGAAATCATTAGGGAGCAAAACTTCCAGAGGAAAGGGGAAAAGGACAGCATGGTGTGTCTGTGGTGGGAGGGGTGAAGGGGAGAAGGCATCACCAAAGTCCGACTTGGCATCCTGAAGCTTTTCATGGTTTAAAAAAGGGAGGATTTAATTTTGAGGGCTAAGATTGTGATTAATTCAAGGGTTATGAGGACAAGAGAGGAAACTAAACAGAAGAAGGGGATCATTCCTGCTATTGATAAAAATGATTTGGGTCTGACTTTCAACTTTTGTCTTGAATGTAAACCGCCTGGAAACCGTCCTTGGTGGAGTCTGCAAGGGCACAGATCTGAAGGAGTGAAGGCTGTCACTGCCTGTGAGACCCCACAGAGCTCAGTGTCATGCAAAGAAAGATGTTGTATGTCTCAGGGAGGGACTTGGACCGCAGCTTCCTGTCTGAATCTTTAGGGCTTACATTTTTGACCACAGATGTCTTCAATTTCTGTTGCATTTTTTTCTCATTAAAGTGGCTAACAACTGTGATCATTCTGTATCTCCAGCTGCCTTTCATTATAAGATCTATCTCATAACAGTTTCAACTGTTGGGAAAATTGTTCACATTGACATTCTCCCTTCCTCTATTTATTACCATTTGACTCTACAGTTTTTACTTCACATATGTGTAGACCAATTTCTTATATAACTGATGGCATTTAACCATAATTACTTACATGCATAGTCTTGTGGGATGCCCCCCTCAAATTGTGGTGAATTGTATTCTTAGATTAAAAATAAATTCATTCTTCATGTTTTTGGTTTTTTTAAACTTGCAGGATAGTTCTATGGTAGGGCATCAATGTGAGTTAAATATTATTTGAGGTGTTTGTTGATGGCATCAAAGTAAAATCCAGTAGAGAATTATATGCACGATTTATATAGATTTATGTTAAATTAGTACAATTGCATCTTTAGAGTTCCTTACTTTAACAGTCTCACTGGTATCTTTGCTTTTTGATTTTCAATCAGAAGTTTCAATTTTCTTCATATTTCCTTCTAGTGGTCGTCATGAGAATGTAAAAATGAGAATAAGAACTGCTTTATAAAATTGGAGGAAGCATCAGGCAATCTTTTCCAAAGTTCATGGTTGCTTTTAACAACCAAGGTTAAGGATCCTATAACTGAGAAATAATATTCCTAGTAATAGGAACATAACTTTTCCCTTTCTCTCTTTTTCCCTGGAACACCAGCATTTCCCAGTGATCTGTTCCGGCTCACCGCTCTCCTTTTGCATCCTTCTTGAGTGGTCCCATTCCCATTCACAGCTCTAACAGCTCCTGGATATGACGGCTTGCGTATCTTTAGGTGTAACTCCAACCTCTCTCCAACAGGATGCTCTACAGACACATCACTTACATCCTCAGCCTTTTTCCTTCTCTCTTCCCCATATTAGTTAAATGCTATCATATTCCATCCAGCTACCTAAGAAGCCGGAAACTTGAGAATAATTCTAAATTTCTTGCTGCCTTACCCTCTCACTCTTTCATCAGATTTCGTTGATTCTATTCCTTATATAGAATCCCCCAAATCCGTCTTTCTCCATCCTCAGTGGCACTGACTGCTCGTTCCCTGTTTCTTTTCCTCCAACATTGTTCTAACTAATCTCTCTGTGGTCAGTCTCACTCACATTCAAAACCCTCCCTGAGTATTGCCGCCAAGGTGATCTTTTCAATATGCAACTCACAATAGATGTATTACTTGTTTAAAACACTTAAGTATTTTGCAGTAAAAGGCCTGCTGATATTTTGGATGGCTCAGATTTTATTCAAAGGGATTGGCCTGCATACAAGACATTCAACATCTTTGGCCCGTCTACAAAATGCCTAAAAGATTTTCCAATTTTTATAACCACAAACACCCTCCTCACACATTTCCAAGGGCCCTCTAGAGGGTATGGTTACATTCCCAGATGAAAACCAAAAATAGTAACCTAAAGAAAACTTCTTCAGAATAATTTTCAGTCTTTTTAGCTTGACATACAAGTCCTTTCACACCTCTTCCTACTTCTTTCATTTATCTCCCAACAATCCCTTGCATGCAGTCCACCTCCTTGCCAGCCCACTTGGGGTTCCCCAAACCAGACACATGTTTTATGACCTGCATTCCTTAATTTCTGTTGTATTTTATACCTGGTATGACTTCATTGCTCAAGACGCTGTCTTCATCTCTCACCACTCATCGAGAGAAAACTTTTTCCAGGTAGTCTTCCTTGCTCCCCCTCCTCTCCAAATCCTAGCCTACTTTAGGAGACTTAGTTCTGTGGTTCCACTGTGCATACTTCATTTAGATCACATCTTACCATGTATTTATTCAACTTAGTTTGTGTATTGGTCTATTTTACCCAGTAAATGGTAAAACGGTAACAACAGCATATAAAGCATGGAATGACTTCCTGTAGCATCAACTGGATAATCATTTTATATTCCAAATGAGAAATACCAATATTCTTACATGAAATAGACATGCAAAACTTGCACCCACAACAGACTCATAGGCTACAGTGCAAATTAACTGGTCACCATGAAAGCATCTTAAATTTGTTTATCACACCATGCATTCATGCAGACTACAGTGACCCTTCAGGGTGACAGGGAGAAGAGCTCACAAACTCAAAGGAAAACTAGTAAAGAGTTTCTAATAGTTGGAAGCCAGGAAACATTAGGACAACTTTACAAATGAGCAGTTACAAATAAAACAAAAGAAAAAGTTTATGGAAACTAGTCTGAGCTGAGAAGAGGGCAGCTGTTTACAAGTCTGTACACTAAGCCACAGACAGTCTTCCAGAGAGGCGGGATGCTGACAGAGAGAAGCAGAGGATGTGCAAATACTTGGGCCACAACCACTCCTCCCCCAGGTCCACGGTCTGATGCATAAGACCGGAATTAATTCACCACCATTGTGATATTGGTTTTGTTATGTGAATTTTAAGTTCCACTCTATTTTAGATTTGTACTTGCAATTTTTACAAATGATATTTTAAGTTAATCATCATCTATTAAAATTCATGGTCTTGGAAGATATCCCAGATCACCATCTACTCACATTTACAGAAACTCTGAGTAAACTAATTTGATAAAACAACTTTAACTCTACTTTCCACAGCCAATGGGGAAAACAGACAGACAGTAGATGTGTGTTGTCCTGCCTCTCCTTTTACACCAAACACAATCAAACATGTTAATATTTGTCAGATTCTGACCGATGGAATTTAATATCTTACTGCTTTGGTTGCATTTTTAGTTCTAGTGATATTGCACACATTTTACATATTTATTGGCCTTTATATTATGGCTTTTCTGAGTTATTTATAAAGAATTTTGCATACTTTTTCTCTCTTGTACTGATTTTTAAGGGCATTTTGCAAGTAAAGTATATGAAGTCTTTTCTGTCAGTTATTACATTTTCCCAGTTTGAACAACCTCATAAGCATACTTACTGAGAGTTTTATAACATATATTTAAAACATGGACTTTAAATTTTAGAATCTGATCATTCAACATTTTACTTTGTTATTTACATATTTGTTTTCATTACCATTCCTGTATTATTAAACTACCCAAAATTTATATTAATAGTATATTTAGAGTTTTTTTAATCGAAATATTCAGTCCATTTGGGAAATGTTTTGGTATAAGGATTTAGGAAGGAAACAGTCTTTTAAATGTCTACCAACCAACTGTAATATCATTTATTGAATATTAAATTGAGAATTAATTTAATTATACAACAAATTCTGATATAGCTACTTAGATTCATTTCTACTCTTCTTTCACCAAGGTTAGTAGACTTTTATTATTTTTTCATATCTAGTGGGAACAATGACCTATCTTCACTTATCCTTTCAATTTTGGGGGAGTTCTTTATCACTCTTCTTACATGCATATTTTTTAATTCCAGTAAGTTTTCAAATGGGTTTATCATGTTCTATGCTTCTAATATCCTATAGAGAGTTTGATTAAGGTTGTACATAATTTATGTATTAATTTAGGAAAAAGAATTACATTTATAAAATATTGAGCTTCCCTGTGTGAGAAAAAGACACAATTATCCCATTTTTATCTTATGTTTCTCAGTCAAGAGTTATAGTTTTTTTCAATTGGGTTCTATAAATGTCTTGTCAAGTCCTTAGTGTTGTGTGTTGTTATTGCCTTTGTGGAAAGAATCATTTCTTCTATTATGTTTTCTATCCAGTAATATTAATAGAAACAGTAATCCTAATACAGTAGTAATAATGATAGGTGCTTCACATTTGCACATAAATCAAGTATGAATCTTCTCTAAATATACTTTTCCAGTTACCCAGTATGCATTTTTTCATCATTCAATCAGTGAATGTGTTTTGACCAAGTACCAAGCAGTATGTTGATGGTCCTTTGTAAGCCCCTGCCCTTGTAACAAAAGCAATTAATAGAGAAGACTGACACTAATCAAATAATCATGCAAATATAGAAAGCATAATAATGTGTGCTATAAGGGGAAAATACTGGGTACCAAGAAAATTTATAATGGGAGACATTATCTCTAATTTGGGAGGTAGTGAAGGGTGAGGAGTCTGGGAAAATTTTGTGAGGAGGCAGTAGTGAACAGAGATCTAAAGATGAGTACAAGGAAACTGGGAAAAGACATAGAAATGCAAATGGATTTTGACAGGATGGGGACTCTGGCTTTTAGTAAATGGAGAGAAATTCATTGTGTGTGGAGCAGAGAGTAAGGCAGATGGTGGTAAAATCAAGCCTGAGAATTAGGCAGGAAGTCAGGTCATGCCAGACAGAGCCTCACAGAGTTTAAATATTTTTGTCTTTACCCTAGAAGATACCACTGAAGCTTTGTAAAACGAGAGAGAGAGAGAGAGAGAGAGAGAGAGGGAAAGAGAGAGAGAGAGAGAGAGAGTGTGTGTGTGTGTGTGTGTGTGTGTGTTGTGTGGAGGGGTGAAGAGTGAGGTGACAATTTCAGAATGATTGCTCTGGCTTTCGTGGGAAGAAAGAATCAGACGAGGGCAAGAATGGATGCCTGAAAACCTTTTTGAAGACTCAGGTGAGAAATAACGATGATGTGGACTAGGACAGTGGCAGTGGAGATGGAGCAAAGGGTGTGGCATGCAGGAACATTTAGGAGGCAAAACTGAAAACACTTAGCAATGCCAGGATTCTGGCATGGTAAGGGGGAGAGAGGTGACAAGAATGACTATCAGGCTAACATTTGCAAATCTGAAATTCCCAAATTTATCCCTTCCAGTATAGATAAAAATTGATTTTAAAAAGACAACAAATATCTTTTGTATAGCACAAGGAATTATATTCAGTATCTTGTAATAATCTTTAATGAAGAAGAATATGAAGATGAATATATGTATGTATATGCATGACTGGGACATTGTGCTGTACACCAGAAATTGATACATTGTAACTGACTATACTTCAATTAAAAAAAAAAAAAAAAAAAGTCTACCAGTTTTCTGACCCACCTAAGTGGATGAATGATAAGGCTACTGCCTGAGATAGGGAACACAGAACATAAATCAGCTTGGAGAAATGAATATAATTTTCTTTAACATAATCAACTACAAGTACCTCTGAAATCCATTTGAAGATGGTAAGTTAAAATGCATTTCTTGAGCTCCCAGGAGAGATTTGGGTTGTATATATACATAGAAGCTATTGACGTTAGGTAGTAATTAAAGCCATGGACCATGGATATAGGGCTGGTGATGAGAGTATTAAGTGTGAGGGTAAAGAGAAAAAGACTGGTCCCTGGGGAATGCTGGCACCTAAAGGACTTGAAAATTGAATAAAATGATGCGTTGATAAAGGAGGCTGAGAAGAAAAGCTGCTCTTGGGTAAGTGTGGGTTTATCACCATTGTGAGAGGGAGTTGGGAGCCAACTCCACGAGCCTCTCAAATCTCCCATATTTATTGTGTATAATCAAAGGAGGAATGCAGGAATTTAGGGAAGGACAGGGTGGGATCCAATGAGTACAAAGGCTTTGTTTATTGTTGGTGTTTGGCTCAAGGTCAGAAGACCTTTTTGGTGAATCATGTTCCTGTTGAGCCTGTCAGCTTATCAGGGCGGAACGTATGAGAATCAGCTGCTTAACAACTTGGACTCAGGCGGCTGTGCCTGTCTTAGGTTGCCCTCCTCAGGGGATCTTACCCGTCACTGGCTAACCAGCCTTCTCACCTCTGAGTCTGCAGCTTTTTATAAGTTGTTCACCATTCCAGCCCACGGCTGTTTTGGGGATAGAAGACTAACAGCAGGCACGCCCAGCGTTTATAGCCGGGAGCCTGGGTCACTGCTAAAACCTCAAGGCAGTTACTAAGCACATCTTCTTTAAGGAGATAAGCGGCTGGGATGTGTTACAATTTGTTAACCCAATCACGGGCTCCCACAGGTAAGCCACCAGTCTGATAAAAAAATCAGCCTAATGGCATGTCCCTCCCCCGTAGGTTTTTGGTTGTCTTCACAGTATCATTGCCTTGGGGTTTCCACTGTTGGACCTCAGCCCCAACATTAGCTTTTAAATGATTATTCTTGGTCTCTCCTAAAAACTTAATAATTTCAAAGGAAAGAGTTATCTTGCATTGCTCTTTATTCATGGTGGGATAGGGACGCTAAGTGAGGTGGTTCTAATCAGCGTTTGTTTCCCCCAGAATTTTTTGCACTTGCTTTCTGCCAGATAACATCATTCTTTTGAGAAGAAATATTGTCTATCATTTCTTTGAATCTCTTTTCAATTTGGAATTATATTGTAACTGGCCATAATGTGCCAAATTTTGTTATGAGTTTGGGATTTTTTTGTGTGCTTTCTTTGCTATTTTTCTTCTTTTTATTCATTTCTGCTAATTTGGAGGAATTTTCATTTGTATTTTTAAATAAATTCATCATAAATGAATGTCATCATCCTCCCCAGATGTAGATTATTTCATTCTTGATCACGTTGAGTTTGAGGTGTCTGTTGGACACGAAGAAAAGAAGTACACATGTCTAGTGGGACCAATAGATCTAGAACTCAGGCAAGAAATTTGCAGGCTTCTGGAATGGTCTGGGGCAGCCTTTTATTTGTAACATTCCTGAGTTCCAAATAAGTGGCATTTCAATAGCTGGAAATCATTTGTGCTTTTGACTTAAGAGAATCACCACATACTTCTAGCTCATCTAGCTGAACTTGTATGGCTTATATTGGTTGGATTTGAAGGATGTTGTAATACAAACAAAACTCACAAATCTTTAGGTATATACATATTCAAATATTCAAATTCAAGATGTGGAGCTCAAGTAACAACCAATTTGAGGAAAACCAATATTGTGAAATAAATACTGAAAGTAAAACTCTGAAAACATTCAGGCTAAATTCATATGTGATACACTGAGACATAACATTTTATTATCACAGTTTATTCAGCCATGAAAAATCAGTTGCTTTTCTCTTTTTACCAATAGTTACTACCCTGAGATTTTTTTAAGGGCATAGACAGTGATCATTAGTGTCATGCTGCCTTTGTGAGTGATGTTACTAATTGATTTTCATGATAAGACAGTATCTACATGATGAAAGGTATTTGTTGTTTTGTCTTTTAAACACATGGCAAACAAAGAATACCACAACACCTTACTATTCATCACTGAAAATGAAACGGATCTAAGATGTTCAAAGGAATTCCACAAAACGAAAACCATTGACATGACAAAAGCGTGCATTTAATTCAATGCTTTGCAGAGATACATGACTAAAGTTGTGTGCATGGCTTGTCCTTTGGGATGGTCCCAGCTGTTTATTTTTAAGGAAAAAATAAAAATGGAGCCAACAAATGCAATTAAGGAAAAAAAAAATCCTTGAGACATAAGGGGACCTACATGTTCTAGTCTAAGAAACATGCAAGTATTACAAAACATTCCAGATACAGTATGACAGATGAACAGTGAAAAGGCACTGGAACAATGCTCCTTCTTTCCGAAGCGGGAAGTCTAACAGTTATGTTTTCACAAATGGTATCGATGAAACCATCTTTATTTTTAAGAATTTTTATAGAAGGAATTTTAGCACCATCATTAAAGGAATAATAATAATAATACATTTTAGCCCTGCCTATCTCCAGTCTTGGAATGATCACAGAAGCATAGCACCTTTTAGAATCTAACATATAAACAAGAATAGTAAGTCCATCCCAGCTTCCAGAGATGAGGTAGCTCATGCTAAGAAATATTGGGTCATTTTTCCTATGAGAGTTCAAAGGCCAGATGTTCTCATTCCAATCATCACATTTGATTAGAGTCAGCTCCACAACTCTGAGTTTCTAAATCTTTTTCTTCATTATAGGCTTCAGGAAGATGAGATTATACATGTGGAAGACTCTCAACTTTGGGTCCTGAATATATGTTTATAAAGTTCTATGGAAATTATTTTGCATTCAATGCTTCTTAAACAAGAAAGTGCGAATGTATTCAAAGGTATACTCCTTTAATTTCTATCTATATTGATAAATTGAGTCAAGAGGGAAAGGTAGCTTTAAATTTGAATGAGAAAAAAACCTAGATTTACCACACTTTACAAAAATTAAAGATCACTTTTTTTGTAGAAATTCCACTGAATATATATTATTTAAAAGTTCCATTTAAGACAATGAGAAACTGATTTTTTTATGGTTCTCTTTAAAGCCTCTCTGTGTTAGTCATACAATATCAAGACATGCATGTGGGTTTCAATCACAAGAATAAATATTTTGATTTCATTTCTAATTGATTATCTGGGAATGAGAGGTCACAACAGGGCACTACCTTCTATTTTTCAAACTGCAGCCATGTGAAATAAACATGTGTTGTGGTTTCACATACCCCACTCTTTAAGCTACTTGCCAGGAAGAAGAATTTTCTCATAAATACTAAGCAACTTTGTCATTATATTGAAATAAATTGAAGAAAACGGAGATTTATTTATTCAATCAGTTTACTTTTTTTTTTAAAGGTGGTCACTGTCATTGGTCATCTTAAACCTAAACTGCTGTATTGAAAAAATATTTTAAATCAATTAAAACTTGAGGATTGTAAGTAAAATAAATATTCTGAAGGATAAGGCCAGGCACTTAAGACCATATATACAATGCTGATGCAGAATCAGCCATTACTTCAAGAGTCTCAGGATCAGCTTCAAACAGTCAGAGTCTTGTGAACGGTGGTGGTCACTGGTGGCGGGGGTGGTGCTCATTGTCGGTGTATCTCGGCTTGCTTTACACAAAACAAACTGGCCCAATTTCAATGCCAAACTCTTGGTCTGTGCTGCCAACATCCACAGGGGCAAGATCTATGATGGGCAAGCGAGCCACATTCTGTGTTCTATATTCGAAGATGGTCTTGCCCACATTTCCATTTCGTTTCTGAAATTCAGTGGTGCAATGGGTTAACAGTAGATACAAATCATTCCAAAGAGGTTAGACAGCAACTTCCAAACCAGTTTTTATAACATAAAAGCAATGATTTTTAGAGCACTACTTAAAAGTAAGAGCACTGCTGACATGAGTGAGGTACTGGCGTCCCTCGCAGGCATTCCTCTCATGCTTTAAATAGAGGAAAAGCCCTTTGTTCTATTGGAGCTTCCCAAATGGTCACTAACTACATAAACTTATAAAAGGCTTTTTTGGGTTTCACAAGTGAAACCATAATTCATCATTAAATATTTTCCTTTTTTATATCTAGATATTCAAAGGGGAAGCATAACAATCACTAAAAAATATAAGGTATCTCAGACTGATTATATATTTTTAGAATCAAGGAATTTTAAGCATGGGACTGAGATTAAGTAAATTATGTAACTTGCAGAAGAACTAAGGTGAGTTTGCAGAACAGCTGTAGAGATCCAGTCCTTTCTTTCTGGTTTTATAGTAAAACCTCTACTATGCTTCATGTCCTAACCGTATTCAAGTTTATCCTAAGGAACAACTATAAACAAACTGCTGTTGCATTTATATACAG
Organism: Camelus bactrianus; assembly: GCF_048773025.1. Classification (NCBI taxonomy): domain Eukaryota; kingdom Metazoa; phylum Chordata; class Mammalia; order Artiodactyla; family Camelidae; genus Camelus; species Camelus bactrianus. Next base: position 66,159,760 of record NC_133543.1, read on the forward strand.
GGGGAAATTGCCCCCACTTCTGGTGCCATGTCTGTGTTTTTAACAAAACAAATTTTTATTCAACCAGATCAATATGGATCAAAAGTACTTACAGAACAAGTATCGTGAAGAACAATGTATCTGAATCTAATGTTTCCCTCTGCTTTGATGTCTAAGTCATTTGACCCTTTGAGAACCACAGCTTTCTTGAGGTTCTTAGCTTGATCATCCATGTATCCTACACTGTTTTTACAGATGTAAGTAATGTTCTGGGAGGCTTCTTTCGATAAAAGGCGCAAGAAGGTCATTTGGGTAATGGCTGCATTAGGTGATTGGTGGTCTCCATAAACAAACTAGAAAAACAAAGAGTCTTTGTTATAACAGTGTCTACTCCTCTTGAGTTCTCGTGGCTGGGCTAATAAAACTAACACAAGACAGATTAACAGGAGAAAAAGAAACAACTTTAATTCATGACACGAAGGTCTCAGAAATGGGACCCAGGAAGTGGCCAAAGCAGGAAGATTTTATACTTTTTCAGACAAAGAAACAATAAATTTGAGAGCTGACAGAACAAAGAAACTTAGGTTTGGGTGCTTAAGTAGTAAGGAATTTAAAGTTTGGGCTTGGGGAATAAATTAGTAAAAAAGTAGTAAGGTTTGTTTGTGTAGGCTTCTCAGCTCTGAATTCCCTATCTCTGGTGATAAGGCCGTCTTTCTACCTCCCAGTACAGGAAGGGCACCTTTCACATGGGAGATTTATTTTCTGCTTTCAGGAAGACAAAGAGGAGGGTCAAAGTGTCCTTGTTGCATCAACCATTTCTTAAGCCACTTTAATTTAAAAAATCAATATGGCATTGAAGCATATCTTGGGTGGCCATCCCTGGGTCCCAATATATGTAATACTGATGAGTTTCATAGCACTGTGTGTGTGTTGATCTCAGAAAAATTAATTTTGAAGAGTATTACTTTTATTCTTTCATATAATAATATATTCTACAAAAAAATCTTAAAATTTATATGAACATTCACAAGTTAGAACTTTTGTCTCCTTATTACCCCAAATAAGTGGTATGAAACCAAAGATAATTATAACTTATCAGAGAAAATTCAAGTGTTTTTAAATTTGCTTCTTTGTTTTGTTTTTAAAAATCTTGAATATCACTTTTTAGAAGAAGTTATATACTTGAGCACAGGCCTGGCTGTTTAATCATGTATCAAAAATACCTCATTGTTTTTATTGCTAATTATAATAAGAATAAGGACTTAACTATTGGTATAAAATCTTTTTTAACCCAACTGTTATATATTTGTAGGAAATATGAATTAGAAATTTTCCATCAGCTAACAAAAACAAATAATCAAAAATAGTTTCTTACAAGATGTTTCCTACTCATCTATGTCCAGCTTTATTTTCAATGCTCCTGTTTGAGCCTTCTACATGATATAACAACTAAATTACATTTCAATTAGGTATATTTAAGCTTTTAGGTTTCCTGTTCATTAAATAATGATAGATTCTAGTATATCCTGCACACACCCACAGTGTCCTCCTATCATGCTGATTATGAATATGAGTTCTGAGAAAAGTCAGGAGCAGAGTTGAGAAGAAAATTTGAGTTCAGCTGCCATAAGGAAATTTGGAATGAAATAGTCAGATAGCAACAGGAAGCGGCAAGGCTGGGTAAGAATCCAAATACTGGACTGTGAAGGAAACAGGGGGCTGGACTTAGAAAAATATTAATACAATTTACATAATTAGAAAAATATCTTAAGTTTAAGTAATACTACAAAGTTTACAAAGTGACTCAATTATTAAAAATACCATTATAGTAATTATCTAATATTTACCCACCACTAGCCAAATACTAGATAATATACAAATCAATTTATATAGACACCCTCACTTTAAAATGGCAAAACAGACACTCCAAAAGGTTAAGTGACTTCCCAAAGTCCCAAAGGCAGTAAGAGATCCAGGTCTGAGTCATCTAGGTCTGGATGCTAAGCATAATTCCTGTCTTTCAACTATGGCAAGATCCCCTCACTCCACGGTCAGTGTCACATGCACTAAAGGAGTTTACATGAAAAATAATTACTTTTGTGCATTCCATCAATGGGAAAAATAATTTAAAATGTCACATTCAAAATTTATGTTAATTTAACTCATAGTAACATTTATGCAAGAATATTACAATTTTAACTAATGAGAATATGTGACTGCAAAATTAACATGATAAAATAAACTTGGTCAAAAAATAACAGCATAGTCCTGAATAAATACTAAAATATAGTAAGTAATGACAAGCAATGAATACAATTTTAAGTAAGCATATGAAATTACCTGAGATCCTCTATTCATATCAAGACCATACCAAATAGGCTTATGGTCAGGAGACTTGCTGGCCCACCAGGTTTTACGTGGCACACTGGATGGGTTTGCCGAAATACATGTTTCTCCTGTTTCCATGTTGCAGTAAACTTTGATTGCATCTTCAGCAGATCCCTGGTTAGGATCAATCCAGTACTCACCTATTTTTCCAAAAGAAAAATATTTGCTAAATAAAAAGAATTTCAAACACGATTATGAGTCTCTAAGAGAATTAACAAGAGGGTTTAAAAATATGCACCCATTGATTAAAAACTCTTTTAAGAGAGAATCCCAGTTAAGGAAATACTCTGCACCTAGGGAAAAAAGTAACTGTCATGTATTTGGGTCCTTTATACATGCCAGGCCCGTTCTAAAGCACCTTGTCGAATGTACCCAAGGCTCAAAACATACATGTGAAAGAAATATCATTATAGCTATCTTATGGATGAGATAAACCATACCAAAAAGATAATCCATAGTGAGTAAGTGACTTTGCCAAAGTGAATGTGTTTGCATTAAATTTATAAAGCCAATATTTTAAAACGAATAATAATGGGATGTAATAAAATAATGTATTGTCAAAAATATGAATAAAGTAAGTAAATGAGTCAAACTGCAATTAGAATGCTATGAATTATCTCACTGGCTCTATTTAAAATTGATCTTCTCAAGGATAAGAGATTTTTGAAGCAGGCACTACCAAGTGAGTGCTTGGTGCTAGATATACAGTCAAATAAATACACACACACAAATATTTTTGTGCATATATCTCTATATACACATTTGTGTATATATATATATATAAAATGTACATATGTAAAATATACAAAATATCTATATATAATACATGTATATTTATATATGTATATATATAATTTATGTCACAGTATCATGTAAAATATGTATAAAATATATAATATATGTATCTATGTATAAAATATGTATTAAAACTGCATTTTAAATGAAATGAAGGCACATTTATTTGGCAGTGGGCTGTAGACTATAGAGTTGGTAATCAAATTGCCTATTCTGCAGAGATAACAACTTCAGCTATCCCTGTCAATGTCATTTCAACGTTAATTGAAATTCTTAAGTATTTCATAGCTCATTCCTATGGCCTAGGATCCCTCCCTCTTCTCCAGGTCTTTAAATTAGATTAAGCAAAATGATAGAATTTTGCAAACTTTATGCATGGTTTATGCAACTAGGGAAAAAGACTATTTAATTCCAAAATATTTTATAACATTACATAACATAATCCTGCAGCAGAGATTACTGAAGTGAGATTTTATAGAACATGAAACTACCTGAGAGGAATTCCACATTCGCATACATTTGGGAAATAATGTACACTTCACTCTCCTCTTGATGATCTAACTATGTATGTCAGCCTGTTAAATCCTTGAGAAATATTGAGGTAACTAAATACGTTTAACCTAACTTAAGCAAGTATTCTCTACATTTATGTATCACCACAAAATGCTCAATATTTTAAGACTTCTGGATGGAAAGGAACTCCCACAATGAAATTGGATCATTAATTGGATATGTCCCCTATTACAGCACATATCATTACATCCCATAATTTTTCTTATCATTGGCTGTCCCCACCACTAAACCATAAAGTCTGTGACTATTCACTGTTTTATCTCTTGTGTCTATCACTAAGTAGATAGTGAGTAAAATATACTGGAGTGCACTTGAAAATAACACGTCAGGAACAGTGGCTTTTGCTCAGATGGGCAGCTGCCTACTCACCGCTCTTCTTTGCAGAATGGCAAAGCTTTAGGTCATCACAGGTCCGGGCTGGGTGCTTTCTAGAGCCGTCAGGGCTGCGCATGGTTTCAATCTGACTACTGAGTGACTTCAGGGTAGCGTGGACCCCTGGATCAGTTTTGTTTTTGTCATCGGGAGCTGCCTGATCTTCAGTAAACTCCGGAAGGGGATCCGGCATGCTCTCATCATAATGCCCCATGATATCCCCAAGAGCAGCTGTCAGGTGGCCAGGGGGGCCGGGAGGGCCAGGTGGACCAGGCTCCCCAGGAGGACCCTAATTTAAAAAAAAATGGAAATACATTTAACACATTTTGAGGGTTTCATTTTTCCACTGAACGCAAAGGCCTTGATGGGACTTGGTGTAGAGGGAGTTACAATTTAACGCCCCAAATTGATGGTTCTGAGAGATCTGTGACTTAAGCTTTCCTTTTTTTTTTAACTAGATGGTTCTGGCCTGTGAACATGTAACATGCCAAGGATTATAAGTGATGCATTTTCAGGCAAGATATCTGCAAGTTGGCATCTGAAAAAAGTAAAAATCAAAGCACAAAGTATTCGCTTTGATGTTTACCCTTGAAGATGTAATAATTTTATCTTAAGAATATGTAGATATGTACATTCATTTCCAAACTATTTGGGGCAAGGTGCAACTAAAATGTAAAATGGAAATACTGGACAGAAGCTGAATGAGGAGATACAGAGGAGTTGCTGGTGCCAGTTCCATAAGACTACACATCGACACCAAGGAAATACACACAGGACACGCCCACAGGAGAATTCCCCCCATTTCCAAATTAGGGGAGAACCACAGGAAATCTTTTTATGTGCATCACTTAGTGTGTAGATCAAAATTCTCTGAACTAAACAAAACTGGAAGAAGTTGTCGTTATCCCTTTCATTATCAAAAAAATGGTGTTCTCATACTTTTTTTCTCCCAAACAAGAACCACTGGGAGTGAAAGGGAGATAAGCACAAAAAGCCCCAGAGGCTAGAAAAGTGGATCTTCTCTATTAAATTTCCTTCTGCATTTTCCCAAGGAAGAACTCAGCAACTTGAGAGAATCTGTCAACACCCTGATGGGATGTGTGGCCCACACCTCTCGTGGGGAGCACATCTTGGCAGTCAGAGGCTGGAGCTCTATTTCCGGCTCTGCCACTCGTTATACGGCTCTGGATAAGCTGCTTCAGCCTCTAGTGGGGGCACTTCCTCACCTTCAACAGACTGTTGGATCTGTTTTTTCCCTCACTAATTGATTCCATGCATTCCTTTATGCTAATCTCAGAGGTTTTCTTCTTTTCTATCAGGGACTACCAAACCACAAAATAAAGTCGATCAAGAACCACACAAGTCGGAGGAATTCTTCCAATTCTGCAGCTGTTCTCCATTTAAAGTCGGGAAATAAACAAACAGGAAATATTCCTCTTGACCATAGGAAAGATAAAGCTGTTCTTTCCATGTGATAATTAATAAATATTTGGTTTAATGGTATTTCCAATAAAGGGCAGAGACAGGATAAATAAGAAAAGGAAAATAAGACCAGAGAGGAAGAAACACCAGGGAGGGACACCTAGACTCACACACACACACACACACACGCACACACACGCACAGATGCACATACATACGTGCATGCAGGGCAGACAGATGAGAGTGTTTCCCAAAGTTTGGTTTCTGAGAAGCCAAAGTCTAAGTAAAGCAATTTATAGCTTTATATAATCCTCAAGCTGATACTATTGAAATTTTTATTAAAAGTTTTCATTGAAATCCTTTCTGAATATCATTTTCAGCAAACTTCAATTTCATACCCTTCACTTCTAGTATTTTCATGAAGGATTACACATCAAATCTCACTTTTAGTATATTGCCATTTAAAGCAAAGCAACATTTTCATAACTTTAATTACAATACAATCATAACATGCCACTGCTCTCGCTGATACCATGTGAAGTCAAGGCCTGTGTAGCTTCGACTCTGATTTTAAATACTCTGAATAATTTGTATTAAAATGTTTGAAATAGTTTCTTAAACACACAAGCTCTTACGTGATTTTTAGGCTTGTTTTCAGAGTTCCCTAAGTCTTTTGTCCATGCTGCACAGACACTCCTTAGATGGAAACCAAGCTATGGGAACCAACAGTGTCACTTGCACACAAATCTCTGTGATTTTACCTCAGGTCCTGCTTCTCCAACACTGCCCCGCACACCAGGAGGCCCGATGGGCCCAAGTGGCCCAGGATTCCCTTCTTTACCTGAAGGACCAACTGGGCCTGGAGGACCCTGCAAGAAACGAAGGCCATATTTTAGATTCTGTGAAGAAAACCTTTACAATGTCTTTCTCTGATCAAAGAACTATTTTTTTATCGAGCTAACACAATGATTGCTCAGAGTCATTTTCATAGTGACTAATAAATGGAGTTCTAGCACTTTCTACTATTTACTACTTTATCACACATAAATTCCATGCATGGCAAAAGACTAGTGTCAGTTAAAGACTTTAATGGACTAGTCATCTACTTTTATTGCTAGGAGCTGTTTCATCAAATTTCATGTATTGTAAACTTAATTAGAAATTCAATTAACTAGGAGTAAGAAGATGACAGAAGTTGGAGTGTTTGATATAAATTGAATTTGTGTGCTTATACCCCAGATTCCCATCACATCCTAGTAATTCTGATACTACTGGTCTCAATTTTATGTATGATTTGTTTGCACTGTATTGAGACATAGGAGAAATTCTTTCTAATCACTTTCCTAAATAATTACGTGTGTCAATTGTCTGATGGCATTAATGACCTACTGAAGGTAGCATTAATACTAACATCGAATTTCTAAAAGCTTCAAATATTGGTTTCATTTTGTGATTTGCTTCTTAATAAGCCATATGCCAACTACTTCTGAGGCACTATTATAATTAATTAAAGGAAAAAAATACATCCAGCTTCAAAATCTGTCTTCACTTCATGGTAAATCCTACTATATTATCTCAAAGAGTGTGATTTAACAGGAATTTTAATAAATACAGAGTAAGAAAATGAACTAGCAGATGAGTATACCCATCCTAGGTAAGAGATTTTCATGTGGTCTCATGAAGTAATATGTCATATTTCAGGATATTTCTACTTGAAGGTAAGTGCTGAATGGTTTGTCTCATATATTTGCTGCCAGTTTCAGAGAACCTGGGCCAACTCCAGCTTCAATACCATGAAAATGATACTTAAGCACTAACAGCACATCACAAGAGCATTATTTATACCTGCAATTTATTAAGTTTTGTTACTTACTCTTGGGCCAAATGGTCCAGGGATTCCAGCACTGCCTTGTTCACCATTTGGACCCTAAGTAGGAAAAAAAATTTAAAACGAGGCCAAAACATTTATAACCCATGTTTTACCATTCTCAGCTTTATTTTACAAATTTTAAGTCCTGTCATTGACCTTAGCAGCATAAACTACTTTCATAAAGTCATCAACCTCTACAAGTTAAGTATTGGTCTACAAGTTGACCCAATACTAAAGACAACTGTAGGAGTAATGGGGCATATATCCTTTTCTTTTATTTCTTTCCTACAAAATATAGTTGATATATGGGAAATTATATTGGGCAATTAGGTAATTAATTATTCATCAAGATATTCTTTGAAAACAATAAAAAAAAAAGTCCATCCATTTTATAGACAAATGTTCATGCCAAGATATCTGTGTATTTTCACATGGAGGGCAAATGATGCTGAAAGGAGTAACTTACAGGAGGTCCAGGAAGACCTTGAAGACCAGTGAAGCCTCTGTGACCCTTCTGACCTCGGTCACCTCGGTCTCCATGATCACCTTTGTCACCGCGAGGTCCTTGGGGTCCCTAGAAACAGAGTTGTAGCATGGATATTGTCTGTTGAGACTACAATTTGCTACAATTTTATTTTGCCCAATTGTATTTGCCATAATTTTGAATACTATATTTTATATCAATGAATATATTTACTTATCTATATAGTATTAGACCTAGGAATTTTTGGCTATTTTTCTCAAGGAATGAAGGTGATTACTAAAGGTATAAGATATATAATAATGCTTTTCTAAAGATTCATTTTTAAAAAATGTTTATCCTATATTCAGAATAAAATGAGGTATTTTTAAGTTTGATCTAGCCTATCTGAAATATTTTCCAGAGATTATATTTCACATATTTAGCTGATATTATTATGTAAAAATATTGCCACCATATACAGATTCTTTTAAATTAAAACATGAGTTATTTACTTATATTACTTCTAAGAAAAAAAAGTGTTTACTAAATTTGCATATGCAAGTAAACTAACCAGATATGACAGCTTGGACTATATTAAGAAACTGGCCATATTTGAAAGTTGCTAAGGGAGTAGATCTTAAAAGTTCTTACCACAAGAAAATAAAATTTGCAGCTATGTGGGATTATGGATGTTAATTAAACTTACTGCAGTAATCATTCCACAGTATATACCTACATCAAATCATTATGCTGTACACCTTAAACAAATACAGTGTTGTATGTCAGTTATAGCTCAATAAAACTGTGGGAAAAATAAGAAATTGGAAAAACTTGTTTGCGCAAATGAAAGAGGAATATCATCATCAAGGCACTCTCCACTACGGAAAACACAAAGAAACTCTCTGCTATCTTCATGTCTGTCGTATCTGTACTCACATCCATCAACCCTGACCCTGAGAAACCAAAGAAAAAGCAATACTTAACAATCTAACTGTGGGATAGGAGCTACATCAAGAGAGGAGGTGAAAATTATCTGATCAGTCTTATCAGTCTCAGGCTTCTTGTTTGTTTGTTTTTAAGTCTTGGGGAATAAAAGCAGTTCCAAGGAACTGGTGGTGGTTCACAGTAAACTGACAAGGAGCATAGGGTCACCTACTATAGGGGAAGCTTGTTTTGTCTTCAAAGTTTTCCTAAAAGAGAACTGAAACTCTATCAGCCTGAATTTGAAGAATGTAAGATATCATCAAATAGACTGGCTCTCAGGTTAATTTTTCCCTTATTAGTTTTTTGTTCTTATTTTGTTTAGTTCTTAATTTTTAGTTTGGATATCCTAATTGTCAAACAGTATGAGAATCTTTTTTATAATAAAAATAAGACTAGATCTCAGTAAGTCACATACTTTATATAACAATGTAAATTTAAATACTAAAATCAGTCTGACTATTTTTATAGTGTCAGAAAGGTTATTTTATTTTGGAGATGCCCCCAAGTTTCATAATTAAAAATAAACTAAACCAGAAAGCACGTATTTAAATTATTAACTAGAGTTCATTTAATCATGAAAAACAAATTGTAACTGTCAGAAAACCATTCACTTGACATGCTATGTAATAGTGAAATCTTCTAATTTAATAATAGGCCATAATTTAAGGCTTTAATTGTTCTTCATGAGCATAGATATTGATTTATATAATGGCTATGAAAGAAACATGACCTACTAGACTGCCCATAAGAGATGATTCGTTCATGATAAGATGTCAATATAATAATCCTCATTCTTGAAGCAACTGTAAATAGCCAAAAAAATTAGAACACGGACAGGGCAGTCTAATTGAAAATAAAACATAATATTTCAACTGCTTTTCAAGTTTACACAGAGCTTCCAAACCGATTTTCTCATGCAATTTCTAGAAAATCTCAGTGAATGGCTCCTATTATTTCGGAAGAAAATTGTGACTAAAAGTTTTAATTGATTGTTGAAATAATTCATGGTTAAATTCAGAACTCTATTAAAATTATAAAAACAAATACAAACTCCTGGGTATTATTTTAAAGTAATATTTTGTCTAAAGCTTGAGGAATTTGGTAATTTTCATGTATGAGTCTTAAGTTGTACTTCCTCTTTAAGAGTATATTGTATGTAAGAAGACATGTATTTCTTTAAAAAAACAGAGAACTTACAAGTAAGCCACGTTTCCCAGCTCGACCAGGTGGTCCTATAGGACCTCGAGAACCCTAGAAGAAATTTTCACAAAAGTTTAATGTAAAAATATATATGGATATATTATATAGATATAGAATTCAAGATTATGTGTTTGTAGTTGAATATTTATGTATGTGTATCTAAGTATGTATCTTATGGCTACTTAATTAAAATCAGGCTAACATTCCTAGGTATGAGGATATGAATCTAACCCCAATGACACATCTATAGTCAGTTTTATTAATGGACTTCATTGAATGATCACCTTAATTGATTACATAAACTGTTACTTGCTTAAATTTAATATGATGCATACTTACTACATTTCCATAAATCATGACATTTTTATACATTGGAAGTCAAAGCATCAGAATTCTTAAATACCTACTAGAAATCAAATTTTTAAGACTAAAAAAATTAATTTATAATTGACTATCATTCTTTGTTTAGCGTCCTTAATCAAGCACACATGTCATCGTGTGCATGCATGGATGTAGCTCATAATATAGCATATTGATGTTTATAACTGTCAGTGTGAAATTGACCCTCCTTACCGGATCTCCTCTTTGTCCTGCATCTCCTGGAGCACCAACAGGGCCAGGAGTTCCAGGGGCACCCTGAGAGCCTGGCAGACCCGCAGGCCCAGGGTCTCCACGATCGCCCTGACAAGAAAACATGATATTATCCTTTTAATGTTTATTCTACATGCTCATGCTATTCATGATTTTAAAAAACATACCTTCTTTAAATTTATTTTTATTATTGTACTTATATTTTACTTACATTTACTTACTAATAAATCAAATTGAAAAGAATAAGATTTTTCTCCCAATTTAATCCTTCCCCCCTCACTCTCACCCTGTTGTTCCCATAGGGTATAGGAGTATAGGAGTGGTAAGCTCCAAGGTTCAGCACGTTTCTTAGGTCAGTGAGTCTTCCAACTGGGGTATTCATACATTTGATATAAGCAAAGACTTTCCCAGAGTGTGAACACAGGGACAATTTTAAGGAAACCACATTCCAGATGTTCAACTTCACCTGTGTTCTTTCTGCTTTAGAACATTCTTCCCTACCTCGTCTTTAACCACCACCCTTCTCCCATTTAGTGAAATAAAAGCAGATATCATACCATCTGCAATCTTACTATGGTGCAATGCTCCAAGGAGGAAACACCACTGGGCATCAAACTAAGTATATTCCCAGGATATACAGTTCACTTGAGAATAAAGCAAAGCGGTATCTGGAAAGAAAGTGGCTCCTTCTGATTTTATTCAGGAGACCCAATTAAGACAAGGTTCCAAATCTTATATGTCTCTTTAAGAAGTCAGAGATGAGATTACTATTATGTGAATGTATTAAGTATAATTATTTGACTTGAAAAATGGAGTCAGACCTTTTTTTCTGACAAAAATTAAACATTTTAAATATTATTTGACTGATTAGTTTGACCAGCAGGATAAACTTTCTCAATTAGGTTAGAGAATGGACACATAATACATTGAATAAGCTGAACTGGCAACTCTAAGATTTTGGGAAAAAAAAAAATAATACACTGAAAGCACATATGCATTTAGAATTTACCAGTAATTACATCCTTTGCAATTATTAAAACTTGTGATTAAAATAAAATGTGACGGCAACTTAAAATATGCTTAAGGGTTCATAGATTTTCAAAATTATATTGGGGGTATATCAGCAAAATCTTTGAAGACTACTGCCCTATACAATATATACTGACCAACAGAAAACCCAGATGCCAAAAGAATTTACGTTGCCTGGATTTACAGCAGATGGAGGTGGTGGGAGGGTGGGGGCGTTTACCCTAAGATTGCTCAGAACTCCTCCTTTCCCTCTCTTTGAGTGCTTACTAGATACTTTAAATACATTATATAAAACCCAAATGCCCAATGGAATTGGTATTAATCATATTTAAAATATTTAAAAACTGACATTCAGAAAATTTGTTCAAGATCATTTAGCTAGTTGCTGAAGGAATTAAGATTCTAACTCAGGTCTCTCTGGTTTCAAAGTTCATTCTGCTACATGCTGAGCTCTTGGAGGAGAAGACATCATAACAGACATTAGAGAGGGGCTTATTTTGTCTTCCATTTACTACTATGTAGTCTGAGACAACTATGTGACTGCCCAAAGAGACTAGAGCTTCAGACAAAGTTGGGAATGTTTTCAGTTTAGCACATGTTTATTTAAAAACACATCATGAAACATACAATATTTAGAAAGGCATGGTTCATTTCCTCATGGTGCATTCACTTTAGGAGGTGAGTAGAGAAATTAAGATGTTTCACAGCTCTTTTGTGCTTCCACACTTTCGTGAATGAGTTTGAAATTCAGACTGCTTCCTACGTATCCTCATCCAAAGCCTTCATGGTACACCAAATATGAATGCAATTTGTTTTTCTACTGTTAATTAAAAAAAATGCCTTCTCACTTTGCTGTGTATCCAAACCTCATTTCATTTGCAAGGTCTACACAAATTATAACATTACAAGAAATATTGCTACTATCAGAAAAATCAGGCTGCACTGGGGTTGGGAGAAGAAAAACAGTTTTTTAATCTTTAGTACTACAAAGATTTCAAATTTACATTACTCCAGATTTTTTAATCAAGAAAATTGCCCTTACACGTTCTCCAACCGCACCATCCCGTCCTGGAGTACCATCATTACCAGCTGGACCCTATAAAGAATCATATTTGAAAAGTGAATTAACTGAGTAATAAAAAAATCACATGCCAATTGCCAGAAAAAATACAGCATGTTTTCCACCTCTCTTCCATATTATAAATTAGCATTTATGGAAATTCCAGTAGAAGAAAGTCTTCTGCCATCTTTCTATTACTTTGATTTGCTTGTGAAGTTATTAACACATTCTTACACTTCCTGGTGCCAATTTTAAATACGGTTATATTTAAGACACTGTATTTTCCACTTAGAATATAGTGCTTATGAAGTACGATGTTCTTTTCCCTGCCGTACATATTTCATATCCAAGAGTTACGAATGCCCAGTTATTTACTATAGCAGCTCTACTTTAAAAATGTTCTGGAATTTGCCTCAAATTTGGGTTCTTCAGTGTTTGGTGTGGATTTGGAACTCCCAAATCTACGCTCAGGTTGGCTTAATCAACCTCTTCAATGGCAGGTCCAGAGGAGGTGCCACCAGATGGGGGTCCTCTGCCACCAGGGAAGCCCCCAGATATTCCTCCTGGTATGCCTGCTGCACTCAATCTAAATTCTTCATTTCTACTTTTTTTATTTTTAAAAAAGAAAGAAAAGTCAAATTCTTTTAAATAAATAGACAACAATTACATTCCTGGAATTTTATGTTTTGTTTGTATTACCAGTGAATGGTTTTCCTCACTTTTACTGACCCAAATAACATCCTTAAAGTTTTAAAATAAAATAGCTGTTTAGATATTAAATTACTTTTTAAAATATATAGTCTTCCTTTCCTATTTTATTTTGATGTATTTTTAAGAACTGTATTTTTACCATTTGATCAAAAATTGCTCTAAAAGTTATTGATTGTTTCTTTCAAGAAAATGTGACATTAACTGGTGATTTACTCCTTAAAGCACTGAACAGAGGAAATTCCAACCTGTAACTTTTCAAATTACCTTTCAAAAGCTGATTTCCTCTCAAAAGAGCCTAAGGGAATATGATATCCATAATGATACTTTATAGAGATATTTAAGTAAAATGATCTGTACTTAACTTTGCCTTTTTCACAAGCTATACCAATTATATTAATCATATCACCATCAAACTTGGCAATTTTGACAAATAAGCCATTACAGAATGAAATAATAACAAGAGAAAAGATGAATGGCTGTGTCCTTTGACCTTCAAAACAATTTGGCAACAACCTAAATCAACAACCTAAAATACTTGGCTCCAGACTAGATGAAGGTCAGTGCAAAGTCACCAATTTCATTACCTTTTCCTTATATCATCATCTAGTCAACTCTCTAGGGAAGAAAAATACATCAAAAAACATCACTAGGAAACTTCCTTCAGGTCAAACGTACAATTTCTAAATGTCTAAGCTGATTTCTAAATAAAAAATTGTCCCCATGACAGCTGGATAAGGAGGGAGAGCAATTTTCACTACAGTACTTACTTCAGGGCCAGGTTCCCCCACAGGGCCATTGGAGCCCGGGGGTCCCATGGGTCCAGGTGGGCCTTTATCTCCTGGTGCACCAGTTGGTCCTACTTTTCCTGGTGTGCCCTGAAATAAAAGTGTAAATATGTCAACCACTTCTGAAGAAGTTTAAGAATGCCAGTTCACATAAAGCCTACGTTTATTCAATTGGCACCTCAGTCCCTCTTCTATAGTAATAATTGTCCATTAACCCACAACACCCACATCACTGTAGGGCCCTCTTAGAGGCATGCTCACTTCTCATCACACTCATCCTGACCTTTCAAAGGGACTGAGAGGTATCCTTAGCACCAACTTGAGTGCATTTTGGGTTCTCATCCAACGTTCTCATCAATTCTGGATGCCCTTCTTGAATCTGCATCACTAGTAAGATATACTCATCCTTCTTCATTTCTGCTTTGTCTGCTCACTTGATTTCTATACCCTGGCAGTGTGGTCTCACTATTGGGAGATTTTACTTCCAGCTTCCCTGGCTGGTAACAGTAAGACATCCCTTAACTCCTGGGTTGCTAGTTTCAGATCTCTATTCACATGACCCCAGCTCCAAGGTCCCAGCAGTACAGCTCTCTGTCTACATTCCATATAAAAACGTCACATTTTTTTCCCCTCAAGCATGTAAACTTTCAGCTGTAAAATTCAGCCTCTTCAAAGCTAACAGTGAGTCAAACGTTTATTCATACTCCAGGGAACAGGAGATCACTTTCAGAATCCCTCTTTATAGTTCACCCCGCTTTCACCTCCAATATTACTTTAGCTTAACTATTTCTTCCCTTTGATGGTTTATGAAAACTCTCTGAACCGTGAAATACAGATGTTTCTGTTAGGCATGTTTATTTAAAAAGAGGCTACCCACTCATCAGGAGATGATCCCCCTCCTCTAGGTCCCTGGATATTTTTAATCTCTAAAGAAAGATTTAGAGTCACCCCAAATCCATATCCTTATTAGTCTACTTCTCTAGTCCCAGGGTTAAATAAATGTATTTTTCAAAGACATTCTAAGGTACTTCAGTAAAGAATTTGACATTTAAAGTCAAAAGGTTTTTAAGAAACTCAGAATTTGTGTCTAAAAAAGACTGTAGATCTATTAAGAAAAAAAGATAAATTCGTTCTTCACAAATTAGTACGCACACAACCAGATGAAATATTGACCAATGCCGTCACTTACTGCTGGCCCTGGAAGGCCGGGCATCCCTCGCTCTCCGCGCTGCCCTGGCATGCCGACAATTCCTCTTTGCCCGGTAGTTCCAGCTGGACCAGGGGGACCATCTGGACCCTAATTTTAAGGACAAATTATAGTGAGAAATTCTCCAGGGAAAACTATGTGCAAGTACTTCACAACAGATCATAGCTTTACAGATTTTTCAGTATGAGACAAAGTTTTCTGTTTCATAAAACCACACTATATACGAGTAGCCATAATGTGTAATTCACACTAAGCCTCTAACAATATTTAAAGGTGAGAATGGTTCATTAGTTGGAAAGGAACTTGAACATTAATGTGAATATTGGTAGAATAAAAGGTAACTATTCAGGCAAATATTTTTCCTCTTTTTAATATGACAAATTTTTTAAATAAAGAAACAAAATAGGGCTTTATCTAAACACCTTAATGTTGAAAAATCTGGATATTAAATAAAATAGTCTGCTTTAAAAATTTTTTCTTCATTCAGTACAGATACAATACATTTTGTAAACAAAAAATGTTTTCTTATTTAGTTTTTGAGCACCATATCCATTACTGTTACATTTTTGTATCTGTACATATACTTTTTTCCTAGAACTGAGAACTGTAAATTAAAAACCTACAGAGCAGAATGCGTTAGAAAGATTACAAAAGTGCCCAGATAATGTATAAACAGCTTTTTCGTGGCTGTCATTATCATGGGTTTCTATTAGTAAATCTCTCAGTTAGAGGTGGTCTAGAACAAAGATGCCAAACTTACAGGTTGCCCATCTTCTCCTGGGTCCCCTTTGTCTCCTGGGCCACCAGGGGGGCCAGCTGGTCCTCGATCTCCCACTCGTCCATGAGAGCCAGGGTCCCCACGAAGACCTGGTGGTCCCTCCTTCCCAGGTTCCCCTAAGGGCCCCGCAGGTCCTGGAGCTCCCTAGTATAACATAGAAAGAGACCGAGGAGGGCAAAGTGGAAGACACGTTAGAGGACCTAAAGTGATGGTCTCTGCCTCAGAGGTAGATTCCCAAGCCTCACAGGGTCATTTTTCCTGTGAGAGAATTGGTCACACAGTGGATTTAAACAAAATGAAAAAACAGAGCTACAGAGTCACTCCTCAGAGAAAAATCTAAATTACATACAGACAATTACCTTTGAGTCATTATTAAAAGTGTGCTTACAATATTATAAATCAACTATACTTCAATTTAAAAAATGAAAAATAAAAGTAAAGTGATGTGGAATTACAAAAAAAAAGTGTGTTGAAACTAACTTGAATTTTCAAACTTCATAAGGCTCTGCCCCAACAATGAATATATAATATTTTATTCTGTCTGATCTGATTTTCTAATGAAATAATACTATTTATGAAACACAATTTCAGATTCTGCCCAACTGAAGGAAATGATTATTAGCACACAGTACTGTTAGTATTTAGTACCCAAATGAAGTAATAATGAAACATTGTGGCTAAAAAGGACTTGGAAGTAAGTTCCTCTGAGACACTGGATGATTAAAGATGGATTTGCTTTGACAACATTCCAGTGTGAACTATTGGGACAAGAGTTGCCAACATGGACTAATAAATCATTAAGGGATTAAACAAAAGAACAAACAATAGCTCAAATATACATGTGTATCACACTATAATAAGTACATATACGTGTGTTTGTGTGTATTTTCATCTGTGTGTGTAATTACTCCACTGTCAATGATTTGAATTACTGATTTGACTTACAGCAGGACCTGGAGGTCCAACTCTGCCGGCAGAACCAGGAAATCCTGTAGCACCCTAGAAATATAATATCATATAAGCAATTTTAAAATAACAATTAATTACATATATTTTCTGGGATCTATGTTTTTACAGAAATATTTAGGTCTTTTTATTCACTTCCTTGTTATGACCAATACACTTTTTCTTGTATCCTGTTTTTGAGAATAGATCTGGATTCATTGGTAGGAAGGAGGCTATTTTTCTTTTTCCATTTTCCATTTATCTTGCACATGTACAAGTATGTCCAAGGCTAGGGCTAAAATCACATTAATATTTTATATAGCAGAATTATATAAAGTGCTTTCACATTATTCATTCCTTCTTCCATAGGTAATATATTATTTATGTTACATATGAGGCAGCTGGTTCTCCAAGATCATAAAACTAATTTTAACTCAGATCTCCATCGAAATTAAGTTCTCTTTCCACTACAGAATAGTTTATATAACTAAAATTTTGCTGTTAAAGCTTCAAATTAACTTTAAAATGGCCATGAAGCACTAGCTATCTGTAATTAGTTGTGTGTAATCCCCAGAGCTTCAAACCAACTTACAGGTGGACCCTGAGTTCCTCGACCACCTTTTAGTCCAGGAACACCATTAGGACCCTAAATAGAAAGAAACAAACAAAAAAAATCACTGTAGTAAAGAAAAATGTTCTAAACACAAGGTCTAAACGCTGGGCACTGGACTCAAGTTGTGTTTTGTTTTGTTTTTTTAACTTACGTGAGGGCCTGGGGATCCTGCTAGACCTTGTGGTCCAGGAGAGCCAGCATCTCCCTTCTGTCCCGGCTCTCCAGGTTCACCTTTCACTCCAGGCTGCCCATCAGGACCCTACATCAATTGAATAAATAGTCAATTGATTATAACACTAATAGACAAATTATTTCATTCTCATAGTAATTATTGCTAACATATAATCTATTCATATATTGTAACATGGTACTTTGTAATCAGTATTAAAGACTAAAAGAAAAAAAAACCCTGATGAGCTCTTTGGAGACGGTCTGAAAAAATGTTATCCCATCACATTTTTATTATACTTATTATAACAAATAAGTATATAATTCAAAATTGTACAAACTCATCCCTTTTAGGGCCAGTTCATGAAAAAAATGTACTGAAAATGAAAATATTGCCTAGAAAATGATAAGCTTTCCAGAATCCTGGATACACTTTCAAAACACAGGACAATGATAATTAATTAAATTCATTGCTGTAACAAAAGGAATATTCATGGTAAATTAGGGCTATTTGAAAATCATACCTGGGGTCCAGCAAAGCCAACAGCCCCAGTTGGGCCGTTTTCACCACGAGAACCCTAGAAGAAGACAAAAGATTACTGTAGCTTTCTCACATTATTCTAAAAAGAAACAGTATTTTAAACTACAATTATGCAATTTGTAATATCTGGAAATGTACATATGGAGAAATTGGAGGTAGTGTTTGAGGAAGACTCTTAAGAGTGATATAGAGACAAGGGTCATAAGAAAAAAAATTTCCAAGGCCTTAGGTCTCAAAGAAGCTTCTAATTATTTAGTGAATGAGCTGCTTACCCAGACTTAATAGATGTATAGAAATAATGCACTGATTTTTTTTCAACTTTAATGAGAAAAGCAAAAGGTAAACAACAGGATGTTATAAGTAGCCTAATCCAATGGGCACAGTTTTATATAAATATCAAGACAAAATGATGAAGCATTTTACTCTCAATCTCATAGTAAAGAACATGAAAATACTGTGACTTACAGGATTGCCACGGGAGCCAGGAGGGCCAACTAATCCTCGAGGGCCAGGTTCACCCTGGAAAGCAGATTTTAGATGGTTATTGTCTAAAGCAAAACATAATACAACTGTAGGACATCGGGCACTATGTGTGGGGCAGACGGGGGAGAACTCTTGAGATGATCTAGCCCGACTATCATATTTTATGAAAGAGAAAACATAATGAAAAAGAGCCAGCTCTGATTTTGAGTCCACAAAATAACAACTTGTGACATTACCTTTTCTCCAGTGGGACCTGCAGGACCCGGAGGACCCAAGGGACCTGGGAGGCCCTGTCAATTAACAGAACACAGGCATATTGAGGAAGCGAATGCACAGAAATCTCCATGTTTAAGTTAACTAACTAAGAAGGGGCTATTTTGTTACGGCTTGGCTGCTTTTGTAAAACACTACTTATAAATGTTACAATCTGTACATTCTCAGTATTTTTCTATTTAGTCTAAAACAATTTCCACTGGATTTTCCACAAAGTGTTTTAATCTCTTTCACCCAATGCAACTCATCCATATGTAACTGTGTCTTCAAACATAAGTACTACACTAGGGCTATCCTCCAATGTTTCTGTTTCTTAGCCTGTTTAATTTGCTAATATCTATTTGAAATGTGACTATCAACTGAAAGGAGGCTTTTCTTCTTTTGTATAGAATACTATATTCTTATACCAGTGAAATATCACTCTATTTTTAAAAGTGAAATTGTGCTATGAAATGTGTGTGGAATGCGGTTTTCTGCATTTCTCCTGAGATGAAAAGGAGTGGCTCTACCCAGCTACACTGAAGTTGCCAGCGATCTTCAGCTCAGAGTGTAGGGGCTACCACGTGGCCTTTTCTTGACACGTGGTCACAATCTTTAAAGTGCTGCACTATACTGGAGTCCCTTCTAAAACAAGTCTGCTCTCTGAAATCTGTGTATTCCCTCTTCATAAGCAGCCCAGATACTCGTTTGTCTTTTATATATTACTGAAGAAACTTGAGGAACAAAATGACTTTTTACTTTTATATTTTTGACAAGGACATGAGAAAACTGTGATCTTCTACTCTCTGGATCGATAATGAAACAATATTCTGCCAATCATTTACCTAAGATCCTTCCTTAAAGAATTTGATTAAATCCAAAGATGAGTTCATTAAATTCAGACTTTTTTCATACAGAGAAAACATTATTTTTCCCTTTACTGTGGGATTTCAGCAAATGCTCTGCTCTGCTTCTTCCCTAAAACAACATACTGCCCTCACAAAAAATAAAGCAGTCATTACTTAAGTCTTGATCCTATTACACTGCATCTTCAAAGTAGTTCAAAGGAATGAAAGATGTATTTCAAATTTCCCTGTAAAATAAACTGCCACTGCACCACTCCTTCAAACGGTACTTCACTACTTACGATGCACTCTAGGCCAACTATGATGTAAAATGCAAACAACAAGCCAGGTTTACTTACTGTTTTTGAAATATTAAATCAAATATTAGATTTAATTAAAAGGCAAGAGACATTTAATGTTCAAAATGTGCTAAACTGTTTCACCTTTAATTAGCTTTTAGAAAAAGAAAAAAGGGATACTTAACACTAAGACTAAAACTTTTCTATAATTCACTTTCTTTTTTTAATCAAAAGTTAATACAATCAATGTATTAACAGTGACTCAATGGGCAGAATTAAAATATTAACAGAGCTCAGTGTTATCTCTTTTTGAATAGTATGACTACTATTGTCAGGGCGTAGCATGACAGCTAAGAGCAAACCATGTCATCCTGAAACAGACACTGTTTATCAAATATTAGGAACTATTTCCAGGAAATGCTGAATGTGTGAGCAACCGTAACCACCTGCTCTTACCTGAGGTAATCATTTATATATGAAAATATGCTATCAGTCTGATTGTCTGATTATCCTTAGAATTGCAAATACATTCTATTTTTGAGGACATAAAGCTTGTTAAACATCAGTTTCTGACATGACATTAAACAATGCTTCGGGGTCTACCATCCTGCCTTGCATGTCACTTACTCAGCCTCTTCATGGATGAAAGCATCAGTGATGACTCATCATGCAGTAATTTTCTCATCCCTAACATCGGGGTATTGAGAAACGTTTATCAGACCTTTGGCTGTTCTGTAAAACTCTACTTGCCTGCACTGGAATGAGGTCTAAGATGACTCATTAGATCAGCATTTTAATACAAATAAACATGGCATATAAAATGAAAAGATGATAAAGAGGGCCCCACCACTTAAAGCACCAACCTCATGGGCACAATAAAAATGTGTCTTATTTCATTCTCAATAATGAGACCACCATGGAAACAGG
Source organism: Camelus bactrianus (assembly GCF_048773025.1). Classification (NCBI taxonomy): domain Eukaryota; kingdom Metazoa; phylum Chordata; class Mammalia; order Artiodactyla; family Camelidae; genus Camelus; species Camelus bactrianus. Next base: position 66,181,040 of record NC_133543.1, read on the forward strand.
AACCTTATTTTGGAAAGTTCAGGCAAATTCATATGATAATGATGATACGGAGTCCAAGGCGAGCTGCTGAAAGGAATGATTTCACTTACTCTGGCTCCATCATTTCCAGCTGTGCCCTCCGCGCCTTTCTCTCCTATGCCACCCTGGGAAAACACACAAAACACCACTTATTCATTTAATCGTCTTTTTCCTACACTGGCGTGGAAGCTTCAGGAGAGCAGGGTCTTATCTTTTATGTTCATAGATGTATCCCCTTGAGCCTAGAACAATGCCTGGGGCTGTATATTTTATCAATACTTATTTATTGAAAGAATGAATGGATGAATGACTTGTGACTCAGGATGGTAGCAGTAAAAGTCTGCCCAAGAAATCACTAGCAGTAGAAAGTCTAAATGGATGAACTAAAGAACCAAACTTACTCTGTCACCCTTGGGGCCGGGAGTTCCTGCAATGCCTCTTTCTCCCGGCATACCTTGAAGACCCGGTGGGCCTGTATCTCCGGGGGTCCCAGTTGGTCCTGGGCTGCCCTGCAATGAACCAACAGTAAGTGAGCTCACCTATATAATAAGGTTGAACCACATGGAATTCCTGTTTCGGCAGGTCAAAAATCACAGAATCTCAGCAATTTCACATGGTTCAACCTAGTGCTTGTATTTTTCATTTGGGAAAATTGTCTCCAAGTTCATTTTTTAAAAAAAATCAGATCTTGCTGCTTTGATTATTGGTTTATGTTTTCAGCTTTTCTCTTTGGGGAAATTGGGTACCAATTCAAATAAAAATGATAGAATTGCCTTTTTCTTTTCTTTTTCCAGCAACATCATAAGAATTCTAATAAAAAAAAAAAAGGAGACATTCCATTCTTTCTCTAAAGAATTCATGATACTAAGCTGGTTTTCAGGCTCATTCAACAATTAAATTGAAGCAGATCTTCTCCATTCACTCTGGCCCTTGAGGATGATAAGGGATCTAATGCAGGAAATGATTTTTGCCTTATAATATATTGCACTTTTAGATTTTAAAAATGCATACTTTTATATATTTAGTAAGCAGAACTGTGGAAACTTAAGGAAAATGGAGCATATGATTAGGAATACCTCCTAATAAATTATTCAATTTCTTTTTCTTGCCTTTGCTTATTAACACAACTCATTAATAAAATTTGTATAAATAAATATTAGAAATACGTTTGTATATAAGAATGTATCACTACTTTGTGTACTAGATCATAAATCCCATCACAGAAAGGACTCCTTTTTAACTGACTTTTCAGTGCCAAAGAAAAGCCAAGTAGTTGCTTATTAAATATTTTTTAAAGAAGAAATTATATAATCAAATATTTTGCAAAAACAAGAGAAATACACTCTAGTACCATCATGTGTTTATTGGGCAGTCATCATAGGATATTTTAAAATCCCACGCCCACTACCATACTTACTTTTGGACCATCAGGACCGTGTCCTCCAGCCATTCCTTTCTCACCGGGAAGTCCAGTGATTCCTGGTTCGCCTCTTTCCCCCGGATTTCCTCGTTCTCCCTAGCACAATATATGAATGTCAAACAGTCTCACTGCTTGATCTGAAAATGGGTTAAAAATGTTTCTGGAAATCTGAAAAATGGCTTCTACTGGGGAATAATTTAATAATGAGCAATTATTAAGACTCAATTTTCTAATTTAGTGATAAGAAATAAACTTGAAGTAAGGATATGCCAGTTTCACAGCACAAAACATTTCTCATAAGATTGATTTTCCTCAAGGAGAAGAATTTTAATGCTTAAAATAAAGCCCAGTTTAAGACAAAAGATGCTTTTTGAAACTGAAGCCAATGGAAACAAAGTTAATCATGAAGAAGAAAATACTTACTCTAGGTCCTAAAGGACCAACTGCTCCCGGATCTCCAGGAACGCCCTAGAAAATACATTTTTTTAAGTGAAAAACTTTCAGCTAAATTTTAGGTATTTATTAGAAATACTTCCAGATCACATACCTAATTTCTTTTAACATACTATTAGAAGACTAAGCCTATAATACTGAAGAAAAAAAGTATATACACCTTTATAAATGAGGAGATATCACATACATTGCATAGAAATACTTTTCCAAAAAATCTTTTTATTGTACTGAAAGATTGATTTTTGGCAATGAATGCATGCAAAATATTATCTCACAAAGATAGCGCATTAGTCTTTTTAGTGACAATAAAACATAAGAAAAAAAGGCCTTTATTTCATAGTGGAACGTGAAAAACTTTTAAAAGAGAGAAGTAAAATGAAAAGCAATGAAGTACTGATCTTTTAAACAGAACCAATTCAATTTACTTTAGTAAATATTTGTTGAATGTATAATATGAACAAAATTCTACTAGGAATTGTGGGTTCAAACAGTGCAGTCATGACTTCGTTAAAAGTTTGTTCTTAATTAAGGGAAACTTGATTAATTAAAACTTCTGTTTGATAAAGATAATAACTGTATGAAGCAGGCCTCCAGTCTTCTCCCTTGAAATGTACTGTCTTCATTGCAGCGTGATCGTCCTAAAACCCAAATCTAATAGTATTACTTTCTACTTAAAATCCCTCATTAGCTTCCCATTACTCTTATAACAAAGAACAAATTAGACTCAAATTACGACTTTCCAGAACCAGGCCCCTGCTGCCCTCCAGCTCATCTTCACCCTCCTCAAGTTGTGCCCCTCATTCCTGACTTGCAGATCTTTTTAGTGCTTGAATTTGATCAGCAAGCCTTTGCACTTCATGTTGCCCTTTCTTGGAGCATTTCTTCACCTTCCCTCCTCCTCGTTTACTATCATTCATCCTTCAGATCTCACAAAAGACACTACTTTGTGCAGGAAACTTTTCCTGAACTCCAGAGTCTGAATTAGGCACATCTTCCAGGTCTCCACACACACAGCACCTCCCTAGCACAGCATTTGGTACATGCTACTCTTGTAACTGCCTTTCTACTCTCTGTCTCCTATTCGAATATAATACAAGGGAAAGGCCATGTCCACCTTGTTTAATTGTTTAAGGCCAAGGCTTAGCAAAGTTTAGCATAGAGTGCTCAGCAAATATCTGTTGAATAGTTAAATGAATGAATAAAACACTCAAAGAAAAATAAATAAACCTATGGGCTGGTAAAATGATAGAAATAAAATGGTAAGTTTCTGTTCATAACCATTTATGAAGCTTTGAGTAAAATTCTATAGTTATAGTAAGATATATTTAGTGATTAAGAACAAGTCTTATAAGCATATGATCTGGGTTCAAATCATATCAGCATTATGACTTTGGAAAAATTACTTAACATCTGTGTGCCTCATTTTCCTCATCTGTAAAATGGGCATAATAATAGTACACAGTACATAGAGTTGTTTTAGGATTAAGAGATATAATAAACGTAGAGCAAAGCAGAACAGAACCTCACACATAACAAGTGATATTATAAGCCGGCCATTTTTAGTACCACTATTCTTATTATTTAAAAATTTACCTGGTCACCTGGCTTTCCACCTTCCCCAGGAGGCCCTGGAGGACCAGGAAGCCCCTAAAACAAGAGTAAGAAAATAAAATTGTGACTCTGTGAAAAATTAATAGGCCACCAGTGTTAACAGTTCACCTTTTACAATTCATGTAGTTCCTGACTGTACTTTCAAGCAAAAGATATTGTTTCAATCCAAGTTAAGCAAAACAAAATGAGGAACCTACATCTTTTAACATAACACAGCAGCTAGTCGTTCTTAGGTTTAGATTTTCATTTGCAAAGCAATTTGTAAAAAAGAGATAAGAATACAACAGTAGGTTCTTCATATTTGTAGAGTTTTTAATGGCTCTGAGAACAATATTTTAGGCTGCTAGAATAAATGCTGAAAGTCAGTCCTGAAAGGTTTTTTTTCCCTAAATCATGATTATTCATGCTATTAAATAATCTACCTCTACCATTCCAATATATTTACATAAATCATGAAAGTCTACTCAACAAACAATTTTAGACATTGTGTTGATAAAATTAACCTTAATATAGCTAAATAAACCCTACTGAGATGTCAAGAATATTTTATGATTTTTAACTTGTTAATAGGTTTGGGTTTTGATCAGTTTTTCAGAGGAAGTCTGTTCCTTCTCTTTGAACAAAAATGTCTGATTTTGTCCAAATATAAATCCTACTTACTAAAAGAGGAATGACTTCTTTGAAAATTGTAGGATTTCACATCATTCAGCCATGTCCTATTATAACAAGCATTTTGGTTAGGGGAAGAAGGCTGAGTCAGTGCATACCTGAAAGCCAGTGGGTCCTGGGGGGCCCTGTTCTCCTCTCTCCCCAGCAAGACCCTAAGTCATGAAGGAAAGAAAAGCATGAACAGCAAGAGCCAGATACTTATGCCTGCTTCCTGTATTTATATTTCTCTGTATTCCTTCCAATCACAAGTTTTTCACTTTAGCCAGATAAAAAACTAGTACTAAAAGTCACCAAATGGTATCATTTGAAGCCCCTGTTGGTGAAAAATTATCTTCTAATGCCAGCCAAGAGACTGATGACATGTGTCTATTTTTTATCAAAACATAAAGTGTCTGGAGCCAACTGTAAAATTTGGAGGGAAATTGGATAAATTGGACATGGAAAAGTTCACTAGTTTCATATGTAAAACCTAATCGAAAAGGTTAATAGTTCCATTGCAGTTTATTTCTTAGTGTCATAAAAATTATTAATCAAACCTTCAAAACTAGAATAACTAAAGAAAGCAAAGCTAGCATTTTAGAATGACATTTAAATTGCTTCATTCCAAAACAAGTAAATATGCCAAAATATTTCTGATCAACACAATTTTAAAATCCTAGGATGAAAATAATACCTCAAAGGATAAGTATTATTCCTTTTCAGTCCCTCCAAAAAAGAAAAAAAAGAAGCTTAAATAAATTTCTGTAAGACAAGTTATTAGAAAGGGTAGGTATAATTCAGTATTTACATATTTTAAATAAAATACAGTATAAACTATATGTCAGATACTATTTTCTTCAGCTGATATATTTCCAACTGTGACACACAGAGATGATGAGGTAGCTTTTGCCATCAGCATTTCATAGAAGTTTAAAATGAAAAGATCAATCATTCTATTTAAAAAGGCAGAAGATGCCAGCACAGGAATCAGAAGAAATGATATAACTGAAATTCTTCCATCTTGTACTTTCATATCCACTTCCCCCTGAAACTTACTCATAAGTAAAGTCTTGGACAAACATCACTGAAAAACGCTATGTCAATATATTCTCGCTAAAAATTACATACCGGGGGGCCTACAGGACCAGAAGGACCAACTTCACCATCTTTTCCAGGAGCTCCCTAGCATCACAGAGAGATCATTTATGAGGTGAGACCATGAGAATTTGGATAATTTCATACTTTTTTTTTTTCTTTAGCAGAAAATGAATAATTACCCTCTGCCCAGGAACACCAGCATTTCCTGCTTCTCCCGGTTTCCCAGGGTCACCCTAAAGGAATCAATACCAACTAGTTAAAATTTCAAACAATTTGCTATAAATCCGCCTATTCCAAGTGAGGATTATGATGAGATGCAAACATTATACGCTATACTCACGCTGCTACCTTTGGGGCCTGGAAGCCCCATACTGCCAGGCTGCCCTCGGATTCCGATGGAGCCTGGGGGACCTGGCCTGCCGTCCTCCCCCGGAGCACCCTACAAAATTGACAGAAGCCATGTAAATTTTATGTAAGTTCTCTCCAAATATCACATCACCCATATTGTCACTTGTCTTTGCTTACTATAAAAGTTATCTAAGTTCAAAATTTTGCTACATTTTTATTTTAGTGAATCAGAACAGTTGAGTATTTTAAAACAAACAGCTGAGGCATTTGAGTATTTAGAACAGAAATTTTATTCTCATTCTACGCACAAGCCTCATCTTTCTGTCTCCTTATACTCTCATATTAATAGTGGAAAGCTTTCTTCTTTTGTTTGTGGTAGTGAAAACATAGGACTTCTATTTCACATTTACAGCATAAGAGAAGGACCCAAAATATATAAGCTGTCAAAATTGATACCTATTTATCTCTTTAATGTGTAAAATTAGAAGGACATCAAGAAATGAGAATGTTGCTAATAGATAAATTCCCCCAATATTAATAAACACATTTCAACTTTTTCACTGATGTCAGAGAAGCAATACAATCTCAAACATTCATTTTAATAAAAATGTGATCAATTTTTGGTCAATTTGAAAATACTCATCTGATCCCTAGTATTTGCTTCCAGAAGGGGAGGGTGCATTTTAAACATGTAAACACGATCAGCATCCCCATGATCAAAACCATTAACCTTCAATACGTATTGGACCATTTAAGTTGTATGTCTATTGAGAAACATTTATGATGGTGGTCTTTTGTTCAGATAACTTACCAAAGGTCCAAGTTTTCCTTCAGGACCTTGAACACCAGGATTTCCTGTCAGACCCTAAAAATTAAAAGCAATTGTCAATTTGGTGCTGACCTGCAATTGAAGGAAAGATTCTAAAGAGTAAAAATAGCATTGCATTAAAAAGATCCAGTTCCACTTTGCAATGCCCATTTTCAGGCTCCTCTAGACAAACTCACAGGATCATCATGGGCCTCACCCAACCTGGCTTCAGAAGAATACAGGGCAAACAATACAGCACACCAATGGGGCATCACAGGTGGGACTCTTCACTGGGAGGAGTCCTCACAGCACAGCCTCCGGAGGCAGCCTCTAAGCCTCCCACAACGGGAGGCCAGATGTGAGGAATGAGTGCACACGGTGGGTACTGGAGCCACCCTGGTTTGAAATCTTAAGTAACAAGTATTTGTAACAGCACCTCGGACATAATACACCTGTCCTAGCAAGGTGAATGCCCAGTACAAGTCCCTGCAAACTCAGGAATTGCAAAGCTATGCCTCCTACCAGGTTTTTATAATTCATTCACAGTCTTCCAAGTCCAAATGTAGTCTACAATCAGGGGTCATTTTTACTAAAAGCAATGTTGATGGCTCATTCAGCTGGCACTCCACCTTCATCAGGTGTCTAGGGAAGAGTATAGAAGCGAAGATGAACCTAATGCCTGTTTCTCACATAGGAGGAGAAAGGGCTATTGGAAACTTTTACTCATACATCTAACACTGGGTTCAAGCTAAAGAACTTATGTTGAACTAAATGTATCTTTCCATGCAACTTTTTGTGTAATCCTTTTCTCTCTAAGGAGCATTGTGGACAACTGAATATAAGGGTAATTCTATGGTTCAAACGAATTTTCAAGTGACAGTTTGTTAAAATGAAATTTATCAGGAATTCTCTTTGTCAAAAGTCAAAGAAGTTGTTTACCAGCAAGTCAAGAAAAATTATAAAAATTGACAAAAAGGATTTTTTTTCATGTCAAGTGGTAAAAATATTAATACACATGCCTTTGAAAAAGGGAAACTAGGAGTTACTGTGTTTTCTATAATGATAAAAATAACAAAACAGTATTTAAAAAGTAATGAATCAGTTCAAACCCATAAAAACAAAGAAATGTTCCAGGTTGTAAAAGCAAGTTATTAAAAACAACAACAAGAACAAGACACCTTCAATGAATGCTCAGGAGCATTTGTCCTGGGTTGTAGCAAAAAACTGCTGTGTTCTTACCCGAGCACCTGGAAGCCCAGGTTCACCTGGACGTCCCGGATCCCCCTGACCTCCTTTAGGTCCTGAAGAACCTACAGGACCCCTCTCTCCTTGAGCCCCCTGTTCCAAAGCAAAGCAGGACATGTCAGAAAAAAGGAGTACATGGAAATAAAAGCAAGCATATCTAAAAATTCCTGTTTTACAAATCAAACCACTAGCATAACATAAAATAGTTTGTCAAAGTAGTTACAAAACCTTCTTTGGAAACAATGTCACATCACATTTTGTTCTAATTTAGAGCCCTTGTCACATAGTGGTTTTTCATCATTAACTAATGAAAGCTGTGCTTAGAATCTCACTTTAATAATTTAGATTTGGGAAAAAACCTGAATTTTGAAAGAGTCTAAATTTCTAGATAAAGGAAAAAATATATATCAGCTAAAGGAAAGATCTATGCCTGTTCTTCTCAGGAACGTGTCTGGAAAGTTTGAAAACAAACTTCTGCACACCTACAACCATCATCCTTCTCCCCTAGACCTCTAAAATGAAGGAACTGTGCAAGAGGGATTTGGCATCAGGGGTGACATCTGTGTCCAACTCTTTTCTAGATCTGGACCCACGTGAGCCAAAGCTAGATCACCATGCTGGGCAATGACAGCTTTTGCAGCACCATCCACATGAGTGTCAACCTTGATGGGATAACCTCACCTTTGGTCCAGGTAAACCATCAGAGCCCGGAAAACCACGATTGCCAGGAGCACCCTACAAATTATCAAAATGCAATTCTTAATTATTGTGGCTTTTTTGTAATATGCAATGAGTGGTAATTTTTATTTTTAGTATTATATGGTTTTAGGAGCTGTGATAAGCGATGTGGCAATAGATATGTACAAGAAAAAAATAACCTGACTCTACAGAAATTTTAAATTTTGAAAAACACATTAAGTACTGAGTCAAAAATCATTCAAGTCAGGAAATAATCTAACAATTCACTGTAAAACTAAACATAGAGAAAAACTGATACATCAATATGAGAAGCAAAGGAACAGCCCCATCTACCACAACCAAAATGTCAGTGATGGCATGCATTAGTACTGCCTTCCATGAGAAGCCCTTTGCATTCTCTGCGATTCTACACAAAAGTAAGGTGATGTTGTTCTGCCATTAAGATCTGTTTCATTATACTCCAGTCACAGCAAGCTCTTCTGATCATTAATATCACCAAGCCCTTTCTGGCCTCCTGGCTTTGCATTTACTGTTTCCGCTCCTGAAAATGGTCTTTCAAGTTTTCTTGCTGGCTTGTCTTCATCCTCAGGTCTTAGTGAGACACTCTCTTCTCAGAGAATCTTAGTGCCTAACCACCTCACTGAACGGCACACCACTGTCATATATTCATGGTCACTCTCTCCCACATCGCCCTGCTATGTATTCCTTAAGTGTGTATGACACTTATTAAAATGTGCAATAATGTCTGTGTTTACCCGTTGGCTTGTTTATTGTTCACCACCCCACTAAACTACTGTTTACTAGCCCCCACCTGAAGGCAGGGGCCAGAGCATTCTTGTTCACTGATGCTCCTCAAGCACTGTATATCAAATTGGCATAGCATAGTTGTTCAGTCAGGGTTAGCTGAATGAATGAATGAACAATGATGAGACAGCTGGCTCCTTGAATCCACAGAGAGCCACTCTGAACTGTGCAGTGCACCTGCTAGCATTTCTCTTAACTGCTCTAGTTGGTCTCACTATCTGAAAAGTTACTCACGCGATTATCCCACAACTATAAGAACTTATTTTATTAATCAAATTTTACCCTTTCTCCCACTGGGCCTGGAGGACCAACTGTTCCTGGATCACCTCGGGGACCTCTTTTGCCTTCTTCACCAGGTGGGCCTATTGGACCCTGAATGCCATGTGGCCCCTGTTGAAAACAGAAGGACAGTTACCATAAAGAGCTCTTCACCAAGTTACGGTAAAAAGATTCATTCAGGGAAGCCAGTCACAAATTTTAAACTACATTAAATAAACTATTTCCATCCAAAGGTATAGTAATTCTTATTGTCATTATTTTAAATACTTGAGTATTTTGGGCTCACACTTCTGGATAATATTCCTGTTTTTCTTATCATTTAAAATAAATAAAACCTTACGGGTTCCCCTTTTGGGCCAGCTTCTCCTTTGAAACCTGGAACTCCTGGATCACCCTAAAACAAAAACATTGGTTAGCTGTAAGAACCAGGATGTTTAGCCAGTCCAACCTGCTTTAATTATTATAGTGAATGAGACTTGAAAAGTTTCTGCAGCTGAGGCTTTAGCAAATCAGCAGTAAAACCTTTTTTTTTTAACTTCTGCAAATCTCATAGAATGTGTATGAAATTTTATAAAACCCAGATAGTTAGGTAGCAATTTGTTTATTTTACAGAAGTTTTCAAGAGATTTATTTTTAAAATCTTGTTTTCAGTCATGCATACTAGGATAATTGGAATTATTCAGTTATTATTCCAATTTGATAATAAAAATTAGAACTAACAATGACAACTTCAGTAGATAAATGTATTTAGGGTCTGTTTTAGGAAATAGATTTGTTCACCCAGAATCAAAATAATTTTATATTTAGGTTCTATTTATTGAAATTTGATGACTTCAAATAGGGTATTTGAATACTCTAGGGTCTGGGTATATGTCTTTATAATACTATTTGTACTTCAGTTTGTGGGAACTAGATTGCTAAACCGAGAACATGATAAAATCAAATGTGAACTATCAGCCGCACTCATGTTTTAATAAATCTGTTACCAGCATTTTAAAAGGGTTTATCAGCATAACCAAATTACTTGGAACAGAATCCAAAATATTTGTTTTAAGTAGTACTAGGAAAGAAAATTCTAATTTTTATATATCAAACTAAAAGATACATAAGCACAACTTCTCAATGTGCTTATTTCTTAAGGACTAACCATAATATTTTTACCAATAAATAATTCCTACAAAATACAGAAACTCATTCAATATGAACAATATGTTAAAATCACTCTTCAAGAATAAATCTCAAGAAACAGCTGTTAAACCCATTTTTAGCCAAATAGTCATTATAAATCCCCAGGAAGCCTCCACATTTCCCCATACTGGCTTGTGAAATATTTTCATAATGTTTTTTATTCAACTATTCATAAAAATTCTATGAGATGGATCATGAAGTTATGACCTTATTTTAAATAACAGAATATTAAAACAACACAATGCAATAATTTTTGAGTTTAAATGTCTAAATTGTACACTAACATTTGGCTTCCACTTCACAAAAATTCCTATCTTCATTTGCCTGATTCAGATAAGTCACATTATCTATGTTTCACTGTATCTCATTATATGTTATTTCTCTTGGCGATCTTAGTTGTATTACACTAATGGATGGTAATTGTTTTAAAGGACATTACCGGTTGGCCTCGGATTCCTGGAGGTCCAGTGCTACCCTGAGGTCCTGGAGATCCAGGGGGTCCTGCTAAGCCAGGAGGACCAGATGTCCCCGGAGAGCCCTATCAGAATGCAAGAGTAACACGATGAGCAGAGACCTAGGGAGAAGTCTATGGTCAACGTCCAAAGGATTGTGTCCCTTTGAGCTTCTTGTGGCATAAATGCAGTTAGTTACTCACCGTTGGGCCTTTAGCACCAGGTGTACCGTCAGTTCCCACTGCACCCTAAAAGATACATGAAAAGTTTATGAAATATTAAGTCATGTCTAGGGTGGTATTTAGATGTCCACCCATCTTCCAAAAGAAGGCAGAAAATTACAAAAAAAGAAAAAAGAAAAAGAAATCATACACCATTATATCATAAAAATCATTTTTATGACTAATTCCTTTTTCTAGAAAATAGATAAAATCTGCAGAGGAAAGGGATAAGGGAAATGTGGTTTGTTCACGTGTTATAAACACTCATTCAGAATTCAAAGAGAATGTATTCAAATAGATTGTCTTTGTTCTAATGTTATAAAACATGAACAGCTTTCAGTGATAGTTTTTAATATACTAGGAACTTACAGGAAGACCTTGAGAGCCCATGGGACCTGGTGGCCCAGTTTCACCTCTTTGGCCCTGAGGACCTTCAGGGCCTCGTGCCCCAGTGGGACCTGCTTCTCCCTAAAGGGGTACAAAGGAAATATTAATTCTAGAAAAATATAAATGTGGTGTGGTTCAAAGCTGATTGCTTATTTGGAGTTTCACATTTTACACTCAAACATTTAAAGGGGTCAAGAGCACAAAGAGGATTACAAGAGGGGTGTGCCTAACCTGGCTTAAGGAGTGGGCTCACTTTCCCAGTCCTCCGGGCATGACGATGCCCACAGCATTTAGGGCAGAGCAAAGTAGTCAAGGTCACCGGACAGCTACCCTTGTTTCAACCCAAGATAGGGGTCCAGACAGTAAATAAAAATACGTATGCCTGGTTAAGTTTTAATTCAGATACACAACAGGTTGGGAGGGTATAGCTCAGTGGTAGAGAACCTGCTTAGCATCTACGAGGTCTCGGGTTCAATCCCCAGTACCTCCATCATCATCAACAACAACAACAACAACAACAAACTGTCCTCCAGGTAAATAGCAAGTGATTTCAGTATAAGTCTGTCCCATACAATACGTGGAGCACAGTTACACTAAGAATGTATTCTTAATGACCTGAAATTCGAACTTAACTGGGTTTCTGTATTTTACCTAACATATTAGGTACCTAATATAAACCTAATCCTAGAGGGACTTGGACCTAGAATTTTAGGACTAAACCTCTTAAGCCTAGGGGGCTTATTAGCATTAATAAAAGATATAAAATTTCTATTGAGTCTCTATGACCCTCCACTAAAATACAAAGAGCTACATGTGAAAGTTTATTCTTCATTCGGAGAGCCAGAGACCACGGAAGGGTGCGGTATAGCAGAATTTGGGCGGAAAACAAACACTCAGGGTGGTGGTCTTTATGTTGGGGGCGGAGGCAGGACAGTGAAACGGTTTCTGAGAGAAGCTTTATTAAGCTGTTTTCAGGAGCCAAAGGCTAGCTAGAACAACCCAGGAGGAGAGGGGAGGATCCAGAGTGAACCACGGTATAAACTATGATCGCCAGCAAAATCTTAACCAGATACTGCAGTAGGGGCAGAAACCACTTCCTGCTCAGTCCTAGTCATAGGCATTGTGAGTATTCTTTCTTTAATTCTTCAGCCAGAGCTCAGTTTGGGGGTGGAGAGTCTCACAGAAAGAGGTAAGGGGTTTTGCATATTTTGATTAAGGTATATAGTGAGGTTGGGTTCTCCAAGGTCAGAGTCAGTGGCAGCAGACTCAGGACCTCAGGGAGCAGGTCAGATACAGAGGGGAACCAAAGAAGGTCCTACTTGGCTGAGTTCACAGTGAGCTCTCAATGAGAGAAGCGCTGGGTAGTGAACAGACTTAGGGCAGCATTTTAAAGCAGTCACATCCCTGTGGCACAGAATTTAAAGTCAGTATTAGAGAGCGCCTGAAGAATAACTTGACTTAACGACTCCCATATCTCGGAGTATTTAAAAGGTCAACTACCGACTTTCTGTTTGTTTGTTTTGAAGTTCAAATCCAATTTGAGTACATGGACCTACATTGAGGGTATCTTCTGCCTCAGTCACTAAGCTAAAGGTTTGCATAGATTATCTCACTTAATCATCAACAAAATTCCATGAGAAAACAAGATTTAGAGGGGTGAGGTGACTGGCCACGCATTTTTGTACAGCAGAATCTTGTGAGCAAATCCTTTATTGAAGATGAAGGAAACTACTGCCAAAGAAAAACTGGGTGTGAGAATAATCAAATGTATTGTGTTGTTCAAAATTTGAAAGTAGTGTTCTGAATTTATTCACTAATTTGGCTAATCTAATCTTAATAACCTCCTACTATAATCCTTGAACTTATCATCCAAAGTATTGAGAGAAAGAACAAACTGTGCCTCACCACAAATGTAAATCATCCCAGCAGAATACTTTCATCCATTCCCACTGGAGAGCCAAACAGCCTCCCTGCTTGAGACTTTCATGATTGTGTAAATTGCGGGGTGGGGAGGGGAGGAAGGAGCAGGCTAGAAGTGAAGGCCGATACTGAGTGGGAGAACAGCCTTTTGACCACCTCCGATTCGTTTAAATGCTCTGTTGTTTGGAACATTCTGCTATTTATTACTACCAGGCACTGTATCCAAGAACAGAGTTCCAGTTCAGATTAAACTCTTAGTCCTTGCAGCTGTTAAAATTGTCTGGCATTAGAGTCCTAATGCAACAGATTCTCTGATATTACAATTGTATGATTGTAAGTAATCTTCTTTTAATTACTTGTTATATAGTAACATCATTTTTTCACTTTCTTCTTTTCTCCCTAGCATAATGGACATTGAGAATACTCTAGGCTCTTTCCTTAGGTAAGGGCAACTTCCACACTCTTCGATTAATGGAATGACATTCTTTACTTTGGGATTCATGTAATTCAGTAACTGATGTCACCAAGAGCTAAATATATTAACATCTTACCTTCATTCCAGGATTTCCTGGAAAACCAGCAGAGCCAGGTATCCCAAGAGGACCCTATTAAAACAAAACAGAAAAGTGATCAAACATGTACTTTAATCAATATGAAATTAAGTCATCTTTTATTGTTTGACCACATTCTGTATTTTGACACACAAGAATAATCCACTTAGTACTTTAAAAATCACAAAGATAATAATATAGTTTTATTATAAGAACCTTCCAACACTGATATAAAATAGTGCTAAAAAACATGTCCAGTGGTATTAATAGGATTTCCTAGATGTGGCCTATAAGATTAAGTCAGACACAAACCAATTTACAAATTGTTCCAAACAATTGCTTCTTGAGAGATTACTTTCTTTGTGTTAACCAAGTAATAAAGGTAATTTTTAGAAAGTTATGCATTGTACCAAAATCTAGGGCTTCACTTTGTAAAAATAATGCTTAAGAATCATCTGGCTATCTTACAGTGATTTTTTTTTTCTGGCTAATAAAAAGTGAATACGTGTCACTATATTACATTTGGAAAGGCATGAATAGAGTCTACACCATTGATTTAAAAGCTAGATTTAAAGGAAATGAGTGTAAGAGGAATTTCATTTTAGGTGACCCTGATTATTCTTTGAGGACTGTATTTTAATTCCATCAATTTTGCATTAATAAAAGCCCTTTTAAACAATATTTCTTTTTCCTCCTATAGGTTGTTTCCTTTTTGAGTAACAAGGGAGAAAATATCTTAAGGGCAAATAATTTCAAATCCGATTTACCCTCCCAGTATTTCCCTGCATTCATGGTGGCTTTCATCTAGCCATCCTATGGACCATGCTACATTCTTTTTATATACGCTTTCAAGACGGCTTAAAAGTTGTTCCTCTGTAAGTCTTTTTTGACGTCTTTGTCTCACTACTTGTGTAAGCACAGGTAGGTTCCCACATGTCAGGCGGCTTGCTCTATTATAGCAGGAGCAATAGCAGTATGCAACGATAGTAATTGATATAGCTCTCTTCTTTGAGAGGCGGATTTTCAAAGATAAGTACTGTGTGTTTATTGTCTTTTTATTCCAAGTGTCTGGGACACAGTAGGTGCTTTGTAAATGTTAATGAATGTACAAATGGAAGAATAAAGCAGTAAATGAACAAATGAATATGAAAGTAATATGCTCACCATTGGCCCAGGTTTTCCAGGCATGCCATGTGCACCTCGTTGTCCCTAATTAGGAGAAAAAGCAACAAGCCAGGATAAGATTGACTTTTCTACACTAATTGCTCACAATTCATTTATTTTATAAAAATTTCCATATTAAAGATTGGAGAATAAATATGAAGGTTAACTGACAACAACTTTAACTAGGTTAGGAGGAATAAAAATACACATTTATACAACATGAGTAAGGTAGCAATAAACACGTCTATCTATATAGCAATAAGAAAGAAAAATCAAGATTGAAAATATAAAACAGATTAAAATGATTCTTTTCACTTGAATATATCACCTTCTATCAAAAGAGCTCAAAGACAATGAAATTTTGATCACCTTGGTCTTTGTAATAACCAGAGTAACTCAGAGACAGAAAGCACTCTTTATAAAACAAAACACTAAAGCACATGAGCTCACGCATGTGCACACACACACAAAGGAAACTAAATAGTATTGAAGGCTGTGGGTGTCACCCAGATCCCCTTTCAGCACAGAAATAATCATTCTGCCTCCTCTGGACAGCTCACGGTTGAAACCCTCCCCATAAACTGCTCTCAGCTGAAAAAAGCTGGCTCTTCCAAGGTGATGCCCTTCCCTGGTCAATGCAGTGGTACAAAGGATTAGCCCCCATTAGAAGCAAGTCTGAAGAGCCATCCTAGAGCCATCGTTTCCATGGAACTGAAGACTCGTGGAGACAGAGGTCTCCGCTGCAACTGTAACATAGTTTAATTTCTCCCTGTGACAAACCCTGCTTATTTTATAAATTTCTTCATAAGTGTATTCCTGAGAGTACTCCCTAAAAAGTTTCCTGCATACAAGTCTCTGCTTTGAGGCTGTTTCCTAGGAAAACTGACCCGTATACCATTTGTGCTGGAGGTAGTATGAGAAAGCAGGATCTAAAATGGAATTTTTAAGCTGGGTTCGTTACTGGCCAGTTGGTGACAGATGGTGTGTGGATTTCTCTTGGCATTCTGCAGTGATGACCATACACCAAACAAGCTACATGGCTCATACAACATGTTGAGGCAAGATCCAAGAAAGAATGTGTAGGACTAGGTCCTGAAGGTACTGGATGGAGAGGGACAGGATATAAAGTTGGAGAATTTTAATGATACAGAAGCACTCTCCCGTAACAACACATACTTAACACTCTGGGGATGGTGTTAACAGGGAATTGGTTCTTGGAAATTTGGCAAGAGCAATGGCCCACATTAAGTGAGGTAGAAATGGCACAACTGCCTTGGCAGATAGCAGAAGAAAGCACAGAAAAGTAGACTGGATATACTCTGTAAGGCTGCATAAGGCAACAGATAACTGTATTCTATAGTATCCTCTGCATTTCCAGAGGACATGCTGCTTATCAAAGTGATAAAGAATAGCTAGTGAGAGGGTCTCACTTCTCCTGAACCAAGGCCCTGACTTTGGTACCACCGAGAAGCTCCAGGGTGATTGTCTTCTGTGGGGTAAAAGCAGGGGGCGCTATAAACCTGGGACTCCTAATTCTAGTGGGGATGATAGGATATCAGAATAAAAGGGGACAGGTGGCAGTCCGTAACTGTCAAAGGAAAAGTGGGTGAGATGTAATGAGTTGCAAGTTTGAAATATCAGCTAGTACAGCCTGACCTTCAGGGAGCTGCGAAGAGAATTAATAGAATACGCTTCCCACCAAGGTTCAAGGTACACGGGCAAGAGTATTTCTCAACCTGTACAATTAAAATAAATCAGAGGGATTGGATCAGGAGATTCAAATCTTTAAAATGGTTTATTCATAGTACTCACCTTTTAGGATTGTGATGAACAAAAAACAAAGATGTTTAGAGGAATACTTGGCAAATAATAAGTGTTTGATAAATGTTACCTTTTATTATAATGCCATGACTATTCCAAAGTCTATAATTCTTCATGGACTATATTCCATGCTGCTAAATGTCTTTATTATTTTCTTAATTTCTGTATTAAAATAAGTAGGCAACAAACGTACTGTGAGATGTTAACATTAACAGAAGGCAGGTGAAGGGTACATGGGAACTCTCTAGACTATCTCTGGACATTTTCTGTAAACCTAAAATTATTGCAAAATAAAAAGTTAAAAATAATTAAAAAATTAAAAAGTAGGCAACCAGGACTGTTATTCTTACTTAAAAGGCCTATCAGTAAAGCATTTGAGAGAGTTGAAACACACATACGTACAGGAGCACCCTGTGGCCCAAGTCTCCCTCTCTCTCCTGGCATTCCTCTTGGACCCTGTAGATGAGAGAGAGAGAAAGTATCTCCTGAAACATCTTGTTTGAGTTCTAGGGTACTTTGATTATACTACTCAATCCAATTGAGATTCAATATAACTGGCACAAACAGATTTCACTTAACCTAGCTTTAATGGCCTAAATCCACAATAATCCTGATTTGATCCCTGGGTTACAGAAAAAGAATAAGGACATGCAACAGTTAAGAAAAACAATGTGATGCAGGAAGATTTTCCTATTTGAAGGGGGCAATTATTTTAGTGTCCTTGCCTTTCAGTTGATAATCAAGATTATTTCACCAGCTATCATATGTTCTCTATATTGTTTTATTTTTTCCCACTTAAACATTCTCTTAATATAATCAAAAAAGCAAAGACATGACAAAGAACTAAACTGATACGTACCATAGGACCCATGGCACCCATTGGACCAGTAGGGCCAGCTTCACCCTAAAGCAAAAAGGAAGCCACATTACAAAATGAGAAGCCTAGATTGATATTCATATCATTTTGTTCAATGTGTGTGTTACTATAAAGGCTTATTTTCAAAGTGAACATTTGTAAGACATACTTTCAATGAAGGACCTCAAAATTCTGTTATATCACCTTTTCTCAAAATGCAATGGAAATTTAGTTTCCTACAGAAATAAGTGTAAAATAAAATTGGGGATTTAAGCAAGATTGATGGAACCATCACACCTAGCCACATTAATTAGAATTAAAAAACTAATTATTTATTTATGTCTGATAATATTTTAGGCCAAGTAGAATTTTACAAAGCTAAAATTGACTGTAATAATCATTTAAAATCTCTTATAGGAAGCTTAGAAATGACAAATTTAAAGCCAAATGCTTTCCCACATACGTATTTTGTGGTACTTCCTCTGCACTGCCTGGATGTTCTCTCTCCCTCTAGAAACATAAGTAAATTGAGGGAAGAAACAATGGCCAAAAGGTCCTGGAATTAAAAGGATACTAAATAATGGGGCTAATGAACCATCTAACCTCTCAGATATTTTAAAGAAGAAAGAAGAGTGAATGTATTTTAGAGTATATTCACTCTTCTAAAAAAGAGAATGTATTTTATTTTTGACTCCACTGTGCCATCTGCATATAAAGACAACACCATCTGACACTTGTGGAAACCCAGTGCCATGGTGGCTATTCTTAGTGGCAAAGTTAGGTCATGTCATGCATCTTGCTGAATCTTCTGCCACTTATCTATGAAAAATTACATTTATCTACTTAACTATTCATTTCTAAAAACTCCTCTTTCCTTCAGAATTATTCAAGGTGGTTCTGAAAAAATTTGACACTTGAAGCAGAACTGAAATGCTATAGTGAGGCTGTATTGCAATATTATACAATTACCTTGGAACCAGGTGCTCCAACTTCACCTTTAGGGCCCTCAAGACCTTTGTGTCCCTGGAAGAAAAATGTAAATTTGTATCTCACTGCTCTTTTGATTCTTAGACATGTAAAAGAAGAGCCAAAAATAAGCTCACAGAAAGTGTCTTACGAAAACGGATCTCAAATTTAAAGTTACTCAAAATGTTTCAAAATTCTCAATCTTTTTTAAAAGTCTATTCAAAGAAAATTAAAGTAGGGTTTCCCTCTTTAAATAACATTTTCAATTCGCAACGTTCTCACCTTTTAAATTTTTGTGACTTTGTAGAAATTTAATTTAGAGTTACAGATAAAAAAAAAAACCATATGGCAGCCTTAGAGAAAACAGTTATAGAGTTTATATAGTTATAAAATATGGTTTACATCCAGGAGTAATGTTCAAAATATTTAATAACTAGTACAGCAGTAAGCATTCTAATTGTCAGCTAAAGCACTCAAAACAGAGGCCAGCCAGTATGCACTGAGTGAATAGCAATCATGTTTTCAGATAGACAGATAGATACGTAATTTCCATATACGTACATAACACATAATTGTTACATATTAATTGTCTTGCGTTATACAGAGAGAGGCATTCCGCAGCCTTCCAAGTCTGAGTTGGCGAGGCCCCTCCGGGGATCTACTGCACTCTCTGGGGTCAAGTCACTTATTCCACTACGTAGTAATTGCCTGTTTTCTTAACTGTAGCTCATTAGCCTGAAGCTGAAAGCCAGGGACATTTGTCATTTATCACTGTTTTCTCTTTTATAGCACTGTATTCAGTACTTCGTGAGAACTCAAAATATATTTGTTTATAGAATCAAATGAAATTCAAAGGAAATGTAAAAAAGCCTTGTGATTTTGGTGAACACAGATAATTTCTGCAACCACAGCCAGTTACGGACAATTGACAAATGGAATTGTAAAGATTTTGAAGGTAATGCTCCCCAGACCCTCTACTCAAGAAGCCATAGTACCTGAAAGGATTACAAAGGATTGAACTTACTCGGTGACCCTTCAGGCCTGGAAGACCAGGAGCCCCAGGAAATCCTCGAGCTCCCTGTGGTGGGAGAGGGGGAGCAGATAAAGCATTTCAGAGTCATTAATAACAGTAGGAAGTGTCTTAATACAGTTCTCCCCCCCCCCACATATATCTGGTACATAGTTTTTCACCAACAAACCTAAGAAGAAAAAGGAGCAGTATATTTTTATCTGTCAAAATACATCTAGGTGATCAAAAATTAGCAAGGGAAACACATTATTAGAAATGGAAACATGTCTTACACAGAGACATGGATTAATGCCAGGTATTGATCTGATGACATTTTCAAATGTTCAAATGATATCACCTTATTGTAATTAAGAAAAAACTATAAGAAAATAAGCCTGAAGCAACATGCTCAGTGTCTGAATCAAGTAGGTCAAAGTACAGGGCAAAAAAATCAGGAGAACTCAAGGAAAACTATGCATTCCTTCCTTTATAGTGTGTTTTATTTTTGGTAGAAGAATAAATGCATTTGTGGCAAACCAGTATGTCTTATTTTCTCTGAACTTCTAAATATTAGCAGCAGAATATGATTAGACAGATTATATTAAAATGTGATCAGAAATTATTTTAAACTAAAATGTTCAAGAGAAGCTTGTGGATTTGTGATTGTTTGAAAAACCGAGTAAATGAAATAGGCAACAGAAAGGAAAGTCAAGTAATATGAAGAGAATGGGCTGGTTCCTTGCATCAATAATTTCTTAATTTCTGCTAATTCTATGCATCCTTCCCCTAAGCATAGCAAATAAAAAACAATAGAAATCAAACACAAATGGCACAACTATTTTGAAAAGATGCTTGAAACTTTTCCCTCATACTCTCTCAGAATAGATAAGGACGCAACGACTTGATTATTCACTTATTTTCACTGCCTACATTAATTAGGTTTTAACTGAATGCTATTACCACTGCTACCTGTAGATCAAGCACCTTGATAGCACAGATTGATGCTATCAGTTATCAGTTATTACCAATTACTATTATTAATCTGCATATCCCTGGCACTTAGCCTTATGCCTTCTTAGTGGGCAATGAAAAAGCATTGAATAAACAACAGAATGAAGAAATGGCTTAACATTCATCATCTTCATATTCTAGACACTCACGGTGCTCTTCCTAAATCTTTCTTAATGAACTTCTCTGGTTCCAGCATAATTTTACAGAAATGGCAAAATCCTTCTGTTCTATATTATCATAGCCTTTATTTACTGTTAATCCCATGAATGAATAAATAACTCAATAAATGAACTCTGTAGGATAAAAGCAAAGCGGTAACTCCTCTGTGATCTCTTGCATGGAAAATGTTTCAGTGGTGTTTTGTGGGGGGTTATCACAGGAAGGGCACATCAAACCATGCCCTCTGAACAAATAAAGTTCCACTAATTCTTCTGTTTACACAGCCCTCCCTAGGAATTCATTCACTTCAAAAACTCCTTTTACGTGTTTCCACTGGAATGCTTCCCTTTACTGAGATTCGCCTTCCCTCCATACTGAGCAGAAACTCAGTACACATTCATCTAAGCCTATAGGGGAATTACTGAGCTATGTTATTTCAAATAATTAGTTAACTTTTGAGTTGTTGTGGTCTGTACAGGAATTCTTCTGTGATTACATATCTCTAATATAACAAGAAAATAAACCAGATGTACTAGTGCTCATAAAATTTTTTTTATTCCGCTGAACTAAGACTGTCATCACACCCCAATCACACGTCGTTACACTGCCCTCGCAGAGTGCATCTGTGACACGCCAGTGGGGCGCGTTTCCTCCCCATGGAGGGCCCGAGCCATATGTGCAAGACTGCAGTGGGGGCGGAGGTTCAAGCCTTAACTGGTTGACGTGGACATCTGTGCTAATGACTAAACCACATGTCTTTGTCTGTGTTGACTTTTCAGGCTGGTGGGGGAGGAAAGGATAGAAAGAGAAAAAGCAGGGAGCTGGGGAACTGGTTTTGTGTTTGAAACTAAATAATCCTCAGAGCCCTGTAAAGTCTCTTAAAAGATCAGCATTTATTTGTCTAAAAAAATCCCTGCATTGAGCCTCATCAATTTTCAGAAAGTAAATGGAGAATAATTCATTACGTTGGATGTATTGAGTGGTATTGAGTGATATGGAGGAAATTATGGGATATATAGTAAGTAGGAGGCTGAATCCGTTTAGGGGATGTTGGACAAGGAGAAAGTTTAAGAGAGGGAATGTTACAGTGTTTTTGCTCGCTTCTTATTTTCTAATTTTCCCCATTGCCTGGGGGGAGCCTATCAAAGAGTGAAAAGAGAAAGGTGGGTTCTGAGTGTGGCCAAGTGACCCAGGTCTTGAATTCTGGTGGAGCTGGTTGCTAGGGACCTCTTGCTGTAGTGAGCCAAGGGGGAAGAAAATAGCTGGATCAGGAGAGCTGGCGATCAGTGCATCTTGTCATGAGATTCTGGGGCCCAGAGCCTCAATCAAGAATTTCAGTCAACAATAGCATTTGGGGAGCAGCCAAAGAAGCATCCTGCCCACAATTTATTATTTCTAGCATATAAAAAATAAATCAATAAAACTCTCTTTCAAGCTGTTGTTTTCAACATGGGGATAATACAAATTTTAAAAACTAAAATGATTTTTAAGAAGATAAACAGGGTTGAGATGTCGTGAAATGTACATAAGTCAGGCTCATGATTTATCTGAAAATGTGATACTCAGTTTGGGGAGAATCCTTGTCAGGTTATGATATAATTCTCTGGCCCTAGGAGGGCCATTCATAACTTCCTAATATAAAGCAGGGAATTGGAATTGTATTATCACTGTGGCAAAATGTCCTGTTTCACAATGACAGAAGGAACATATCTTGGTGATAGTGTCTAATGCAAATGTAGACAATGAATTGCGAGGTAATTTTAAGTGTTCTTTATTTTCTGAGGTTTATTATTATACTGTTGTATTGATAAGTATAAACTTACCGGAGATCCTGCAAATCCCACTTCACCAGGATTTCCATTTCTACCAGGCTCACCCTTTATGGAAAAACAAACAAACAAAAAAGGTGGAGGGAGGCAAAGAGGGATTAAAATGTTCTCTTCTGAGACTAGATGACAAATCAATTGCAGATCAAAAGCCTCCTTTAGAAAGCTCGCACTCAATGCTCTAAGCAATGTACAAACACTGAGCTCTATTCCTGATGGTGATCCATTCTAGTAAGTCAGTTTGTAGAGGTTTCATTCATTTATCAGAAGAAGAAACAAATACAAAATTATACTGGTCCGACCTAGCTCACCATATTATGAACATTAAAATTTACCCACATACACGTACACACATGCTATGAAGTTCTATACCAACATGTGACATTAAATTAAAGTGTTTCTTAAAGTCATATTTACCATTTCTCTCTTGTGATAAAAATACAATTAAGAACTACCAGAGATATTTTCTTTATGGCCAAATTCATTGTAACCCACTTAAATAAATCTGATGACACACAAAAAGAAGTGTTTTCCTGGTTTAATATCACACAAAAATTGATGGCCTACCCATGTTGTTATCTTCAACTTTGGTACAACTAAGAAAACAATCCAGAAAAGCCAATCTGCTGTTCTTTGATCACCCTGTTCTTTGATCGCATGTTCTTAATGTTACAATCGGAAGGTGAGTCTTAAGTTTAATTAAAAATTCAATTGAAGAAATGACTTTTTGAGCATTGGAGAACAAGACTGACACTATTCTGCTACCACATTTTAAAAAGTCATTTAATGAACCTCTCATAATGATGTATTGCAATCAGAGCGATGTATTTCTCCTTATGATCGCATCAAAGGTTCTACCAGCAAAGGTTGTAGCTGCTGTGGCAACCATTCTGGTATCTCATGGAGAAATCACAATGGAAAACCTGAAGAATGCAGGCAAAGAGGCAGAACCTAATAATCTAATACCATCAAAATTAAGAGCACTTTGAGATTTTGTAAAATTCCATTCTGAGTTCTCCAGTTTTGGCTGATTTTAATGATTTAAACTTGGGGGAAGTGAAATGGAAACCCATGAGTAATATTCATGTTAACACTGTAGCTCCTTCTTAGCCACTTTAAAAATTTCAAAGCAAAATGAAGAAAGGCAGCTTACATCTTCACCAGGTTTTCCAGGAGGGCCCTCTGGTCCACGGGCACCAACTGGACCCTAATAGCAAAATGAAACAAAACAAAAGGAAAAAAAGAATATTTACTTACACTTACTCGTACCTATCAATGACACAATCCAAAATATTGTTGAGATAAATGAAAAACTATCAGAGAAAATAACTTGATTAATATTCTGAATTTTATGTTGTATCCTTCAGATTATGTGCTCGACAGGAAAAGAGTTTTAATTTCACAAATGCAAATAGCTCAGCACTTTCTGCTGATCTCTTCCGGAGCCTCTATGTCAATTCTCTGCCATAAGAAACATAGCGCTTAAGCAAAGTTCACAACATAGGGTTCCTGAACTAGACTGGAATTTCTTGCCACATTAGGAAAGAGCCGGTAAAATAAATAACTCAAGACATCATTATAATGGTGGACCCGTATTTAACTGGGTCTTCATGCTTACTTGACATTTACCATTGGTCCAGGTTCACCAGGTTCACCAGGAGGTCCTGCAGGGCCAACACCACCCTAAAATTGAGAATACATATTGTATTTAAAAAGAAAGAAAGAAAGAAAGAAAAATGCAATACAAAATCCTATATTCTCTGCAGTTTAGTCCAATTGTTCAAAATGCTGGCTTTACCACACTCCAGCTGTGTGACTTTGGGTGAGTCACAGAATCTCTTTATACCTCACTTCCTAATCTGTGCAATGAGAATGATATGGTGTCTACTTCATTAGGCAACTATAGCTCTTGAGATAACTAACACACGCTGAGGACAGAATAGTGCTGGCACAGAGTGAGCGTCCCACAACAGTAGTTATCACTGCCATCGTGATCATCATCTTCATCAACAACCACACTTCCTAATCACGGTGGCAGTGATAGAAAGTAGCTTGAAGTAAAACTCCACAAAAGACAGTGAAAATATGGTATCTTTATCTTTGAGCTAAGAATTATCTTCTTCCCCTTTTTTGAAAAATGACTTCCTACTGCCTGTCAAATCGCTACAAAAAATTAAAATAGCATTACAGCACGATTTTATTGGCATTTGATAGGCTACAGAAGTAAAGTACAGTATTATATTCTTTCTAAAGATTCCACGGAGTGATCATCTTGCCTGTTATTGCTAATAATTCCACTTGGCAATGTTCTTCTATGAGCTCATTTCATAGCCTCAGAGTTGGCATGTAACTAATTATGAGAATTTTCATCATGGCATGAGATAATGATCTGTTACTTCAGAAGCACAGGCACATAAAAATTCTTTACATTGGAGGTCAATCACCAGATGCTAAAACTTTGGCACCACGAAGAATCTTTGAAAAATAGACTTGCATGTATTTCTAAGTGAGTGAAAATTAATTGAATACAGCCCACTCAAAGTGAGCATTACAATACACAATTTAAAGGCCAGTCAAAAGCAGTAATGACACAGAGATCGTAATTATATATTTTTCTTTTTTGCTACAGTATATCATTTAACTATAAAAAAGACTTACCTGCTGTCCTTGTAAACCTTGAGGCCCCCTTGGGCCAACAGGACCCTTAAAAACAAATGAGAAGAAAAGTTGCATAGTGTTCATGACAATTTCAAAAATGTCGACTCAGCTTTCGAATCTAGAGAAGTGAAGCTTTGACAGGGGAGGGTGATGACGTTCTCCTGTACTCATCTGGAATACAGCTAGGTTCAAAAAGATTAAAGTCTGGACAGCATTTGGGATGATTTTATACACACCCTCAATGTCATAAAAGGAAATAAAGAGCATGTCTGTACACACCCAATGTCTTTGGGATGAGAACACTTGCATGCTTAAGGGTGGTTCTGTTGCAGCAGAACATTCGACAAAGAAAATTCTTGGCAGGCATAGAGTCATTATCAAATCGTCTATTTAATTCTTGAGCCTCACAGTAGATAACTCTTGTAACTTAAATGAGCAAGTTGAACGAAAGGCTTATGAAAATATCAACAATAATGATGAGATTTTTTAAATGCAAGTTTAAAATGATCTGGGGCACTGAGTTTTCTGGGTTCCTTCTTTCTTTCATACATACATTTAAAGTATCCACACAGGCTTTCCCTATTTGCACATGAAATGATTACAACTGAGGCATAACAAGGGAAGAAAAGGAAAATGCAATTTAATAAATTGTTAATAAATGTCTATGTAATTTTTTAAATGTCACCTTTTAAAAAGTGAAAGCAATTAAATCAAAATCTAGTTTGTTCTTACAGCAAAATCTTAAATTTTTGTTTTGGATCAATCAGATTTTTAGCTAGTAAGAAAATAAAAGCGTTATTTAAAAAATAAACACATATGTAATTTGAACTTCAAATGGTTTTAAAACTCTTATTTTAGAAAAATATCCCAAGATAATCACTGAATGAGATCAAACTGCTAATGACTTAACATACATACAAGCAATGTTTAAGTTGCTTGAAATGCTGGCCCCAGGGATGGGTAGAAGGGGTGTTTATCTATGCAGTCTGACTTTACACTCCTTATTGTCTGAAATTCCATTAATCTGGGTTGCCTCTGAATTATGTTATGAGTGAAAAAGCATGGGAGAATTGGTTTGAAAAGTTCATTCATTCAATGAAATTGCATTGCTCCAAATACCCAGGTTAAGGTACTTGCCCAGAGAAAATGGGAATCTTTCTGGCTGTTGAAGAAATTCAAAAGAGGATGGGAATGGCCAAGTGAATAAATCTTAGAGTTGTTGGCACAGGCAGCCAGAGTATTAAGATAAGTAGGAAATAATAAAAATTAAAGTGGCAAAACCTCTCATTTCAAAACTTTGTCAAATAACTTTTGACACTACCATAAAACAGGTTTTTTTTTAAAATTTATGTTTAAAAAGTACAGCTTTTGTTGTGGTGGTTTTAAAATTCTTTATTTTCTTTAAATATTAAGTGAAATATACACAGACATCTCTTTATTGATGCAGACAAATACTTTGTATAGTTACAAATGGAACACTGTTGGGTTTTTAAGTGTTACACAGCAGAGTTTGATAAATAAATTGAATGAATGAAGGGATGGATGGATATGTTTCAGAAGACACATATTATGTCTTAATTAGCCAGCTCAAACCTCTCTGCATCATGGTTTTTCCACAAGTACTTTGATTATCAGTAAAACTTGCACTTACCACAGAGCCAGGCATTAATCCTATTTGACTCCCAAGTCCAGATTTTTCATCCAACCCAGCCATCTGAGCTGAAAACGGCTGTAAAAGCAATGTGTTGACATTATTTCCCCAGGAAAAGACCTATCTCAACATATTTTTTAAATTGAGAAACGGACATTCTCTGGGATTCCTAAAGAATGGCTCTTCTGAGAATCATTTTAAACTTTTGACTTTAAAGCAAGGAAAAAGATTCAAGACGGTTTTCATTGTGTGTGTTTTTGATTGAACAATATTCCTCAGGGTATTTTATTACTGTTGCTGTTTTCAGGGTAACTGCTGCAAACGGGCCAAATGTCTGATACTTGACAAAAGCATGGATTATCCTGATAAGTATTTAGCCAGTCTAATCGATTTCAGGTTCAAATTTCTTTATCTGATTTCCTGCCATGGTTAGAGCATGCCAAACATCTGAACAAAACCTAAAAGTGCCTTTAAACATTTGTCCCAAAGATTCCAGATTCCACTTCAGACGATTTTTACTTAAATGGTATTCTTCTTTCTTTGTTCATGGCCAGTAAACTTTAAACTGCATCTATTGAAGTTGGTTAAAATTTTACAGTCTTCTAATGAATCCCTGAATGTTCTAAAATTGGCAAAAGGTTTTACATATTCTCTTTCACATCTAAAAAACTCTGGTAACCCAACTGACCAAAATTGTCCATATACATTCCAAATGTTCTATTAATTTCCAGATTTTAGTGGGTAAAGAGTATGTGTGTTGTTTTAAAAATAAATTGGCAATTCCTTCTACAATCAGTTGAAAATCAAATGTATAAGCTGTAAAACAAAAATCCTATTTCAGGATTCCACATGTTCCCTTGTCGTGGATACAATCTACTCATAAATCCCCTACGTCTGCCACTAACAATTCAAAGAGGCAGGTAGAGAAAGACATTTTGTTTTATTTTACTTCTGGCAGGAAACTAATTTTCAGGGAATAAACAGAGAGCATTTTAAATGTCAACTCAGTGGCCCTTTCATATACATCATCATGGATGTGTCATCCTCCGCTGGTGTGGAGGACAAGACACGGATTTTGTTAGCATTCTGAGCCTAGAGGACAGAGAAGGATAAAGACATATTTCTCTTTTCAATTCATAGTAGAAACAAATGTTAGTGGTCCTTTAGAATCAACAGAAAGAACAAAATTCCAGCATCCAGAATTGACATCGAGAAATACAAATAATTTGAAGCAACACTTTTTAAAAAATGCTAACTTTGACTTTTCCAACAATTTTCTGTGGATTTCTTAGTTTTATTGTTATTCATAGCAGCATTGCATTCACATAGCTGCTCTTACAGTCAAGGGTCAACATCTGAACTAACACAATTTAAAATCATAACAATCAATCAAAAACTTAACATTTTATCTAAATATGACATTGAACAATGCACACAACTCACCCTGCTCATGCCATCGGGTCCTGGGTGAGATGGATGTCCAGGAGGTCCTGGGGGACCCGGCTGACCAGGAACACCTGGTTCTCCATCGATTCCCTGAGGACCACGAGGACCCTGGAAAAATAAGCCAGTAAAAATTAGCACCCACTGCCAAATATGTACTTAGAAGAAAGAAAAAGCACAGACTTCTTGATGGAGACTAAGTGTTCATTATTTTAAAAATGAATAGCCATAATCTATGATTCCAACTCTATGACATTCTGATAAAGGCAAAACTATCAAGACAGTAAAAAGATTGATGGTTGCCAGAGGTTCAGGTTGGGGTGGGGATGAATAGACAGAGCACAGAAGATTTTTAGGGCAGTGAAAATACCCTCATGGTAAAATAGTAGATACAGGTCATTATACACTTGCTCAAACCCATAGAATGTACAACCCCAAGAGGGAAGGGAACCCTAAGGTAAGCTATGGACTCTGATGGAGGATGTTGATAATGGGGAAGGCTATGCATGTACAGGGGTAGAGGGTATATGAGAACTCTATATTTTACTCTTAATTTTGATGTGAACCTAAAACTTCCCTTTAAAAAGTAAATCTTAAAAAAATAGCAGTCCAGCCACCAACAGTAATTTAATCAGCTCTGCCAACACCGTGGATTTCAGTACTGGTCACAGCCCCCACCACTGGGACATGGTATACTGTGGGTAAGAATGTTATTCTTGATGTGTTAAATCCTCGGTAATCAGCCTTCTTGTAATAATTATAAGATTATATTCTGTTCATCAGTATTCTAGAATAAGCTTCCTTATTTGGTTGAGTTTTGCTGTTCAAGGGTATTTGATCAACAATTTTTAAATTCACTTGTCTGGCTTAGATTAACTATGTATGTGCCTGCTTAACCTCCCACTTTAAAAAAAAAAAATGTGAAGGATCCTTGATTGGGTTCTTTTTTTCATCTTGCTAATTTTTTAATGCTTCACATAGTCCCTGGCTCAGAGTAGACACCTGGTATATGCTTATTGCATTTTCACATTTCAGTCCTCTTCTCTAGTACTTCAAGTCTGGCACCCTTATTTTCCTTACCACTCCCAAAGGTAGACTAGACCAATGAGACGCAGAGGGAAAGGCGTAGGGACTCAGTCAAGTCTAGTTCTCAGGGAAGTGAGCAATGAGCTGTGGCTGCCAAACTCCACCCTCCTCCTAACCCACATTCTGAAGGCGGCTTGGGGAACAGCCACGTCCCCGGTCCTGGAAATGCTCCGTCCCCTAACCTCATCATTCCCACAAGTCTTGTTAAGTACTTTCTGGCTTTTTAGCCCTGGAGGTTCTTAACAGACTTTAAAAGGAAAGAAAGGACCAGAGAATTCAAAACTCAACATAATTTTACTAATTAGAAGCAGGGATCAAGAAAAATACGCTAAGTGAGTGTAATAGTCAAAGAAGCTTCAACGAAGTCAAAGAGTGGCCTAGGAAACGCAGTAGTCTGACCTACTCACAAAGCCTTGTGTGGAAAACTCTTAATGTGTTTTTAAAGTGTGAAATTGCTAATTGATAACCAGATATTTTTAATACAAAAAATGAGCTAAAATATTCTCTCTGCTCTCAAAGAGACTTCCAAAAACAAAACCAAAAACCTACATTTAGTGTCAGTGGGAACAGAGAGAAGTTTGGGTAATATTAATCCTCAAAAGCTCATGTCCTTTCTCCAGCCTTCTATGATTAATAATCATGTTTCAAGTGCCCACTTTTTCATCAACTTCCTGATGCAGTCTGTACCTCCATGGTATCTCCTCTAAATAGCCTACATGATTTACTTTTATACAAATTGAGATTAAAATTAATAAAAACTTGTGAAAATTATCCAAAATTAAATGAACATAATAAGCAAGATTACAAGTGAAAATAAGAAAAATATTATAATACATGCACGTTTTTGCTGATAAATATTTTAAACAAAAATTATAACTTTAGAATAAATTAAAATATATTTTTCATATTTCCAAGTGAGCTGAATCACCTAAATTTTATATTAACATAAGTGTTCTATTTATTATCATTCCCTTCCATGCCCCAGGATACTCCAGGATCTCAGGCAGCAATCTACAATAAAAAGTACTTGTAGATTGCCACTAGGTGGCGACCTTTAAACATTCACAAGCAGAAAGGAATAATAATAACCCCCAAACTGTCAAGAACTTTATTCACTGATGGTTAGTAATATCACACACACACACACATTATGAAAAGTTAGATTTGGTAAGAACTGGTATATCTGGTATATTCCCATTTTACAGATGAGGAAACAGACCTAGAGAGGTTAAGTGTCATGTGCAATTAGAACTCAGCACACCATTGCCTGACCATCTCCTGACAGGTTGCTAGTCTGTCACTCTGAAATTACCAGAGCAATACACTTAAAACTAAGGATGTGATGAGAGACAGTCATGATGCTCATTGGCTAGTAGTGAGGGCTTCATGAGGGTATCTCTATAGCAGCAGTTCTCAGTCTTATGCAATATGCCCCCTCCTCCCCCACTGCCAAGGGACAATTCAGCAAAATCAAGGGACATTTTTATTTGTCACAATTGGATGAAGAGGGGGCAGATGCTGCTACTAGCATCTACTGGGTAGAAATCAGGAATGCTACAAACATCCTACAATCCATAAGGAATTATCTGGCCCCAAATATCAGTGGTGTTAAGGTTGAGAAATTGTGGTCTACTCTGTGAGCTTTCTGTAGTGTTTGATGGTAATGGAAGTAAAGGGAGAAAATGGCATTTATGATTGCAGTATCATCCTATATTGTGCCAGCCACAGCTTTTGTCCAGGTAAGCATCTCCTGCAAGTCTTGGGACCTGAGGCATAATAGTCTACCTGTCAGTGTTTTATGACATCGTGCCAGTATCTTGAAAACAGCCATGGTGGTGGGAGTATTTACACGAGGGAAATAAGCAAAAGCTACAGGCTTTTTTTTTTTTTTTTTTTAACAAGTCAGTTATTAAATACTTACCATCACATCACTGCTTATCAGGATTAAGAGATGAACAGATTTCCTACTTGGGTATCTGCCAGGACTGTCTTGCTCAATTCCAAACAAATAACTACTCCTCACTCTTTTTCACACACACACACACACACACACACACTTCACACTGATTGTCTCAGGCCTAACCAAGTTAGGAAATGAAGCATATCACATACTAAGTTGAGAAGAGAACAAAGGAGAGGAGAGGAGAGAGATGGGAAGGGTAGGGGTGCAGACGGTAGGGGAGGAGAGAAGAGGAGAGGAGAGAGGAGAGAGAAAGGAAGGGAAGGGAAGAGTAAGAGGAGAGGAGTAGATTCGCTGAATTCTAACAAGAAATTCTGGAAGTCCAAGCACTATTTCCAGAGCAATTTCCACCTGGACTTAGGACTCAGTTTTACCAAATATTCTGGGCATAGACACACAGTATTTGTTCTGCATGACCACATACCCTCCACCCAAGTGAAGTCATCATCCATCTATCTCTGACATTCTAGACCCTGGACAGACATCTGAAGAGCTACCAATAGTGTTTAAGCCACCAGCACTGGGAGGCAGCTGAGCAGAACAGCAGTGAAGAATGGGACATGAGGTAATTGGAACACCTTTGCTGCCCGCCTAGGTGGCTATGCCCTACTTCCTTGGGGCCACTGTCATTTACCTGCATGCCTGAAAATACTTTCCATAACTCCGTGTACAGTTTGGAAAAAGCACTGGCAACAAGCTATACTTGGTGAAATGTGTGAAAGCAAAAAATAGTATGCATCAAAGTTGAAACCAACAGCAAGAGTTCCAAGTGACATGATCTAAATTATGTTTTTTCCTTACTTATATATTTAAGGTTGTTTGTTGCCTCCTTGCTCATCTGTTTTTCCCATTTAGATATGGATAAATACATATTTGGAAGGTTAAAAATCCATAAAGAGTTCAATCTTAGTAGCAATCATTAGACAGAATGAAACAGCATAAATCTTTCTGATCAAAATATGTGATAATGAAAGCTATATGCAAATTAATCTAGGTATTTAGTATATAAAAGACATTAGTTTTTGAGGGTGAGATTAAAAAAAGGAAATAATTGCTATACAGGACTTGGCAATAAGAGGAAACATTTGGCATACATAATAACCTCACATCTTATCTCAAGAATACAGAGTTGATTTTTTAAATTTAAAGGTGTTGCCTTTGATAATGAATTTGTTGGTGTTTAAAATTATTCCTTTGATTATTTCACTGCAGCAGCTGGTCAGTGAAAAAGGCAGTGTTACTTGGGAAATAAATTCACTATACAACCACTTGAAAGCAAATTTCGTCCTCCAATAATTTTTTCCTTTATCCAATTTAGTTATTCCTGTAGCAACCACAGATCACAGAACTTGGGTGTTTTATCTCAACAACACATTCTTGGCATTGTTTACTCATGAGTTACAACTTCTGGAAACAACATGAGGTACTCATTATGCTTCCTTAGATTCTACTTTATTTTAATTTCACCTCTTAAAAGGACAAAGAAATATCATCTGTGTTATCTAAAAAGATAATAGGTAAGTCTTAGCATGTGATGCTTTACTCTGAATCAGGATCAGTGCTCAAGCACTTCATGACATGAATTTGATGTCATGTTTAATCGAAGTGGGAAAGGACTGGTGCCAATGGCTCTGTGCTGCGTCTGGGGAACGTGGTGGAGACAGGCTCACTCGGTACGCAGTACAAGGGAACTCCACTGCCAACTTACAGGTTTTCCTTTCGGGCCTCTCTCTCCTCTCGGTCCTTGTGATCCTGGAGGTCCCTAAAACAGAAAATGATAGTTATGCTTGCAAAACTGTATACTTCAGATATGTTTGTTTTAAAGGTTTACTTGATATAAGAAAATCGGAAAACAGAAGTATCACCCTTCTTTTTCAGTTTATTTCAGTTGAAGACTATAGGAAATAAAGCCATGAATATATAAAAGCTCTGTGTGCATGGTAAGGCTGTTTATTTTAGCACTGAAGCTTTAAGGCTTGTGAAGAAGTATAACATTGCAACAACGTGGAGCCCAATGAGCTGTATATATTAGTTTGAACAGTAACTGTAAGTTTGTAAGCACTGTTTTTGCTGTCTTGTTTCAGACGTAAAAATTTACAACTTGGATTTTGAGAACTACATAGTTGTACAAACTCCAAATTTTCAATTTTCTGGGGGAATGTATGAATCCATAATGGTACATGCTAGCCCAAACTCTTCATCACTATTCAAGTTGCTTATGAAAGCAATGGAAAGAAAAGCCTCTTATTTCACTACTGCTTTATGTACCTTCAGTATCCAGCATCTTTTTTTGAACTTGATTTAGAATGTTGCATCATCTCCACTGTATATTTAAAACCCACTGAGAATTTTCCAAATGGTAATTGCAGTTATTTCTCCCTTAAAATAACAAATGATTATTGTATTTCAAAAGTGGCATTTTGTGCTCATATCTTAAACTAACTTTTTTTTCTGGAAAATGGCAGTTGCCAGGAGAATTTTATTTCTTTTCAAAAGAGAGTTTCAGTTGAGTCATGAAAAGTAGGTTGTGCATCATTTAGTCAATCCAACACAGAGTATTGTTGAAAAGCAAAAGGTTCAGAAGGACTGGAGCAGGTCTGTTACAGTGTATTAGTATTTTACTTATGTTGATTTAATGTACTTTAAAGTTTACAGGAATTGTGTATGTGCATGTGGGTGTGCGTGTTACCCATCTATAGTTATCTGTGAATACTACTGCTAATCCAAACCTGAAATCAGTAGTTTTTTTTTAATGTTAAAACAGAAATATGCTATTTTGATGTACAATTTCTTGAATTCTACTGCAACATATGATTTAATTTTATTAACAGATGAAATTAATAATTTGTTTCTTTAGTAGTAGCAGTAAGTAGTCTACCCTTAATCACTGTCAAACAACAGACTAGTAAGCCCTAATTTCAATGAGTGAAGTTAATCTAAATAGGGTTCACCAATTTCACTCATTGCTGCAAAGGAATGCGTGAATTTGAAGCTTCAAAACAAAATGTTTCAAGAAACCAAGCATCATTGTTCTATATTCTATTGTCTTTTCATAGATATAATATCTGTAAAGGTTTTCGATATCTCAAAGAACTTAGCAGTACCAAGAATATTGGAGGAAACTACTTACTGCCGGTCCTGGACGTCCACGTATTCCTGTTACCTAAACAATAAACAAGATAATCTGTAAAGATGGAAGTTTCTAAAGAGTTTTAGAAAACTCAATAGTCAAACAGATAAGAATAACAACAAATGTCCCAGTGAATTTTTTTAGAACAAATGGATGCTGACAATTGATGCCCATTTCCTCCTTGCCTATAAAGCTAAGACATTATCTAATTTAAACTCTAATATAGAAGACTGTACTGGTATAGTGATCAAGAGCACCAATTCTGAAGCCAGGAGGCCTGGGTTCAAGTCCTAACTCTATCCCTTAGCAGTTGTACAACTTTGGACTAATTCATTATCCTCTCTATGCTTGAGGTTTCTCTTCTATAAAGTGGTGATAATGATTATGAAATTACCTCTCTCTCAGAGCTGTGAAGACAAACAACTATTTGGAAAATGCTTAAAACAACACCTAAGACATAGTAAGTGTTTTTAATGAAATAAAACAATATGAATAACTTATCTTTTAGGTAATCTTTGTTAAAAACAAGCTAATTTAAAGGCCAAGCAAAAATGCAAATATTGCCAAAAATCAACACACGTGTACTTTAGTCTTGACAGAATGATGACTCCTTTAAAATCTAGGAGAGTGGTGGTTGAAGAACTCTCATCCCATTTAATCATATACTTTTTGATTATCCACAAGTCTAAATAACTCTTAACTCTTATACAATGTGGAATCTGAATCAGCATAATGGCAGAATATATTTCCAGAAGTATGTCATATTAAATCATGCCTTTCTATCTGGATTACATGGCTATTTATACTATAATAATATACCTCTTAACTATATCTTTATATCCACATACAGTATATTTAATTTTGTAAAACCCTGATTTATACTTTCAGTCATGGGACAATTAAAGTCAGGAATATTGTGAAAAATAAGCATGAAATACTGTATTAAATAAAGAATTGATATATTGTGGTTTGTTTGTTTTATACCAAAAATTTGGTTATGAGGTAACTAATTTCCCCTTTTTTTGAGAGTATGTATATAAGCAATAATACACAACAACGGTATAACGAAGTTTACCAAAGATACCTGAAAACAATATATATATACTTACTACAGGCACTAGTCCTGGTTCTCCTTTTTGTCCCTATGAAACAAAAAAAAATTCAATTAGCAAAACATCATTACTTGTTGAGCATTAACATGTCATATTAGAATATTCCATGTAAACACTGGAAATTTCTATGTAAGAAATGTAAAAATATAAAGTGAGAACAAAGTTAACAATCAATCTTTAGAATACTTAGTCAGACATTATTCATGAAAAAAGACTACTTATCTGAGAGGCATGAAACAGAAAAGAAATGTGTGAAATGTGTAGTCGTTCCCCTTCAGTTTTTAAAGCAATCAAACCCAGAGAGTCGACCAGATCAAGAAATGCTTGTGATGAAAAAATGTAAAGTCAAAGCACCATAAGAAAACCTACCCAAAGACTGAAAACACAGAGGGAAATCCAGAAATGTGGATATATTTGAATTTTCACTCTCACATTAAATAGCACCTAGTTTTTAGTAACTTATCAGATGTCATTCCTGAAACACCTGCTACCCTTTTTTTAAAACTCGTGGAAGAATCTAAGAAGTAACAAAAGGTATGTGGTCATCTTAAAAAAAAAAAGAAAGAAAAGAGACGATATAATAATATTACTCAGGTAATTCTCAACATTGGAGAGAAAGCTAGAAAAAATATTAATTTAATAGAAAAATTAAAAATAACACAAGAAACTACACTTACTTAAAGGAAATAAAGTCAAGCATTTTAATTTGCTCTTATAATAGATGTAGCTAACATATCAGATATAGATGGAGTTTCTTTTGAATCTTAGAACTTCAGATTATCAAAAATGGCATTCTCATAGCATGGTGCCAAGTATATAGTTTAAATAATATTGGATGAATTGTATCTTTATATACCTCTATTTTATCACATATTTACTTGTACTATTTATTTCAGGATTTGTCTTCCAACAGATTTTGGTCTCCCCAAATGCCTACTTTACATTCTCAGTTGAGCACACAGAGTGCTCAATAAATTAATTAATGTATCAGTTTCCAATAATGTACTATGAAAAAATGCTTTTTCCTAGGCATTTACGGGGAATGACAACATTAAGGAGTATATTCAAACTATAGAAAAAGCAAGAGTAATGACTTCTATTTTATTTCATTTCTCCTTTCATATATACCATTCTTCTGTAAAAATAATATGAATTCATAACAGGGAATTTTGAAAATAGGAGAAACAGAGATAAACTAAATATCATACTCAATACCCAGGAGATAACCTCTGTCAGCATTCTGGGATTATTCGTTCTCCATCATGTATCTAAGCGTGGTCCACCTAATCAATGCCTCAGTATTTTACTCTTAGACTTTGTTTTCACTTAAAAATTATTTTACAATCTTGATAGTATTAATGGTGGACTCAATGACAGAGCAATACCCTGATCGTACTTGCTGATTCTAAAGCTGAGGCAGCTAATACTCAGGAAGTCAGAAATAAACTGAGAATTCAGAAGTATTGGAAATGGTTCTACAGAAGCAGGAGGCTGTTTCAAGGTAGCACACAAGAGGCTGGAAACCACCTACAGAAAGACCAGAGGAAGAAAGGATCGACACTCACGGGCAGCAAAGTAGAACAGGCTTATCCCTGCATCCCCACCTCTGCTGACTTTTGGACCGGATCTCTCCGTTTTTAACATGAAAGTAATAAAAATTAACCTTTTAAGAGCTGTTAAGAGCTTTCTCTGAAATATTAAAGAATTTGAATTGTTCAGAAAGGGTATATAAATCTGTGTCCAATAAATAAAGGACTTTATGAGAATGATACTGAAGAAAATGTCCCTCTTTGGAGTAAGTCTTACAAAAACAAGTAAAAAGGGAGGAGAAATTATTTCCTCCAAGTTAGAAAAATTCACCTATTGTTCCACAATACATGATATGTGATGAAATGTTCCATTATCTGTTTCTGATAATAAATTTATCTAATGATTCCATGATACTTATTTTGGAAATAAGCCATAAATGTAAATATTTGTCTCTTTTGTTCATAGGCACTTTGAATACATCAGTTTATGTGGGAATAATCATTTATGTGGGATGATAGCTTTATTATATTTGATTTTCATACCCACTGGGAAACATAAAATTCAAGTACTCAGATTCAGATAAGAATTACAGTTTAATTTTGCTTCTCATCTGTTACTCATCACTTATTGCTATGTGGACATGCCTCATCACTTTTATAGGACGCCGTTACCACAGAGGCAGTCACAACATTTTTCCCAGCATCACATCATCTGTATCATTTGCCTCATACAGGGTTATAACAAAGGCTCAGTAATTATTTGGGGTTAACACGAATGAATGAATAAATTATAAATAAAAATAAATATTGTATAAATCAAACACAAAGTGTGTTCCTGTAATATTACTCTGCTCTCATATTCCTGATGATGCGTGATATACGTGGCGAAGCCATGCAGACAGTAGCACACACCAAGGGGGTGGTGCATCGGCAGCTGCTTTGAGTGTGTCCTTCTCCCCGCTGTCCCCCACCACCTTTGGAAAAAAGCAGTAAACTAAATGACGTAGCTTGAGAGTTGTCCCTTAGTAAATTGACTGATTACTAACCAAATTAAATTGATTATATCAGGGCAGTTCTGTCTGTCAGTTCTTTTTTTATTTCACAGATTGTTTATCTATCTACCCACCTATCTACACATCTATTTAGTATGTTTGAGGCTTATCCTCAAAGTTTTAAGTTTCCTTTTTTTTTCTAGCTTTCAGATGTAAATTAAATGTGAGCTGGCATTTGTGGTCCTTCTCCTTTGACATATATTCAACTCTAAACAGCTTCACTGATATTTATTTCAAATAAGACAAGTTTATGGTATTGCCCTCTGAACCAGAAAGTGTGAGGGTGACCAGGATCTCCCCTTGATAACATCACTTTCATCTACCATGAGGGTGCAGCCTTGCATTATCTGATTATCAGTTGACTGTTTCATTCCATGCAAAGGCAAAGAATTTAGATTTGCTGGTAATCTGTCTAATATCTGCCATGAAGTTTGGGATGACTGCTCATTTCCATTCTTGATTCCTGTGCCCATCCCATAAGATAAGACTGAAGCAAATGCCATAGTTTTCAACTTAACCAGAAAACTGGGAGCACTTCCAAGGGAATGGAACTCTCTTCACTGAATGGAATTACCATATCCAGATGACAGGTAGCTAAACTGGCCAGCTGTAGCAAGGTCATGGCTATACTCCAATATTGCCCTCTTGAGTGTAAGGCTTGTCTCTGGGATTAGATTTTGGGGTCCTTGATTGTGGAGAAGGGAAAAGGAAGGTTGGTGATGTGTGATTAGCGAAGTATTCAATTAATTCTTTTCATTGAATCTTTACTTCCCAATCAACAAGAGAGGGGCCACAACTCCACTGCAGTAGAATTAATATTCTCCATCCTTCCCTCCCTCCCTTCCTCCTTTATTTTCTTCAATTAGACACTTGCTGCACTTCTAATATGTGTGAGGTATATACTAAGCACTGTGATAAATTCAAGCAATACAAAGGTTAAAACAACACAGTCTTAATCCCTAAGGGATTCATAACTCCCTGGAAGAAACATCTATAAACAAAAATTAACAAAGTGGATAAAAGAGAGGCATCTGTGATCTATAATCAAAGTAACTAAACTGTGCTCACATATATGTTTGTAAAGTACTCTATCCTCCACAAAAGGCTTTCACACACTTCAGAGTACAGTCCTATATGGATAGCTTTAGAATAAAAAAATTTACAAAAATGAAACTTTGCAAAGTAAAACTTACCTTTCTTCCTCTACCTATAAAAAGAAAAGAATAAATATGTTATTTTATGCAGAAATGGTTATTGAGAATCTCCTAAATATTTATTTTCAATAATTTTTTTTTAGAATCATAATTTAACTTAAACAGCTTTCCCTTTCACCAGTAGGTAAAATTCAGAAGTTGTTTTTGATCAATATTTTCATAAGAGGCAAAATAATACATCCCTTTGGAAAATTCTGTTGGCTAAGAAAGACAAGAGAATTGGTGGATTGCCTGGAGAGAAGAATGATATAGATTACTGGTTTTTAAAACTTTTGTAGGGAGGGAAAAGTGTCTGTGTTTATCATAGACTATGTATTTGAATACATATGTAAGAAATTTACATATAAGAGAAACAAGTTTACATTTAGGTGTTTTAGTGAACAAGGTAAAATTAACATTAAACTTTTAGGTACTCAGCATGGCTAGGGTAATAAATGACCATCTTAAGTGGTACAAGGAATTCTCAAATGAGACATAACCACTCAAAATGCAGCCAAGAATCCCCTGGTTTTTATTAAGATGGGAAATAACTTTATTTTTATTACTGTTAGATAAAGTGGGTGAGTGCAATTATTAACCCCAAAGACCACTGAACAGTGGCTTAATTATTCTTCTGGGTTGCTGAATTCTGAGAGCATCAACTGTAAAGATGAATCATTGGACCAATTCTGAGTTGGCCCTAAGCATTCTTACCAAAATTGGTATTGCCACCTCCAGCTGTATGTGGGCAGACAGGACAGCATTCCCCAGGGGGAGTTATGGGGTCGGCACATTCAAGCACATCCTGGCACTGTATCTTGTCACAAAGAATGGCACCATTGTCACAGACACAGATCTGGCAAGGAGCAGGTTTCCAAATGTCCCTGTTTAAGTACATCTGACCATTCTGAGTGCAGGCTATTTCTTCACCATATCCTTCTAGAATAAGAAGAAAAAGAACAAAAAAAAGGAGGTTAGTAATTTGAAATTTCAGAATCTGGGAAATATTTAAGAAGGTGAGTCATCTTGTGGGTTCTGAAAACCTCAGCTAAGCGGTAACCTAACAAGGCAAAACACAGAAGAACTTATTTCATTTGGTATTTAAAGACAGAGAATGTAATTCACAATTAAATTATTATAATACCTATATTCTAATGTGACAGAGGAAGAAAAAGAAGTGATCCAAAGTAAGTGTACTTAATCAGGGAATGCCTTACAAAATCATTTTTGAAGGTACAAATAGCCAAACATGGTAAGATTATGTTTGAGGGATAAAAATAAATCATTTGAAAAGGAGGGAAAAAGAATGGTTCTGAAGAGAACACATAATTTCAGCATTTGGTAAACTCTGTGACTTTCAAATGATTAGAAGCTTTTGATTAGTAAATCTCACAACAACAGAAGA
This sequence comes from Camelus bactrianus, assembly GCF_048773025.1. Classification (NCBI taxonomy): domain Eukaryota; kingdom Metazoa; phylum Chordata; class Mammalia; order Artiodactyla; family Camelidae; genus Camelus; species Camelus bactrianus. The sequence goes on from NC_133543.1 coordinate 66,222,221, forward strand.
CAGTATGTATTCAAGTACCATGAAGAAAAATTTAAATTAATTTTAAATATTAAGATTAAAAAGAAGTAACAGTGACCCATTTCATGGAGTGGATTTCCATTAAACATCCTAAACTAAAGGTGCTTTCTAAACTGCAATGGAAATGCAAAGCTTATACAGGCAATGCATTAATTATCTTTGCATCAAAAGTAATTAAGGAAAGCCATGACCAAAACAATTTGGTCAGCTATTACATAATATCTGCCAAATGCTTTTTCACGTTTAGATGAAAATTTAATGCAAAATATGTTGGAAAAGAATATACACACGTTTACACAAATGGTAATAGTAAGTCTATTATACATTTACTATAAAATAAACACACATTACGTCTTTAACTTTGTAATTCTTAAGAAACAAACTATAGTATTTCAAAACATGAAGTGGATCATATAATCCTCGCTTAATTCCTTCAGGAGCTTTCCAATGACTTAAATCAAAGTTCCTTTTTAAAGCCCAAAGGCCTCCCTCCCAGTCCTTGTACAACTTGATCCCTTTGCCTGGCACTACCTTTCCTTCCCTCTTCTCAGGCTGACTATTACGGTTTGCTTAATTGGCACCTGTCCCCACAATTCTTCTCTGACCATCCTGTTAAAGCAGACTTCCTTTACCCAATTGATACATTTCACGGAACTCTTTAAAAAACTCAATTCATTCATCCATTCTATTTATTCATTTTGTGTATATGCAAGGTAATTAAACAGTTTCCAAAATGAAACAGCTAGGCAAAAAAATCACTGCCTTCAAAAAAATGTCACAATTAGTATTAATTTACTTATTTTTACTTGCTTATTTTCTTATTTTCAACACTAGACAATAAATTACATTAAGGTAAGAATTAATGTGTCTTGTTCATCATGGTATTTCTAAAGCTTGCCACCACACCTTGCATAGAGCCAACATTCAACAAATACTTGTTCAATGGATGGATATGAATAAATGAATGAATCTAAATTATGGTTCACTAATTTAACTGCACTAGCATTAACTTTGTACTTTACAAAAATAAAACTAAAAATTAAAAAATGCATTCACAATTAGTTTATGACATCAAGTTATTTCTATTTCTATTTATAAATACTTATATATTTATCAGAATAGATATAGTCACATGATAATACAGAACTACAGATGAAAATGATTTCAGTTTAGAATAAAGACATCTGTTCAAATACCCATCTTACTAACTGTGGAAAGTTCTTCTTGGTTAACCTTCTCTCACTTCTCTGTGGAATACTTTGCTTCACATAGTCTTTCATCACAGATATTTGGTAAATGGAAAATTGCTTTCAGAGCATGACACCACATCCTGGATTCCATGCTATTCATAAGAAGAGCATGAAGTTTATAAATGGTTTCATCTTCATCAAAAGATGTTTATCACATAATATACAGCTAATCAATAAGACAATATTGTCTCTGTATATCTAGTAACTATAGGTATTTTAAACCAAGAAGAAAATAAATACCCTGCTTTAATATGCTTTTCTGCAGGACTATTTTGAAAAAAATAAGACACTTGTACATCAAATAAGCAGTGCTACTTTTAGGTGAAAAATCACTTTCAGACAATGTAGTTCCACGGTGAATGTTTCCACCAAACACAACCTATATAGAAATGGATGTACATCCATAGTCCATCAAACTATTTCATTAGGTAAATAAAGAATAACTTTGTTTTATGATTGAGAAAGAAATATCCAGTCACAAGCACTAAATACCACTGACTGAAAATGAGATATACCATAAGTTCAATTAGCTTGCTTCTCCCTTCCCACACCCTGGGAGGCAGAAGTTTTCCCATGTATTTACTGAGAGTTAAGTGGGTATATGCCAAGTACTGCATGTGCAAAATACTGAAAGTATATGTAGTCTATTCTCAAAAATATATGCTATCATTGTGAAGTAGACCGCAACTTCACTGATGAACAATTAGACATGTGGTAGTAGAGAATATGAAAACAAACAAAAACAAGATGACATGTAATAATATTATCGATTAAATATCATTAAAATCTATGAGAGACTCTTCAGAGGTGAGTTATCCTGTTCTCCGTGGCTCCTTCAGGGTTCCAATAAAAAGACACATTCTCTCAGTTAATTCACAGAAGGTCAGTTTCTTCCTGAAAATTTAAGACAGCATAACCTCAATCCAAGGGGCAAAGAAGTGGGCCACTATATTACTTTGCTTTAAATGACAATGTTAAAAGTTAGTTTTATACTCTGAGTCATCACTGGTCCTTTTCCCCATGAGAATTTATAATTAAATTTAAGATGATGTGGAAAGTTAGCTGGAATGCTTTTAAATGGCAAGGAGATGAAAAACCGCATTCACTGCCAAACCCTGCTTTCCCCTCCCCCGCACAAGAATCCATGCACATCACAGAAGGCACAAAAACTCAGTGAACTCTCATTGTTCATGTCTGAATGAAAGACGTGTGCAAAGAAACAGTGGGTAGAAAACACCGGGTGTCTTAGACAGTTCTCAGGTTTGTACATGGTAGTTGTACACCTTATGATTAGACTGTCCCTTCTGTTTTCTACATCAATGTTTATTCAAACAAAAAGAAAAATAAAATAGAAGGCAAAATTGCAGCCAATTTGCAGTGAAGCTGTCATGACATAATTATTCCATGAATGATAATATTATTTAAAAAAACTAAAAAGGAATTTTCTTGTGACATTCTGAGCAATTCAATACTGACCTCCAGATTTCCCTCTGAAAATCATACAATTAATGCAAGCTGACATTAAGCTTTTTCAAAGTCCTGGAACTTTAAAAATTATTTCTTGTAAAATCTGAAAAAGAATTCCAAAACCAAAATAGTGTGACACCTGTATTTTCCCTACTTATGTTTCTTTAACTTTCCTACAGTTGAAGAGGACTCGTAGATATCTAATAGTATTATCATTATTTTATAATCCTCCATGGTGTTGTAACTTCCAAAAATTTTGTCTTCCAAGCTACAGAATTCTTTTACCCTTACCAAATGTTCCAACAAATTGAACTAATCCACTGCAAAGTCATTACCACAAACATCTTGGCACCAGTATCTTAGAGAGAAGAGATGTATTTTTATCTGACCACGTTTTGTTTGAGAATAACTCAGTTGTCCTGTGTTTCTCATATAACCTCATAGATTTGTCTCCTCATAAAACTTATGTGCTTTTAAATTTAGTTGTAAGAATTCAGTTCTTAATCACTAGATGGCAGACCAAATCCACCATCTTATTATAATAGACAATTATAAACTCAGCCATCAGAACTTCTGCTTGACAACTATGGGCCGCACCCTAGGTCTACATTCCTTTATATAATCATATTTGTGCAAAAAAGTCTGCAAAGAAATGGCCATGTTGAAAACTTTGACTACCCAGGAGAGATGTGGTTCTATTTGTTGTTGTTGTTCTTAAAATTTTTATTTATTTAGTTTTAATGGAGGTACCGGGGATTGAACCCAGGACCTCATACATGCTAAGCACGCACTCTACCACTGAGCTATACCCTACCCCCGATTCTATTTGTAATATTAAACTTTGGAGTCTACCTAAGGATTTTGAAAAATATATGAAATAGAAGTCCCTAAATCTATGCTAGACATTCCCTAGATGTTAACTAAAGTTCTTCCTTGCAGAAATAATGTGCTCACATATCACAACAATTTTAAATCTCTTATTCAGACAAGTGTTCATTCAGATCATTTTCTCTCACTGGACTGTAGTGAGCTCCTTAGTAGCCAGATAGCCAGATATGTGTTCATCTCAGTAACTTTCACATCCAATGTCATGTAATGAGTCTTTCATAAATATATTTGCTGTGTAGATGAATGTGTGAGTGAAGGAAGGAAGGAAGGACTAGTTCATTGATGTACTTATTAAAAATATAGCACATGATGCTTCCTTTCCTCCTTTCCTAAACTTCCCAGAGGGGATGTGCACTTAGGACCCCTATTTTGGATGAAAGGGAAATGGGTCACTTGGTGGTTCTTGCTAAGTGTGTGCCTGACATCTAGACCTCTGTGGGGTCAGAAAGGAAGACAACTGGGTCAGTCATAGCAGCTCCTATTTTGAAAAAAAATTTTCAAAAATTATAGCAATGCTTCAGCCTTCCTGACCCAGCTGGTCTTGGTCCCTTCTGGGGTTGTGAAGGTCTAGGTAAACATTATTTCAAGTTTCTCTAACTGTAAAAGTGTTTGAAGAGCTAGAATTGTGGCACAGTCAGCTGGTGGCCTCATGAGAATGTCATATGGGACAAGGGAAGCAGCAACAGAACAGCCCCACTGGCCGCTCTGGACCAAACCACAGCTGCTGCCTTTACCAATGCACAGCATCGCCCCAGCTGCTGGACTCAGTTCCAGAGACTCTTCCAAGGAAATCCCTCCCTTCCTTCTGCTCTCAGGCACTGTTTATCATCATGAGGGAGAGATAGAGGTTAGAGTACTCAGTTCTTCCCTTAGACTCTTCTGACGAAATGCCAACAATTCCATATTCATCATTTCTCTTTCCTTATCTTATCCCCAACGTTTGAAAAATTAGACACATATGAAACCACCAGGGATAGCTGAGGGGGCCTGTTTCATACTTTGACAATATTTTTCCACCTCAGCCTCAAGGTCTGTGAGAGGGTGGGTGGGAGGTGAGTATGGAGCAGGCCTGTGAAGTTTGGCATCTTTTGTTTCTTCAATCCACTTACAGAATTTCACTTTCCAGTATGTGCCCACTCCCCACCCCCAATTTAAATCTCTTTTTGGATGGTTATTCAAAATATTACTTTTTTGTGTGCCCTTTGTCTTTTATTGTACCATCCAAACAAGGGTAGCCATTCAATGATTATTTGAGTTGAGTTAAATTTTTGTTCCATTAGGACAATCATATTTTATATTCTGAAGCAATATAATAACAATTAATTTTGAAAATGTATCTTGAGATTTGAAAAAGAAGACAACTCATACACAGTATGTCAGTGAAGGATACCGATAAAATGAGAGTAGATACCCTAATGCAAAAGTGGTTAGTTTCTTCAATACAACCATAAAACGTTTCTCAATCTCAGATGCAAAGGCTTTTTCAGTTAACTAGTAAAACTGCTGTTTTTACTTTACTTAAAATGGAAAAAATAAAAAGGAAAATCTTTTCTATTAGGTACTACTTCAGTTTCTTTCCATGTATCATTGGGAAATCTAAATGATTGTGGCCAAAATGTGAAACTAAAACTACACATAAAGCACATGAAATGCTCATCTACAGTTTTGTCTGGAAAAGCAACTTTCAGTCTGCTAATGAATTTGACATAGATTTTTTTTTTTCCAGACTCATGGCTCAAACTATTGAATAGCTATAAAAACATCACAAAGGGAACTGGGCCTGCCTTATATTGAATACACTAGAAATTTCGGTAGTAATTTCTATAGCAAACCATAGTCCTATTCTTAAATAGTAATCCTCAGTGAATAATTAAGTACAATCTGTGCTATGCCCAATGTGTCTGTCCGCCTAAATGCATGAAAGGCTTTAAATTGTTCTGAATGAAGTCTGTCTATTTAATCTCTCCCCAACATGACATTGCTTGAAATAAAGAAGAGAACCAAAAATGTGCTTGGCTATTTCTCTTTCAAATAGGTAATAGCATGGCTTTCATATAGTCTGGAGACAAATTAAGTAAGTAACAAATTCTGAGCAATAGATAGTACCCACATTTCAGATTTCCATCATTTCCTTCAAGCCTTAGCTCAAATGTTACCTTCTCCATGAAGCCTACTCTGACTGCATTACAACCAATTGAAAATTACCGCACACACGCACCCATGTCACTCTCCATCCACCAATTTTCTTTTAATGCAGTACTTAGCACTTTGGAACCTACTATATTATTGTATTTATGTCTATTGTTTTGTTTCCTGATGATAGAACTATAGCTTTAAAAGAATAGATACAATTTATTCTGGCTTGCCCACTGATATATCCTGATGAATAGTAGTCAGATCATAGTAGATGTTCAATAAATACTTCTTGAATTAATTTGTTGAATATTAGTTGTTTGTGTTAGTTGCTTTAGATGGTGGAATTGTTTTATAATACTCTATAGTACATAAAAAGGAGCAAATTGTAAGAGTACAAGAAAGAGATCTAGACCATACTGCATATGAAATTATTTGCTTTGATCCTGGGCTTATTATACAATTTTTAGAGAAGCAGTAATTTTGCTGCTATTCAAATACAAGCCATACCTACAGGAATTTAAAATACCTGGCACTGTAGGAATATAGTGTATTAATGTTACTTATTTCCGATATAATATCCTAAAAATAACATACATTTTAATTCATTGTTTAACTAAAAAGAGTTGTTATATTATAAGAGAATATTTAGTATGGGATATTTAAATGAGTATAAAATCAAATGTTGTATATGATAAGACATTTTTAGTATCAGTTTAACTCTGTACCTTATGATGTCCTTGCAGAGGCATTTTGCTTTCTTTTCCTATCTTTCCTGATGCAGAAGAATATTAAGGCTTCTAGAGAAAAATCTAGACATCGCTGTAGTCAGTTTATTCCTTCTAATTCATTCTTTATTGACTTATTCTTTATTCACTGCCCTCACCCTGACCAAGCTGAACTTCCTTTTACAATGATCTAAACATTCCACAGTTCTCAATGGCTCTTTGATCCCATTCATCTTCCTACCAAGGATTCTAAAATATTTTGAAGTGTCTAAAGAGGACCTGAAGAAGCCCTCTATGCACTACTCTCTCTGGGGCTCACTTCAGGAAGTAGTGGGGCGCACTAGTGCCTGAAGGCATAATTTCTAAGTTTATCCACCTGGGTATATTTAAAGACTTGACCTTTAATACCCATAGCAACCCAATTTTGTCCTGACCTACCTAGACTTAATTTATGTCTATTTTGTAGCTATTAAAATTATAAGGTGATTTCTCCAAAGAGCAGAAATGAAAATGGATTGTACCCTTCTTTGTGGCATTCCCCTATCAAATACTTCCAGAGTGGATAATAGCCTTTTTAAATAAAAACACTAAAACCATTACTTCAAAATACAAATCCATCTATTTATCTTCATGTGCAGCTTACCTTCTATAATGCACATTAATGATTGTACAGAAGCCACCATATTTAAGGTCGAGACTCAATATGCATCGAACCTCAACCACAGACAAATGCCCCAGTAATATTTGGGAGTAGAAAGAATCTGTTGCCTTTATTGGGAAGTTATATTAATAATTTTCTAGATGTACAACAAAGTTATTCATTGGGAAGTTTCTGTGCTTGCAGGGAGAACAATAAACAAGAAAACCAAAGATAGAGGAGGAGGAGAAGAGAAAGAGAAAGAGGGACAGAAAGCGGGAGAGGGGTGGGGGAGGGAGAGGGGAAGGAGGCTGAGAAGACCAGCCACCAAGACGATCATTTTCTTCCCCCATATACCTTTACTGCATCGAGAAGGAGGATTTGCAAGTTTCTCTAGCAAAATACAGAACTAAATGAGTGATATTTCATTAACCTATGGTTTGATAAGAAAAATACAAAAAATGGAATCCAAGATTTTGACCTGTAAAGCCGTGTGCTTCTGAGAAGTTATTTTCCTTAATAAGTAAATGAATGGAGAGTGAATTGAAACACCCTTATGTAGAGGAAATGTGAACATAGACAAATTTTATTAGAATTTCCAAAGTTTAAATTATTAATTATTCAATTCCTTTTAGTTTTGTTTAAATTCCAAATTTTATCATTATTGTTTAATTTATATTTTAATTTCTTAAAACACGGCCACTATGAAGAAAATATCTATAAAGGAAAGAACATATTATTTTCTTAAAATATCTGTAGGATGATTTAGAGTTTTCAAAAAACTTTTAATTATTTGTTCAATCCCAAATAGCTATGGAACATTTATTTTGAACTAATGCATTGGTCATCAGGTGTTGAGATCAAAGAAGAATGCAGAACATTTGCTAACCTGTGGAGTATAAAATTTATACTGGTTGGACAAAAAAGAGATTAACTAGGTTGTTTACTTTAGTGACAAAAAAAAAGTATGCCTCAGTTACTCTACTTATGAATGTATAGGAAAGGGCAAAATACAAGCCTTCACTTTTAGATGAAATGAAATATACCAGGATATCACAAATAAACTGGCCTTAAATTGCTGCTGAAAGTTAATCCAAATAAATTAGTCAATCTGGAAAAAGGAATGGAGGCGTTATTTAGTCAATTTAGTCAATATTTATTTATACAGAAAATTTCATTGACTACTTAACCAGTACAAGAATTGAACACTTGATTAGTACATTGACTACTTAACTAGCACACTTTAGATCATGAGATGAGACATCTGGAGTCCAGCTTCCTTGCCAAAAACAATCAAAACATATAGAAGCTGCAAAAGGTAAGGAAACTTTCTTGTAGGAGAAAAAGTAGGTTTATACAAACGTGTATTTCAGTAGTTCATTTTGGAAAATTCACATACACATTGAAATTTTTATCAACTTAATTCTGGTTTCTCATTAACCAATATGAATCCTGGCCCTTTTGAATTATTGGTTCTTATCCTGGAAAACTTCCTTTGTGTTTTGAGAGGTCTCTGCCTAATGCTATTTATTTTAATTAACTAGAACTAATTCTCAGGAACATCAAACTGAGGACTTTCTAGAATCCCAAACAAAAACATCCTTCAATCATTTTGGGGGGAAAAAAGTTATGTTTATAAAGGCAGACTTCAAATAAACTAGGAGTGAGAGGAATAGAGAATTCCAAATGGCATTAATTTAAGAGGAAATGATCACCTATTGACTGTCCTTCAGTGTCATATTTAGTTAAGAATGTGTATTTCAAACTCCAGAACAGTCTGAATGCATATCAGTGAAAGAATGGAAACCTATAAATTCATACCACCCAATGAGCACCCCCAGTACAGCAGCCCCCTTGCAAGGTTTGCAAGCTTCTTTGATGTTTCAGTCTTCTAACAGATTTAGCATTAAGAGTGGTTTCAAATTATAAAGTAAAGGAACTTACTCTTGAACCAAACATCAAAATAGCATAATGTATGCATTTTGATAATATAGTTTATTTATTTAACAAATATTTATTATCTATCTGTTACTTTGCTAAGCATTGAGAATACAGAAGTAAGGTAACGGATTCCTCCCCATCCATCCTCAAGAAGCTCACAGACTAGTTAGGGAACACAGTTCTTGAAGTATAAAACAAGGTAAACCCAGCTTCTCGTGGAAATACTTATTAGGAAGGGCACTCCACCTAGGCTAGAGGTCAGAGAAGACAAGAGATCTGTAATATCCTTACTTCCTTTCTTTAATTTAATACTTTTTAAGGTCTTTTTTTAAGTGCTAAAACTCTGATCCAAAATGTTTTCTTCCAAAAATTCACTTCTAAGCACTCCTGGCACATTGCTGGTAACTGGCAACGAATGCCTTCTTTCTGCCAACTGGCTGGGATGGATTTGAAGGAGCTCAGGCACTTCCTCTCACTCATTACTTCTTATTTTCATTTCTTTGGCATCTATTCTCTTGCCTGAGGGTAAAACAACTGTACCCTTGTTTCTAAGCCTTCTGGTGCCTCCACAGGTGGGTGCCATAGCAGGGCATAGGGGTGCGGCTCATCTGTGGGTGGAGCTGACCAACAGTGCAGCAGCCAGGACAGTGGTGCACAGCAACACGGGAGGAATCAGTGTCCATCCATGACTAAGCCTGGCAACACTGTGGTCAACTATAAATGTGTTTTTCCTGGTCTAGTTCTACAGCCATTTGGACATTTAACAAAGCCGAATTTAAATACCATTCTTCAAATTTCGATACAGAACTCAAGGTTATACTGCCCTGACATTTTAGGAAGTCGAAAACTGTTGGGTTGTATAACAGTTAGCTTGAAAGACAGCAAGTTTCATCCAATGGATGCCAGTTCATAATTTAGAACACAGTGAGAAATAAGGTATCAAGTATCTGAGCCAGAAGTTCACTTGTTTTATACTCAGCAAATCCATTCATATCTATTTTCATAGATTACATAAGTATTTATCAAGAGTCCACTCTACGTTTCACCGTATCTCATGCCAGAGAGATACAAAAGGAAGAGAGGAAAATACGAAAAGACACACAAGCTACTCTAGAAGAGCTATTAGTTGAGGTAATAAAAAGGACATTTATAAAATCATGCTTTTAACAAATATTTACTAAAGACTAAATATAAATTATCTTCTATCCAGTTATTTCTCCAATGACCACAATAGGTCAAAGTAGCACATCGTTTATATAAGATACTATGTTTGAGGAATTATGTATAAGAAATCTGAAAAGTTGTGATCACTATGAGGTGAAATTATCTGTGGAGGGGTGAACAGAAGTGGGGTCTAAAGTAGGTCTTGAAAAATGCAACATATTTGAGGCGGTAAGGAAGACTGTGCCTGGGACGGGAGCAGGAACCACATAAAAGAGGCATAGAGAGGAGGGAAAACATGTCACATCAGGAGGGAATGGTTCCATTTACAGAAAAAAGAGGTGATGTGAATTCTTGGTGAAGAGTGATGCCTCTTCCTCTAGGAAGCTTTTCATGACTTCCCCCTTTCCCACATGCAGTTTGGTCACTCTCCTCTGTGCTCTGATCGTATCTTGTCCACACACCTGGCAAAATACCTGCCACAGTCTATCAAACTTATTTGTTTGTTTACCTGTAAACTCTACCAGGCTATACATTTCTTGAGGGTGAAAACATTTAATTTCTCTCTGTATTGTGAATGTGGAACATGACACATAGAACATGTCCAATAAATGTTTATTGAATAAATGAATAAGTGAATAAACAGAAGAATGTATTAGTAGCTTTCAGGAATATTAATATAACAACAGAACTGAGGATGAATTGGAAGGAAATGAGACTAAAGAGACTAAAGGCCACTAGTTTAAAAAGTTATATGCTAGTTAGGAGAAATAGTTGTTCTGGGAATGAAGAGAGGTAAATCCACAAGACACCAGAGAGAAAATATGTAGAGTTGGATTAACTATGGTTGGGATGAAGTATTAGAAAAATTTTAAAAATAACTTTTGAGGTTCAGGAATGAATGGAGAAAGTAACATCTATTGGATATACTTGTGAGGGGAATTGTGTCCCCCCAAAAGATATGTTGACCTTTTTTTGGAACTAAGTCCTTTGAAGATGAAATTACTTAAAATGAGATCATACTAGAATAGAGTTGGTCTTTAATCCAGTATGACCAGGGTGTCCTTATAAGGAGAGGAGAAGAGAACACAGCAGAGAAACACGGACACATGTGACAGAAGCAGAGATTGAAGTGCTGTGGCTGCAATCCAAGAGAAGTAAAGGACTGCAGGCAACCACCAGAACCTAGGACAAGGCAAGGAAGGATTATCCCTCTACAGGTTCCCAACAGATCATGGCCCTGCCAACACCTTGATTTTGGACTTCTAGCTTCCAGAACTGTGAGACAATGCATTTCTGTTGTTTTAAGCCACCCCATGAGTTATACTTTGTTATACAGCAGCCCCAGAAAACTAATACAGGTAACTACAGGATCAGAAAACCGTCTTGACATTGAATGAAATGAAAGTTTTGAAAGATATATTTGATTAGAAAAATTATAAATCCTATTTAAGGCATACTGGGGTGAATATTAAAGAAGAACAACCCAGTATAAACATTAATAGTTACTATTTATTGTGTCATAAGAGCTATGCTAAGCTCCTATGTACATTTTATATTTCATCCTTACGACCACCCTAGGAGAGGCTTGGAGTCAATCAAGATCACAAAGTTAGTGAGCAGCAGAGCCAATATTTGAACAACCACACACCCCACAACTACTGCATTCTAAGGTAGACAATAGGCTGCTACTTTAGAGAGCAAATAAAAGAAGGAGAAGTTCGTATATGTAAGATTCAAAATTCATACTCTAATTGTAGATGTCAAATAAGTAAGAGTAACACCTTGACAATCCATATGAAGGATGAAGAGCAAGAATCTGAATTAACTTGAAAGAAAAATTTAAAAGAGTAAAGTATGGTCCAACTTAAAGATAGGAAAAGGGAGTGATAATTTTTTTTTAAGAAATGAATTCGTTATCAAAGGGAAGCAAGTGAAACATACTAAGAATGTGAACTCCATTCTTTCTTTCCATTCAGCTCCCAACTCTAAATGGTCAATATTTCATTTCCTGATGCTATGCCTGTGTAGCCACCAAATGTTACCATCTTAATATCCTGTGAAATTTCCCCTAGCTTTCCTGGGGCTTCACAGGATATTGATAGGGAAACTATCTCCATGACACAAGTAAGCTTTCAAGCATTTTGATGAGTATGGATAGAAAATGACTGCATACCAACTCTTATGTAGTTCTTTTTTAGATTGGTTTATAGGACACAGGAAATGAAATTTTCCCCCAGAAAATTCAGCTTACATTGTATAAATGTGATTCCCTTAATAGCAAACAACATTCTTTATTCTATCTAGTGTATTTAAACTAAAGAGGTGATGTCATTGAAGGAAATTCAATAAAATTCAACATTTAAAAAATATGATTTAAAGCAAATCATCAACCAGTGGATTCTTAAATTACATCATGTTCAGGTCTTCATTTCCTTTCATTTTTCTCAAGTCTGAACTAATCTTTACAAAAGTTGTTAACTCTTTTCCTTTTTTTAAAACATCTAATCTTCTGTTAAGAGCTTTGAAAATAGAAATTTCCTCCAAGAGCCAACCTACAACTTCAATTTTTTCCTGTTTATTAACTTATCAGTTCAACCACAATTGGTTTGACTGGCTATGATTAGAAATAAAAGCAAATAATGGAATAGATGTGATTGCTCATCTTGTTTTATAATAATAGAAGAAGACATGTGATCTACTAAAAATGTAAACCTGACTTGTTTGCATCCTGATTTAATGGAAGATAACTGTGTGAACTGGGATATTCTTATGATGTTAACAGAACAGCAATGATTAAGATTTATTTAAAGGAAGTTTTTGGCTAAATATCTAATATAAAGTCTGATGGGATTTATCATGAGCTCAGCCAACTTTTCATGACTGGACCATATCATCAAATAAGATAATGAGATGACAAGGTGGGCTAGATACAAAAACAAACAAGCACAAAAACAACAACAAAAAAACTCAAGTAAGTATTCACCAACAGAAATCTCTCTGGAGTTGCAGAGGGTCAATCATAGGGGACTAAGGTCATTCTCAGCATTGTAATTGTCAAACAGAATAGATTTAAAGGCATTATTTCATGCCTGTCTACATTTACCAATGACTTTCCTGGGAGTCAGGAATTCTAAGGCATAGACAAAGTCATTCTCCATAACCACACCAAATTGTACGTACTGCAGAGAAGAATTCATATATTCAATATTATTCTACCTCATCTCAAAAAATCAAGAGGCTTTTTATCCCTATGGGCCCCCAGGCTTTGGAGTCCTTAAACTGTTCATTGAATAAGTGAAGGGTTTACCCAGAACTTACAGGAATATGACATATGCCGTGATAACCCTCTCCCAGCCATGACTTTGTGCTACTTTATGCCAGCCCATGTATGATAAATTACAAACTATTTAGAGTGTTCTACAGATGTCAGAAATTTAAAAACTAATTCTTATATGGGAACTAGATTATACTTCAAATTTGGGGGGGTGGTTAATTTAGCTTAGCAATCAGTTTGTCAATCTTAAGAGTGAAATAATTTAAAATATTAGTAAAAGAAAAAAGCTAAGTGACAATAGGTAGCAAAATGTACACTATCTAATAGTATATGTGGATTCTTTACATGTATGATAGAAAGAGATGATGGGAAATTTCCCTCAGTTATAATTGCTAACACCAAATTAATATTTTCTATTTTAGAAAATATTGTTAATACTCAAGAAGTATTTCCTTATCCAAAAGTATTTCTCTTCCTTATTTAAAAAAACATTTATAAAGTTTTATTTCTTCTTATGTTGCTAAACAGGGAAGGATTTCAAGAAAAGTGATATAGCACTTAGAGCACATCAAGTGGAACATTCTTCAGAATTTCTTAAGAAGAAAGAGGAAATCAGCTCTTTGGCAGTTATACTAAAATGTCATAAAGTCCTAACACTCAGGACGAGTAAGTTCTGCTTCTTAATAAAGCATGTAAATAAAATAATGTAAATCAAATCTAATCTCCCCTACAGAGGTAGCACTTTAATAAAAATGCATTCCAAACCAAGGGCCAAAAACAGCAATTACAAAAATGGCCATGTTTAATAAAATGAAATATATACAACCCAGTGCGCTATGTAGGGGCCTTGAAAAGGTCTTGGCGAGATGAAGGAATGAATTGGGGTCTCCAAAGAAATATCCTCAGAAACACTCCAAGGAATACTAAGGTCCTAAGGAGAGGGAATATGGTCTTTATCCATCCAACAAGTAGTGAGCACCTACTATGTCATTTCTCCACCAGGTACTAGAGCTGAACAGAATGAAAGATACCATTCTAATTCCAAGTAGCTATAGCCCAGTGAGGAAGATGGCCAGATAAGCAAGCAATTAAAGTACGTAATGAGAAGCACCTTGACAGAAATAAATACGAGCTGCCAAGGGAGCACACACAAGCATTGTCAGAAGGAGGGGTCAGTCTTTCTGGTGGAAGCTAAGTGTCAGCTGAGAATTGAGAAAGAAGAAGAATTTATCCAGGAGCTATATGTAATTCACTATGGTTAGAAGGAAGAGGGAAAGAGAGAAGAGGAAGCAGAAATTGAGTGGTGGGTTAAAGGGACAGGGCTGGAAGAAATGGCACCTCTTTCTTGGCTCCTCCTTCGGGGTACGTAGGACTCTGTTGACTTAATTCAAGAGAACAAGGAATGGGGGATGAGAGGGCCAACTTGCAGCCCTAACTGATGAACCTGTCAGAGGTACTTTGACTTTCACTCCGGTCACTGGGAACCCCTAAAAGGCAAAGTGACACAGGGGGGATGGAAATTGAGGAGTTGAGGAAAGCTCAGCTTTTGGTTTTGTTTTGCTTTTTGAACCCTGGCACTGAAGATTATGTAACCTCTGGCAAATGACAACTTTTTTGATCCTCAAATTTTTTTCATCTAAAAAATAGGGTAATATACTCCCCTCACACAAGGCTGTTTTGAGAATGAAATAGATATGAAAATGGTTTGAAAAGTCAATGTTATTCAAACACAATCATTATTATTATTTAGCACAGAGGTTCCTAGACATCTCTTGCCTGCCTCAACCCCACTTACATATATATCAGAAGTAAACTCATGCTCGCCTCTCTCCCCTTGTGAGTACCTATCAGAATGTGATGTAGGTTAGGGAGGAGAGAGAAATCATGCATTACATGTATTGGCAGAAATCCATTGGTGTCGGGCTGTGATCACAGTAGAGGAATCCCATTTCTCCCACAAAGTACCCTGAGGTCAAGTATTTAACAACCAGTCTTATGGTCTGTCCACATAAATAACATCACTAAAGAGGAGTGCACTCAGATTTCAAGAACAGCAGTGATAAGACGTAGGGAAGAGGGGAAAGGTGATTTTTGTAGGGCAAGAAGAATTTTTCTGAGTTAGCAGATGATACTGGCCAAAGCTGCGGTAGCAATTAGTCATGCCTGTTAATAATGCTACAATACCTGAGCTACCTGCCTACAGCAATACACCTGTGTTTCATGTAATCACAGACTGAAAGTTTTTGAGGCTAATTATATAGTACCATGACAAGACTCATTTAAGTCCTCACAGAATATTTTGTGATTTCAGCCACATGACCCACACCTATGTTTTTAAAAAGTCAATAGTATTGAGCCTGCAGGGCTGGGAGACAAATCCCAGTTTCATCTTTTAGAGCCATTTAAAGCTTCAGGTTATTTCTCTGACGATAGTTTATGACCTGTCAGTTCTTCCTTCAGTCAAAGATTTCATGCAAAATCTGTCCCATAAAAATTATATGTGTTTTGTGACTTTAAATGCTGTGTATCCCTCAAACTGAAGGGTTTCTTTTTATTTTTTTTTTTAATGTCAGCCTTTATTTTGTTTTTTAAGTTGGTGCTTCTCAGATCTGGCTTTGCATGAGAATCAATTTTTTTTTTAAATACAAATTCCTCTTATGATTTTGTTTGTTTTGCAGCTAGAAATCTGTATTTTTAAAAGCTTCTATTTTGATGCCAGATTTGGGAGTAATTACTGTACTCATCACAATAAGCACTTCCAATGATGTACTACTTTCTTTCAATGTGAAGAAACAATAGGAAAACTACTGTTCCTTAGTATAATCATGCCCATTTAAAGCCTTTCCTTCCTTATGCCCAGTTGTTAGAAAGGAATATATTTTCTGCTCCTTCTTTGTAACAAAACAGATAAAATCTAAGTATGATTCCCCTCCATAGATAATTTACCATGAAGAACTGCCACAAATCTGAAATCTCACTCAATAATCATCTTTTTAAGGTATTTTAGTAATAAATCTCCCAGGAAAAAAGTGTCCAACTTAGATCAGTACAGTGAGACTCTGGTGTGAAGGTAAGAAGTTGCAAAGCTCCCCACCTGACTGTCCGTTATGGCTGGATTACCACATTCTGTTGATTCTTATTTTGTGGTTGGCTTTATTCCTTTAATAACTATGTAAGTTTAAAAAGCTAAAGCTCTAATCTGTTCTTAGAAACAATGATCAGTACACATATGTAAACTAAAAAAAAAAGTGCAGTATATTGTATATATGTATTTACATGCAGTATAATGTATATGTGCAGTCAAAAAAAAAGTTGCAAAGCTCCCCCAGAATCTGTTTGTGCCTTTATGGTCAACTAGTGAGTTGTATTATGGGGCAGAATTCACAGACCAAAAAAAGAAATCTCAAGGAAAATATTTCACAGGGAGAATTTAACAAGAAAAAACAACTACCTTATAGAAAACAGATGGCTGGCGGCACTAAAGCTGGAAGGCTGTCAGCTGAGCCTTTGTCTGTTTTCTGTGCTTTTATAAATTGGCAGGAAAAATCCCTTACATTTTACCAAAAAAGGCCTAACCCATAAATAATTCTCTAAAGAAACCTGAAAATCCGTATTTTGAATATGAAATATGTAAAATGATTTAAAATGACTTTTTAGTTCCTTTTATTTTGAGGATGACTCTGAGACATTCCTTAACTATGTAAGGATAAAGAGAAAAATGATGTTGTGGTATGGACAAAGTAACAGTTTATATGTCAAATATCATTTTTGTTTTCATCCTTTAAAACCCTCTTTTCTCCTTTACATGCAAAACCTACTAGGTGATTTTGCTTTTATAAATCACCTGTTTAATCTCAAAATGGACAAATTCTGTGGCCTAGGAAATTATTTTCAAGCTAGAAATCAGAGTGACTTAACTGTATTGTGTACATTCATTCCAACTTAATTTATGCTAAGATAGGAAAAAGGATTGTATTATAATTTAGTCATTTATTAAGTAAATGCATTATACAGCTACATTACAGAATACAGTATGCTGGGAGGTTCACAGTGATGTAAATTTTGTGGTGGCACGAACACTTCAGTTATTTTAAACTGTGCTCTTTTAATGGTTCTGTGTATAGTAATTATGAATTTTATGACCATAACTGACATTGAAGCAAAGAAATATAAAAGAAATGAACAGCTAACTAAAGTAAGATGTCTGTATTGTGATATTCTAGAGATCTTTTTGGCCACAAACTACAAATACTTTTCCTTTCTTATATTCCTTCAGGTCAATTCAACAAAAAACGCATTTTCTATCTTCTCTGCGCCAGACACTTCCCTGGACAGTGATGGTACAGTGATAGACAACACATGCCTGAATATTTTTACTTCTGAAAGGAACAGTCTCACCTGGTTTTGCAGGACAATTTTCCTTCCCCTAGTAATTCATGGAAAGATGGCGGTATTTTGTAGGTAAAATATATGTATGTGCTTTTAGACAATTTACTCCAAATCCTGTTAATCACAGAGATATTGTAAAAGGAGATTCTATGAAAAAAAGTTTGCTCTTAACTTGTAAGTGAAAAAAGATTAAATTTTGATTGAGAATTTTAACATACTCACTTATTTAACAATTTTTTTCTTGAGCACTTAATATATGCTCAGTTTCAAAAGGGTACTTACTTCTATAAAAAGCTGATCACGTTCATTCCTAATTTTTGCTTTACTACCTCCTAGACTACACTTTCCACTGAGGTAGGGTATCTCTGTCTTGTTCATAGCTGTATCTTTGACATTCAGCAGCAGATCTGAGTCATAATGGGTGTTCACCGTACCTTCACAAACTAAAAGGGAAATGAAGAAATCAAATCAGAGGATTGCTACTATGTTTATTTAAATAGCTGCTTTGGCTCTGAAAAGATTTCATACATATCTATCATTTCTTCTAAAGAGATAAGTGTCCACTTCATTGCATGGATGAAGAAATATTCAGAGGATGAACAAGCCTACAATCCTATCTTTTGCACAGTAACTGTGAACTATAAGTCCAGATTTAAAATTCCAAGTGAGGGGGGAGGGTATAGCTCAGTGGTAGAGTGCATGCTTAGCATACACAAAGTCCTGGATTCAATCCCCAGTACCTCCATTATAATAAGTAAATAAAACTAACTACCCCCTCCAAAAAAAAGGAACCCAAAAAATTAAATTAAAAAAAAAACTTTTTTTGGCCTAAAAAACATTTTTTTTTAAATTCCAAGTCACATCATAAGCTTGGTGTATATTTCTTTTTTATTCATTCAATACATTTATATTGAGAACCTGTTTCGTATCGGTACCATACCAGTATTAGGAAGGTAAATGTGTATGGAACATTAAAAAGTCTCATCTTCAAAGAGCTTATGAACTAGGGGAGGGAAACAGAAAATAATCAAATGAATACATTGTCATATGATCTAATGATGACAAGCAAAGAAAACTACAGCAAGGTAAAGACAGAGAGTGCTAGGAAAGACGGAATTGAATGGGGAGGGGAAACCAGAGTAAATTTTAAAGGGGTGATCTCACAGATAAAGTAGAATGTGAGTGGAGAGCTGAAGAAAATAACACAGTTATTTCTAATATTCTTCTTATTAGAAGAAATGTTATCTTCAAGAACTGTAATCACAAACAGCGATTTCAAGTTCACTCTTGGGGTACAGCAAATAACTTTGACAGTCAAGTGTATTGTAAAGTTCATATAATGAGACACTTTGCAAATGTGACTTGTAACAGCAAATAAAGTACCAAACATCAAAAAGTATTCCTTTTTAGCCCTTAAATTGTCCATGCCATTTCAAAAATTTCATGAAACCATGACAATCATTCAGTGAGAAAACTTAACTTTTGCTTAATGAGTTCTTAGCTGAAAAAAAAAAAGTTAATGAATTAGATTGTCTTAAGACACCAAAATATACAGGATTAGGGACACATAATTGGACAAAAGATTTAAGAGTCAAAGGTTGGGTTTGAGCTGCCTTTGGATACTAAGGGCAGCTATAAGTACTAGGCTTAATTCATAGAGAAAGGCATGTGTGTGTCACAAGGGGGTGGATTTCTGTTGAGCAGAAACAATAAGCAACTAGGCTTGGAGCTCATTAATAAGAGGCTCTGGCTGTCTGGACCTGGGGGAAGTAAAAATATATGATGATTCTTGATGTAATTTGGCTTCAGAAGAACACATTAATGTTACCAAATTTAGCCCCAAAAGGTGAAAATCTAGCAACTCAAGTGAAATGTGAATTTAAAAACCAAATTGATGACAAGAATAAAACCTATGATTCAATCAGTTTTAAGTCTAAGAAAATTTCTTCATATATATGTAAAACTTTGAGTTAAATTCACCTCTTGTACTTGGTAAAACAAATTAGAGGAGAAAGGGAGAGTTTTATATGTTAATCAACAATTACATACTTCTCATAATATTTGAATTTTGAACAAAATAATTCTATGTTAACATAATTGATCAAATAAAATATGAATACTGAATTTTATGTTAATTCAGAGGATATTAGATTTTGATTATAAGGTATCTAAAATTCATCTACTGAGGTTCATATTTTGATTGTCTTGTTTTAAAATGTCTGTTATTTGAAAAATTAAGTCACTGAGATGTACGGACACGTGATTAAATATGCTCATGGCAAGGTTCTTTGACCTCAAGAGGCCAGAATAGCCACGTTTTACATCTATTTTTATGATATGTAATCATGGCCTACTTTTTAGAGACATAAGTAGAAGTTTCCTACCACATCAACATTCCAGAATAACAGTATCATTTTGGTACAGACAGCTTCAGAAAATCAGAGAGGAAAAAAAAAGATCTTGTTATAGGAAGAGTTACAAACTTGGTTATATATTTTTCAAATTAAAAAGAACTCTTTTGTTAATCAGATAAAATGAATTTTGCATGCTTAATGGAGTTGTATAAATAACTTTTTTAGCCCTAGCTTCAAATATTAAGTAAAAACTACCTTAACTTTCTAATAATTTGACTGTACTTTTATTTAAACCAAATACTATGAATCACTTTTAAAGCATAATAGAATTTAAAAACAGTGAATGAAATTCAACTAACCAAATCACAATATATAGCAATAAAACATGCATAATTTTAACTACTAATCCAATTTGTCAATAATCAATAAAACAATATTAATTGAGTAATCAGTGCCTGCGAATGCCCGGCCAGGAGTTTCAGAAGTAACAACTGGGGAGATACTTAAGCAATTATTCAGAGATAAGGAGTTGAAGGTAGGATGTGCTTGGGGAGCATCCTGGAACTGAGTTTGCCTGATGTTGAGTGTCCTGTGTAGGGAATAAGTGGAAGAAATGCCAGGAAGTGTCAATTGCCTCCAATCACAGAAACCCTGAATACCAACTAACAGTGTTGTATTTAACTTGGCTGATGGTGATGTGACAGTACTGAAGTCTTTTCATTCACTGAGCAGCAAAATGAAAGAAGGAAGATTGACTCTCTTGAGATTATAGAGTAAACTGGGAGAATCATAGAGGAGAGAAAGATTCCAGGCAGCAAACCAGGCAGGTGGTCATTACTCTGGTCCTAGTATGAACTGAGGAGGGTTCAGCCTAAGGACACAGGAAAAAGAGAAAGGAGCAAGAGAGGCCGTGTGAAGCCGAATGTTGGAGACAGAGTCAGAGGAGTTCAGAAGTTCTGTTTCTTACAAGATAAAGATTTTTCGGAGCAGTTTGTGTGTCTCAAAGAGCGGAGAAACTAATTCATTCCATTTCCTTTCAGGTGTCTATTTCTGAACAAGGGACTAGGGGGATATGCAGGAAATCACTGTCCTGCCTTACAGACTCTACAATCTAGGAAGGACACAGCCATACAGAATTGG